>NC_079213.1:49120733-49779066 GCF_029633865.1 Lampris incognitus | reverse complement strand
TGATTTCACTAAAAACGTTATAGTTTAAACACGCCTGTTGTACATGTCTGCAAACACTCTCAGAGCCTTAAAGTAGGGTTTTCACCAATGTGTTTTTTGGTGAAAAACCTTCTATTTCAAGGTTCTGTGCGTTTTCAGACACGTACAATATGTATTTTTTGTGTTTCTGATGAAATCCCTCCTTTTAATGCATTTTCTCACTGAAAATGAGTCTCTCACCATGGCAAAATGGCTTTCTTGAAAAAGCATATTGTGGTCGAGAAATGGTGTTTTAAACAATAAAAACGACTCCCGGCCTTATTTAGTTCACATTTTTACTTTTGGTAACCTAGCCCGTATTCATAACGCACTAAACCTTTTTATCGCGTTAAACGACTTTTCTCGACAACAAAAGCACAATTTCATCAAAAACAAACAAAACAAGAAAAATGAATCTATTCAACAAGTCTGCAACACATCCTTAATAGTTACATGATTTCACCCAATGTCAATGTGTAATTTCTCCAGTTCTGATCATTGTTTAGGTTGTTGGTAGCTTGGTCCAATGCCAAAACACAGTGAAATCTTTTTATGGCTTTAAACGCGTTTTCTCCTCGAGAGAAACATGTTTTCACTAAAAGCGTTATAGTTTAAACATGCCTGTTGTACATGTCTGCAAACACTCAGAGCCTTAAAGTAGGGTTTTCACCAATGTGTTTTTTGGTGAGAAACCTTCTATTTCAAAGGTTCTGTGCGTTTTCAGACATGTTCAGTATGTATTTTTTGTGTTTCTGATGAAATCCCTCCTTTTAATGCATTTTCTCACAGAAAATTAGTCTCTTGCCATTGCAAAATGGCTTTCTTGAAAAAGCATATTGTGGTCGAGAAATGGTGTTTTAAACAATAAAAACGACTGCCGGCCTTATTTAGTTCACATTTTTACTTTTGGTAACCTAGCCCGTATTCATAACGCACTAAACCTTTTTATCGCGTTAAACGCCTTTTCTCGACAACAAAAGCACAATTTCATCAAAAACAAACAAAACAAGAAAAAAAGAATCTATTCAACAAGTCTGCAACACATCCTTAAGAGTTACATGATTTCACCCAATGTCAATGTGTAATTTCTCCAGTTCTGATCATTGTTTAGGTTGTTGGTAGCTTGGTCCAATGCCAAAACACAGTGAAATCTTTTTTATGGCTTTAAACGCGTTTTCTCCTCGAGAGAAACATGTTTTCACTAAAAACGTTATAGTTTAAACATGCCTGTTGTACATGTCTGCAAACACTCAGAGCCTTAAAGTAGGGTTTTCACCAATGTGTTTTTTGGTGAGAAACCTTCTATTTCAAAGGTTCTGTGCGTTTTCAGACACGTACAATATGTATTTTTTGTGTTTCTGATGAAATCCCTCCTTTTAATGCATTTTCTCACAGAAAATGAGTCTCTCACCATGGGAAAATGGCTTTTTTGAAAACGCATATTGTGGTCGAGAAATGGTGTTTTAAACAATAAAAACGTCTCCCGGCCTTATTTAGTTCACATTTTAACTTTTGTTAACCTAGCCCGTATTCATAACGCACTAAACCTTTTTATCGCGTTAAACGCCTTTTCTCGACAACAAAAGCACAATTTCATCAAAAACAAACAAAACAAGAAAAATGAATCTATTCAACAAGTCTGCAACACATCCTTAAGAGTTACATGATTTCACCCAATGTCAATGTGTAATTTCTCCAGTTCTGATCATTGTTTAGGTTGTTGGTAGCTTGGTCCAATGCCAAAACACAGAGAAATCTTTTTATGGCTTTAAACGCGTTTTCTCCTCGAGAGAAACATGATTTCACTAAAAACGATATAGTTCAAACATGCCTGTTGTAACTGTCTGCAAACACTCAGAGCCTTAAAGTAGGGTTTTCACCAATGTGTTTTTTGGTGAGAAACCTTCTATTTCAAAGGTTCTGTGCGTTTTCAGACATGTTCAGTATGAATTTTTTGTGTTTCTGATGAAATCCCTCCTTTTAATGCATTTTCTCACAGAAAATGAGTCTCTCACCATGGGAAAATGGCTTTTTTGAAAACGCATATTCTGGTCGAGAAATGGTGTTTTAAACAATAAAAACGTCTCCCGGCCTTATTTAGTTCACATTTTAACTTTTGTTAACCTAGCCCGTATTCATAACGCACTAAACCTTTTTATCGCGTTAAACGCCTTTTCTCGACAACAAAAGCACAATTTCATCAAAAACAAACAAAACAAGAAAAATGAATATATTCAACAAGTCTGCAACACATCCTTAAGAGTTACATGATTTCACCCAATGTCAATGTGTAATTTCTCCAGTTCTGATCATTGTTTAGGTTGTTGGTAGCTTGGTCCAATGTCAAAACACAGTGAAATCTCTTTATGGCTTTAAACGCGTTTTCTCCTCGAGAGAAACATGATTTCACTAAAAACGATATAGTTCAAACATGCCTGTTGTAACTGTCTGCAAACACTCAGAGCCTTAAAGTAGGGTTTTCACCAATGTGTTTTTTGGTGAGAAACCTTCTATTTCAAAGGTTCTGTGCGTTTTCAGACATGTTCAGTATGAATTTTTTGTGTTTCTGATGAAATCCCTCCTTTTAATGCATTTTCTCACAGAAAATGAGTCTCTCACCATGGGAAAATGGCTTTTTTGAAAACGCATATTCTGGTCGAGAAATGGTGTTTTAAACAATAAAACGACTCCCGGCCTTATTTAGTTCACATTTTTACTTTTGGTAACCTAGCCCGTATTCATAACGCACTAAACCTTTTTATCGCGTTAAACGCCTTTTCTCGACAACAAAAGCACAATTTCATCAAAAACAAACAAAACAAGAAAAATGAATCTATTCAACAAGTCTGCAACACATCCTTAAGAGTTACATGATTTCACCCAATGTCAATGTGTAATTTCTCCAGTTCTGATCATTGTTTAGGTTGTTGGTAGCTTGGTCCAATGTCAAAACACAGTGAAATCTCTTTATGGCTTTAAACGCGTTTTCTCCTCGAGAGAAACATGATTTCACTAAAAACGATATAGTTCAAACATGCCTGTTGTAACTGTCTGCAAACACTCAGAGCCTTAAAGTAGGGTTTTCACCAATGTGTTTTTTGGTGAGAAACCTTCTATTTCAAAGGTTCTGTGCGTTTTCAGACATGTTCAGTATGAATTTTTTGTGTTTCTGATGAAATCCCTCCTTTTAATGCATTTTCTCACAGAAAATGAGTCTCTCACCATGGGAAAATGGCTTTTTTGAAAACGCATATTCTGGTCGAGAAATGGTGTTTTAAACAATAAAACGACTCCCGGCCTTATTTAGTTCACATTTTTACTTTTGGTAACCTAGCCCGTATTCATAACGCACTAAACCTTTTTATCGCGTTAAACGCCTTTTCTCGACAACAAAAGCACAATTTCATCAAAAACAAACAAAACAAGAAAAATGAATCTATTCAACAAGTCTGCAACACATCCTTAAGAGTTACATGATTTCACCCAATGTCAATGTGTAATTTCTCCAGTTCTGATCATTGTTTAGGTTGTTGGTAGCTTGGTCCAATGTCAAAACACAGTGAAATCTCTTTATGGCTTTAAACGCGTTTTCTCCTCGAGAGAAACATGATTTCACTAAAAACGATATAGTTCAAACATGCCTGTTGTAACTGTCTGCAAACACTCAGAGCCTTAAAGTAGGGTTTTCACCAATGTGTTTTTTGGTGAGAAACCTTCTATTTCAAAGGTTCTGTGCGTTTTCAGACATGTTCAGTATGAATTTTTTGTGTTTCTGATGAAATCCCTCCTTTTAATGCATTTTCTCACAGAAAATGAGTCTCTCACCATGGGAAAATGGCTTTTTTGAAAACGCATATTCTGGTCGAGAAATGGTGTTTTAAACAATAAAACGACTCCCGGCCTTATTTAGTTCACATTTTTACTTTTGGTAACCTAGCCCGTATTCATAACGCACTAAACCTTTTTATCGCGTTAAACGCCTTTTCTCGACAACAAAAGCACAATTTCATCAAAAACAAACAAAACAAGAAAAATGAATCTATTCAACAAGTCTGCAACACATCCTTAAGAGTTACATGATTTCACCCAATGTCAATGTGTAATTTCTCCAGTTCTGATCATTGTTTAGGTTGTTGGTAGCTTGGTCCAATGTCAAAACACAGTGAAATCTCTTTATGGCTTTAAACGCGTTTTCTCCTCGAGAGAAACATGATTTCACTAAAAACGATATAGTTCAAACATGCCTGTTGTAACTGTCTGCAAACACTCAGAGCCTTAAAGTAGGGTTTTCACCAATGTGTTTTTTGGTGAGAAACCTTCTATTTCAAAGGTTCTGTGCGTTTTCAGACATGTTCAGTATGTATTTTTTGTGTTTCTGATGAAATCCCTCCTTTTAATGCATTTTCTCACAGAAAATGAGTCTCTCACCATGGGAAAATGGCTTTTTTGAAAACGCATATTCTGGTCGAGAAATGGTGTTTTAAACAATAAAAACGTCTCCCGGCCTTATTTAGTTCACATTTTAACTTTTGTTAACCTAGCCCGTATTCATAACGCACTAAACCTTTTTATCGCGTTAAACGCCTTTCTCGACAAGAAAATCACAATTTCATCAAAAACAGACAAAACAAGAAAAATGAATCTATTCAACAAGTCTGCAACACATCCTTAAGAGTTACATGATTTCACCCAATGTCAATGTGTAATTTCTCCAGTTCTGATCATTGTTTAGGTTGTTGGTAGCTTGGTCCAATGCCAAAACACAGTGAAATCTTTTTATGGCTTTAAACGCGTTTTCTCCTCGAGAGAAAAATGTTTTCACTAAAAACGATATAGTTCAAACATGCCTGTTGTAACTGTCTGCAAACACTCAGAGCCTTAAAGTAGGGTTTTCACCAATGTGTTTTTTGGTGAGAAACCTTCTATTTCAAAGGTTCTGTGCGTTTTCAGACATGTTCAGTATGTATTTTTTGTGTTTCTGATGAAATCCCTCCTTTTAATGCATTTTCTCACTGAAAATGAGTCTCTCACCATGGGAAAATGGCTTTCTTGAAAAAGCATATTGTGGTCGAGAAATGGTGTTTTAAACAATAAAAACGACTCCCGGCCTTATTTAGTTCACATTTTTACTTTTGGTAACCTAGCCCGTATTCATAACGCACTAAACCTTTTTATCGCGTTAAACGCCTTTTCTCGACAACAAAAGCACAATTTCAGCAAAAACAAACAAAACAAGAAAAATGAATCTATTCAACAAGTCTGCAACACATCCTTAAGAGTTACATGATTTCACCCAATGTCAATGTGTAATTTCTCCAGTTCTGATCATTGTTTAGGTTGTTGGTAGCTTGGTCCAATGCCAAAACACAGTGAAATCTTTTTATGGCTTTAAACGCGTTTTCTCCTCGAGAGAAACATGATTTCACTAAAAACGTTATAGTTTAAACACGCCTGTTGTACATGTCTGCAAACACTCTCAGAGCCTTAAAGTAGGGTTTTCACCAATGTGTTTTTTGGTGAAAAACCTTCTATTTCAAGGTTCTGTGCGTTTTCAGACACGTACAATATGTATTTTTTGTGTTTCTGATGAAATCCCTCCTTTTAATGCATTTTCTCACTGAAAATGAGTCTCTCACCATGGCAAAATGGCTTTCTTGAAAAAGCATATTCTGGTCGAGAAATGGTGTTTTAAACAATAAAAACGACTCCCGGCCTTATTTAGTTCACATTTTTACTTTTGGTAACCTAGCCCGTATTCATAACGCACTAAACCTTTTTATCGCGTTAAACGACTTTTCTCGACAACAAAAGCACAATTTCATCAAAAACAAACAAAACAAGAAAAATGAATCTATTCAACAAGTCTGCAACACATCCTTAAGAGTTACATGATTTCACCCAATGTCAATGTGTAATTTCTCCAGTTCTGATCATTGTTTAGGTTGTTGGTAGCTTGGTCCAATGCCAAAACACAGTGAAATCTTTTTATGGCTTTAAACGCGTTTTCTCCTCGAGAGAAACATGTTTTCACTAAAAGCGTTATAGTTTAAACATGCCTGTTGTACATGTCTGCAAACACTCAGAGCCTTAAAGTAGGGTTTTCACCAATGTGTTTTTTGGTGAGAAACCTTCTATTTCAAAGGTTCTGTGCGTTTTCAGACATGTTCAGTATGTATTTTTTGTGTTTCTGATGAAATCCCTCCTTTTAATGCATTTTCTCACAGAAAATTAGTCTCTTGCCATTGCAAAATGGCTTTCTTGAAAAAGCATATTGTGGTCGAGAAATGGTGTTTTAAACAATAAAAACGACTGCCGGCCTTATTTAGTTCACATTTTTACTTTTGGTAACCTAGCCCGTATTCATAACGCACTAAACCTTTTTATCGCGTTAAACGCCTTTTCTCGACAACAAAAGCACAATTTCATCAAAAACAAACAAAACAAGAAAAAAAGAATCTATTCAACAAGTCTGCAACACATCCTTAAGAGTTACATGATTTCACCCAATGTCAATGTGTAATTTCTCCAGTTCTGATCATTGTTTAGGTTGTTGGTAGCTTGGTCCAATGCCAAAACACAGTGAAATCTTTTTTATGGCTTTAAACGCGTTTTCTCCTCGAGAGAAACATGTTTTCACTAAAAACGTTATAGTTTAAACATGCCTGTTGTACATGTCTGCAAACACTCAGAGCCTTAAAGTAGGGTTTTCACCAATGTGTTTTTTGGTGAGAAACCTTCTATTTCAAAGGTTCTGTGCGTTTTCAGACACGTACAATATGTATTTTTTGTGTTTCTGATGAAATCCCTCCTTTTAATGCATTTTCTCACAGAAAATGAGTCTCTCACCATGGGAAAATGGCTTTTTTGAAAACGCATATTGTGGTCGAGAAATGGTGTTTTAAACAATAAAAACGTCTCCCGGCCTTATTTAGTTCACATTTTAACTTTTGTTAACCTAGCCCGTATTCATAACGCACTAAACCTTTTTATCGCGTTAAACGCCTTTTCTCGACAACAAAAGCACAATTTCATCAAAAACAAACAAAACAAGAAAAATGAATCTATTCAACAAGTCTGCAACACATCCTTAAGAGTTACATGATTTCACCCAATGTCAATGTGTAATTTCTCCAGTTCTGATCATTGTTTAGGTTGTTGGTAGCTTGGTCCAATGCCAAAACACAGAGAAATCTTTTTATGGCTTTAAACGCGTTTTCTCCTCGAGAGAAACATGATTTCACTAAAAACGATATAGTTCAAACATGCCTGTTGTAACTGTCTGCAAACACTCAGAGCCTTAAAGTAGGGTTTTCACCAATGTGTTTTTTGGTGAGAAACCTTCTATTTCAAAGGTTCTGTGCGTTTTCAGACATGTTCAGTATGAATTTTTTGTGTTTCTGATGAAATCCCTCCTTTTAATGCATTTTCTCACAGAAAATGAGTCTCTCACCATGGGAAAATGGCTTTTTTGAAAACGCATATTCTGGTCGAGAAATGGTGTTTTAAACAATAAAAACGTCTCCCGGCCTTATTTAGTTCACATTTTAACTTTTGTTAACCTAGCCCGTATTCATAACGCACTAAACCTTTTTATCGCGTTAAACGCCTTTTCTCGACAACAAAAGCACAATTTCATCAAAAACAAACAAAACAAGAAAAATGAATATATTCAACAAGTCTGCAACACATCCTTAAGAGTTACATGATTTCACCCAATGTCAATGTGTAATTTCTCCAGTTCTGATCATTGTTTAGGTTGTTGGTAGCTTGGTCCAATGCCAAAACACAGAGAAATCTTTTTATGGCTTTAAACGCGTTTTCTCCTCGAGAGAAACATGATTTCACTAAAAACGATATAGTTCAAACATGCCTGTTGTAACTGTCTGCAAACACTCAGAGCCTTAAAGTAGGGTTTTCACCAATGTGTTTTTTGGTGAGAAACCTTCTATTTCAAAGGTTCTGTGCGTTTTCAGACATGTTCAGTATGAATTTTTTGTGTTTCTGATGAAATCCCTCCTTTTAATGCATTTTCTCACTGAAAATGAGTCTCTCACCATGGGAAAATGGCTTTTTTGAAAACGCATATTCTGGTCGAGAAATGGTGTTTTAAACAATAAAACGACTCCCGGCCTTATTTAGTTCACATTTTTACTTTTGGTAACCTAGCCCGTATTCATAACGCACTAAACCTTTTTATCGCGTTAAACGCCTTTTCTCGACAACAAAAGCACAATTTCATCAAAAACAAACAAAACAAGAAAAATGAATCTATTCAACAAGTCTGCAACACATCCTTAAGAGTTACATGATTTCACCCAATGTCAATGTGTAATTTCTCCAGTTCTGATCATTGTTTAGGTTGTTGGTAGCTTGGTCCAATGCCAAAACACAGTGAAATCTTTTTATGGCTTTAAACGCGTTTTCTCCTCGAGAGAAACATGTTTTCACTAAAAACGTTATAGTTTAAACATGCCTGCTGTACATGTCTGCAAACACTCAGAGCCTTAAAGTAGGGTTTTCACCAATGTGTTTTTTGGTGAGAAACCTTCTATTTCAAAGGTTCTGTGCGTTTTCAGACATGTTCAGTATGTATTTTTTGTGTTTCTGATGAAATCCCTCCTTTTAATGCATTTTCTCACAGAAAATGAGTCTCTCACCATGGGAAAATGGCTTTTTTGAAAACGCATATTCTGGTCGAGAAATGGTGTTTTAAACAATAAAAACGTCTCCCGGCCTTATTTAGTTCACATTTTTACTTTTGTTAACCTAGCCCGTATTCATAACGCACTAAACCTTTTTATCGCGTTAAACGCCTTTCTCGACAAGAAAAGCACAATTTCATCAAAAACAGACAAAACAAGAAAAATGAATCTATTCAACAAGTCTGCAACACATCCTTAAGAGTTACATGATTTCACCCAATGTCAATGTGTAATTTCTCCAGTTCTGATCATTGTTTAGGTTGTTGGTAGCTTGGTCCAATGCCAAAACACAGTGAAATCTTTTTATGGCTTTAAACGCGTTTTCTCCTCGAGAGAAAAATGTTTTCACTAAAAACGATATAGTTCAAACATGCCTGTTGTAACTGTCTGCAAACACTCAGAGCCTTAAAGTAGGGTTTTCACCAATGTGTTTTTTGGTGAGAAACCTTCTATTTCAAAGGTTCTGTGCGTTTTCAGACATGTTCAGTATGTATTTTTTGTGTTTCTGATGAAATCCCTCCTTTTAATGCATTTTCTCACTGAAAATGAGTCTCTCACCATGGGAAAATGGCTTTCTTGAAAAAGCATATTGTGGTCGAGAAATGGTGTTTTAAACAATAAAAACGACTCCCGGCCTTATTTAGTTCACATTTTTACTTTTGGTAACCTAGCCCGTATTCATAACGCACTAAACCTTTTTATCGCGTTAAACGCCTTTTCTCGACAACAAAAGCACAATTTCAGCAAAAACGAACAAAACAAGAAAAATGAATCTATTCAACAAGTCTGCAACACATCCTTAAGAGTTACATGATTTCACCCAATGTCAATGTGTAATTTCTCCAGTTCTGATCATTGTTTAGGTTGTTGGTAGCTTGGTCCAATGCCAAAACACAGTGAAATCTTTTTATGGCTTTAAACGCGTTTTCTCCTCGAGAGAAACATGTTTTCACTAAAAACGTTATAGTTTAAACATGCCTGTTGTACATGTCTGCAAACACTCAGAGCCTTAAAGTAGGGTTTTCACCAATGTGTTTTTTGGTGAGAAACCTTCTATTTCAAAGGTTCTGTGCGTTTTCAGACATGTTCAGTATGTATTTTTTGTGTTTTCTGATGAAATCCCTCCTTTTAATGCATTTTCTCACAGAAAATGAGTCTCTCACCATGGGAAAATGGCTTTTTTGAAAACGCATATTCTGGTCGAGAAATGGTGTTTTAAACAATAAAACGACTCCCGGCCTTATTTAGTTCACATTTTTACTTTTGGTAACCTAGCCCGTATTCATAACGCACTAAACCTTTTTATCGCGTTAAACGCCTTTTCTCGACAACAAAAGCACAATTTCATCAAAAACAAACAAAACAAGAAAAATGAATCTATTCAACAAGTCTGCAACACATCCTTAAGAGTTACATGATTTCACCCAATGTCAATGTGTAATTTCTCCAGTTCTGATCATTGTTTAGGTTGTTGGTAGCTTGGTCCAATGCCAAAACACAGTGAAATCTCTTTATGGCTTTAAACGCGTTTTCTCCTCGAGAGAAACATGATTTCACTAAAAACGATATAGTTCAAACATGCCTGTTGTAACTGTCTGCAAACACTCAGAGCCTTAAAGTAGGGTTTTCACCAATGTGTTTTTTGGTGAGAAACCTTCTATTTCAAAGGTTCTGTGCGTTTTCTGACATGTTCAGTATGTATTTTTTGTGTTTCTGATGAAATCCCTCCTTTTAATGCATTTTCTCACTGAAAATGAGTCTCTCACCATGGGAAAATGGCTTTCTTGAAAAAGCATATTGTGGTCGAGAAATGGTGTTTTAAACAATAAAAACGACTCCCGGCCTTATTTAGTTCACATTTTTACTTTTGGTAACCTAGCCCGTATTCATAACGCACTAAACCTTTTTATCGCGTTAAACGCCTTTTCTCGACAACAAAAGCACAATTTCATCAAAAACAAACAAAACAAGAAAAATGAATCTATTCAACAAGTCTGCAACACATCCTTAAGAGTTACATGATTTCACCCAATGTCAATGTGTAATTTCTCCAGTTCTGATCATTGTTTAGGTTGTTGGTAGCTTGGTCCAATGCCAAAACACAGTGAAATCTTTTTATGGCTTTAAACGCGTTTTCTCCTCGAGAGAAACATGATTTCACTAAAAACGTTATAGTTTAAACACGCCTGTTGTACATGTCTGCAAACACTCTCAGAGCCTTAAAGTAGGGTTTTCACCAATGTGTTTTTTGGTGAAAAACCTTCTATTTCAAGGTTCTGTGCGTTTTCAGACACGTACAATATGTATTTTTTGTGTTTCTGATGAAATCCCTCCTTTTAATGCATTTTCTCACTGAAAATGAGTCTCTCACCATGGGAAAATGGCTTTCTTGAAAAAGCATATTGTGGTCGAGAAATGGTGTTTTAAACAATAAAAACGACTCCCGGCCTTATTTAGTTCACATTTTTACTTTTGGTAACCTAGCCCGTATTCATAACGCACTAAACCTTTTTATCGCGTTAAACGCCTTTTCTCGACAAGAAAAGCACAATTTCATCAAAAACAAACAAAACAAGAAAAATGAATCTATTCAACAAGTCTGCAACACATCCTTAAGAGTTACATGATTTCACCCAATGTCAATGTGTAATTTCTCCAGTTCTGATCATTGTTTAGGTTGTTGGTAGCTTGGTCCAATGCCAAAACACAGTGAAATCTTTTTATGGCTTTAAACGCGTTTTCTCCTCGAGAGAAACATGTTTTCACTAAAAACGTTATAGTTTAAACATGCCTGTTGTACATGTCTGCAAACACTCAGAGCCTTAAAGTAGGGTTTTCACCAATGTGTTTTTTGGTGAGAAACCTTCTATTTCAAAGGTTCTGTGCGTTTTCAGACATGTTCAGTATGTATTTTTTGTGTTTCTGATGAAATCCCTCCTTTTAATGCATTTTCTCACAGAAAATTAGTCTCTTGCCATGGCAAAATGGCTTTCTTGAAAAAGCATATTGTGGTCGAGAAATGGTGTTTTAAACAATAAAAACGACTCCCGGCCTTATTTAGTTCACATTTTTACTTTTGGTAACCTAGCCCGTATTCATAACGCACTAAACCTTTTTATCGCGTTAAACGCCTTTTCTCGACAACAAAAGCACAATTTCATCAAAAACAAACAAAACAAGAAAAATGAATCTATTCAACAAGTCTGCAACACATCCTTAAGAGTTACATGATTTCACCCAATGTCAATGTGTAATTTCTCCAGTTCTGATCATTGTTTAGGTTGTTGGTAGCTTGGTCCAATGCCAAAACACAGTGAAATCTTTTTATGGCTTTAAACGCGTTTTCTCCTCGAGAGAAAAATGTTTTCACTAAAAACGATATAGTTCAAACATGCCTGTTGTAACTGTCTGCAAACACTCAGAGCCTTAAAGTAGGGTTTTCACCAATGTGTTTTTTGGTGAGAAACCTTCTATTTCAAAGGTTCTGTGCGTTTTCAGACATGTTCAGTATGTATTTTTTGTGTTTCTGATGAAATCCCTCCTTTTAATGCATTTTCTCACTGAAAATGAGTCTCTCACCATGGGAAAATGGCTTTCTTGAAAAAGCATATTGTGGTCGAGAAATGGTGTTTTAAACAATAAAAACGACTCCCGGCCTTATTTAGTTCACATTTTTACTTTTGGTAACCTAGCCCGTATTCATAACGCACTAAACCTTTTTATCGCGTTAAACGCCTTTTCTCGACAACAAAAGCACAATTTCAGCAAAAACAAACAAAACAAGAAAAATGAATCTATTCAACAAGTCTGCAACACATCCTTAAGAGTTACATGATTTCACCCAATGTCAATGTGTAATTTCTCCAGTTCTGATCATTGTTTAGGTTGTTGGTAGCTTGGTCCAATGCCAAAACACAGTGAAATCTTTTTATGGCTTTAAACGCGTTTTCTCCTCGAGAGAAACATGTTTTCACTAAAAACGTTATAGTTTAAACATGCCTGTTGTACATGTCTGCAAACACTCAGAGCCTTAAAGTAGGGTTTTCACCAATGTGTTTTTTGGTGAGAAACCTTCTATTTCAAAGGTTCTGTGCGTTTTCAGACATGTTCAGTATGTATTTTTTGTGTTTTCTGATGAAATCCCTCCTTTTAATGCATTTTCTCACAGAAAATGAGTCTCTCACCATGGGAAAATGGCTTTTTTGAAAACGCATATTCTGGTCGAGAAATGGTGTTTTAAACAATAAAACGACTCCCGGCCTTATTTAGTTCACATTTTTACTTTTGGTAACCTAGCCCGTATTCATAACGCACTAAACCTTTTTATCGCGTTAAACGCCTTTTCTCGACAACAAAAGCACAATTTCATCAAAAACAAACAAAACAAGAAAAATGAATCTATTCAACAAGTCTGCAACACATCCTTAAGAGTTACATGATTTCACCCAATGTCAATGTGTAATTTCTCCAGTTCTGATCATTGTTTAGGTTGTTGGTAGCTTGGTCCAATGCCAAAACACAGTGAAATCTCTTTATGGCTTTAAACGCGTTTTCTCCTCGAGAGAAACATGATTTCACTAAAAACGATATAGTTCAAACATGCCTGTTGTAACTGTCTGCAAACACTCAGAGCCTTAAAGTAGGGTTTTCACCAATGTGTTTTTTGGTGAGAAACCTTCTATTTCAAAGGTTCTGTGCGTTTTCTGACATGTTCAGTATGTATTTTTTGTGTTTCTGATGAAATCCCTCCTTTTAATGCATTTTCTCACTGAAAATGAGTCTCTCACCATGGGAAAATGGCTTTCTTGAAAAAGCATATTGTGGTCGAGAAATGGTGTTTTAAACAATAAAAACGACTCCCGGCCTTATTTAGTTCACATTTTTACTTTTGGTAACCTAGCCCGTATTCATAACGCACTAAACCTTTTTATCGCGTTAAACGCCTTTTCTCGACAACAAAAGCACAATTTCATCAAAAACAAACAAAACAAGAAAAATGAATCTATTCAACAAGTCTGCAACACATCCTTAAGAGTTACATGATTTCACCCAATGTCAATGTGTAATTTCTCCAGTTCTGATCATTGTTTAGGTTGTTGGTAGCTTGGTCCAATGCCAAAACACAGTGAAATCTTTTTATGGCTTTAAACGCGTTTTCTCCTCGAGAGAAACATGATTTCACTAAAAACGTTATAGTTTAAACACGCCTGTTGTACATGTCTGCAAACACTCTCAGAGCCTTAAAGTAGGGTTTTCACCAATGTGTTTTTTGGTGAAAAACCTTCTATTTCAAGGTTCTGTGCGTTTTCAGACACGTACAATATGTATTTTTTGTGTTTCTGATGAAATCCCTCCTTTTAATGCATTTTCTCACTGAAAATGAGTCTCTCACCATGGGAAAATGGCTTTCTTGAAAAAGCATATTGTGGTCGAGAAATGGTGTTTTAAACAATAAAAACGACTCCCGGCCTTATTTAGTTCACATTTTTACTTTTGGTAACCTAGCCCGTATTCATAACGCACTAAACCTTTTTATCGCGTTAAACGCCTTTTCTCGACAAGAAAAGCACAATTTCATCAAAAACAAACAAAACAAGAAAAATGAATCTATTCAACAAGTCTGCAACACATCCTTAAGAGTTACATGATTTCACCCAATGTCAATGTGTAATTTCTCCAGTTCTGATCATTGTTTAGGTTGTTGGTAGCTTGGTCCAATGCCAAAACACAGTGAAATCTTTTTATGGCTTTAAACGCGTTTTCTCCTCGAGAGAAACATGTTTTCACTAAAAACGTTATAGTTTAAACATGCCTGTTGTACATGTCTGCAAACACTCAGAGCCTTAAAGTAGGGTTTTCACCAATGTGTTTTTTGGTGAGAAACCTTCTATTTCAAAGGTTCTGTGCGTTTTCAGACATGTTCAGTATGTATTTTTTGTGTTTCTGATGAAATCCCTCCTTTTAATGCATTTTCTCACAGAAAATTAGTCTCTTGCCATGGCAAAATGGCTTTCTTGAAAAAGCATATTGTGGTCGAGAAATGGTGTTTTAAACAATAAAAACGACTCCCGGCCTTATTTAGTTCACATTTTTACTTTTGGTAACCTAGCCCGTATTCATAACGCACTAAACCTTTTTATCGCGTTAAACGCCTTTTCTCGACAACAAAAGCACAATTTCATCAAAAACAAACAAAACAAGAAAAATGAATCTATTCAACAAGTCTGCAACACATCCTTAAGAGTTACATGATTTCACCCAATGTCAATGTGTAATTTCTCCAGTTCTGATCATTGTTTAGGTTGTTGGTAGCTTGGTCCAATGCCAAAACACAGTGAAATCTTTTTATGGCTTTAAACGCGTTTTCTCCTCGAGAGAAACATGTTTTCACTAAAAACGTTATAGTTTAAACATGCCTGTTGTACATGTCTGCATACACTCAGAGCCTTAAAGTAGGGTTTTCACCAATGTGTTTTTTGGTGAGAAACCTTCTATTTCAAAGGTTCTGTGCGTTTTCAGACATGTTCAGTATGTATTTTTTGTGTTTCTGATGAAATCCCTCCTTTTAATGCATTTTCTCACAGAAAATTAGTCTCTTGCCATTGCAAAATGGCTTTCTTGAAAAAGCATATTGTGGTCGAGAAATGGTGTTTTAAACAATAAAAACGACTGCCGGCCTTATTTAGTTCACATTTTTACTTTTGGTAACCTAGCCCGTATTCATAACGCACTAAACCTTTTTATCGCGTTAAACGCCTTTTCTCGACAACAAAAGCACAATTTCATCAAAAACAAACAAAACAAGAAAAAAAGAATCTATTCAACAAGTCTGCAACACATCCTTAAGAGTTACATGATTTCACCCAATGTCAATGTGTAATTTCTCCAGTTCTGATCATTGTTTAGGTTGTTGGTAGCTTGGTCCAATGCCAAAACACAGTGAAATCTTTTTTATGGCTTTAAACGCGTTTTCTCCTCGAGAGAAACATGTTTTCACTAAAAACGTTATAGTTTAAACATGCCTGTTGTACATGTCTGCAAACACTCAGAGCCTTAAAGTAGGGTTTTCACCAATGTGTTTTTTGGTGAGAAACCTTCTATTTCAAAGGTTCTGTGCGTTTTCAGACATGTTCAGTATGTATTTTTTGTGTTTTCTGATGAAATCCCTCCTTTTAATGCATTTTCTCACAGAAAATGAGTCTCTCACCATGGGAAAATGGCTTTTTTGAAAACGCATATTCTGGTCGAGAAATGGTGTTTTAAACAATAAAACAACTCCCGGCCTTATTTAGTTCACATTTTTACTTTTGGTAACCTAGCCCGTATTCATAACGCACTAAACCTTTTTATCGCGTTAAACGCCTTTTCTCGACAACAAAAGCACAATTTCATCAAAAACAAACAAAACAAGAAAAAAGAATCTATTCAACAAGTCTGCAACACATCCTTAAGAGTTACATGATTTCACCCAATGTCAATGTGTAATTTCTCCAGTTCTGATCATTGTTTAGGTTGTTGGTAGCTTGGTCCAATGCCAAAACACAGTGAAATCTTTTTATGGCTTTAAACGCGTTTTCTCCTCGAGAGAAACATGATTTCACTAAAAACGTTATAGTTTAAACACGCCTGTTGTACATGTCTGCAAACACTCTCAGAGCCTTAAAGTAGGGTCTTCACCAATGTGTTTTTTGGTGAGAAACCTTCTATTTCAAGGTTCTGTGCGTTTTCAGACACGTACAATATGTATTTTTTGTGTTTCTGATGAAATCCCTCCTTTTAATGCATTTTCTCACAGAAAATGAGTCTCTCACCATGGGAAAATGGCTTTTTTGAAAACGCATATTCTGGTCGAGAAATGGTGTTTTAAACAATAAAAACGTCTCCCGGCCTTATTTAGTTCACATTTTAACTTTTGTTAACCTAGCCCGTATTCATAACGCACTAAACCTTTTTATCGCGTTAAACGCCTTTTCTCGACAACAAAAGCACAATTTCATCAAAAACAAACAAAACAAGAAAAATGAATATATTCAACAAGTCTGCAACACATCCTTAAGAGTTACATGATTTCACCCAATATCAATGTGTAATTTCTCCAGTTCTGATCATTGTTTAGGTTGTTGGTAGCTTGGTCCAATGCCAAAACACAGAGAAATCTTTTTATGGCTTTAAACGCGTTTTCTCCTCGAGAGAAACATGATTTCACTAAAAACGATATAGTTCAAACATGCCTGTTGTAACTGTCTGCAAACACTCAGAGCCTTAAAGTAGGGTTTTCACCAATGTGTTTTTTGGTGAGAAACCTTCTATTTCAAAGGTTCTGTGCGTTTTCAGACATGTTCAGTATGAATTTTTTGTGTTTCTGATGAAATCCCTCCTTTTAATGCATTTTCTCACTGAAAATGAGTCTCTCACCATGGGAAAATGGCTTTTTTGAAAACGCATATTCTGGTCGAGAAATGGTGTTTTAAACAATAAAACGACTCCCGGCCTTATTTAGTTCACATTTTTACTTTTGGTAACCTAGCCCGTATTCATAACGCACTAAACCTTTTTATCGCGTTAAACGCCTTTTCTCGACAACAAAAGCACAATTTCATCAAAAACAAACAAAACAAGAAAAATGAATCTATTCAACAAGTCTGCAACACATCCTTAAGAGTTACATGATTTCACCCAATGTCAATGTGTAATTTCTCCAGTTCTGATCATTGTTTAGGTTGTTGGTAGCTTGGTCCAATGCCAAAACACAGTGAAATCTTTTTATGGCTTTAAACGCGTTTTCTCCTCGAGAGAAACATGATTTCACTAAAAACGTTATAGTTTAAACACGCCTGTTGTACATGTCTGCAAACACTCTCAGAGACTTAAAGTAGGGTCTTCACCAATGTGTTTTTTGGTGAGAAACCTTCTATTTCAAGGTTCTGTGCGTTTTCAGACACGTACAATATGTATTTTTTGTGTTTCTGATGAAATCCCTCCTTTTAATGCATTTTCTCACAGAAAATGAGTCTCTCACAATGGGAAAATGGCTTTTTTGAAAACGCATATTCTGGTCGAGAAATGGTGTTTTAAACAATAAAAACGTCTCCCGGCCTTATTTAGTTCACATTTTAACTTTTGTTAACCTAGCCCGTATTCATAACGCACTAAACCTTTTTATCGCGTTAAACGCCTTTTCTCGACAACAAAAGCACAATTTCATCAAAAACAAACAAAACAAGAAAAATGAATCTATTCAACAAGTCTGCAACACATCCTTAAGAGTTACATGATTTCACCCAATGTCAATGTGTAATTTCTCCAGTTCTGATCATTGTTTAGGTTGTTGGTAGCTTGGTCCAATGCCAAAACACAGAGAAATCTTTTTATGGCTTTAAACGTGTTTTCTCCTCGAGAGAAACATGATTTCACTAAAAACGATATAGTTCAAACATGCCTGTTGTAACTGTCTGCAAACACTCAGAGCCTTAAAGTAGGGTTTTCACCAATGTGTTTTTTGGTGAGAAACCTTCTATTTCAAAGGTTCTGTGCGTTTTCAGACATGTTCAGTATGTATTTTTTGTGTTTCTGATGAAATCCCTCCTTTTAATGCATTTTCTCACAGAAAATTAGTCTCTTGCCATTGCAAAATGGCTTTCTTGAAAAAGCATATTGTGGTCGAGAAATGGTGTTTTAAACAATAAAAACGACTGCCGGCCTTATTTAGTTCACATTTTTACTTTTGGTAACCTAGCCCGTATTCATAACGCACTAAACCTTTTTATCGCGTTAAACGCCTTTTCTCGACAACAAAAGCACAATTTCATCAAAAACAAACAAAACAAGAAAAAAAGAATCTATTCAACAAGTCTGCAACACATCCTTAAGAGTTACATGATTTCACCCAATGTCAATGTGTAATTTCTCCAGTTCTGATCATTGTTTAGGTTGTTGGTAGCTTGGTCCAATGCCAAAACACAGTGAAATCTTTTTTATGGCTTTAAACGCGTTTTCTCCTCGAGAGAAACATGTTTTCACTAAAAACGTTATAGTTTAAACATGCCTGTTGTACATGTCTGCAAACACTCAGAGCCTTAAAGTAGGGTTTTCACCAATGTGTTTTTTGGTGAGAAACCTTCTATTTCAAAGGTTCTGTGCGTTTTCAGACATGTTCAGTATGTATTTTTTGTGTTTTCTGATGAAATCCCTCCTTTTAATGCATTTTCTCACAGAAAATGAGTCTCTCACCATGGGAAAATGGCTTTTTTGAAAACGCATATTCTGGTCGAGAAATGGTGTTTTAAACAATAAAACAACTCCCGGCCTTATTTAGTTCACATTTTTACTTTTGGTAACCTAGCCCGTATTCATAACGCACTAAACCTTTTTATCGCGTTAAACGCCTTTTCTCGACAACAAAAGCACAATTTCATCAAAAACAAACAAAACAAGAAAAAAGAATCTATTCAACAAGTCTGCAACACATCCTTAAGAGTTACATGATTTCACCCAATGTCAATGTGTAATTTCTCCAGTTCTGATCATTGTTTAGGTTGTTGGTAGCTTGGTCCAATGCCAAAACACAGTGAAATCTTTTTATGGCTTTAAACGCGTTTTCTCCTCGAGAGAAACATGATTTCACTAAAAACGTTATAGTTTAAACACGCCTGTTGTACATGTCTGCAAACACTCTCAGAGCCTTAAAGTAGGGTCTTCACCAATGTGTTTTTTGGTGAGAAACCTTCTATTTCAAGGTTCTGTGCGTTTTCAGACACGTACAATATGTATTTTTTGTGTTTCTGATGAAATCCCTCCTTTTAATGCATTTTCTCACAGAAAATGAGTCTCTCACCATGGGAAAATGGCTTTTTTGAAAACGCATATTCTGGTCGAGAAATGGTGTTTTAAACAATAAAAACGTCTCCCGGCCTTATTTAGTTCACATTTTAACTTTTGTTAACCTAGCCCGTATTCATAACGCACTAAACCTTTTTATCGCGTTAAACGCCTTTTCTCGACAACAAAAGCACAATTTCATCAAAAACAAACAAAACAAGAAAAATGAATATATTCAACAAGTCTGCAACACATCCTTAAGAGTTACATGATTTCACCCAATATCAATGTGTAATTTCTCCAGTTCTGATCATTGTTTAGGTTGTTGGTAGCTTGGTCCAATGCCAAAACACAGAGAAATCTTTTTATGGCTTTAAACGCGTTTTCTCCTCGAGAGAAACATGATTTCACTAAAAACGATATAGTTCAAACATGCCTGTTGTAACTGTCTGCAAACACTCAGAGCCTTAAAGTAGGGTTTTCACCAATGTGTTTTTTGGTGAGAAACCTTCTATTTCAAAGGTTCTGTGCGTTTTCAGACATGTTCAGTATGAATTTTTTGTGTTTCTGATGAAATCCCTCCTTTTAATGCATTTTCTCACTGAAAATGAGTCTCTCACCATGGGAAAATGGCTTTTTTGAAAACGCATATTCTGGTCGAGAAATGGTGTTTTAAACAATAAAACGACTCCCGGCCTTATTTAGTTCACATTTTTACTTTTGGTAACCTAGCCCGTATTCATAACGCACTAAACCTTTTTATCGCGTTAAACGCCTTTTCTCGACAACAAAAGCACAATTTCATCAAAAACAAACAAAACAAGAAAAATGAATCTATTCAACAAGTCTGCAACACATCCTTAAGAGTTACATGATTTCACCCAATGTCAATGTGTAATTTCTCCAGTTCTGATCATTGTTTAGGTTGTTGGTAGCTTGGTCCAATGCCAAAACACAGTGAAATCTTTTTATGGCTTTAAACGCGTTTTCTCCTCGAGAGAAACATGATTTCACTAAAAACGTTATAGTTTAAACACGCCTGTTGTACATGTCTGCAAACACTCTCAGAGCCTTAAAGTAGGGTCTTCACCAATGTGTTTTTTGGTGAGAAACCTTCTATTTCAAGGTTCTGTGCGTTTTCAGACACGTACAATATGTATTTTTTGTGTTTCTGATGAAATCCCTCCTTTTAATGCATTTTCTCACAGAAAATGAGTCTCTCACAATGGGAAAATGGCTTTTTTGAAAACGCATATTCTGGTCGAGAAATGGTGTTTTAAACAATAAAAACGTCTCCCGGCCTTATTTAGTTCACATTTTAACTTTTGTTAACCTAGCCCGTATTCATAACGCACTAAACCTTTTTATCGCGTTAAACGCCTTTTCTCGACAACAAAAGCACAATTTCATCAAAAACAAACAAAACAAGAAAAATGAATATATTCAACAAGTCTGCAACACATCCTTAAGAGTTACATGATTTCACCCAATGTCAATGTGTAATTTCTCCAGTTCTGATCATTGTTTAGGTTGTTGGTAGCTTGGTCCAATGCCAAAACACAGAGAAATCTTTTTATGGCTTTAAACGTGTTTTCTCCTCGAGAGAAACATGATTTCACTAAAAACGATATAGTTCAAACATGCCTGTTGTAACTGTCTGCAAACACTCAGAGCCTTAAAGTAGGGTTTTCACCAATGTGTTTTTTGGTGAGAAACCTTCTATTTCAAGGTTCTGTGCGTTTTCAGACATGTTCAGTATGTATTTTTTGTGTTTCTGATGAAATCCCTCCTTTTAATGCATTTTCTCACAGAAAATGAGTCTCTCACCATGGGAAAATGGCTTTTTTGAAAACGCATATTCTGGTCGAGAAATGGTGTTTTAAACAATAAAAACGTCTCCCGGCCTTATTTAGTTCACATTTTTACTTTTGGTAACCTAGCCCGTATTCATAACGCACTAAACCTTTTTATCGCGTTAAACGCCTTTCTCGACAAGAAAAGCACAATTTCATCAAAAACAAACAAAACAAGAAAAATGAATCTATTCAACAAGTCTGCAACACATCCTTAAGAGTTACATGATTTCACCCAATGTCAATGTGTAATTTCTCCAGTTCTGATCATTGTTTAGGTTGTTGGTAGCTTGGTCCAATGTCAAAACACAGTGAAATCTCTTTATGGCTTTAAACGCGTTTTCTCCTCGAGAGAAACATGATTTCACTAAAAACGATATAGTTCAAACATGCCTGTTGTAACTGTCTGCAAACACTCAGAGCCTTAAAGTAGGGTTTTCACCAATGTGTTTTTTGGTGAGAAACCTTCTATTTCAAAGGTTCTGTGCTTTTTCAGACATGTTCAGTATGTATTTTTTGTGTTTCTGATGAAATCCCTCCTTTTAATGCATTTTCTCACTGAAAATGAGTCTCTCACCATGGGAAAATGGCTTTCTTGAAAAAGCATATTGTGGTCGAGAAATGGTGTTTTAAACAATAAAAACGACTCCCGGCCTTATTTAGTTCACATTTTTACTTTTGGTAACCTAGCCCGTATTCATAACGCACTAAACCTTTTTATCGCGTTAAACGCCTTTTCTCGACAACAAAAGCACAATTTCATCAAAAACAAACAAAACAAGAAAAATTAATCTATTCAACAAGTCTGCAACACATCCTTAAGAGTTACATGATTTCACCCAATGTCAATGTGTAATTTCTCCAGTTCTGATCATTGTTTAGGTTGTTGGTAGCTTGGTCCAATGCCAAAACACAGTGAATCTTTTTATGGCTTTAAACGCGTTTTCTCCTCGAGAGAAACATGTTTTCACTAAAAACGTTATAGTTTAAACATGCCTGTTGTACATGTCTGCAAACACTCAGAGCCTTAAAGTAGGGTTTTCACCAATGTGTTTTTTGGTGAGAAACCTTCTATTTCAAAGGTTCTGTGCGTTTTCAGACATGTTCAGTATGTATTTTTTGTGTTTTCTGATGAAATCCCTCCTTTTAATGCATTTTCTCACAGAAAATGAGTCTCTCACCATGGGAAAATGGCTTTTTTGAAAACGCATATTCTGGTCGAGAAATGGTGTTTTAAACAATAAAACGACTCCCGGCCTTATTTAGTTCACATTTTTACTTTTGGTAACCTAGCCCGTATTCATAACGCACTAAACCTTTTTATCGCGTTAAACGACTTTTCTCGACAACAAAAGCACAATTTCATCAAAAACAAACAAAACAAGAAAAATGAATCTATTCAACAAGTCTGCAACACATCCTTAAGAGTTACATGATTTCACCCAATGTCAATGTGTAATTTCTCCATTTCTGATCATTGTTTAGGTTGTTGGTAGCTTGGTCCAATGCCAAAACACAGTGAAATCTTTTTATGGCTTTAAACGCGTTTTCTCCTCGAGAGAAACATGATTTCACTAAAAACGTTATAGTTTAAACACGCCTGTTGTACATGTCTGCAAACACTCTCAGAGCCTTAAAGTAGGGTTTTCACCAATGTGTTTTTTGGTGAAAAACCTTCTATTTCAAAGGTTCTGTGCGTTTTCAGACACGTACAATATGTATTTTTTGTGTTTCTGATGAAATCCCTCCTTTTAATGCATTTTCTCACTGAAAATGAGTCTCTCACCATGGGAAAATGGCTTTCTTGAAAAAGCATATTATGGTCGAGAAATGGTGTTTTAAACAATAAAAACGACTCCCGGCCTTATTTAGTTCACATTTTTACTTTTGGTAACCTAGCCCGTATTCATAACGCACTAAACCTTTTTATCGCGTTAAACGCCTTTTCTCGACAAGAAAAGCACAATTTCATCAAAAACAAACAAAACAAGAAAAATGAATCTATTCAACAAGTCTGCAACACATCCTTAAGAGTTACATGATTTCACCCAATGTCAATGTGTAATTTCTCCAGTTCTGATCATTGTTTAGGTTGTTGGTAGCTTGGTCCAATGCCAAAACACAGTGAAATCTTTTTATGGCTTTAAACGCGTTTTCTCCTCGAGAGAAACATGTTTTCACTAAAAACGTTATAGTTTAAACATGCCTGTTGTACATGTCTGCAAACACTCAGAGCCTTAAAGTAGGGTTTTCACCAATGTGTTTTTTGGTGAAAAACCTTCTATTTCAAAGGTTCTGTGCGTTTTCAGACATGTTCAGTATGTATTTTTTGTGTTTCTGATGAAATCCCTCCTTTTAATGCATTTTCTCACAGAAAATTAGTCTCTTGCCATGGCAAAATGGCTTTCTTGAAAAAGCATATTGTGGTCGAGAAATGGTGTTTTAAACAATAAAAACGACTCCCGGCCTTATTTAGTTCACATTTTTACTTTTGGTAACCTAGCCCGTATTCATAACGCACTAAACCTTTTTATCGCGTTAAACGCCTTTTCTCGACAACAAAAGCACAATTTCATCAAAAACAAACAACACAAGAAAAATGAATCTATTCAACAAGTCTGCAACACATCCTTAAGAGTTACATGATTTCACCCAATGTCAATGTGTAATTTCTCCAGTTCTGATCATTGTTTAGGTTGTTGGTAGCTTGGTCCAATGCCAAAACACAGTGAAATCTCTTTATGGCTTTAAACGCGTTTTCTCCTCGAGAAAAACATGATTTCACTAAAAACGATATAGTTCAAACATGCCTGTTGTAACTGTCTGCAAACACTCAGAGCCTTAAAGTAGGGTTTTCACCAATGTGTTTTTTGGTGAGAAACCTTCTATTTCAAAGGTTCTGTGCGTTTTCAGACATGTTCAGTATGTATTTTTTGTGTTTCTGATGAAATCCCTCCTTTTAATGCATTTTCTCACTGAAAATGAGTCTCTCACCATGGGAAAATGGCTTTCTTGAAAAAGCATATTGTGGTCGAGAAATGGTGTTTTAAACAATAAAAACGACTCCCGGCCTTATTTAGTTCACATTTTTACTTTTGGTAACCTAGCCCGTATTCATAACGCACTAAACCTTTTTATCGCGTTAAACGACTTTTCTCGACAACAAAAGCACAATTTCATCAAAAACAAACAAAACAAGAAAAATGAATCTATTCAACAAGTCTGCAACACATCCTTAAGAGTTACATGATTTCACCCAATGTCAATGTGTAATTTCTCCATTTCTGATCATTGTTTAGGTTGTTGGTAGCTTGGTCCAATGCCAAAACACAGTGAAATCTTTTTATGGCTTTAAACGCGTTTTCTCCTCGAGAGAAACATGTTTTCACTAAAAACGTTATCGTTTAAACATGCCTGTTGTACATGTCTGCAAACACTCAGAGCCTTAAAGTAGGGTTTTCACCAATGTGTTTTTTGGTGAGAAACCTTCTATTTCAAAGGTTCTGTGCGTTTTCAGACATGTTCAGTATGTATTTTTTGTGTTTTCTGATGAAATCCCTCCTTTTAATGCATTTTCTCACAGAAAATGAGTCTCTCACCATGGGAAAATGGCTTTCTTGAAAAAGCATATTGTGGTCGAGAAATGTTGTTTTAAACAATAAAAACGACTCCCGGCCTTATTTAGTTCACATTTTTACTTTTGGTAACCTAGCCCGTATTCATAACGCACTAAACCTTTTTATCGCGTTAAACGCCTTTTCTCGACAACAAAAGCACAATTTCATCAAAAACAAACAAAACAAGAAAAATGAATCTATTCAACAAGTCTGCAACACATCCTTAAGAGTTACATGATTTCACCCAATGTCAATGTGTAATTTCTCCAGTTCTGATCATTGTTTAGGTTGTTGGTAGCTTGGTCCAATGCCAAAACACAGTGAAATCTTTTTATGGCTTTA
Source organism: Lampris incognitus (assembly GCF_029633865.1). Lineage (NCBI taxonomy): Eukaryota > Metazoa > Chordata > Actinopteri > Lampriformes > Lampridae > Lampris > Lampris incognitus. Next base: position 49,753,716 of record NC_079213.1, on the reverse strand, counting down.
AACGCGTTTTCTCCTCGAGAGAAACATGTTTTCACTAAAAACGTTATAGTTTAAACATGCCTGTTGTACATGTCTGCAAACACTCAGAGCCTTAAAGTAGGGTTTTCACCAATGTGTTTTTTGGTGAGAAACCTTCTATTTCAAAGGTTCTGTGCGTTTTCAGACATGTTCAGTATGTATTTTTTGTGTTTTCTGATGAAATCCCTCCTTTTAATGCATTTTCTCACAGAAAATGAGTCTCTCACCATGGGAAAATGGCTTTTTTGAAAACGCATATTCTGGTCGAGAAATGGTGTTTTAAACAATAAAACGACTCCCGGCCTTATTTAGTTCACATTTTTACTTTTGGTAACCTAGCCCGTATTCATAACGCACTAAACCTTTTTATCGCGTTAAACGCCTTTTCTCGACAACAAAAGCACAATTTCATCAAAAACAAACAAAACAAGAAAAATGAATCTATTCAACAAGTCTGCAACACATCCTTAAGAGTTACATGATTTCACCCAATGTCAATGTGTAATTTCTCCAGTTCTGATCATTGTTTAGGTTGTTGGTAGCTTGGTCCAATGCCAAAACACAGTGAAATCTTTTTATGGCTTTAAACGCGTTTTCTCCTCGAGAGAAACATGATTTCACTAAAAACGATATAGTTCAAACATGCCTGTTGTAACTGTCTGCAAACACTCAGAGCCTTAAAGTAGGGTTTTCACCAATGTGTTTTTTGGTGAGAAACCTTCTATTTCAAAGGTTCTGTGCGTTTTCAGACATGTTCAGTATGAATTTTTTGTGTTTCTGATGAAATCCCTCCTTTTAATGCATTTTCTCACTGAAAATGAGTCTCTCACCATGGGAAAATGGCTTTTTTGAAAACGCATATTCTGGTCGAGAAATGGTGTTTTAAACAATAAAACGACTCCCGGCCTTATTTAGTTCACATTTTTACTTTTGGTAACCTAGCCCGTATTCATAACGCACTAAACCTTTTTATCGCGTTAAACGCCTTTTCTCGACAACAAAAGCACAATTTCATCAAAAACAAACAAAACAAGAAAAATGAATCTATTCAACAAGTCTGCAACACATCCTTAAGAGTTACATGATTTCACCCAATGTCAATGTGTAATTTCTCCAGTTCTGATCATTGTTTAGGTTGTTGGTAGCTTGGTCCAATGCCAAAACACAGTGAAATCTTTTTATGGCTTTAAACGCGTTTTCTCCTCGAGAGAAACATGATTTCACTAAAAACGTTATAGTTTAAACACGCCTGTTGTACATGTCTGCAAACACTCTCAGAGCCTTAAAGTAGGGTCTTCACCAATGTGTTTTTTGGTGAGAAACCTTCTATTTCAAGGTTCTGTGCGTTTTCAGACACGTACAATATGTATTTTTTGTGTTTCTGATGAAATCCCTCCTTTTAATGCATTTTCTCACAGAAAATGAGTCTCTCACAATGGGAAAATGGCTTTTTTGAAAACGCATATTCTGGTCGAGAAATGGTGTTTTAAACAATAAAAACGTCTCCCGGCCTTATTTAGTTCACATTTTAACTTTTGTTAACCTAGCCCGTATTCATAACGCACTAAACCTTTTTATCGCGTTAAACGCCTTTTCTCGACAACAAAAGCACAATTTCATCAAAAACAAACAAAACAAGAAAAATGAATATATTCAACAAGTCTGCAACACATCCTTAAGAGTTACATGATTTCACCCAATGTCAATGTGTAATTTCTCCAGTTCTGATCATTGTTTAGGTTGTTGGTAGCTTGGTCCAATGCCAAAACACAGAGAAATCTTTTTATGGCTTTAAACGTGTTTTCTCCTCGAGAGAAACATGATTTCACTAAAAACGATATAGTTCAAACATGCCTGTTGTAACTGTCTGCAAACACTCAGAGCCTTAAAGTAGGGTTTTCACCAATGTGTTTTTTGGTGAGAAACCTTCTATTTCAAGGTTCTGTGCGTTTTCAGACATGTTCAGTATGTATTTTTTGTGTTTCTGATGAAATCCCTCCTTTTAATGCATTTTCTCACTGAAAATGAGTCTCTCACCATGGGAAAATGGCTTTCTTGAAAAAGCATATTGTGGTCGAGAAATGGTGTTTTAAACAATAAAAACGACTCCCGGCCTTATTTAGTTCACATTTTTACTTTTGGTAACCTAGCCCGTATTCATAACGCACTAAACCTTTTTATCGCGTTAAACGCCTTTTCTCGACAACAAAAGCACAATTTCATCAAAAACAAACAAAACAAGAAAAATTAATCTATTCAACAAGTCTGCAACACATCCTTAAGAGTTACATGATTTCACCCAATGTCAATGTGTAATTTCTCCAGTTCTGATCATTGTTTAGGTTGTTGGTAGCTTGGTCCAATGCCAAAACACAGTGAATCTTTTTATGGCTTTAAACGCGTTTTCTCCTCGAGAGAAACATGTTTTCACTAAAAACGTTATAGTTTAAACATGCCTGTTGTACATGTCTGCAAACACTCAGAGCCTTAAAGTAGGGTTTTCACCAATGTGTTTTTTGGTGAGAAACCTTCTATTTCAAAGGTTCTGTGCGTTTTCAGACATGTTCAGTATGTATTTTTTGTGTTTTCTGATGAAATCCCTCCTTTTAATGCATTTTCTCACAGAAAATGAGTCTCTCACCATGGGAAAATGGCTTTTTTGAAAACGCATATTCTGGTCGAGAAATGGTGTTTTAAACAATAAAACGACTCCCGGCCTTATTTAGTTCACATTTTTACTTTTGGTAACCTAGCCCGTATTCATAACGCACTAAACCTTTTTATCGCGTTAAACGACTTTTCTCGACAACAAAAGCACAATTTCATCAAAAACAAACAAAACAAGAAAAATGAATCTATTCAACAAGTCTGCAACACATCCTTAAGAGTTACATGATTTCACCCAATGTCAATGTGTAATTTCTCCAGTTCTGATCATTGTTTAGGTTGTTGGTAGCTTGGTCCAATGCCAAAACACAGTGAAATCTTTTTATGGCTTTAAACGCGTTTTCTCCTCGAGAGAAACATGATTTCACTAAAAACGTTATAGTTTAAACACGCCTGTTGTACATGTCTGCAAACACTCTCAGAGCCTTAAAGTAGGGTTTTCACCAATGTGTTTTTTGGTGAAAAACCTTCTATTTCAAAGGTTCTGTGCGTTTTCAGACACGTACAATATGTATTTTTTGTGTTTCTGATGAAATCCCTCCTTTTAATGCATTTTCTCACTGAAAATGAGTCTCTCACCATGGGAAAATGGCTTTCTTGAAAAAGCATATTATGGTCGAGAAATGGTGTTTTAAACAATAAAAACGACTCCCGGCCTTATTTAGTTCACATTTTTACTTTTGGTAACCTAGCCCGTATTCATAACGCACTAAACCTTTTTATCGCGTTAAACGCCTTTTCTCGACAAGAAAAGCACAATTTCATCAAAAACAAACAAAACAAGAAAAATGAATCTATTCAACAAGTCTGCAACACATCCTTAAGAGTTACATGATTTCACCCAATGTCAATGTGTAATTTCTCCAGTTCTGATCATTGTTTAGGTTGTTGGTAGCTTGGTCCAATGCCAAAACACAGTGAAATCTTTTTATGGCTTTAAACGCGTTTTCTCCTCGAGAGAAACATGTTTTCACTAAAAACGTTATAGTTTAAACATGCCTGTTGTACATGTCTGCAAACACTCAGAGCCTTAAAGTAGGGTTTTCACCAATGTGTTTTTTGGTGAAAAACCTTCTATTTCAAAGGTTCTGTGCGTTTTCAGACATGTTCAGTATGTATTTTTTGTGTTTCTGATGAAATCCCTCCTTTTAATGCATTTTCTCACAGAAAATTAGTCTCTTGCCATGGCAAAATGGCTTTCTTGAAAAAGCATATTGTGGTCGAGAAATGGTGTTTTAAACAATAAAAACGACTCCCGGCCTTATTTAGTTCACATTTTTACTTTTGGTAACCTAGCCCGTATTCATAACGCACTAAACCTTTTTATCGCGTTAAACGCCTTTTCTCGACAAGAAAAGCACAATTTCATCAAAAACAAACAACACAAGAAAAATGAATCTATTCAACAAGTCTGCAACACATCCTTAAGAGTTACATGATTTCACCCAATGTCAATGTGTAATTTCTCCAGTTCTGATCATTGTTTAGGTTGTTGGTAGCTTGGTCCAATGCCAAAACACAGTGAAATCTCTTTATGGCTTTAAACGCGTTTTCTCCTCGAGAAAAACATGATTTCACTAAAAACGATATAGTTCAAACATGCCTGTTGTAACTGTCTGCAAACACTCAGAGCCTTAAAGTAGGGTTTTCACCAATGTGTTTTTTGGTGAGAAACCTTCTATTTCAAAGGTTCTGTGCGTTTTCAGACATGTTCAGTATGTATTTTTTGTGTTTCTGATGAAATCCCTCCTTTTAATGCATTTTCTCACTGAAAATGAGTCTCTCACCATGGGAAAATGGCTTTCTTGAAAAAGCATATTGTGGTCGAGAAATGGTGTTTTAAACAATAAAAACGACTCCCGGCCTTATTTAGTTCACATTTTTACTTTTGGTAACCTAGCCCGTATTCATAACGCACTAAACCTTTTTATCGCGTTAAACGACTTTTCTCGACAACAAAAGCACAATTTCATCAAAAACAAACAAAACAAGAAAAATGAATCTATTCAACAAGTCTGCAACACATCCTTAAGAGTTACATGATTTCACCCAATGTCAATGTGTAATTTCTCCATTTCTGATCATTGTTTAGGTTGTTGGTAGCTTGGTCCAATGCCAAAACACAGTGAAATCTTTTTATGGCTTTAAACGCGTTTTCTCCTCGAGAGAAACATGTTTTCACTAAAAACGTTATCGTTTAAACATGCCTGTTGTACATGTCTGCAAACACTCAGAGCCTTAAAGTAGGGTTTTCACCAATGTGTTTTTTGGTGAGAAACCTTCTATTTCAAAGGTTCTGTGCGTTTTCAGACATGTTCAGTATGTATTTTTTGTGTTTTCTGATGAAATCCCTCCTTTTAATGCATTTTCTCACAGAAAATGAGTCTCTCACCATGGGAAAATGGCTTTCTTGAAAAAGCATATTGTGGTCGAGAAATGTTGTTTTAAACAATAAAAACGACTCCCGGCCTTATTTAGTTCACATTTTTACTTTTGGTAACCTAGCCCGTATTCATAACGCACTAAACCTTTTTATCGCGTTAAACGCCTTTTCTCGACAACAAAAGCACAATTTCATCAAAAACAAACAAAACAAGAAAAATGAATCTATTCAACAAGTCTGCAACACATCCTTAAGAGTTACATGATTTCACCCAATGTCAATGTGTAATTTCTCCAGTTCTGATCATTGTTTAGGTTGTTGGTAGCTTGGTCCAATGCCAAAACACAGTGAAATCTTTTTATGGCTTTAAACGCGTTTTCTCCTCGAGAGAAACATGTTTTCACTAAAAACGTTATAGTTTAAACATGCCTGTTGTACATGTCTGCAAACACTCAGAGCCTTAAAGTAGGGTTTTCACCAATGTGTTTTTTGGTGAGAAACCTTCTATTTCAAAGGTTCTGTGCGTTTTCAGACATGTTCAGTATGTATTTTTTGTGTTTTCTGATGAAATCCCTCCTTTTAATGCATTTTCTCACAGAAAATGAGTCTCTCACCATGGGAAAATGGCTTTCTTGAAAAAGCATATTGTGGTCGAGAAATGTTGTTTTAAACAATAAAAACGACTCCCGGCCTTATTTAGTTCACATTTTTACTTTTGGTAACCTAGCCCGTATTCATAACGCACTAAACCTTTTTATCGCGTTAAACGCCTTTTCTCGACAACAAAAGCACAATTTCATCAAAAACAAACAAAACAAGAAAAATGAATCTATTCAACAAGTCTGCAACACATCCTTAAGAGTTACATGATTTCACCCAATGTCAATGTGTAATTTCTCCAGTTCTGATCATTGTTTAGGTTGTTGGTAGCTTGGTCCAATGCCAAAACACAGTGAAATCTTTTTATGGCTTTAAACGCGTTTTCTCCTCGAGAGAAACATGTTTTCACTAAAAACGTTATAGTTTAAACATGCCTGTTGTACATGTCTGCAAACACTCAGAGCCTTAAAGTAGGGTTTTCACCAATGTGTTTTTTGGTGAGAAACCTTCTATTTCAAAGGTTCTGTGCGTTTTCAGACATGTTCAGTATGTATTTTTTGTGTTTTCTGATGAAATCCCTCCTTTTAATGCATTTTCTCACAGAAAATGAGTCTCTCACCATGGGAAAATGGCTTTTTTGAAAACGCATATTCTGGTCGAGAAATGGTGTTTTAAACAATAAAACGACTCCCGGCCTTATTTAGTTCACATTTTTACTTTTGGTAACCTAGCCCGTATTCATAACGCACTAAACCTTTTTATCGCGTTAAACGCCTTTTCTCGACAACAAAAGCACAATTTCATCAAAAACAAACAAAACAAGAAAAATGAATCTATTCAACAAGTCTGCAACACATCCTTAAGAGTTACATGATTTCACCCAATGTCAATGTGTAATTTCTCCAGTTCTGATCATTGTTTAGGTTGTTGGTAGCTTGGTCCAATGCCAAAACACAGTGAAATCTTTTTATGGCTTTAAACGCGTTTTCTCCTCGAGAGAAACATGATTTCACTAAAAACGATATAGTTCAAACATGCCTGTTGTAACTGTCTGCAAACACTCAGAGCCTTAAAGTAGGGTTTTCACCAATGTGTTTTTTGGTGAGAAACCTTCTATTTCAAAGGTTCTGTGCGTTTTCAGACATGTTCAGTATGAATTTTTTGTGTTTCTGATGAAATCCCTCCTTTTAATGCATTTTCTCACTGAAAATGAGTCTCTCACCATGGGAAAATGGCTTTTTTGAAAACGCATATTCTGGTCGAGAAATGGTGTTTTAAACAATAAAACGACTCCCGGCCTTATTTAGTTCACATTTTTACTTTTGGTAACCTAGCCCGTATTCATAACGCACTAAACCTTTTTATCGCGTTAAACGCCTTTTCTCGACAACAAAAGCACAATTTCATCAAAAACAAACAAAACAAGAAAAATGAATCTATTCAACAAGTCTGCAACACATCCTTAAGAGTTACATGATTTCACCCAATGTCAATGTGTAATTTCTCCAGTTCTGATCATTGTTTAGGTTGTTGGTAGCTTGGTCCAATGCCAAAACACAGTGAAATCTTTTTATGGCTTTAAACGCGTTTTCTCCTCGAGAGAAACATGATTTCACTAAAAACGTTATAGTTTAAACACGCCTGTTGTACATGTCTGCAAACACTCTCAGAGCCTTAAAGTAGGGTCTTCACCAATGTGTTTTTTGGTGAGAAACCTTCTATTTCAAGGTTCTGTGCGTTTTCAGACACGTACAATATGTATTTTTTGTGTTTCTGATGAAATCCCTCCTTTTAATGCATTTTCTCACAGAAAATGAGTCTCTCACAATGGGAAAATGGCTTTTTTGAAAACGCATATTCTGGTCGAGAAATGGTGTTTTAAACAATAAAAACGTCTCCCGGCCTTATTTAGTTCACATTTTAACTTTTGTTAACCTAGCCCGTATTCATAACGCACTAAACCTTTTTATCGCGTTAAACGCCTTTTCTCGACAACAAAAGCACAATTTCATCAAAAACAAACAAAACAAGAAAAATGAATATATTCAACAAGTCTGCAACACATCCTTAAGAGTTACATGATTTCACCCAATGTCAATGTGTAATTTCTCCAGTTCTGATCATTGTTTAGGTTGTTGGTAGCTTGGTCCAATGCCAAAACACAGAGAAATCTTTTTATGGCTTTAAACGTGTTTTCTCCTCGAGAGAAACATGATTTCACTAAAAACGATATAGTTCAAACATGCCTGTTGTAACTGTCTGCAAACACTCAGAGCCTTAAAGTAGGGTTTTCACCAATGTGTTTTTTGGTGAGAAACCTTCTATTTCAAGGTTCTGTGCGTTTTCAGACATGTTCAGTATGTATTTTTTGTGTTTCTGATGAAATCCCTCCTTTTAATGCATTTTCTCACAGAAAATGAGTCTCTCACCATGGGAAAATGGCTTTTTTGAAAACGCATATTCTGGTCGAGAAATGGTGTTTTAAACAATAAAAACGTCTCCCGGCCTTATTTAGTTCACATTTTAACTTTTGTTAACCTAGCCCGTATTCATAACGCACTAAACCTTTTTATCGCGTTGAACGCCTTTCTCGACAAGAAAAGCACAATTTCATCAAAAACAAACAAAACAAGAAAAATGAATCTATTCAACAAGTCTGCAACACATCCTTAAGAGTTACATGATTTCACCCAATGTCAATGTGTAATTTCTCCAGTTCTGATCATTGTTTAGGTTGTTGGTAGCTTGGTCCAATGTCAAAACACAGTGAAATCTCTTTATGGCTTTAAACGCGTTTTCTCCTCGAGAGAAACATGATTTCACTAAAAACGATATAGTTCAAACATGCCTGTTGTAACTGTCTGCAAACACTCAGAGCCTTAAAGTAGGGTTTTCACCAATGTGTTTTTTGGTGAGAAACCTTCTATTTCAAAGGTTCTGTGCTTTTTCAGACATGTTCAGTATGTATTTTTTGTGTTTCTGATGAAATCCCTCCTTTTAATGCATTTTCTCACTGAAAATGAGTCTCTCACCATGGGAAAATGGCTTTCTTGAAAAAGCATATTGTGGTCGAGAAATGGTGTTTTAAACAATAAAAACGACTCCCGGCCTTATTTAGTTCACATTTTTACTTTTGGTAACCTAGCCCGTATTCATAACGCGCTAAACCTTTTTATCGCGTTAAACGCCTTTTCTCGACAACAAAAGCACAATTTCATCAAAAACAAACAAAACAAGAAAAATTAATCTATTCAACAAGTCTGCAACACATCCTTAAGAGTTACATGATTTCACCCAATGTCAATGTGTAATTTCTCCAGTTCTGATCATTGTTTAGGTTGTTGGTAGCTTGGTCCAATGCCAAAACACAGTGAATCTTTTTATGGCTTTAAACGCGTTTTCTCCTCGAGAGAAACATGTTTTCACTAAAAACGTTATAGTTTAAACATGCCTGTTGTACATGTCTGCAAACACTCAGAGCCTTAAAGTAGGGTTTTCACCAATGTGTTTTTTGGTGAGAAACCTTCTATTTCAAAGGTTCTGTGCGTTTTCAGACATGTTCAGTATGTATTTTTTGTGTTTTCTGATGAAATCCCTCCTTTTAATGCATTTTCTCACAGAAAATGAGTCTCTCACCATGGGAAAATGGCTTTTTTGAAAACGCATATTCTGGTCGAGAAATGGTGTTTTAAACAATAAAACGACTCCCGGCCTTATTTAGTTCACATTTTTACTTTTGGTAACCTAGCCCGTATTCATAACGCACTAAACCTTTTTATCGCGTTAAACGCCTTTTCTCGACAACAAAAGCACAATTTCATCAAAAACAAACAAAACAAGAAAAATGAATCTATTCAACAAGTCTGCAACACATCCTTAAGAGTTACATGATTTCACCCAATGTCAATGTGTAATTTCTCCAGTTCTGATCATTGTTTAGGTTGTTGGTAGCTTGGTCCAATGCCAAAACACAGTGAAATCTTTTTATGGCTTTAAACGCGTTTTCTCCTCGAGAGAAACATGATTTCACTAAAAACGTTATAGTTTAAACACGCCTGTTGTACATGTCTGCAAACACTCTCAGAGCCTTAAAGTAGGGTTTTCACCAATGTGTTTTTTGGTGAAAAACCTTCTATTTCAAAGGTTCTGTGCGTTTTCAGACACGTACAATATGTATTTTTTGTGTTTCTGATGAAATCCCTCCTTTTAATGCATTTTCTCACTGAAAATGAGTCTCTCACCATGGGAAAATGGCTTTTTTGAAAACGCATATTCTGGTCGAGAAATGGTGTTTTAAACAATAAAACGACTCCCGGCCTTATTTAGTTCACATTTTTACTTTTGGTAACCTAGCCCGTATTCATAACGCACTAAACCTTTTTATCGCGTTAAACGCCTTTTCTCGACAACAAAAGCACAATTTCATCAAAAACAAACAAAACAAGAAAAATGAATCTATTCAACAAGTCTGCAACACATCCTTAAGAGTTACATGATTTCACCCAATGTCAATGTGTAATTTCTCCAGTTCTGATCATTGTTTAGGTTGTTGGTAGCTTGGTCCAATGCCAAAACACAGTGAAATCTTTTTATGGCTTTAAACGCGTTTTCTCCTCGAGAGAAACATGATTTCACTAAAAACGTTATAGTTTAAACACGCCTGTTGTACATGTCTGCAAACACTCTCAGAGCCTTAAAGTAGGGTCTTCACCAATGTGTTTTTTGGTGAGAAACCTTCTATTTCAAGGTTCTGTGCGTTTTCAGACACGTACAATATGTATTTTTTGTGTTTCTGATGAAATCCCTCCTTTTAATGCATTTTCTCACAGAAAATGAGTCTCTCACAATGGGAAAATGGCTTTTTTGAAAACGCATATTCTGGTCGAGAAATGGTGTTTTAAACAATAAAAACGTCTCCCGGCCTTATTTAGTTCACATTTTAACTTTTGTTAACCTAGCCCGTATTCATAACGCACTAAACCTTTTTATCGCGTTAAACGCCTTTTCTCGACAACAAAAGCACAATTTCATCAAAAACAAACAAAACAAGAAAAATGAATATATTCAACAAGTCTGCAACACATCCTTAAGAGTTACATGATTTCACCCAATGTCAATGTGTAATTTCTCCAGTTCTGATCATTGTTTAGGTTGTTGGTAGCTTGGTCCAATGCCAAAACACAGAGAAATCTTTTTATGGCTTTAAACGTGTTTTCTCCTCGAGAGAAACATGATTTCACTAAAAACGATATAGTTCAAACATGCCTGTTGTAACTGTCTGCAAACACTCAGAGCCTTAAAGTAGGGTTTTCACCAATGTGTTTTTTGGTGAGAAACCTTCTATTTCAAGGTTCTGTGCGTTTTCAGACATGTTCAGTATGTATTTTTTGTGTTTCTGATGAAATCCCTCCTTTTAATGCATTTTCTCACAGAAAATGAGTCTCTCACCATGGGAAAATGGCTTTTTTGAAAACGCATATTCTGGTCGAGAAATGGTGTTTTAAACAATAAAAACGTCTCCCGGCCTTATTTAGTTCACATTTTAACTTTTGTTAACCTAGCCCGTATTCATAACGCACTAAACCTTTTTATCGCGTTGAACGCCTTTCTCGACAAGAAAAGCACAATTTCATCAAAAACAAACAAAACAAGAAAAATGAATCTATTCAACAAGTCTGCAACACATCCTTAAGAGTTACATGATTTCACCCAATGTCAATGTGTAATTTCTCCAGTTCTGATCATTGTTTAGGTTGTTGGTAGCTTGGTCCAATGTCAAAACACAGTGAAATCTCTTTATGGCTTTAAACGCGTTTTCTCCTCGAGAGAAACATGATTTCACTAAAAACGATATAGTTCAAACATGCCTGTTGTAACTGTCTGCAAACACTCAGAGCCTTAAAGTAGGGTTTTCACCAATGTGTTTTTTGGTGAGAAACCTTCTATTTCAAAGGTTCTGTGCTTTTTCAGACATGTTCAGTATGTATTTTTTGTGTTTCTGATGAAATCCCTCCTTTTAATGCATTTTCTCACTGAAAATGAGTCTCTCACCATGGGAAAATGGCTTTCTTGAAAAAGCATATTGTGGTCGAGAAATGGTGTTTTAAACAATAAAAACGACTCCCGGCCTTATTTAGTTCACATTTTTACTTTTGGTAACCTAGCCCGTATTCATAACGCGCTAAACCTTTTTATCGCGTTAAACGCCTTTTCTCGACAACAAAAGCACAATTTCATCAAAAACAAACAAAACAAGAAAAATTAATCTATTCAACAAGTCTGCAACACATCCTTAAGAGTTACATGATTTCACCCAATGTCAATGTGTAATTTCTCCAGTTCTGATCATTGTTTAGGTTGTTGGTAGCTTGGTCCAATGCCAAAACACAGTGAATCTTTTTATGGCTTTAAACGCGTTTTCTCCTCGAGAGAAACATGTTTTCACTAAAAACGTTATAGTTTAAACATGCCTGTTGTACATGTCTGCAAACACTCAGAGCCTTAAAGTAGGGTTTTCACCAATGTGTTTTTTGGTGAGAAACCTTCTATTTCAAAGGTTCTGTGCGTTTTCAGACATGTTCAGTATGTATTTTTTGTGTTTTCTGATGAAATCCCTCCTTTTAATGCATTTTCTCACAGAAAATGAGTCTCTCACCATGGGAAAATGGCTTTTTTGAAAACGCATATTCTGGTCGAGAAATGGTGTTTTAAACAATAAAACGACTCCCGGCCTTATTTAGTTCACATTTTTACTTTTGGTAACCTAGCCCGTATTCATAACGCACTAAACCTTTTTATCGCGTTAAACGCCTTTTCTCGACAACAAAAGCACAATTTCATCAAAAACAAACAAAACAAGAAAAATGAATCTATTCAACAAGTCTGCAACACATCCTTAAGAGTTACATGATTTCACCCAATGTCAATGTGTAATTTCTCCAGTTCTGATCATTGTTTAGGTTGTTGGTAGCTTGGTCCAATGCCAAAACACAGTGAAATCTTTTTATGGCTTTAAACGCGTTTTCTCCTCGAGAGAAACATGATTTCACTAAAAACGTTATAGTTTAAACACGCCTGTTGTACATGTCTGCAAACACTCTCAGAGCCTTAAAGTAGGGTTTTCACCAATGTGTTTTTTGGTGAAAAACCTTCTATTTCAAAGGTTCTGTGCGTTTTCAGACACGTACAATATGTATTTTTTGTGTTTCTGATGAAATCCCTCCTTTTAATGCATTTTCTCACTGAAAATGAGTCTCTCACCATGGGAAAATGGCTTTCTTGAAAAAGCATATTATGGTCGAGAAATGGTGTTTTAAACAATAAAAACGACTCCCGGCCTTATTTAGTTCACATTTTTACTTTTGGTAACCTAGCCCGTATTCATAACGCACTAAACCTTTTTATCGCGTTAAACGCCTTTTCTCGACAAGAAAAGCACAATTTCATCAAAAACAAACAAAACAAGAAAAATGAATCTATTCAACAAGTCTGCAACACATCCTTAAGAGTTACATGATTTCACCCAATGTCAATGTGTAATTTCTCCAGTTCTGATCATTGTTTAGGTTGTTGGTAGCTTGGTCCAATGCCAAAACACAGTGAAATCTTTTTATGGCTTTAAACGCGTTTTCTCCTCGAGAGAAACATGTTTTCACTAAAAACGTTATAGTTTAAACATGCCTGTTGTACATGTCTGCAAACACTCAGAGCCTTAAAGTAGGGTTTTCACCAATGTGTTTTTTGGTGAAAAACCTTCTATTTCAAAGGTTCTGTGCGTTTTCAGACATGTTCAGTATGTATTTTTTGTGTTTCTGATGAAATCCCTCCTTTTAATGCATTTTCTCACAGAAAATTAGTCTCTTGCCATGGCAAAATGGCTTTCTTGAAAAAGCATATTGTGGTCGAGAAATGGTGTTTTAAACAATAAAAACGACTCCCGGCCTTATTTAGTTCACATTTTTACTTTTGGTAACCTAGCCCGTATTCATAACGCACTAAACCTTTTTATCGCGTTAAACGACTTTTCTCGACAACAAAAGCACAATTTCATCAAAAACAAACAACACAAGAAAAATGAATCTATTCAACAAGTCTGCAACACATCCTTAAGAGTTACATGATTTCACCCAATGTCAATGTGTAATTTCTCCAGTTCTGATCATTGTTTAGGTTGTTGGTAGCTTGGTCCAATGCCAAAACACAGTGAAATCTCTTTATGGCTTTAAACGCGTTTTCTCCTCGAGAAAAACATGATTTCACTAAAAACGATATAGTTCAAACATGCCTGTTGTAACTGTCTGCAAACACTCAGAGCCTTAAAGTAGGGTTTTCACCAATGTGTTTTTTGGTGAGAAACCTTCTATTTCAAAGGTTCTGTGCGTTTTCAGACATGTTCAGTATGTATTTTTTGTGTTTCTGATGAAATCCCTCCTTTTAATGCATTTTCTCACTGAAAATGAGTCTCTCACCATGGGAAAATGGCTTTCTTGAAAAAGCATATTGTGGTCGAGAAATGGTGTTTTAAACAATAAAAACGACTCCCGGCCTTATTTAGTTCACATTTTTACTTTTGGTAACCTAGCCCGTATTCATAACGCACTAAACCTTTTTATCGCGTTAAACGACTTTTCTCGACAACAAAAGCACAATTTCATCAAAAACAAACAAAACAAGAAAAATGAATCTATTCAACAAGTCTGCAACACATCCTTAAGAGTTACATGATTTCACCCAATGTCAATGTGTAATTTCTCCATTTCTGATCATTGTTTAGGTTGTTGGTAGCTTGGTCCAATGCCAAAACACAGTGAAATCTTTTTATGGCTTTAAACGCGTTTTCTCCTCGAGAGAAACATGTTTTCACTAAAAACGTTATCGTTTAAACATGCCTGTTGTACATGTCTGCAAACACTCAGAGCCTTAAAGTAGGGTTTTCACCAATGTGTTTTTTGGTGAGAAACCTTCTATTTCAAAGGTTCTGTGCGTTTTCAGACATGTTCAGTATGTATTTTTTGTGTTTTCTGATGAAATCCCTCCTTTTAATGCATTTTCTCACAGAAAATGAGTCTCTCACCATGGGAAAATGGCTTTCTTGAAAAAGCATATTGTGGTCGAGAAATGTTGTTTTAAACAATAAAAACGACTCCCGGCCTTATTTAGTTCACATTTTTACTTTTGGTAACCTAGCCCGTATTCATAACGCACTAAACCTTTTTATCGCGTTAAACGCCTTTTCTCGACAACAAAAGCACAATTTCATCAAAAACAAACAAAACAAGAAAAATGAATCTATTCAACAAGTCTGCAACACATCCTTAAGAGTTACATGATTTCACCCAATGTCAATGTGTAATTTCTCCAGTTCTGATCATTGTTTAGGTTGTTGGTAGCTTGGTCCAATGCCAAAACACAGTGAAATCTTTTTATGGCTTTAAACGCGTTTTCTCCTCGAGAGAAACATGTTTTCACTAAAAACGTTATAGTTTAAACATGCCTGTTGTACATGTCTGCAAACACTCAGAGCCTTAAAGTAGGGTTTTCACCAATGTGTTTTTTGGTGAGAAACCTTCTATTTCAAAGGTTCTGTGCGTTTTCAGACATGTTCAGTATGTATTTTTTGTGTTTTCTGATGAAATCCCTCCTTTTAATGCATTTTCTCACAGAAAATGAGTCTCTCACCATGGGAAAATGGCTTTTTTGAAAACGCATATTCTGGTCGAGAAATGGTGTTTTAAACAATAAAACGACTCCCGGCCTTATTTAGTTCACATTTTTACTTTTGGTAACCTAGCCCGTATTCATAACGCACTAAACCTTTTTATCGCGTTAAACGCCTTTTCTCGACAACAAAAGCACAATTTCATCAAAAACAAACAAAACAAGAAAAATGAATCTATTCAACAAGTCTGCAACACATCCTTAAGAGTTACATGATTTCACCCAATGTCAATGTGTAATTTCTCCAGTTCTGATCATTGTTTAGGTTGTTGGTAGCTTGGTCCAATGCCAAAACACAGTGAAATCTCTTTATGGCTTTAAACGCGTTTTCTCCTCGAGAGAAACATGATTTCACTAAAAACGATATAGTTCAAACATGCCTGTTGTAACTGTCTGCAAACACTCAGAGCCTTAAAGTAGGGTTTTCACCAATGTGTTTTTTGGTGAGAAACCTTCTATTTCAAAGGTTCTGTGCGTTTTCTGACATGTTCAGTATGTATTTTTTGTGTTTCTGATGAAATCCCTCCTTTTAATGCATTTTCTCACTGAAAATGAGTCTCTCACCATGGGAAAATGGCTTTCTTGAAAAAGCATATTGTGGTCGAGAAATGGTGTTTTAAACAATAAAAACGACTCCCGGCCTTATTTAGTTCACATTTTTACTTTTGGTAACCTAGCCCGTATTCATAACGCACTAAACCTTTTTATCGCGTTAAACGCCTTTTCTCGACAACAAAAGCACAATTTCATCAAAAACAAACAAAACAAGAAAAATGAATCTATTCAACAAGTCTGCAACACATCCTTAAGAGTTACATGATTTCACCCAATGTCAATGTGTAATTTCTCCAGTTCTGATCATTGTTTAGGTTGTTGGTAGCTTGGTCCAATGCCAAAACACAGTGAAATCTTTTTATGGCTTTAAACGCGTTTTCTCCTTGAGAGAAACATGATTTCACTAAAAACGTTATAGTTTAAACACGCCTGTTGTACATGTCTGCAAACACTCTCAGAGCCTTAAAGTAGGGTTTTCACCAATGTGTTTTTTGGTGAAAAACCTTCTATTTCAAGGTTCTGTGCGTTTTCAGACACGTACAATATGTATTTTTTGTGTTTCTGATGAAATCCCTCCTTTTAATGCATTTTCTCACTGAAAATGAGTCTCTCACCATGGGAAAATGGCTTTCTTGAAAAAGCACATTGTGGTCGAGAAATGGTGTTTTAAACAATAAAAACGACTCCCGGCCTTATTTAGTTCACATTTTTACTTTTGGTAACCTAGCCCGTATTCATAACGCACTAAACCTTTTTATCGCGTTAAACGCCTTTTCTCGACAAGAAAAGCACAATTTCATCAAAAACAAACAAAACAAGAAAAATGAATCTATTCAACAAGTCTGCAACACATCCTTAAGAGTTACATGATTTCACCCAATGTCAATGTGTAATTTCTCCAGTTCTGATCATTGTTTAGGTTGTTGGTAGCTTGGTCCAATGCCAAAACACAGTGAAATCTTTTTATGGCTTTAAACGCGTTTTCTCCTCGAGAGAAACATGTTTTCACTAAAAACGTTATAGTTTAAACATGCCTGTTGTACATGTCTGCAAACACTCAGAGCCTTAAAGTAGGGTTTTCACCAATGTGTTTTTTGGTGAGAAACCTTCTATTTCAAAGGTTCTGTGCGTTTTCAGACATGTTCAGTATGTATTTTTTGTGTTTCTGATGAAATCCCTCCTTTTAATGCATTTTCTCACAGAAAATTAGTCTCTTGCCATGGCAAAATGGCTTTCTTGAAAAAGCATATTGTGGTCGAGAAATGGTGTTTTAAACAATAAAAACGACTCCCGGCCTTATTTAGTTCACATTTTTACTTTTGGTAACCTAGCCCGTATTCATAACGCACTAAACCTTTTTATCGCGTTAAACGCCTTTTCTCGACAACAAAAGCACAATTTCATCAAAAACAAACAAAACAAGAAAAATGAATCTATTCAACAAGTCTGCAACACATCCTTAAGAGTTACATGATTTCACCCAATGTCAATGTGTAATTTCTCCAGTTCTGATCATTGTTTAGGTTGTTGGTAGCTTGGTCCAATGCCAAAACACAGTGAAATCTTTTTATGGCTTTAAACGCGTTTTCTCCTCGAGAGAAAAATGTTTTCACTAAAAACGATATAGTTCAAACATGCCTGTTGTAACTGTCTGCAAACACTCAGAGCCTTAAAGTAGGGTTTTCACCAATGTGTTTTTTGGTGAGAAACCTTCTATTTCAAAGGTTCTGTGCGTTTTCAGACATGTTCAGTATGTATTTTTTGTGTTTCTGATGAAATCCCTCCTTTTAATGCATTTTCTCACTGAAAATGAGTCTCTCACCATGGGAAAATGGCTTTCTTGAAAAAGCATATTGTGGTCGAGAAATGGTGTTTTAAACAATAAAAACGACTCCCGGCCTTATTTAGTTCACATTTTTACTTTTGGTAACCTAGCCCGTATTCATAACGCACTAAACCTTTTTATCGCGTTAAACGCCTTTTCTCGACAACAAAAGCACAATTTCAGCAAAAACAAACAAAACAAGAAAAATGAATCTATTCAACAAGTCTGCAACACATCCTTAAGAGTTACATGATTTCACCCAATGTCAATGTGTAATTTCTCCAGTTCTGATCATTGTTTAGGTTGTTGGTAGCTTGGTCCAATGCCAAAACACAGTGAAATCTTTTTATGGCTTTAAACGCGTTTTCTCCTCGAGAGAAACATGTTTTCACTAAAAACGTTATAGTTTAAACATGCCTGTTGTACATGTCTGCAAACACTCAGAGCCTTAAAGTAGGGTTTTCACCAATGTGTTTTTTGGTGAGAAACCTTCTATTTCAAAGGTTCTGTGCGTTTTCAGACATGTTCAGTATGTATTTTTTGTGTTTTCTGATGAAATCCCTCCTTTTAATGCATTTTCTCACAGAAAATGAGTCTCTCACCATGGGAAAATGGCTTTTTTGAAAACGCATATTCTGGTCGAGAAATGGTGTTTTAAACAATAAAACGACTCCCGGCCTTATTTAGTTCACATTTTTACTTTTGGTAACCTAGCCCGTATTCATAACGCACTAAACCTTTTTATCGCGTTAAACGCCTTTTCTCGACAACAAAAGCACAATTTCATCAAAAACAAACAAAACAAGAAAAATGAATCTATTCAACAAGTCTGCAACACATCCTTAAGAGTTACATGATTTCACCCAATGTCAATGTGTAATTTCTCCAGTTCTGATCATTGTTTAGGTTGTTGGTAGCTTGGTCCAATGCCAAAACACAGTGAAATCTCTTTATGGCTTTAAACGCGTTTTCTCCTCGAGAGAAACATGATTTCACTAAAAACGATATAGTTCAAACATGCCTGTTGTAACTGTCTGCAAACACTCAGAGCCTTAAAGTAGGGTTTTCACCAATGTGTTTTTTGGTGAGAAACCTTCTATTTCAAAGGTTCTGTGCGTTTTCTGACATGTTCAGTATGTATTTTTTGTGTTTCTGATGAAATCCCTCCTTTTAATGCATTTTCTCACTGAAAATGAGTCTCTCACCATGGGAAAATGGCTTTCTTGAAAAAGCATATTGTGGTCGAGAAATGGTGTTTTAAACAATAAAAACGACTCCCGGCCTTATTTAGTTCACATTTTTACTTTTGGTAACCTAGCCCGTATTCATAACGCACTAAACCTTTTTATCGCGTTAAACGCCTTTTCTCGACAACAAAAGCACAATTTCATCAAAAACAAACAAAACAAGAAAAATGAATCTATTCAACAAGTCTGCAACACATCCTTAAGAGTTACATGATTTCACCCAATGTCAATGTGTAATTTCTCCAGTTCTGATCATTGTTTAGGTTGTTGGTAGCTTGGTCCAATGCCAAAACACAGTGAAATCTTTTTATGGCTTTAAACGCGTTTTCTCCTCGAGAGAAACATGATTTCACTAAAAACGTTATAGTTTAAACACGCCTGTTGTACATGTCTGCAAACACTCTCAGAGCCTTAAAGTAGGGTTTTCACCAATGTGTTTTTTGGTGAAAAACCTTCTATTTCAAGGTTCTGTGCGTTTTCAGACACGTACAATATGTATTTTTTGTGTTTCTGATGAAATCCCTCCTTTTAATGCATTTTCTCACTGAAAATGAGTCTCTCACCATGGGAAAATGGCTTTCTTGAAAAAGCATATTGTGGTCGAGAAATGGTGTTTTAAACAATAAAAACGACTCCCGGCCTTATTTAGTTCACATTTTTACTTTTGGTAACCTAGCCCGTATTCATAACGCACTAAACCTTTTTATCGCGTTAAACGCCTTTTCTCGACAAGAAAAGCACAATTTCATCAAAAACAAACAAAACAAGAAAAATGAATCTATTCAACAAGTCTGCAACACATCCTTAAGAGTTACATGATTTCACCCAATGTCAATGTGTAATTTCTCCAGTTCTGATCATTGTTTAGGTTGTTGGTAGCTTGGTCCAATGCCAAAACACAGTGAAATCTTTTTATGGCTTTAAACGCGTTTTCTCCTCGAGAGAAACATGTTTTCACTAAAAACGTTATAGTTTAAACATGCCTGTTGTACATGTCTGCAAACACTCAGAGCCTTAAAGTAGGGTTTTCACCAATGTGTTTTTTGGTGAGAAACCTTCTATTTCAAAGGTTCTGTGCGTTTTCAGACATGTTCAGTATGTATTTTTTGTGTTTCTGATGAAATCCCTCCTTTTAATGCATTTTCTCACAGAAAATTAGTCTCTTGCCATGGCAAAATGGCTTTCTTGAAAAAGCATATTGTGGTCGAGAAATGGTGTTTTAAACAATAAAAACGACTCCCGGCCTTATTTAGTTCACATTTTTACTTTTGGTAACCTAGCCCGTATTCATAACGCACTAAACCTTTTTATCGCGTTAAACGCCTTTTCTCGACAAGAAAAGCACAATTTCATCAAAAACAAACAAAACAAGAAAAATGAATCTATTCAACAAGTCTGCAACACATCCTTAAGAGTTACATGATTTCACCCAATGTCAATGTGTAATTTCTCCAGTTCTGATCATTGTTTAGGTTGTTGGTAGCTTGGTCCAATGCCAAAACACAGTGAAATCTTTTTATGGCTTTAAACGCGTTTTCTCCTCGAGAGAAACATGTTTTCACTAAAAACGTTATAGTTTAAACATGCCTGTTGTACATGTCTGCATACACTCAGAGCCTTAAAGTAGGGTTTTCACCAATGTGTTTTTTGGTGAGAAACCTTCTATTTCAAAGGTTCTGTGCGTTTTCAGACATGTTCAGTATGTATTTTTTGTGTTTCTGATGAAATCCCTCCTTTTAATGCATTTTCTCACAGAAAATTAGTCTCTTGCCATTGCAAAATGGCTTTCTTGAAAAAGCATATTGTGGTCGAGAAATGGTGTTTTAAACAATAAAAACGACTGCCGGCCTTATTTAGTTCACATTTTTACTTTTGGTAACCTAGCCCGTATTCATAACGCACTAAACCTTTTTATCGCGTTAAACGCCTTTTCTCGACAACAAAAGCACAATTTCATCAAAAACAAACAAAACAAGAAAAAAAGAATCTATTCAACAAGTCTGCAACACATCCTTAAGAGTTACATGATTTCACCCAATGTCAATGTGTAATTTCTCCAGTTCTGATCATTGTTTAGGTTGTTGGTAGCTTGGTCCAATGCCAAAACACAGTGAAATCTTTTTTATGGCTTTAAACGCGTTTTCTCCTCGAGAGAAACATGATTTCACTAAAAACGTTATAGTTTAAACATGCCTGTTGTACATGTCTGCAAACACTCAGAGCCTTAAAGTAGGGTTTTCACCAATGTGTTTTTTGGTGAGAAACCTTCTATTTCAAAGGTTCTGTGCGTTTTCAGACATGTTCAGTATGTATTTTTTGTGTTTTCTGATGAAATCCCTCCTTTTAATGCATTTTCTCACAGAAAATGAGTCTCTCACCATGGGAAAATGGCTTTTTTGAAAACGCATATTCTGGTCGAGAAATGGTGTTTTAAACAATAAAACAACTCCCGGCCTTATTTAGTTCACATTTTTACTTTTGGTAACCTAGCCCGTATTCATAACGCACTAAACCTTTTTATCGCGTTAAACGCCTTTTCTCGACAACAAAAGCACAATTTCATCAAAAACAAACAAAACAAGAAAAAAGAATCTATTCAACAAGTCTGCAACACATCCTTAAGAGTTACATGATTTCACCCAATGTCAATGTGTAATTTCTCCAGTTCTGATCATTGTTTAGGTTGTTGGTAGCTTGGTCCAATGCCAAAACACAGTGAAATCTTTTTATGGCTTTAAACGCGTTTTCTCCTCGAGAGAAACATGATTTCACTAAAAACGTTATAGTTTAAACACGCCTGTTGTACATGTCTGCAAACACTCTCAGAGCCTTAAAGTAGGGTCTTCACCAATGTGTTTTTTGGTGAGAAACCTTCTATTTCAAGGTTCTGTGCGTTTTCAGACACGTACAATATGTATTTTTTGTGTTTCTGATGAAATCCCTCCTTTTAATGCATTTTCTCACAGAAAATGAGTCTCTCACCATGGGAAAATGGCTTTTTTGAAAACGCATATTCTGGTCGAGAAATGGTGTTTTAAACAATAAAAACGTCTCCCGGCCTTATTTAGTTCACATTTTAACTTTTGTTAACCTAGCCCGTATTCATAACGCACTAAACCTTTTTATCGCGTTAAACGCCTTTTCTCGACAACAAAAGCACAATTTCATCAAAAACAAACAAAACAAGAAAAATGAATATATTCAACAAGTCTGCAACACATCCTTAAGAGTTACATGATTTCACCCAATATCAATGTGTAATTTCTCCAGTTCTGATCATTGTTTAGGTTGTTGGTAGCTTGGTCCAATGCCAAAACACAGAGAAATCTTTTTATGGCTTTAAACGCGTTTTCTCCTCGAGAGAAACATGATTTCACTAAAAACGATATAGTTCAAACATGCCTGTTGTAACTGTCTGCAAACACTCAGAGCCTTAAAGTAGGGTTTTCACCAATGTGTTTTTTGGTGAGAAACCTTCTATTTCAAAGGTTCTGTGCGTTTTCAGACATGTTCAGTATGAATTTTTTGTGTTTCTGATGAAATCCCTCCTTTTAATGCATTTTCTCACTGAAAATGAGTCTCTCACCATGGGAAAATGGCTTTTTTGAAAACGCATATTCTGGTCGAGAAATGGTGTTTTAAACAATAAAACGACTCCCGGCCTTATTTAGTTCACATTTTTACTTTTGGTAACCTAGCCCGTATTCATAACGCACTAAACCTTTTTATCGCGTTAAACGCCTTTTCTCGACAACAAAAGCACAATTTCATCAAAAACAAACAAAACAAGAAAAATGAATCTATTCAACAAGTCTGCAACACATCCTTAAGAGTTACATGATTTCACCCAATGTCAATGTGTAATTTCTCCAGTTCTGATCATTGTTTAGGTTGTTGGTAGCTTGGTCCAATGCCAAAACACAGTGAAATCTTTTTATGGCTTTAAACGCGTTTTCTCCTCGAGAGAAACATGATTTCACTAAAAACGTTATAGTTTAAACACGCCTGTTGTACATGTCTGCAAACACTCTCAGAGCCTTAAAGTAGGGTCTTCACCAATGTGTTTTTTGGTGAGAAACCTTCTATTTCAAGGTTCTGTGCGTTTTCAGACACGTACAATATGTATTTT
Organism: Lampris incognitus; assembly: GCF_029633865.1. Classification (NCBI taxonomy): domain Eukaryota; kingdom Metazoa; phylum Chordata; class Actinopteri; order Lampriformes; family Lampridae; genus Lampris; species Lampris incognitus. The sequence goes on along the minus strand of NC_079213.1, from coordinate 49,730,575 downwards.
TTGTGTTTCTGATGAAATCCCTCCTTTTAATGCATTTTCTCACAGAAAATGAGTCTCTCACAATGGGAAAATGGCTTTTTTGAAAACGCATATTCTGGTCGAGAAATGGTGTTTTAAACAATAAAAACGTCTCCCGGCCTTATTTAGTTCACATTTTAACTTTTGTTAACCTAGCCCGTATTCATAACGCACTAAACCTTTTTATCGCGTTAAACGCCTTTTCTCGACAACAAAAGCACAATTTCATCAAAATCAAACAAAACAAGAAAAATGAATATATTCAACAAGTCTGCAACACATCCTTAAGAGTTACATGATTTCACCCAATGTCAATGTGTAATTTCTCCAGTTCTGATCATTGTTTAGGTTGTTGGTAGCTTGGTCCAATGCCAAAACACAGAGAAATCTTTTTATGGCTTTAAACGTGTTTTCTCCTCGAGAGAAACATGATTTCACTAAAAACGATATAGTTCAAACATGCCTGTTGTAACTGTCTGCAAACACTCAGAGCCTTAAAGTAGGGTTTTCACCAATGTGTTTTTTGGTGAGAAACCTTCTATTTCAAGGTTCTGTGCGTTTTCAGACATGTTCAGTATGTATTTTTTGTGTTTCTGATGAAATCCCTCCTTTTAATGCATTTTCTCACAGAAAATGAGTCTCTCACCATGGGAAAATGGCTTTTTTGAAAACGCATATTCTGGTCGAGAAATGGTGTTTTAAACAATAAAAACGTCTCCCGGCCTTATTTAGTTCACATTTTAACTTTTGTTAACCTAGCCCGTATTCATAACGCACTAAACCTTTTTATCGCGTTAAACGCCTTTCTCGACAAGAAAAGCACAATTTCATCAAAAACAAACAAAACAAGAAAAATGAATCTATTCAACAAGTCTGCAACACATCCTTAAGAGTTACATGATTTCACCCAATGTCAATGTGTAATTTCTCCAGTTCTGATCATTGTTTAGGTTGTTGGTAGCTTGGTCCAATGTCAAAACACAGTGAAATCTCTTTATGGCTTTAAACGCGTTTTCTCCTCGAGAGAAACATGATTTCACTAAAAACGATATAGTTCAAACATGCCTGTTGTAACTGTCTGCAAACACTCAGAGCCTTAAAGTAGGGTTTTCACCAATGTGTTTTTTGGTGAGAAACCTTCTATTTCAAAGGTTCTGTGCTTTTTCAGACATGTTCAGTATGTATTTTTTGTGTTTCTGATGAAATCCCTCCTTTTAATGCATTTTCTCACTGAAAATGAGTCTCTCACCATGGGAAAATGGCTTTTTTGAAAACGCATATTCTGGTCGAGAAATGGTGTTTTAAACAATAAAACGACTCCCGGCCTTATTTAGTTCACATTTTTACTTTTGGTAACCTAGCCCGTATTCATAACGCACTAAACCTTTTTATCGCGTTAAACGCCTTTTCTCGACAACAAAAGCACAATTTCATCAAAAACAAACAAAACAAGAAAAATGAATCTATTCAACAAGTCTGCAACACATCCTTAAGAGTTACATGATTTCACCCAATGTCAATGTGTAATTTCTCCAGTTCTGATCATTGTTTAGGTTGTTGGTAGCTTGGTCCAATGCCAAAACACAGTGAAATCTCTTTATGGCTTTAAACGCGTTTTCTCCTCGAGAGAAACATGATTTCACTAAAAACGATATAGTTCAAACATGCCTGTTGTAACTGTCTGCAAACACTCAGAGCCTTAAAGTAGGGTTTTCACCAATGTGTTTTTTGGTGAGAAACCTTCTATTTCAAAGGTTCTGTGCGTTTTCTGACATGTTCAGTATGTATTTTTTGTGTTTCTGATGAAATCCCTCCTTTTAATGCATTTTCTCACTGAAAATGAGTCTCTCACCATGGGAAAATGGCTTTCTTGAAAAAGCATATTGTGGTCGAGAAATGGTGTTTTAAACAATAAAAACGACTCCCGGCCTTATTTAGTTCACATTTTTACTTTTGGTAACCTAGCCCGTATTCATAACGCACTAAACCTTTTTATCGCGTTAAACGCCTTTTCTCGACAACAAAAGCACAATTTCATCAAAAACAAACAAAACAAGAAAAATGAATCTATTCAACAAGTCTGCAACACATCCGTAAGAGTTACATGATTTCACCCAATGTCAATGTGTAATTTCTCCAGTTCTGATCATTGTTTAGGTTGTTGGTAGCTTGGTCCAATGCCAAAACACAGTGAAATCTTTTTATGGCTTTAAACGCGTTTTCTCCTCGAGAGAAACATGATTTCACTAAAAACGTTATAGTTTAAACACGCCTGTTGTACATGTCTGCAAACACTCTCAGAGCCTTAAAGTAGGGTTTTCACCAATGTGTTTTTTGGTGAAAAACCTTCTATTTCAAGGTTCTGTGCGTTTTCAGACACGTACAATATGTATTTTTTGTGTTTCTGATGAAATCCCTCCTTTTAATGCATTTTCTCACTGAAAATGAGTCTCTCACCATGGGAAAATGGCTTTCTTGAAAAAGCATATTGTGGTCGAGAAATGGTGTTTTAAACAATAAAAACGACTCCCGGCCTTATTTAGTTCACATTTTTACTTTTGGTAACCTAGCCCGTATTCATAACGCACTAAACCTTTTTATCGCGTTAAACGCCTTTTCTCGACAAGAAAAGCACAATTTCATCAAAAACAAACAAAACAAGAAAAATGAATCTATTCAACAAGTCTGCAACACATCCTTAAGAGTTACATGATTTCACCCAATGTCAATGTGTAATTTCTCCAGTTCTGATCATTGTTTAGGTTGTTGGTAGCTTGGTCCAATGCCAAAACACAGTGAAATCTTTTTATGGCTTTAAACGCGTTTTCTCCTCGAGAGAAACATGTTTTCACTAAAAACGTTATAGTTTAAACATGCCTGTTGTACATGTCTGCAAACACTCAGAGCCTTAAAGTAGGGTTTTCACCAATGTGTTTTTTGGTGAGAAACCTTCTATTTCAAAGGTTCTGTGCGTTTTCAGACATGTTCAGTATGTATTTTTTGTGTTTCTGATGAAATCCCTCCTTTTAATGCATTTTCTCACAGAAAATTAGTCTCTTGCCATGGCAAAATGGCTTTCTTGAAAAAGCATATTGTGGTCGAGAAATGGTGTTTTAAACAATAAAAACGACTCCCGGCCTTATTTAGTTCACATTTTTACTTTTGGTAACCTAGCCCGTATTCATAACGCACTAAACCTTTTTATCGCGTTAAACGCCTTTTCTCGACAACAAAAGCACAATTTCATCAAAAACAAACAAAACAAGAAAAATGAATCTATTCAACAAGTCTGCAACACATCCTTAAGAGTTACATGATTTCACCCAATGTCAATGTGTAATTTCTCCAGTTCTGATCATTGTTTAGGTTGTTGGTAGCTTGGTCCAATGCCAAAACACAGTGAAATCTTTTTATGGCTTTAAACGCGTTTTCTCCTCGAGAGAAACATGTTTTCACTAAAAACGTTATAGTTTAAACATGCCTGTTGTACATGTCTGCATACACTCAGAGCCTTAAAGTAGGGTTTTCACCAATGTGTTTTTTGGTGAGAAACCTTCTATTTCAAAGGTTCTGTGCGTTTTCAGACATGTTCAGTATGTATTTTTTGTGTTTCTGATGAAATCCCTCCTTTTAATGCATTTTCTCACAGAAAATTAGTCTCTTGCCATTGCAAAATGGCTTTCTTGAAAAAGCATATTGTGGTCGAGAAATGGTGTTTTAAACAATAAAAACGACTGCCGGCCTTATTTAGTTCACATTTTTACTTTTGGTAACCTAGCCCGTATTCATAACGCACTAAACCTTTTTATCGCGTTAAACGCCTTTTCTCGACAACAAAAGCACAATTTCATCAAAAACAAACAAAACAAGAAAAAAAGAATCTATTCAACAAGTCTGCAACACATCCTTAAGAGTTACATGATTTCACCCAATGTCAATGTGTAATTTCTCCAGTTCTGATCATTGTTTAGGTTGTTGGTAGCTTGGTCCAATGCCAAAACACAGTGAAATCTTTTTTATGGCTTTAAACGCGTTTTCTCCTCGAGAGAAACATGTTTTCACTAAAAACGTTATAGTTTAAACATGCCTGTTGTACATGTCTGCAAACACTCAGAGCCTTAAAGTAGGGTTTTCACCAATGTGTTTTTTGGTGAGAAACCTTCTATTTCAAAGGTTCTGTGCGTTTTCAGACATGTTCAGTATGAATTTTTTGTGTTTCTGATGAAATCCCTCCTTTTAATGCATTTTCTCACTGAAAATGAGTCTCTCACCATGGGAAAATGGCTTTTTTGAAAACGCATATTCTGGTCGAGAAATGGTGTTTTAAACAATAAAACGACTCCCGGCCTTATTTAGTTCACATTTTTACTTTTGGTAACCTAGCCCGTATTCATAACGCACTAAACCTTTTTATCGCGTTAAACGCCTTTTCTCGACAACAAAAGCACAATTTCATCAAAAACAAACAAAACAAGAAAAATGAATCTATTCAACAAGTCTGCAACACATCCTTAAGAGTTACATGATTTCACCCAATGTCAATGTGTAATTTCTCCAGTTCTGATCATTGTTTAGGTTGTTGGTAGCTTGGTCCAATGCCAAAACACAGTGAAATCTTTTTATGGCTTTAAACGCGTTTTCTCCTCGAGAGAAACATGATTTCACTAAAAACGTTATAGTTTAAACACGCCTGTTGTACATGTCTGCAAACACTCTCAGAGCCTTAAAGTAGGGTCTTCACCAATGTGTTTTTTGGTGAGAAACCTTCTATTTCAAGGTTCTGTGCGTTTTCAGACACGTACAATATGTATTTTTTGTGTTTCTGATGAAATCCCTCCTTTTAATGCATTTTCTCACAGAAAATGAGTCTCTCACAATGGGAAAATGGCTTTTTTGAAAACGCATATTCTGGTCGAGAAATGGTGTTTTAAACAATAAAAACGTCTCCCGGCCTTATTTAGTTCACATTTTAACTTTTGTTAACCTAGCCCGTATTCATAACGCACTAAACCTTTTTATCGCGTTAAACGCCTTTTCTCGACAACAAAAGCACAATTTCATCAAAAACAAACAAAACAAGAAAAATGAATATATTCAACAAGTCTGCAACACATCCTTAAGAGTTACATGATTTCACCCAATGTCAATGTGTAATTTCTCCAGTTCTGATCATTGTTTAGGTTGTTGGTAGCTTGGTCCAATGCCAAAACACAGAGAAATCTTTTTATGGCTTTAAACGTGTTTTCTCCTCGAGAGAAACATGATTTCACTAAAAACGATATAGTTCAAACATGCCTGTTGTAACTGTCTGCAAACACTCAGAGCCTTAAAGTAGGGTTTTCACCAATGTGTTTTTTGGTGAGAAACCTTCTATTTCAAGGTTCTGTGCGTTTTCAGACATGTTCAGTATGTATTTTTTGTGTTTCTGATGAAATCCCTCCTTTTAATGCATTTTCTCACAGAAAATGAGTCTCTCACCATGGGAAAATGGCTTTTTTGAAAACGCATATTCTGGTCGAGAAATGGTGTTTTAAACAATAAAAACGTCTCCCGGCCTTATTTAGTTCACATTTTAACTTTTGTTAACCTAGCCCGTATTCATAACGCACTAAACCTTTTTATCGCGTTAAACGCCTTTCTCGACAAGAAAAGCACAATTTCATCAAAAACAAACAAAACAAGAAAAATGAATCTATTCAACAAGTCTGCAACACATCCTTAAGAGTTACATGATTTCACCCAATGTCAATGTGTAATTTCTCCAGTTCTGATCATTGTTTAGGTTGTTGGTAGCTTGGTCCAATGTCAAAACACAGTGAAATCTCTTTATGGCTTTAAACGCGTTTTCTCCTCGAGAGAAACATGATTTCACTAAAAACGATATAGTTCAAACATGCCTGTTGTAACTGTCTGCAAACACTCAGAGCCTTAAAGTAGGGTTTTCACCAATGTGTTTTTTGGTGAGAAACCTTCTATTTCAAAGGTTCTGTGCTTTTTCAGACATGTTCAGTATGTATTTTTTGTGTTTCTGATGAAATCCCTCCTTTTAATGCATTTTCTCACTGAAAATGAGTCTCTCACCATGGGAAAATGGCTTTCTTGAAAAAGCATATTGTGGTCGAGAAATGGTGTTTTAAACAATAAAAACGACTCCCGGCCTTATTTAGTTCACATTTTTACTTTTGGTAACCTAGCCCGTATTCATAACGCACTAAACCTTTTTATCGCGTTAAACGCCTTTTCTCGACAACAAAAGCACAATTTCATCAAAAACAAACAAAACAAGAAAAATTAATCTATTCAACAAGTCTGCAACACATCCTTAAGAGTTACATGATTTCACCCAATGTCAATGTGTAATTTCTCCAGTTCTGATCATTGTTTAGGTTGTTGGTAGCTTGGTCCAATGCCAAAACACAGTGAATCTTTTTATGGCTTTAAACGCGTTTTCTCCTCGAGAGAAACATGTTTTCACTAAAAACGTTATAGTTTAAACATGCCTGTTGTACATGTCTGCAAACACTCAGAGCCTTAAAGTAGGGTTTTCACCAATGTGTTTTTTGGTGAGAAACCTTCTATTTCAAAGGTTCTGTGCGTTTTCAGACATGTTCAGTATGTATTTTTTGTGTTTTCTGATGAAATCCCTCCTTTTAATGCATTTTCTCACAGAAAATGAGTCTCTCACCATGGGAAAATGGCTTTTTTGAAAACGCATATTCTGGTCGAGAAATGGTGTTTTAAACAATAAAACGACTCCCGGCCTTATTTAGTTCACATTTTTACTTTTGGTAACCTAGCCCGTATTCATAACGCACTAAACCTTTTTATCGCGTTAAACGCCTTTTCTCGACAACGAAAGCACAATTTCATCAAAAACAAACAAAACAAGAAAAATGAATCTATTCAACAAGTCTGCAACACATCCTTAAGAGTTACATGATTTCACCCAATGTCAATGTGTAATTTCTCCAGTTCTGATCATTGTTTAGGTTGTTGGTAGCTTGGTCCAATGCCAAAACACAGTGAAATCTTTTTATGGCTTTAAACGCGTTTTCTCCTCGAGAGAAACATGATTTCACTAAAAACGTTATAGTTTAAACACGCCTGTTGTACATGTCTGCAAACACTCTCAGAGCCTTAAAGTAGGGTTTTCACCAATGTGTTTTTTGGTGAAAAACCTTCTATTTCAAAGGTTCTGTGCGTTTTCAGACACGTACAATATGTATTTTTTGTGTTTCTGATGAAATCCCTCCTTTTAATGCATTTTCTCACTGAAAATGAGTCTCTCACCATGGGAAAATGGCTTTCTTGAAAAAGCATATTATGGTCGAGAAATGGTGTTTTAAACAATAAAAACGACTCCCGGCCTTATTTAGTTCACATTTTTACTTTTGGTAACCTAGCCCGTATTCATAACGCACTAAACCTTTTTATCGCGTTAAACGCCTTTTCTCGACAAGAAAAGCACAATTTCATCAAAAACAAACAAAACAAGAAAAATGAATCTATTCAACAAGTCTGCAACACATCCTTAAGAGTTACATGATTTCACCCAATGTCAATGTGTAATTTCTCCAGTTCTGATCATTGTTTAGGTTGTTGGTAGCTTGGTCCAATGCCAAAACACAGTGAAATCTTTTTATGGCTTTAAACGCGTTTTCTCCTCGAGAGAAACATGTTTTCACTAAAAACGTTATAGTTTAAACATGCCTGTTGTACATGTCTGCAAACACTCAGAGCCTTAAAGTAGGGTTTTCACCAATGTGTTTTTTGGTGAAAAACCTTCTATTTCAAAGGTTCTGTGCGTTTTCAGACATGTTCAGTATGTATTTTTTGTGTTTCTGATGAAATCCCTCCTTTTAATGCATTTTCTCACAGAAAATTAGTCTCTTGCCATGGCAAAATGGCTTTCTTGAAAAAGCATATTGTGGTCGAGAAATGGTGTTTTAAACAATAAAAACGACTCCCGGCCTTATTTAGTTCACATTTTTACTTTTGGTAACCTAGCCCGTATTCATAACGCACTAAACCTTTTTATCGCGTTAAACGACTTTTCTCGACAACAAAAGCACAATTTCATCAAAAACAAACAACACAAGAAAAATGAATCTATTCAACAAGTCTGCAACACATCCTTAAGAGTTACATGATTTCACCCAATGTCAATGTGTAATTTCTCCAGTTCTGATCATTGTTTAGGTTGTTGGTAGCTTGGTCCAATGCCAAAACACAGTGAAATCTCTTTATGGCTTTAAACGCGTTTTCTCCTCGAGAAAAACATGATTTCACTAAAAACGATATAGTTCAAACATGCCTGTTGTAACTGTCTGCAAACACTCAGAGCCTTAAAGTAGGGTTTTCACCAATGTGTTTTTTGGTGAGAAACCTTCTATTTCAAAGGTTCTGTGCGTTTTCAGACATGTTCAGTATGAATTTTTTGTGTTTCTGATGAAATCCCTCCTTTTAATGCATTTTCTCACTGAAAATGAGTCTCTCACCATGGGAAAATGGCTTTTTTGAAAACGCATATTCTGGTCGAGAAATGGTGTTTTAAACAATAAAACGACTCCCGGCCTTATTTAGTTCACATTTTTACTTTTGGTAACCTAGCCCGTATTCATAACGCACTAAACCTTTTTATCGCGTTAAACGCCTTTTCTCGACAACAAAAGCACAATTTCATCAAAAACAAACAAAACAAGAAAAATGAATCTATTCAACAAGTCTGCAACACATCCTTAAGAGTTACATGATTTCACCCAATGTCAATGTGTAATTTCTCCAGTTCTGATCATTGTTTAGGTTGTTGGTAGCTTGGTCCAATGCCAAAACACAGTGAAATCTTTTTATGGCTTTAAACGCGTTTTCTCCTCGAGAGAAACATGATTTCACTAAAAACGTTATAGTTTAAACACGCCTGTTGTACATGTCTGCAAACACTCTCAGAGCCTTAAAGTAGGGTCTTCACCAATGTGTTTTTTGGTGAGAAACCTTCTATTTCAAGGTTCTGTGCGTTTTCAGACACGTACAATATGTATTTTTTGTGTTTCTGATGAAATCCCTCCTTTTAATGCATTTTCTCACAGAAAATGAGTCTCTCACAATGGGAAAATGGCTTTTTTGAAAACGCATATTCTGGTCGAGAAATGGTGTTTTAAACAATAAAAACGTCTCCCGGCCTTATTTAGTTCACATTTTAACTTTTGTTAACCTAGCCCGTATTCATAACGCACTAAACCTTTTTATCGCGTTAAACGCCTTTTCTCGACAACAAAAGCACAATTTCATCAAAAACAAACAAAACAAGAAAAATGAATATATTCAACAAGTCTGCAACACATCCTTAAGAGTTACATGATTTCACCCAATGTCAATGTGTAATTTCTCCAGTTCTGATCATTGTTTAGGTTGTTGGTAGCTTGGTCCAATGCCAAAACACAGAGAAATCTTTTTATGGCTTTAAACGTGTTTTCTCCTCGAGAGAAACATGATTTCACTAAAAACGATATAGTTCAAACATGCCTGTTGTAACTGTCTGCAAACACTCAGAGCCTTAAAGTAGGGTTTTCACCAATGTGTTTTTTGGTGAGAAACCTTCTATTTCAAGGTTCTGTGCGTTTTCAGACATGTTCAGTATGTATTTTTTGTGTTTCTGATGAAATCCCTCCTTTTAATGCATTTTCTCACAGAAAATGAGTCTCTCACCATGGGAAAATGGCTTTTTTGAAAACGCATATTCTGGTCGAGAAATGGTGTTTTAAACAATAAAAACGTCTCCCGGCCTTATTTAGTTCACATTTTAACTTTTGTTAACCTAGCCCGTATTCATAACGCACTAAACCTTTTTATCGCGTTGAACGCCTTTCTCGACAAGAAAAGCACAATTTCATCAAAAACAAACAAAACAAGAAAAATGAATCTATTCAACAAGTCTGCAACACATCCTTAAGAGTTACATGATTTCACCCAATGTCAATGTGTAATTTCTCCAGTTCTGATCATTGTTTAGGTTGTTGGTAGCTTGGTCCAATGTCAAAACACAGTGAAATCTCTTTATGGCTTTAAACGCGTTTTCTCCTCGAGAGAAACATGATTTCACTAAAAACGATATAGTTCAAACATGCCTGTTGTAACTGTCTGCAAACACTCAGAGCCTTAAAGTAGGGTTTTCACCAATGTGTTTTTTGGTGAGAAACCTTCTATTTCAAAGGTTCTGTGCTTTTTCAGACATGTTCAGTATGTATTTTTTGTGTTTCTGATGAAATCCCTCCTTTTAATGCATTTTCTCACTGAAAATGAGTCTCTCACCATGGGAAAATGGCTTTCTTGAAAAAGCATATTGTGGTCGAGAAATGGTGTTTTAAACAATAAAAACGACTCCCGGCCTTATTTAGTTCACATTTTTACTTTTGGTAACCTAGCCCGTATTCATAACGCACTAAACCTTTTTATCGCGTTAAACGCCTTTTCTCGACAACAAAAGCACAATTTCATCAAAAACAAACAAAACAAGAAAAATTAATCTATTCAACAAGTCTGCAACACATCCTTAAGAGTTACATGATTTCACCCAATGTCAATGTGTAATTTCTCCAGTTCTGATCATTGTTTAGGTTGTTGGTAGCTTGGTCCAATGCCAAAACACAGTGAATCTTTTTATGGCTTTAAACGCGTTTTCTCCTCGAGAGAAACATGTTTTCACTAAAAACGTTATAGTTTAAACATGCCTGTTGTACATGTCTGCAAACACTCAGAGCCTTAAAGTAGGGTTTTCACCAATGTGTTTTTTGGTGAGAAACCTTCTATTTCAAAGGTTCTGTGCGTTTTCAGACATGTTCAGTATGTATTTTTTGTGTTTTCTGATGAAATCCCTCCTTTTAATGCATTTTCTCACAGAAAATGAGTCTCTCACCATGGGAAAATGGCTTTTTTGAAAACGCATATTCTGGTCGAGAAATGGTGTTTTAAACAATAAAACGACTCCCGGCCTTATTTAGTTCACATTTTTACTTTTGGTAACCTAGCCCGTATTCATAACGCACTAAACCTTTTTATCGCGTTAAACGCCTTTTCTCGACAACAAAAGCACAATTTCATCAAAAACAAACAAAACAAGAAAAATGAATCTATTCAACAAGTCTGCAACACATCCTTAAGAGTTACATGATTTCACCCAATGTCAATGTGTAATTTCTCCAGTTCTGATCATTGTTTAGGTTGTTGGTAGCTTGGTCCAATGCCAAAACACAGTGAAATCTTTTTATGGCTTTAAACGCGTTTTCTCCTCGAGAGAAACATGATTTCACTAAAAACGTTATAGTTTAAACACGCCTGTTGTACATGTCTGCAAACACTCTCAGAGCCTTAAAGTAGGGTTTTCACCAATGTGTTTTTTGGTGAAAAACCTTCTATTTCAAAGGTTCTGTGCGTTTTCAGACACGTACAATATGTATTTTTTGTGTTTCTGATGAAATCCCTCCTTTTAATGCATTTTCTCACTGAAAATGAGTCTCTCACCATGGGAAAATGGCTTTCTTGAAAAAGCATATTATGGTCGAGAAATGGTGTTTTAAACAATAAAAACGACTCCCGGCCTTATTTAGTTCACATTTTTACTTTTGGTAACCTAGCCCGTATTCATAACGCACTAAACCTTTTTATCGCGTTAAACGCCTTTTCTCGACAAGAAAAGCACAATTTCATCAAAAACAAACAAAACAAGAAAAATGAATCTATTCAACAAGTCTGCAACACATCCTTAAGAGTTACATGATTTCACCCAATGTCAATGTGTAATTTCTCCAGTTCTGATCATTGTTTAGGTTGTTGGTAGCTTGGTCCAATGCCAAAACACAGTGAAATCTTTTTATGGCTTTAAACGCGTTTTCTCCTCGAGAGAAACATGTTTTCACTAAAAACGTTATAGTTTAAACATGCCTGTTGTACATGTCTGCAAACACTCAGAGCCTTAAAGTAGGGTTTTCACCAATGTGTTTTTTGGTGAAAAACCTTCTATTTCAAAGGTTCTGTGCGTTTTCAGACATGTTCAGTATGTATTTTTTGTGTTTCTGATGAAATCCCTCCTTTTAATGCATTTTCTCACAGAAAATTAGTCTCTTGCCATGGCAAAATGGCTTTCTTGAAAAAGCATATTGTGGTCGAGAAATGGTGTTTTAAACAATAAAAACGACTCCCGGCCTTATTTAGTTCACATTTTTACTTTTGGTAACCTAGCCCGTATTCATAACGCACTAAACCTTTTTATCGCGTTAAACGACTTTTCTCGACAACAAAAGCACAATTTCATCAAAAACAAACAACACAAGAAAAATGAATCTATTCAACAAGTCTGCAACACATCCTTAAGAGTTACATGATTTCACCCAATGTCAATGTGTAATTTCTCCAGTTCTGATCATTGTTTAGGTTGTTGGTAGCTTGGTCCAATGCCAAAACACAGTGAAATCTCTTTATGGCTTTAAACGCGTTTTCTCCTCGAGAAAAACATGATTTCACTAAAAACGATATAGTTCAAACATGCCTGTTGTAACTGTCTGCAAACACTCAGAGCCTTAAAGTAGGGTTTTCACCAATGTGTTTTTTGGTGAGAAACCTTCTATTTCAAAGGTTCTGTGCGTTTTCAGACATGTTCAGTATGTATTTTTTGTGTTTCTGATGAAATCCCTCCTTTTAATGCATTTTCTCACTGAAAATGAGTCTCTCACCATGGGAAAATGGCTTTCTTGAAAAAGCATATTGTGGTCGAGAAATGGTGTTTTAAACAATAAAAACGACTCCCGGCCTTATTTAGTTCACATTTTTACTTTTGGTAACCTAGCCCGTATTCATAACGCACTAAACCTTTTTATCGCGTTAAACGACTTTTCTCGACAACAAAAGCACAATTTCATCAAAAACAAACAAAACAAGAAAAATGAATCTATTCAACAAGTCTGCAACACATCCTTAAGAGTTACATGATTTCACCCAATGTCAATGTGTAATTTCTCCATTTCTGATCATTGTTTAGGTTGTTGGTAGCTTGGTCCAATGCCAAAACACAGTGAAATCTTTTTATGGCTTTAAACGCGTTTTCTCCTCGAGAGAAACATGTTTTCACTAAAAACGTTATCGTTTAAACATGCCTGTTGTACATGTCTGCAAACACTCAGAGCCTTAAAGTAGGGTTTTCACCAATGTGTTTTTTGGTGAGAAACCTTCTATTTCAAAGGTTCTGTGCGTTTTCAGACATGTTCAGTATGTATTTTTTGTGTTTTCTGATGAAATCCCTCCTTTTAATGCATTTTCTCACAGAAAATGAGTCTCTCACCATGGGAAAATGGCTTTCTTGAAAAAGCATATTGTGGTCGAGAAATGTTGTTTTAAACAATAAAAACGACTCCCGGCCTTATTTAGTTCACATTTTTACTTTTGGTAACCTAGCCCGTATTCATAACGCACTAAACCTTTTTATCGCGTTAAACGCCTTTTCTCGACAACAAAAGCACAATTTCATCAAAAACAAACAAAACAAGAAAAATGAATCTATTCAACAAGTCTGCAACACATCCTTAAGAGTTACATGATTTCACCCAATGTCAATGTGTAATTTCTCCAGTTCTGATCATTGTTTAGGTTGTTGGTAGCTTGGTCCAATGCCAAAACACAGTGAAATCTTTTTATGGCTTTAAACGCGTTTTCTCCTCGAGAGAAACATGTTTTCACTAAAAACGTTATAGTTTAAACATGCCTGTTGTACATGTCTGCAAACACTCAGAGCCTTAAAGTAGGGTTTTCACCAATGTGTTTTTTGGTGAGAAACCTTCTATTTCAAAGGTTCTGTGCGTTTTCAGACATGTTCAGTATGTATTTTTTGTTTTCTGATGAAATCCCTCCTTTTAATGCATTTTCTCACAGAAAATGAGTCTCTCACCATGGGAAAATGGCTTTTTTGAAAACGCATATTCTGGTCGAGAAATGGTGTTTTAAACAATAAAACGACTCCCGGCCTTATTTAGTTCACATTTTTACTTTTGGTAACCTAGCCCGTATTCATAACGCACTAAACCTTTTTATCGCGTTAAACGCCTTTTCTCGACAACAAAAGCACAATTTCATCAAAAACAAACAAAACAAGAAAAATGAATCTATTCAACAAGTCTGCAACACATCCTTAAGAGTTACATGATTTCACCCAATGTCAATGTGTAATTTCTCCAGTTCTGATCATTGTTTAGGTTGTTGGTAGCTTGGTCCAATGCCAAAACACAGTGAAATCTCTTTATGGCTTTAAACGCGTTTTCTCCTCGAGAGAAACATGATTTCACTAAAAACGATATAGTTCAAACATGCCTGTTGTAACTGTCTGCAAACACTCAGAGCCTTAAAGTAGGGTTTTCACCAATGTGTTTTTTGGTGAGAAACCTTCTATTTCAAAGGTTCTGTGCGTTTTCTGACATGTTCAGTATGTATTTTTTGTGTTTCTGATGAAATCCCTCCTTTTAATGCATTTTCTCACTGAAAATGAGTCTCTCACCATGGGAAAATGGCTTTCTTGAAAAAGCATATTGTGGTCGAGAAATGGTGTTTTAAACAATAAAAACGACTCCCGGCCTTATTTAGTTCACATTTTTACTTTTGGTAACCTAGCCCGTATTCATAACGCACTAAACCTTTTTATCGCGTTAAACGCCTTTTCTCGACAACAAAAGCACAATTTCATCAAAAACAAACAAAACAAGAAAAATGAATCTATTCAACAAGTCTGCAACACATCCTTAAGAGTTACATGATTTCACCCAATGTCAATGTGTAATTTCTCCAGTTCTGATCATTGTTTAGGTTGTTGGTAGCTTGGTCCAATGCCAAAACACAGTGAAATCTTTTTATGGCTTTAAACGCGTTTTCTCCTTGAGAGAAACATGATTTCACTAAAAACGTTATAGTTTAAACACGCCTGTTGTACATGTCTGCAAACACTCTCAGAGCCTTAAAGTAGGGTTTTCACCAATGTGTTTTTTGGTGAAAAACCTTCTATTTCAAGGTTCTGTGCGTTTTCAGACACGTACAATATGTATTTTTTGTGTTTCTGATGAAATCCCTCCTTTTAATGCATTTTCTCACTGAAAATGAGTCTCTCACCATGGGAAAATGGCTTTCTTGAAAAAGCACATTGTGGTCGAGAAATGGTGTTTTAAACAATAAAAACGACTCCCGGCCTTATTTAGTTCACATTTTTACTTTTGGTAACCTAGCCCGTATTCATAACGCACTAAACCTTTTTATCGCGTTAAACGCCTTTTCTCGACAAGAAAAGCACAATTTCATCAAAAACAAACAAAACAAGAAAAATGAATCTATTCAACAAGTCTGCAACACATCCTTAAGAGTTACATGATTTCACCCAATGTCAATGTGTAATTTCTCCAGTTCTGATCATTGTTTAGGTTGTTGGTAGCTTGGTCCAATGCCAAAACACAGTGAAATCTTTTTATGGCTTTAAACGCGTTTTCTCCTCGAGAGAAACATGTTTTCACTAAAAACGTTATAGTTTAAACATGCCTGTTGTACATGTCTGCAAACACTCAGAGCCTTAAAGTAGGGTTTTCACCAATGTGTTTTTTGGTGAGAAACCTTCTATTTCAAAGGTTCTGTGCGTTTTCAGACATGTTCAGTATGTATTTTTTGTGTTTCTGATGAAATCCCTCCTTTTAATGCATTTTCTCACAGAAAATTAGTCTCTTGCCATGGCAAAATGGCTTTCTTGAAAAAGCATATTGTGGTCGAGAAATGGTGTTTTAAACAATAAAAACGACTCCCGGCCTTATTTAGTTCACATTTTTACTTTTGGTAACCTAGCCCGTATTCATAACGCACTAAACCTTTTTATCGCGTTAAACGCCTTTTCTCGACAACAAAAGCACAATTTCATCAAAAACAAACAAAACAAGAAAAATGAATCTATTCAACAAGTCTGCAACACATCCTTAAGAGTTACATGATTTCACCCAATGTCAATGTGTAATTTCTCCAGTTCTGATCATTGTTTAGGTTGTTGGTAGCTTGGTCCAATGCCAAAACACAGTGAAATCTTTTTATGGCTTTAAACGCGTTTTCTCCTCGAGAGAAAAATGTTTTCACTAAAAACGATATAGTTCAAACATGCCTGTTGTAACTGTCTGCAAACACTCAGAGCCTTAAAGTAGGGTTTTCACCAATGTGTTTTTTGGTGAGAAACCTTCTATTTCAAAGGTTCTGTGCGTTTTCAGACATGTTCAGTATGTATTTTTTGTGTTTCTGATGAAATCCCTCCTTTTAATGCATTTTCTCACTGAAAATGAGTCTCTCACCATGGGAAAATGGCTTTCTTGAAAAAGCATATTGTGGTCGAGAAATGGTGTTTTAAACAATAAAAACGACTCCCGGCCTTATTTAGTTCACATTTTTACTTTTGGTAACCTAGCCCGTATTCATAACGCACTAAACCTTTTTATCGCGTTAAACGCCTTTTCTCGACAACAAAAGCACAATTTCAGCAAAAACAAACAAAACAAGAAAAATGAATCTATTCAACAAGTCTGCAACACATCCTTAAGAGTTACATGATTTCACCCAATGTCAATGTGTAATTTCTCCAGTTCTGATCATTGTTTAGGTTGTTGGTAGCTTGGTCCAATGCCAAAACACAGTGAAATCTTTTTATGGCTTTAAACGCGTTTTCTCCTCGAGAGAAACATGTTTTCACTAAAAACGTTATAGTTTAAACATGCCTGTTGTACATGTCTGCAAACACTCAGAGCCTTAAAGTAGGGTTTTCACCAATGTGTTTTTTGGTGAGAAACCTTCTATTTCAAAGGTTCTGTGCGTTTTCAGACATGTTCAGTATGTATTTTTTGTGTTTTCTGATGAAATCCCTCCTTTTAATGCATTTTCTCACAGAAAATGAGTCTCTCACCATGGGAAAATGGCTTTTTTGAAAACGCATATTCTGGTCGAGAAATGGTGTTTTAAACAATAAAACGACTCCCGGCCTTATTTAGTTCACATTTTTACTTTTGGTAACCTAGCCCGTATTCATAACGCACTAAACCTTTTTATCGCGTTAAACGCCTTTTCTCGACAACAAAAGCACAATTTCATCAAAAACAAACAAAACAAGAAAAATGAATCTATTCAACAAGTCTGCAACACATCCTTAAGAGTTACATGATTTCACCCAATGTCAATGTGTAATTTCTCCAGTTCTGATCATTGTTTAGGTTGTTGGTAGCTTGGTCCAATGCCAAAACACAGTGAAATCTCTTTATGGCTTTAAACGCGTTTTCTCCTCGAGAGAAACATGATTTCACTAAAAACGATATAGTTCAAACATGCCTGTTGTAACTGTCTGCAAACACTCAGAGCCTTAAAGTAGGGTTTTCACCAATGTGTTTTTTGGTGAGAAACCTTCTATTTCAAAGGTTCTGTGCGTTTTCTGACATGTTCAGTATGTATTTTTTGTGTTTCTGATGAAATCCCTCCTTTTAATGCATTTTCTCACTGAAAATGAGTCTCTCACCATGGGAAAATGGCTTTCTTGAAAAAGCATATTGTGGTCGAGAAATGGTGTTTTAAACAATAAAAACGACTCCCGGCCTTATTTAGTTCACATTTTTACTTTTGGTAACCTAGCCCGTATTCATAACGCACTAAACCTTTTTATCGCGTTAAACGCCTTTTCTCGACAACAAAAGCACAATTTCATCAAAAACAAACAAAACAAGAAAAATGAATCTATTCAACAAGTCTGCAACACATCCTTAAGAGTTACATGATTTCACCCAATGTCAATGTGTAATTTCTCCAGTTCTGATCATTGTTTAGGTTGTTGGTAGCTTGGTCCAATGCCAAAACACAGTGAAATCTTTTTATGGCTTTAAACGCGTTTTCTCCTCGAGAGAAACATGATTTCACTAAAAACGTTATAGTTTAAACACGCCTGTTGTACATGTCTGCAAACACTCTCAGAGCCTTAAAGTAGGGTTTTCACCAATGTGTTTTTTGGTGAAAAACCTTCTATTTCAAGGTTCTGTGCGTTTTCAGACACGTACAATATGTATTTTTTGTGTTTCTGATGAAATCCCTCCTTTTAATGCATTTTCTCACTGAAAATGAGTCTCTCACCATGGGAAAATGGCTTTCTTGAAAAAGCATATTGTGGTCGAGAAATGGTGTTTTAAACAATAAAAACGACTCCCGGCCTTATTTAGTTCACATTTTTACTTTTGGTAACCTAGCCCGTATTCATAACGCACTAAACCTTTTTATCGCGTTAAACGCCTTTTCTCGACAAGAAAAGCACAATTTCATCAAAAACAAACAAAACAAGAAAAATGAATCTATTCAACAAGTCTGCAACACATCCTTAAGAGTTACATGATTTCACCCAATGTCAATGTGTAATTTCTCCAGTTCTGATCATTGTTTAGGTTGTTGGTAGCTTGGTCCAATGCCAAAACACAGTGAAATCTTTTTATGGCTTTAAACGCGTTTTCTCCTCGAGAGAAACATGTTTTCACTAAAAACGTTATAGTTTAAACATGCCTGTTGTACATGTCTGCAAACACTCAGAGCCTTAAAGTAGGGTTTTCACCAATGTGTTTTTTGGTGAGAAACCTTCTATTTCAAAGGTTCTGTGCGTTTTCAGACATGTTCAGTATGTATTTTTTGTGTTTCTGATGAAATCCCTCCTTTTAATGCATTTTCTCACAGAAAATTAGTCTCTTGCCATGGCAAAATGGCTTTCTTGAAAAAGCATATTGTGGTCGAGAAATGGTGTTTTAAACAATAAAAACGACTCCCGGCCTTATTTAGTTCACATTTTTACTTTTGGTAACCTAGCCCGTATTCATAACGCACTAAACCTTTTTATCGCGTTAAACGCCTTTTCTCGACAACAAAAGCACAATTTCATCAAAAACAAACAAAACAAGAAAAATGAATCTATTCAACAAGTCTGCAACACATCCTTAAGAGTTACATGATTTCACCCAATGTCAATGTGTAATTTCTCCAGTTCTGATCATTGTTTAGGTTGTTGGTAGCTTGGTCCAATGCCAAAACACAGTGAAATCTTTTTATGGCTTTAAACGCGTTTTCTCCTCGAGAGAAACATGTTTTCACTAAAAACGTTATAGTTTAAACATGCCTGTTGTACATGTCTGCATACACTCAGAGCCTTAAAGTAGGGTTTTCACCAATGTGTTTTTTGGTGAGAAACCTTCTATTTCAAAGGTTCTGTGCGTTTTCAGACATGTTCAGTATGTATTTTTTGTGTTTCTGATGAAATCCCTCCTTTTAATGCATTTTCTCACAGAAAATTAGTCTCTTGCCATTGCAAAATGGCTTTCTTGAAAAAGCATATTGTGGTCGAGAAATGGTGTTTTAAACAATAAAAACGACTGCCGGCCTTATTTAGTTCACATTTTTACTTTTGGTAACCTAGCCCGTATTCATAACGCACTAAACCTTTTTATCGCGTTAAACGCCTTTTCTCGACAACAAAAGCACAATTTCATCAAAAACAAACAAAACAAGAAAAAAAGAATCTATTCAACAAGTCTGCAACACATCCTTAAGAGTTACATGATTTCACCCAATGTCAATGTGTAATTTCTCCAGTTCTGATCATTGTTTAGGTTGTTGGTAGCTTGGTCCAATGCCAAAACACAGTGAAATCTTTTTTATGGCTTTAAACGCGTTTTCTCCTCGAGAGAAACATGATTTCACTAAAAACGTTATAGTTTAAACATGCCTGTTGTACATGTCTGCAAACACTCAGAGCCTTAAAGTAGGGTTTTCACCAATGTGTTTTTTGGTGAGAAACCTTCTATTTCAAAGGTTCTGTGCGTTTTCAGACATGTTCAGTATGTATTTTTTGTGTTTTCTGATGAAATCCCTCCTTTTAATGCATTTTCTCACAGAAAATGAGTCTCTCACCATGGGAAAATGGCTTTTTTGAAAACGCATATTCTGGTCGAGAAATGGTGTTTTAAACAATAAAACAACTCCCGGCCTTATTTAGTTCACATTTTTACTTTTGGTAACCTAGCCCGTATTCATAACGCACTAAACCTTTTTATCGCGTTAAACGCCTTTTCTCGACAACAAAAGCACAATTTCATCAAAAACAAACAAAACAAGAAAAAAGAATCTATTCAACAAGTCTGCAACACATCCTTAAGAGTTACATGATTTCACCCAATGTCAATGTGTAATTTCTCCAGTTCTGATCATTGTTTAGGTTGTTGGTAGCTTGGTCCAATGCCAAAACACAGTGAAATCTTTTTATGGCTTTAAACGCGTTTTCTCCTCGAGAGAAACATGATTTCACTAAAAACGTTATAGTTTAAACACGCCTGTTGTACATGTCTGCAAACACTCTCAGAGCCTTAAAGTAGGGTCTTCACCAATGTGTTTTTTGGTGAGAAACCTTCTATTTCAAGGTTCTGTGCGTTTTCAGACACGTACAATATGTATTTTTTGTGTTTCTGATGAAATCCCTCCTTTTAATGCATTTTCTCACAGAAAATGAGTCTCTCACCATGGGAAAATGGCTTTTTTGAAAACGCATATTCTGGTCGAGAAATGGTGTTTTAAACAATAAAAACGTCTCCCGGCCTTATTTAGTTCACATTTTAACTTTTGTTAACCTAGCCCGTATTCATAACGCACTAAACCTTTTTATCGCGTTAAACGCCTTTTCTCGACAACAAAAGCACAATTTCATCAAAAACAAACAAAACAAGAAAAATGAATATATTCAACAAGTCTGCAACACATCCTTAAGAGTTACATGATTTCACCCAATATCAATGTGTAATTTCTCCAGTTCTGATCATTGTTTAGGTTGTTGGTAGCTTGGTCCAATGCCAAAACACAGAGAAATCTTTTTATGGCTTTAAACGCGTTTTCTCCTCGAGAGAAACATGATTTCACTAAAAACGATATAGTTCAAACATGCCTGTTGTAACTGTCTGCAAACACTCAGAGCCTTAAAGTAGGGTTTTCACCAATGTGTTTTTTGGTGAGAAACCTTCTATTTCAAAGGTTCTGTGCGTTTTCAGACATGTTCAGTATGAATTTTTTGTGTTTCTGATGAAATCCCTCCTTTTAATGCATTTTCTCACTGAAAATGAGTCTCTCACCATGGGAAAATGGCTTTTTTGAAAACGCATATTCTGGTCGAGAAATGGTGTTTTAAACAATAAAACGACTCCCGGCCTTATTTAGTTCACATTTTTACTTTTGGTAACCTAGCCCGTATTCATAACGCACTAAACCTTTTTATCGCGTTAAACGCCTTTTCTCGACAACAAAAGCACAATTTCATCAAAAACAAACAAAACAAGAAAAATGAATCTATTCAACAAGTCTGCAACACATCCTTAAGAGTTACATGATTTCACCCAATGTCAATGTGTAATTTCTCCAGTTCTGATCATTGTTTAGGTTGTTGGTAGCTTGGTCCAATGCCAAAACACAGTGAAATCTTTTTATGGCTTTAAACGCGTTTTCTCCTCGAGAGAAACATGATTTCACTAAAAACGTTATAGTTTAAACACGCCTGTTGTACATGTCTGCAAACACTCTCAGAGCCTTAAAGTAGGGTCTTCACCAATGTGTTTTTTGGTGAGAAACCTTCTATTTCAAGGTTCTGTGCGTTTTCAGACACGTACAATATGTATTTTTTGTGTTTCTGATGAAATCCCTCCTTTTAATGCATTTTCTCACAGAAAATGAGTCTCTCACAATGGGAAAATGGCTTTTTTGAAAACGCATATTCTGGTCGAGAAATGGTGTTTTAAACAATAAAAACGTCTCCCGGCCTTATTTAGTTCACATTTTAACTTTTGTTAACCTAGCCCGTATTCATAACGCACTAAACCTTTTTATCGCGTTAAACGCCTTTTCTCGACAACAAAAGCACAATTTCATCAAAATCAAACAAAACAAGAAAAATGAATATATTCAACAAGTCTGCAACACATCCTTAAGAGTTACATGATTTCACCCAATGTCAATGTGTAATTTCTCCAGTTCTGATCATTGTTTAGGTTGTTGGTAGCTTGGTCCAATGCCAAAACACAGAGAAATCTTTTTATGGCTTTAAACGTGTTTTCTCCTCGAGAGAAACATGATTTCACTAAAAACGATATAGTTCAAACATGCCTGTTGTAACTGTCTGCAAACACTCAGAGCCTTAAAGTAGGGTTTTCACCAATGTGTTTTTTGGTGAGAAACCTTCTATTTCAAGGTTCTGTGCGTTTTCAGACATGTTCAGTATGTATTTTTTGTGTTTCTGATGAAATCCCTCCTTTTAATGCATTTTCTCACAGAAAATGAGTCTCTCACCATGGGAAAATGGCTTTTTTGAAAACGCATATTCTGGTCGAGAAATGGTGTTTTAAACAATAAAAACGTCTCCCGGCCTTATTTAGTTCACATTTTAACTTTTGTTAACCTAGCCCGTATTCATAACGCACTAAACCTTTTTATCGCGTTAAACGCCTTTCTCGACAAGAAAAGCACAATTTCATCAAAAACAAACAAAACAAGAAAAATGAATCTATTCAACAAGTCTGCAACACATCCTTAAGAGTTACATGATTTCACCCAATGTCAATGTGTAATTTCTCCAGTTCTGATCATTGTTTAGGTTGTTGGTAGCTTGGTCCAATGTCAAAACACAGTGAAATCTCTTTATGGCTTTAAACGCGTTTTCTCCTCGAGAGAAACATGATTTCACTAAAAACGATATAGTTCAAACATGCCTGTTGTAACTGTCTGCAAACACTCAGAGCCTTAAAGTAGGGTTTTCACCAATGTGTTTTTTGGTGAGAAACCTTCTATTTCAAAGGTTCTGTGCTTTTTCAGACATGTTCAGTATGTATTTTTTGTGTTTCTGATGAAATCCCTCCTTTTAATGCATTTTCTCACTGAAAATGAGTCTCTCACCATGGGAAAATGGCTTTTTTGAAAACGCATATTCTGGTCGAGAAATGGTGTTTTAAACAATAAAACGACTCCCGGCCTTATTTAGTTCACATTTTTACTTTTGGTAACCTAGCCCGTATTCATAACGCACTAAACCTTTTTATCGCGTTAAACGCCTTTTCT
Source organism: Lampris incognitus (assembly GCF_029633865.1). Taxonomy (NCBI): domain Eukaryota; kingdom Metazoa; phylum Chordata; class Actinopteri; order Lampriformes; family Lampridae; genus Lampris; species Lampris incognitus. Next base: position 49,707,400 of record NC_079213.1, on the reverse strand, counting down.
CGACAACAAAAGCACAATTTCATCAAAAACAAACAAAACAAGAAAAATGAATCTATTCAACAAGTCTGCAACACATCCTTAAGAGTTACATGATTTCACCCAATGTCAATGTGTAATTTCTCCAGTTCTGATCATTGTTTAGGTTGTTGGTAGCTTGGTCCAATGCCAAAACACAGTGAAATCTCTTTATGGCTTTAAACGCGTTTTCTCCTCGAGAGAAACATGATTTCACTAAAAACGATATAGTTCAAACATGCCTGTTGTAACTGTCTGCAAACACTCAGAGCCTTAAAGTAGGGTTTTCACCAATGTGTTTTTTGGTGAGAAACCTTCTATTTCAAAGGTTCTGTGCGTTTTCTGACATGTTCAGTATGTATTTTTTGTGTTTCTGATGAAATCCCTCCTTTTAATGCATTTTCTCACTGAAAATGAGTCTCTCACCATGGGAAAATGGCTTTCTTGAAAAAGCATATTGTGGTCGAGAAATGGTGTTTTAAACAATAAAAACGACTCCCGGCCTTATTTAGTTCACATTTTTACTTTTGGTAACCTAGCCCGTATTCATAACGCACTAAACCTTTTTATCGCGTTAAACGCCTTTTCTCGACAAGAAAAGCACAATTTCATCAAAAACAAACAAAACAAGAAAAATGAATCTATTCAACAAGTCTGCAACACATCCTTAAGAGTTACATGATTTCACCCAATGTCAATGTGTAATTTCTCCAGTTCTGATCATTGTTTAGGTTGTTGGTAGCTTGGTCCAATGCCAAAACACAGTGAAATCTTTTTATGGCTTTAAACGCGTTTTCTCCTCGAGAGAAACATGTTTTCACTAAAAACGTTATAGTTTAAACATGCCTGTTGTACATGTCTGCAAACACTCAGAGCCTTAAAGTAGGGTTTTCACCAATGTGTTTTTTGGTGAGAAACCTTCTATTTCAAAGGTTCTGTGCGTTTTCAGACATGTTCAGTATGTATTTTTTGTGTTTCTGATGAAATCCCTCCTTTTAATGCATTTTCTCACAGAAAATTAGTCTCTTGCCATGGCAAAATGGCTTTCTTGAAAAAGCATATTGTGGTCGAGAAATGGTGTTTTAAACAATAAAAACGACTCCCGGCCTTATTTAGTTCACATTTTTACTTTTGGTAACCTAGCCCGTATTCATAACGCACTAAACCTTTTTATCGCGTTAAACGCCTTTTCTCGACAACAAAAGCACAATTTCATCAAAAACAAACAAAACAAGAAAAATGAATCTATTCAACAAGTCTGCAACACATCCTTAAGAGTTACATGATTTCACCCAATGTCAATGTGTAATTTCTCCAGTTCTGATCATTGTTTAGGTTGTTGGTAGCTTGGTCCAATGCCAAAACACAGTGAAATCTTTTTATGGCTTTAAACGCGTTTTCTCCTCGAGAGAAACATGTTTTCACTAAAAACGTTATAGTTTAAACATGCCTGTTGTACATGTCTGCATACACTCAGAGCCTTAAAGTAGGGTTTTCACCAATGTGTTTTTTGGTGAGAAACCTTCTATTTCAAAGGTTCTGTGCGTTTTCAGACATGTTCAGTATGTATTTTTTGTGTTTCTGATGAAATCCCTCCTTTTAATGCATTTTCTCACAGAAAATTAGTCTCTTGCCATTGCAAAATGGCTTTCTTGAAAAAGCATATTGTGGTCGAGAAATGGTGTTTTAAACAATAAAAACGACTGCCGGCCTTATTTAGTTCACATTTTTACTTTTGGTAACCTAGCCCGTATTCATAACGCACTAAACCTTTTTATCGCGTTAAACGCCTTTTCTCGACAACAAAAGCACAATTTCATCAAAAACAAACAAAACAAGAAAAAAAGAATCTATTCAACAAGTCTGCAACACATCCTTAAGAGTTACATGATTTCACCCAATGTCAATGTGTAATTTCTCCAGTTCTGATCATTGTTTAGGTTGTTGGTAGCTTGGTCCAATGCCAAAACACAGTGAAATCTTTTTTATGGCTTTAAACGCGTTTTCTCCTCGAGAGAAACATGTTTTCACTAAAAACGTTATAGTTTAAACATGCCTGTTGTACATGTCTGCAAACACTCAGAGCCTTAAAGTAGGGTTTTCACCAATGTGTTTTTTGGTGAGAAACCTTCTATTTCAAAGGTTCTGTGCGTTTTCAGACATGTTCAGTATGAATTTTTTGTGTTTCTGATGAAATCCCTCCTTTTAATGCATTTTCTCACTGAAAATGAGTCTCTCACCATGGGAAAATGGCTTTTTTGAAAACGCATATTCTGGTCGAGAAATGGTGTTTTAAACAATAAAACGACTCCCGGCCTTATTTAGTTCACATTTTTACTTTTGGTAACCTAGCCCGTATTCATAACGCACTAAACCTTTTTATCGCGTTAAACGCCTTTTCTCGACAACAAAAGCACAATTTCATCAAAAACAAACAAAACAAGAAAAATGAATCTATTCAACAAGTCTGCAACACATCCTTAAGAGTTACATGATTTCACCCAATGTCAATGTGTAATTTCTCCAGTTCTGATCATTGTTTAGGTTGTTGGTAGCTTGGTCCAATGCCAAAACACAGTGAAATCTTTTTATGGCTTTAAACGCGTTTTCTCCTCGAGAGAAACATGATTTCACTAAAAACGTTATAGTTTAAACACGCCTGTTGTACATGTCTGCAAACACTCTCAGAGCCTTAAAGTAGGGTCTTCACCAATGTGTTTTTTGGTGAGAAACCTTCTATTTCAAGGTTCTGTGCGTTTTCAGACACGTACAATATGTATTTTTTGTGTTTCTGATGAAATCCCTCCTTTTAATGCATTTTCTCACAGAAAATGAGTCTCTCACAATGGGAAAATGGCTTTTTTGAAAACGCATATTCTGGTCGAGAAATGGTGTTTTAAACAATAAAAACGTCTCCCGGCCTTATTTAGTTCACATTTTAACTTTTGTTAACCTAGCCCGTATTCATAACGCACTAAACCTTTTTATCGCGTTAAACGCCTTTTCTCGACAACAAAAGCACAATTTCATCAAAAACAAACAAAACAAGAAAAATGAATATATTCAACAAGTCTGCAACACATCCTTAAGAGTTACATGATTTCACCCAATGTCAATGTGTAATTTCTCCAGTTCTGATCATTGTTTAGGTTGTTGGTAGCTTGGTCCAATGCCAAAACACAGAGAAATCTTTTTATGGCTTTAAACGTGTTTTCTCCTCGAGAGAAACATGATTTCACTAAAAACGATATAGTTCAAACATGCCTGTTGTAACTGTCTGCAAACACTCAGAGCCTTAAAGTAGGGTTTTCACCAATGTGTTTTTTGGTGAGAAACCTTCTATTTCAAGGTTCTGTGCGTTTTCAGACATGTTCAGTATGTATTTTTTGTGTTTCTGATGAAATCCCTCCTTTTAATGCATTTTCTCACAGAAAATGAGTCTCTCACCATGGGAAAATGGCTTTTTTGAAAACGCATATTCTGGTCGAGAAATGGTGTTTTAAACAATAAAAACGTCTCCCGGCCTTATTTAGTTCACATTTTAACTTTTGTTAACCTAGCCCGTATTCATAACGCACTAAACCTTTTTATCGCGTTAAACGCCTTTCTCGACAAGAAAAGCACAATTTCATCAAAAACAAACAAAACAAGAAAAATGAATCTATTCAACAAGTCTGCAACACATCCTTAAGAGTTACATGATTTCACCCAATGTCAATGTGTAATTTCTCCAGTTCTGATCATTGTTTAGGTTGTTGGTAGCTTGGTCCAATGTCAAAACACAGTGAAATCTCTTTATGGCTTTAAACGCGTTTTCTCCTCGAGAGAAACATGATTTCACTAAAAACGATATAGTTCAAACATGCCTGTTGTAACTGTCTGCAAACACTCAGAGCCTTAAAGTAGGGTTTTCACCAATGTGTTTTTTGGTGAGAAACCTTCTATTTCAAAGGTTCTGTGCTTTTTCAGACATGTTCAGTATGTATTTTTTGTGTTTCTGATGAAATCCCTCCTTTTAATGCATTTTCTCACTGAAAATGAGTCTCTCACCATGGGAAAATGGCTTTCTTGAAAAAGCATATTGTGGTCGAGAAATGGTGTTTTAAACAATAAAAACGACTCCCGGCCTTATTTAGTTCACATTTTTACTTTTGGTAACCTAGCCCGTATTCATAACGCACTAAACCTTTTTATCGCGTTAAACGCCTTTTCTCGACAACAAAAGCACAATTTCATCAAAAACAAACAAAACAAGAAAAATTAATCTATTCAACAAGTCTGCAACACATCCTTAAGAGTTACATGATTTCACCCAATGTCAATGTGTAATTTCTCCAGTTCTGATCATTGTTTAGGTTGTTGGTAGCTTGGTCCAATGCCAAAACACAGTGAATCTTTTTATGGCTTTAAACGCGTTTTCTCCTCGAGAGAAACATGTTTTCACTAAAAACGTTATAGTTTAAACATGCCTGTTGTACATGTCTGCAAACACTCAGAGCCTTAAAGTAGGGTTTTCACCAATGTGTTTTTTGGTGAGAAACCTTCTATTTCAAAGGTTCTGTGCGTTTTCAGACATGTTCAGTATGTATTTTTTGTGTTTTCTGATGAAATCCCTCCTTTTAATGCATTTTCTCACAGAAAATGAGTCTCTCACCATGGGAAAATGGCTTTTTTGAAAACGCATATTCTGGTCGAGAAATGGTGTTTTAAACAATAAAACGACTCCCGGCCTTATTTAGTTCACATTTTTACTTTTGGTAACCTAGCCCGTATTCATAACGCACTAAACCTTTTTATCGCGTTAAACGCCTTTTCTCGACAACGAAAGCACAATTTCATCAAAAACAAACAAAACAAGAAAAATGAATCTATTCAACAAGTCTGCAACACATCCTTAAGAGTTACATGATTTCACCCAATGTCAATGTGTAATTTCTCCAGTTCTGATCATTGTTTAGGTTGTTGGTAGCTTGGTCCAATGCCAAAACACAGTGAAATCTTTTTATGGCTTTAAACGCGTTTTCTCCTCGAGAGAAACATGATTTCACTAAAAACGTTATAGTTTAAACACGCCTGTTGTACATGTCTGCAAACACTCTCAGAGCCTTAAAGTAGGGTTTTCACCAATGTGTTTTTTGGTGAAAAACCTTCTATTTCAAAGGTTCTGTGCGTTTTCAGACACGTACAATATGTATTTTTTGTGTTTCTGATGAAATCCCTCCTTTTAATGCATTTTCTCACTGAAAATGAGTCTCTCACCATGGGAAAATGGCTTTCTTGAAAAAGCATATTATGGTCGAGAAATGGTGTTTTAAACAATAAAAACGACTCCCGGCCTTATTTAGTTCACATTTTTACTTTTGGTAACCTAGCCCGTATTCATAACGCACTAAACCTTTTTATCGCGTTAAACGCCTTTTCTCGACAAGAAAAGCACAATTTCATCAAAAACAAACAAAACAAGAAAAATGAATCTATTCAACAAGTCTGCAACACATCCTTAAGAGTTACATGATTTCACCCAATGTCAATGTGTAATTTCTCCAGTTCTGATCATTGTTTAGGTTGTTGGTAGCTTGGTCCAATGCCAAAACACAGTGAAATCTTTTTATGGCTTTAAACGCGTTTTCTCCTCGAGAGAAACATGTTTTCACTAAAAACGTTATAGTTTAAACATGCCTGTTGTACATGTCTGCAAACACTCAGAGCCTTAAAGTAGGGTTTTCACCAATGTGTTTTTTGGTGAAAAACCTTCTATTTCAAAGGTTCTGTGCGTTTTCAGACATGTTCAGTATGTATTTTTTGTGTTTCTGATGAAATCCCTCCTTTTAATGCATTTTCTCACAGAAAATTAGTCTCTTGCCATGGCAAAATGGCTTTCTTGAAAAAGCATATTGTGGTCGAGAAATGGTGTTTTAAACAATAAAAACGACTCCCGGCCTTATTTAGTTCACATTTTTACTTTTGGTAACCTAGCCCGTATTCATAACGCACTAAACCTTTTTATCGCGTTAAACGACTTTTCTCGACAACAAAAGCACAATTTCATCAAAAACAAACAACACAAGAAAAATGAATCTATTCAACAAGTCTGCAACACATCCTTAAGAGTTACATGATTTCACCCAATGTCAATGTGTAATTTCTCCAGTTCTGATCATTGTTTAGGTTGTTGGTAGCTTGGTCCAATGCCAAAACACAGTGAAATCTCTTTATGGCTTTAAACGCGTTTTCTCCTCGAGAAAAACATGATTTCACTAAAAACGATATAGTTCAAACATGCCTGTTGTAACTGTCTGCAAACACTCAGAGCCTTAAAGTAGGGTTTTCACCAATGTGTTTTTTGGTGAGAAACCTTCTATTTCAAAGGTTCTGTGCGTTTTCAGACATGTTCAGTATGTATTTTTTGTGTTTCTGATGAAATCCCTCCTTTTAATGCATTTTCTCACTGAAAATGAGTCTCTCACCATGGGAAAATGGCTTTCTTGAAAAAGCATATTGTGGTCGAGAAATGGTGTTTTAAACAATAAAAACGACTCCCGGCCTTATTTAGTTCACATTTTTACTTTTGGTAACCTAGCCCGTATTCATAACGCACTAAACCTTTTTATCGCGTTAAACGACTTTTCTCGACAACAAAAGCACAATTTCATCAAAAACAAACAAAACAAGAAAAATGAATCTATTCAACAAGTCTGCAACACATCCTTAAGAGTTACATGATTTCACCCAATGTCAATGTGTAATTTCTCCATTTCTGATCATTGTTTAGGTTGTTGGTAGCTTGGTCCAATGCCAAAACACAGTGAAATCTTTTTATGGCTTTAAACGCGTTTTCTCCTCGAGAGAAACATGTTTTCACTAAAAACGTTATCGTTTAAACATGCCTGTTGTACATGTCTGCAAACACTCAGAGCCTTAAAGTAGGGTTTTCACCAATGTGTTTTTTGGTGAGAAACCTTCTATTTCAAAGGTTCTGTGCGTTTTCAGACATGTTCAGTATGTATTTTTTGTGTTTTCTGATGAAATCCCTCCTTTTAATGCATTTTCTCACAGAAAATGAGTCTCTCACCATGGGAAAATGGCTTTCTTGAAAAAGCATATTGTGGTCGAGAAATGTTGTTTTAAACAATAAAAACGACTCCCGGCCTTATTTAGTTCACATTTTTACTTTTGGTAACCTAGCCCGTATTCATAACGCACTAAACCTTTTTATCGCGTTAAACGCCTTTTCTCGACAACAAAAGCACAATTTCATCAAAAACAAACAAAACAAGAAAAATGAATCTATTCAACAAGTCTGCAACACATCCTTAAGAGTTACATGATTTCACCCAATGTCAATGTGTAATTTCTCCAGTTCTGATCATTGTTTAGGTTGTTGGTAGCTTGGTCCAATGCCAAAACACAGTGAAATCTTTTTATGGCTTTAAACGCGTTTTCTCCTCGAGAGAAACATGTTTTCACTAAAAACGTTATAGTTTAAACATGCCTGTTGTACATGTCTGCAAACACTCAGAGCCTTAAAGTAGGGTTTTCACCAATGTGTTTTTTGGTCAGAAACCTTCTATTTCAAAGGTTCTGTGCGTTTTCAGACATGTTCAGTATGTATTTTTTGTGTTTTCTGATGAAATCCGTCCTTTTAATGCATTTTCTCACAGAAAATGAGTCTCTCACCATGGGAAAATGGCTTTCTTGAAAAAGCATATTGTGGTCGAGAAATGGTGTTTTAAACAATAAAAACGACTCCCGGCCTTATTTAGTTCACATTTTTACTTTTGGTAACCTAGCCCGTATTCATAACGCACTAAACCTTTTTATCGCGTTAAACGCCTTTTCTCGACAACAAAAGCACAATTTCATCAAAAACAAACAAAACAAGAAAAATGAATCTATTCAACAAGTCTGCAACACATCCTTAAGAGTTACATGATTTCACCCAATGTCAATGTGTAATTTCTCCAGTTCTGATCATTGATTAGGTTGTTGGTAGCTTGGTCCAATGCCAAAACACAGTGAAATCTCTTTATGGCTTTAAACGCGTTTTCTCCTCGAGAAAAACATGATTTCACTAAAAACGATATAGTTCAAACATGCCTGTTGTAACTGTCTACAAACACTCAGAGCCTTAAAGTAGGGGTTTCACCAATGTGTTTTTTGGTGAGAAACCTTCTATTTCAAAGGTTCTGTGCGTTTTCAGACATGTTCAGTATGTATTTTTTGTGTTTCTGATGAAATCCCTCCTTTTAGTGCATTTTCTCACTGAAAATGAGTCTCTCACCATGGGAAAATGGCTTTCTTGAAAAAGCATATTGTGGTCGAGAAATGGTGTTTTAAACAATAAAAACGACTCCCGGCCTTATTTAGTTCACATTTTTACTTTTGGTAACCTAGCCCGTATTCATAACGCACTAAACCTTTTTATCGCGTTAAACGCCTTTTCTCGACAACAAAAGCACAATTTCATCAAAAACAAACAAAACAAGAAAAATGAATCTATTCAACAAGTCTGCAACACATCCTTAAGAGTTACATGATTTCACCCAATGTCAATGTGTAATTTCTCCAGTTCTGATCATTGTTTAGGTTGTTGGTAGCTTGGTCCAATGCCAAAACACAGTGAAATCTTTTTATGGCTTTAAACGCGTTTTCTCCTCGAGAGAAACATGATTTCACTAAAAACGTTATAGTTTAAACATGCCTGTTGTACATGTCTGCAAACACTCAGAGCCTTAAAGTAGGGTTTTCACCAATGTGTTTTTTGGTGAGAAACCTTCTATTTCAAAGGTTCTGTGCGTTTTCAGACATGTTCAGTATGTATTTTTTGTGTTTTCTGATGAAATCCCTGCACAATTTCATCAAAAACAAACAAAACAAGAAAAATGAATCTATTCAACAAGTCTGCAACACATCCTTAAGAGTTACATGATTTCACCCAATGTCAATGTGTAATTTCTCCAGTTCTGATCATTGTTTAGGTTGTTGGTAGCTTGGTCCAATGCCAAAACACAGTGAAATCTTTTTATGGCTTTAAACGCGTTTTCTCCTCGAGAGAAACATGATTTCACTAAAAACGTTATAGTTTAAACACGCCTGTTGTACATGTCTGCAAACACTCTCAGAGCCTTAAAGTAGGGTTTTCACCAATGTGTTTTTTGGTGAAAAACCTTCTATTTCAAGGTTCTGTGCGTTTTCAGACACGTACAATATGTATTTTTTGTGTTTCTGATGAAATCCCTCCTTTTAATGCATTTTCTCACAGAAAATGAGTCTCTTGCCATGGCAAAATGGCTATCTTGAAAAAGCATATTGTGGTCGAGAAATGGTGTTTTAAACAATAAAAACGACTCCCGGCCTTATTTAGTTCACATTTTTACTTTTGGTAACCTAGCCCGTATTCATAACGCACTAAACCTTTTTATCGCGTTAAACGACTTTTCTCGACAACAAAAGCACAATTTCATCAAAAACAAACAAAACAAGAAAAATGAATCTATTCAACAAGTCTGCAACACATCCTTAAGAGTTACATGATTTCACCCAATGTCAATGTGTAATTTCTCCAGTTCTGATCATTGTTTAGGTTGTTGGTAGCTTGGTCCAATGCCAAAACACAGTGAAATCTTTTTATGGCTTTAAACGCGTTTTCTCCTCGAGAGAAATATGATTTCACTAAAAACGTTATAGTTTAAACATGCCTGTTGTACATGTCTGCAAACACTCTCAGAGCCTTAAAGTAGGGTTTTCACCAATGTGTTTTTTGGTGAGAAACCTTCTATTTCAAGGTTCTGTGCGTTTTCAGACACGTACAATATGTATTTTTTGTGTTTCTGATGAAATCCCTCCTTTTAATGCATTTTCTCACAGAAAATGAGTCTCTTGCCATGGCAAAATGGCTTTCTTGAAAAAGCATATTGTGGTCAAGAAATGGTGTTTTAAACAATAAAAACGACTCCCGGCCTTATTTAGTTCACATTTTTACTTTTGGTAACCTAGCCCGTATTCATAACGCACTAAACCTTTTTATCGCGTTAAACGACTTTTCTCGACAACAAAAGCACAATTTCATCAAAAACAAACAAAACAAGAAAAATGAATATATTCAACAAGTCTGCAACACATCCTTAAGAGTTACATGATTTCACCCAATGTCAATGTGTAATTTCTCCAGTTCTGATCATTGTTTAGGTTGTTGGTAGCTTGGTCCAATGCCAAAACACAGTGAAATCTCTTTATGGCTTTAAACGCGTTTTCTCCTCGAGAAAAACATGATTTCACTAAAAACGTTATAGTTTAAACATGCCTGTTGTACATGTCTGCAAACACTCTCAGAGCCTTAAAGTAGGGTTTCACCAATGTGTTTTTTGGTGAGAAACCTTCTATTTCAAGGTTCTGTGCGTTTTCAGACACGTACAATATGTATTTTTTGTGTTTCTGATGAAATCCCTCCTTTTAATGCATTTTCTCACAGAAAATGAATCTCTCGCCATGGGGAAATGGCTTTCTTGAGAAAGCATATTGTGGTCGAGAAATGGTGTTTTAAACAATAAAAACGACTCCCGGCCTTATTTAGTTCACATTTTTACTTTTGGTAACCTAGCCCGTATTCATAACGCACTAAACCTTTTTATCGCGTTAAACGACTTTTCTCGACAACAAAAGCACAATTTCATCAAAAACAAACAAAACAAGAAAAATGAATCTATTCAACAAGTCTGCAACACATCCTTAAGAGTTACATGATTTCACCCAATGTCAATGTGTAATTTCTCCAGTTCTGATCATTGTTTAGGTTGTTGGTAGCTTGGTCCAATGCCAAAACACAGTGAAATCTTTTTATGGCTTTAAACGCGTTTTCTCCTCGAGAGAAATATGATTTCACTAAAAACGTTATAGTTTAAACATGCCTGTTGTACATGTCTGCAAACACTCTCAGAGCCTTAAAGTAGGGTTTTCACCAATGTGTTTTTTGGTGAGAAACCTTCTATTTCAAGGTTCTGTGCGTTTTCAGACACGTACAATATGTATTTTTTGTGTTTCTGATGAAATCCCTCCTTTTAATGCATTTTCTCACAGAAAATGAGTCTCTTGCCATGGCAAAATGGCTTTCTTGAAAAAGCATATTGTGGTCAAGAAATGGTGTTTTAAACAATAAAAACGACTCCCGGCCTTATTTAGTTCACATTTTTACTTTTGGTAACCTAGCCCGTATTCATAACGCACTAAACCTTTTTATCGCGTTAAACGACTTTTCTCGACAACAAAAGCACAATTTCATCAAAAACAAACAAAACAAGAAAAATGAATATATTCAACAAGTCTGCAACACATCCTTAAGAGTTACATGATTTCACCCAATGTCAATGTGTAATTTCTCCAGTTCTGATCATTGTTTAGGTTGTTGGTAGCTTGGTCCAATGCCAAAACACAGTGAAATCTCTTTATGGCTTTAAACGCGTTTTCTCCTCGAGAAAAACATGATTTCACTAAAAACGTTATAGTTTAAACATGCCTGTTGTACATGTCTGCAAACACTCTCAGAGCCTTAAAGTAGGGTTTTCACCAATGTGTTTTTTGGTGAGAAACCTTCTATTTCAAGGTTCTGTGCGTTTTCAGACACGTACAATATGTATTTTTTGTGTTTCTGATGAAATCCCTCCTTTTAATGCATTTTCTCACAGAAAATGAATCTCTCGCCATGGGGAAATGGCTTTCTTGAGAAAGCATATTGTGGTCGAGAAATGGTGTTTTAAACAATAAAAACGACTCCCGGCCTTATTTAGTTCACATTTTTACTTTTGGTAACCTAGCCCGTATTCATAACGCACTAAACCTTTTTATCGCGTTAAACGCCTTTTCTCGACAACAAAAGCACAATTTCATCAAAAACAAACAAAACAAGAAAAATGAATCTATTCAACAAGTATGCAACACATCCTTAAGAGTTACATGATTTCACCCAATGTCAATGTGTAATTTCTCCAGTTCTGATCATTGTTTAGGTTGTTGGTAGCTTGGTCCAATGCCAAAACACAGTGAAATCTTTTTATGGCTTTAAACGCGTTTTCTCCTCGAGAGAAACATGATTTCACTAAAAACGTTATAGTTTAAACATGCCTGTTGTACATGTCTGCAAACACTCTCAGAGCCTTAAAGTAGGGTTTTCACCAATGTGTTTTTTGGTGAGAAACCTTCTATTTCAAGGTTCTGTGCGTTTTCAGACACGTACAATATGTATTTTTTGTGTTTCTGATGAAATCCCTCCTTTTAATGCATTTTCTCACAGAAAATTAGCCTCTTGCCATGGCAAAATGGCTTTCTTGAAAAAGCATATTGTGGTCGAGAAATGGTGTTTTAAACAATAAAAACGACTCCCGGCCTTATTTAGTTCACATTTTTACTTTTGGTAACCTAGCCCGTATTCATAACGCACTAAACCTTTTTATCGCGTTAAACGACTTTTCTCGACAACAAAAGCACAATTTCATCAAAAACAAACAAAACAAGAAAAATGAATATATTCAACAAGTCTGCAACACATCCTTAAGAGTTACATGATTTCACCCAATGTCAATGTGTAATTTCTCCAGTTCTGATCGTTGTTTAGGTTGTTGGTAGCTTGGTCCAATGCCAAAACACAGTGAAATCTCTTTATGGCTTTAAACGCGTTTTCTCCTCGAGAAAAACATGATTTCACTAAAAACGTTATAGTTTAAATATGCCTGTTGTACATGTCTGCAAACACTCTCAGAGCCTTAAAGTAGGGTTTTCACCAATGTGTTTTTTGGTGAGAAACCTTCTATTTCAAGGTTCTGTGCGTTTTCAGACACGTACAATATGTATTTTTTGTGTTTCTGATGAAATCCCTCCTTTTAATGCATTTTCTCACAGAAAATGAATCTCTCGCCATGGGGAAATGGCTTTCTTGAGAAAGCATATTGTGGTCGAGAAATGGTGTTTTAAACAATAAAAACGACTCCCGGCCTTATTTAGTTCACATTTTTACTTTTGGTAACCTAGCCCGTATTCATAACGCACTAAACCTTTTTATCGCGTTAAACGCCTTTTCTCGACAACAAAAGCACAATTTCATCAAAAACAAACAAAACAAGAAAAATGAATCTATTCAACAAGTATGCAACACATCCTTAAGAGTTACATGATTTCACCCAATGTCAATGTGTAATTTCTCCAGTTCTGATCATTGTTTAGGTTGTTGGTAGCTTGGTCCAATGCCAAAACACAGTGAAATCTCTTTATGGCTTTAAACGCGTTTTCTCCTCGAGAAAAACATGATTTCACTAAAAACGTTATAGTTTAAACATGCCTGTTGTACATGTCTGCAAACACTCTCAGAGCCTTAAAGTAGGGTTTTCACCAATGTGTTTTTTGGTGAGAAACCTTCTATTTCAAGGTTCTGTGCGTTTTCAGACACGTACAATATGTATTTTTTGTGTTTCTGATGAAATCCCTCCTTTTAATGCATTTTCTCACAGAAAATTAGCCTCTTGCCATGGCAAAATGGCTTTCTTGAAAAAGCATATTGTGGTCGAGAAATGGTGTTTTAAACAATAAAAACGACTCCCGGCCTTATTTAGTTCACATTTTTACTTTTGGTAACCTAGCCCGTATTCATAACGCACTAAACCTTTTTATCGCGTTAAACGCCTTTTCTCGACAACAAAAGCACAATTTCATCAAAAACAAACAAAACAAGAAAAATGAATCTATTCAACAAGTCTGCAACACATCCTTAAGAGTTACATGATTTCACCCAATGTCAATGTGTAATTTCTCCAGTTCTGATCATTGTTTAGGTTGTTGGTAGCTTGGTCCAATGCCAAAACACAGTGAAATCTTTTTATGGCTTTAAACGCGTTTTCTCCTCGAGAGAAACATGATTTCACTAAAAACGTTATAGTTTAAACATGCCTGTTGTACATGTCTGCAAACACTCAGAGCCTTAAAGTAGGGTTTTCACCAATGTGTTTTTTGGTGAGAAACCTTCTATTTCAAAGGTTCTGTGCGTTTTCAGACATGTTCAGTATGTATTTTTTGTGTTTTCTGATGAAATCCCTCCTTTTAATGCATTTTCTCACAGAAAATGAGTCTCTCACCATGGGAAAATGGCTTTTTTGAAAACGCATATTCTGGTCGAGAAATGGTGTTTTAAACAATAAAACGACTCCCGGCCTTATTTAGTTCACATTTTTACTTTTGGTAACCTAGCCCGTATTCATAACGCACTAAACCTTTTTATCGCGTTAAACGCCTTTTCTCGACAACAAAAGCACAATTTCATCAAAAACAAACAAAACAAGAAAAATGAATCTATTCAACAAGTCTGCAACACATCCTTAAGAGTTACATGATTTCACCCAATGTCAATGTGTAATTTCTCCAGTTCTGATCATTGTTTAGGTTGTTGGTAGCTTGGTCCAATGCCAAAACACAGTGAAATCTTTTTATGGCTTTAAACGCGTTTTCTCCTCGAGAGAAACATGATTTCACTAAAAACGTTATAGTTTAAACACGCCTGTTGTACATGTCTGCAAACACTCTCAGAGCCTTAAAGTAGGGTTTTCACCAATGTGTTTTTTGGTGAGAAACCTATTTCAAGGTTCTGTGCGTTTTCAGACACGTACAATATGTATTTTTTGTGTTTCTGATGAAATCCCTCCTTTTAATGCATTTTCTCACAGAAAATGAGTCTCTTGCCATGGCAAAATGGCTATCTTGAAAAAGCATATTGTGGTCGAGAAATGGTGTTTTAAACAATAAAAACGACTCCCGGCCTTATTTAGTTCACATTTTTACTTTTGGTAACCTAGCCCGTATTCATAACGCACTAAACCTTTTTATCGCGTTAAACGACTTTTCTCGACAACAAAAGCACAATTTCATCAAAAACAAACAAAACAAGAAAAATGAATCTATTCAACAAGTCTGCAACACATCCTTAAGAGTTACATGATTTCACCCAATGTCAATGTGTAATTTCTCCAGTTCTGATCATTGTTTAGGTTGTTGGTAGCTTGGTCCAATGCCGAAACACAGTGAAATCTTTTTATGGCTTTAAACGCGTTTTCTCCTCGAGAGAAACATGATTTCACTAAAAACGTTATAGTTTAAACATGCCTGTTGTACATGTCTGCAAACACTCTCAGAGCCTTAAAGTAGGGTTTTCACCAATGTGTTTTTTGGTGAGAAACCTTCTATTTCAAGGTTCTGTGCGTTTTCAGACACGTACAATATGTATTTTTTGTGTTTCTGATGAAATCCCTCCTTTTAATGCATTTTCTCACAGAAAATTAGACTCTTGCCATGGCAAAATGGCTTTCTTGAAAAAGCATATTGTGGTCGAGAAATGGTGTTTTAAACAATAAAAACGACTCCCGGCCTTATTTAGTTCACATTTTTACTTTTGGTAACCTAGCCCGTATTCATAACGCACTAAACCTTTTTATCGCGTTAAACGACTTTTCTCGACAACAAAAGCACAATTTCATCAAAAACAAACAAAACAAGAAAAATGAATCTATTCAACAAGTCTGCAACACATCCTTAAGAGTTACATGATTTCACCCAATGTCAATGTGTAATTTCTCCAGTTCTGATCATTGTTTAGGTTGTTGGTAGCTTGGTCCAATGCCAAAACACAGTGAAATCTTTTTATGGCTTTAAACGCGTTTTCTCCTCGAGAGAAACATGATTTCACTAAAAACGTTATAGTTTAAACACGCCTGTTGTACATGTCTGCAAACACTCTCAGAGCCTTAAAGTAGGGTTTTCACCAATGTGTTTTTTGGTGAGAAACCTTCTATTTCAAGGTTCTGTGCGTTTTCAGACACGTACAATATGTATTTTTTGTGTTTCTGATGAAATCCCTCCTTTTAATGCATTTTCTCACAGAAAATGAGTCTCTTGCCATGGCAAAATGGCTATCTTGAAAAAGCATATTGTGGTCGAGAAATAGTGTTTTAAACAATAAAAACGACTCCCGGCCTTATTTAGTTCACATTTTTACTTTTGGTAACCTAGCCCGTATTCATAACGCACTAAACCTTTTTATCGCGTTAAACGCCTTTTCTCGACAAGAAAAGCACAATTTCATCAAAAACAAACAAAACAAGAAAAATGAATCTATTCAACAAGTCTGCAACACATCCTTAAGAGTTACATGATTTCACCCAATGTCAATGTGTAATTTCTCCAGTTCTGATCATTGTTTAGGTTGTTGGTAGCTTGGTCCAATGCCAAAACACAGAGAAATCTTTTTATGGCTTTAAACGCGTTTTCTCCTCGAGAGAAACATGATTTCACTAAAAACGATATAGTTCAAACATGCCTGTTGTAACTGTCTGCAAACACTCAGAGCCTTAAAGTAGGGTTTTCACCAATGTGTTTTTTGGTGAGAAACCTTCTATTTCAAAGGTTCTGTGCGTTTTCAGACATGTTCAGTATGTATTTTTTGTGTTTCTGATGAAATCCCTCCTTTTAATGCATTTTCTCACAGAAAATGAATCTCTCACCATGGGAAAATGGCTTTTTTGAAAACGCATATTCTGGTCGAGAAATGGTGTTTTAAACAATAAAAACGTCTCCCGGCCTTATTTAGTTCACATTTTAACTTTTGTTAACCTAGCCCGTATTCATAACGCACTAAACCTTTTTATCGCGTTAAACGCCTTTCTCGACAAGAAAAGCACAATTTCATCAAAAACAAACAAAACAAGAAAAATGAATCTATTCAACAAGTCTGCAACACATCCTTAAGAGTTACATGATTTCACCCAATGTCAATGTGTAATTTCTCCAGTTCTGATCATTGTTTAGGTTGTTGGTAGCTTGGTCCAATGTCAAAACACAGTGAAATCTCTTTATGGCTTTAAACGCGTTTTCTCCTCGAGAGAAACATGATTTCACTAAAAACGATATAGTTCAAACATGCCTGTTGTAACTGTCTGCAAACACTCAGAGCCTTAAAGTAGGGTTTTCACCAATGTGTTTTTTGGTGAGAAACCTTCTATTTCAAAGGTTCTGTGCGTTTTCAGACATGTTCAGTATGTATTTTTTGTGTTTCTGATGAAATCCCTCCTTTTAATGCATTTTCTCACTGAAAATGAGTCTCTCACCATGGGAAAATGGCTTTCTTGAAAAAGCATATTGTGGTCGAGAAATGGTGTTTTAAACAATAAAAACGACTCCCGGCCTTATTTAGTTCACATTTTTACTTTTCGTAACCTAGCCCGTATTCATAACGCACTAAACCTTTTTATCGCGTTAAACGCCTTTTCTCGACAACAAAAGCACAATTTCATCAAAAACAAACAAAACAAGAAAAATGAATCTATTCAACAAGTCTGCAACACATCCTTAAGAGTTACATGATTTCACCCAATGTCAATGTGTAATTTCTCCAGTTCTGATCATTGTTTAGGTTGTTGGTAGCTTGGTCCAATGCCAAAACACAGTGAAATCTTTTTATGGCTTTAAACGCGTTTTCTCCTCGAGAGAAACATGATTTCACTAAAAACGTTATAGTTTAAACACGCCTGTTGTACATGTCTGCAAACACTCTCAGAGCCTTAAAGTAGGGTTTTCACCAATGTGTTTTTTGGTGAGAAACCTTCTATTTCAAGGTTCTGTGCGTTTTCAGACACGTACAATATGTATTTTTTGTGTTTCTGATGAAATCCCTCCTTTTAATGCATTTTCTCACTGAAAATGAGTCTCTCACCATGGGAAAATGGCTTTCTTGAAAAAGCATATTGTGGTCGAGAAATGGTGTTTTAAACAATAAAAACGACTCCCGGCCTTATTTAGTTCACATTTTTACTTTTGGTAACCTAGCCCGTATTCATAACGCACTAAACCTTTTTATCGCGTTAAACGCCTTTTCTCGACAAGAAAAGCACAATTTCATCAAAAACAAACAAAACAAGAAAAATGAATCTATTCAACAAGTCTGCAACACATCCTTAAGAGTTACATGATTTCACCCAATGTCAATGTGTAATTTCTCCAGTTCTGATCATTGTTTAGGTTGTTGGTAGCTTGGTCCAATGCCAAAACACAGTGAAATCTCTTTATGGCTTTAAACGCGTTTTCTCCTCGAGAGAAACATGATTTCACTAAAAACGATATAGTTCAAACATGCCTGTTGTAACTGTCTGCAAACACTCAGAGCCTTAAAGTAGGGTTTTCACCAATGTGTTTTTTGGTGAGAAACCTTCTATTTCAAAGGTTCTGTGCGTTTTCAGACATGTTCAGTATGTATTTTTTGTGTTTCTGATGAAATCCCTCCTTTTAATGCATTTTCTCACTGAAAATGAGTCTCTCACCATGGGAAAATGGCTTTCTTGAAAAAGCATATTGTGGTCGAGAAATGGTGTTTTAAACAATAAAAACGACTCCCGGCCTTATTTAGTTCACATTTTTACTTTTGGTAACCTAGCCCGTATTCATAACGCACTAAACCTTTTTATCGCGTTAAACGACTTTTCTAGACAACAAAAGCACAATTTCATCAAAAACAAACAAAACAAGAAAAATGAATCTATTCAACAAGTCTGCAACACATCCTTAAGAGTTACATGATTTCACCCAATGTCAATGTGTAATTTCTCCAGTTCTGATCATTGTTTAGGTTGTTGGTAGCTTGGTCCAATGCCAAAACACAGTGAAATCTTTTTATGGCTTTAAACGCGTTTTCTCCTCGAGAGAAACCTGATTTCACTAAAAACGTTATAGTTTAAACACGCCTGTTGTACATGTCTGCAAACACTCTCAGAGCCTTAAAGTAGGGTTTTCACCAATGTGTTTTTTGGTGAGAAACCTTCTATTTCAAGGTTCTGTGCGTTTTCAGACACGTACAATATGTATTTTTTGTGTTTCTGATGAAATCCCTCCTTTTAATGCATTTTCTCACTGAAAATGAGTCTCTCACCATGGGAAAATGGCTTTCTTGAAAAAGCATATTGTGGTCGAGAAATGGTGTTTTAAACAATAAAAACGACTCCCGGCCTTATTTAGTTCACATTTTTACTTTTGGTAACCTAGCCCGTATTCATAACGCACTAAACCTTTTTATCGCGTTAAACGACTTTTCTCGACAACAAAAGCACAATTTCATCAAAAACAAACAAAACAAGAAAAATGAATCTATTCAACAAGTCTGCAACACATCCTTAAGAGTTACATGATTTCACCCAATGTCAATGTGTAATTTCTCCAGTTCTGATCATTGTTTAGGTTGTTGGTAGCTTGGTCCAATGCCAAAACACAGTGAAATCTCTTTATGGCTTTAAACGCGTTTTCTCCTCGAGAAAAACATGATTTCACTAAAAACGATATAGTTCAAACATGCCTGTTGTAACTGTCTGCAAACACTCAGAGCCTTAAAGTAGGGTTTTCACCAATGTGTTTTTTGGTGAGAAACCTTCTATTTCAAAGGTTCTGTGCGTTTTCAGACATGTTCAGTATGTATTTTTTGTGTTTCTGATGAAATCCCTCCTTTTAATGCATTTTCTCACAGAAAATGAGTCTCTCACCATGGGAAAATGGCTTTTTTGAAAACGCATATTCTGGTCGAGAAATGGTGTTTTAAACAATAAAACGACTCCCGGCCTTATTTAGTTCACATTTTTACTTTTGGTAACCTAGCCCGTATTCATAACGCACTAAACCTTTTTATCGCGTTAAACGCCTTTTCTCGACAACAAAAGCACAATTTCATCAAAAACAAACAAAACAAGAAAAATGAATCTATTCAACAAGTCTGCAACACATCCTTAAGAGTTACATGATTTCACCCAATGTCAATGTGTAATTTCTCCAGTTCTGATCATTGTTTAGGTTGTTGGTAGCTTGGTCCAATGCCAAAACACAGTGAAATCTCTTTATGGCTTTAAACGCGTTTTCTCCTCGAGAGAAACATGATTTCACTAAAAACGATATAGTTCAAACATGCCTGTTTTAACTGTCTGCAAACACTCAGAGCCTTAAAGTAGGGTTTTCACCAATGTGTTTTTTGGTGAGAAACCTTCTATTTCAAAGGTTCTGTGCGTTTTCAGACATGTTCAGTATGTATTTTTTGTGTTTCTGATGAAATCCCTCCTTTTAATGCATTTTCTCACTGAAAATGAGTCTCTCACCATGGGAAAATGGCTTTCTTGAGAAAGCATATTGTGGTCGAGAAATGGTGTTTTAAACAATAAAAACGACTCCCGGCCTTATTTAGTTCACATTTTTACTTTTGGTAACCTAGCCCGTATTCATAACGCACTAAACCTTTTTATCGCGTTAAACGCCTTTTCTAGACAACAAAAGCACAATTTCATCAAAAACAAACAAAACAAGAAAAATGAATCTATTCAACAAGTCTGCAACACATCCTTAAGAGTTACATGATTTCACCCAATGTCAATGTGTAATTTCTCCAGTTCTGATCATTGTTTAGGTTGTTGGTAGCTTGGTCCAATGCCAAAACACAGTGAAATCTTTTTATGGCTTTAAACGCGTTTTCTCCTCGAGAGAAACATGATTTCACTAAAAACGTTATAGTTTAAACACGCCTGTTGTACATGTCTGCAAACACTCTCAGAGCCTTAAAGTAGGGTTTTCACCAATGTGTTTTTTGGTGAGAAACCTTCTATTTCAAGGTTCTGTGCGTTTTCAGACACGTACAATATGTATTTTTTGTGTTTCTGATGAAATCCGTCCTTTTAATGCATTTTCTCACAGAAAATGAGTCTCTCACCATGGGAAAATGGCTTTCTTGAAAAAGCATATTGTGGTCGAGAAATGGTGTTTTAAACAATAAAAACGACTCCCGGCCTTATTTAGTTCACATTTTTACTTTTGGTAACCTAGCCCGTATTCATAACGCACTAAACCTTTTTATCGCGTTAAACGCCTTTTCTCGACAACAAAAGCACAATTTCATCAAAAACAAACAAAACAAGAAAAATGAATCTATTCAACAAGTCTGCAACACATCCTTAAGAGTTACATGATTTCACCCAATGTCAATGTGTAATTTCTCCAGTTCTGATCATTGTTTAGGTTGTTGGTAGCTTGGTCCAATGCCAAAACACAGTGAAATCTTTTTATGGCTTTAAACGCGTTTTCTCCTCGAGAGAAACATGTTTTCACTAAAAACGTTATAGTTTAAACATGCCTGTTGTACATGTCTGCAAACACTCAGAGCCTTAAAGTAGGGTTTTCACCAATGTGTTTTTTGGTGAGAAACCTTCTATTTCAAAGGTTCTGTGCGTTTTCAGACATGTTCAGTATGTATTTTTTGTGTTTCTGATGAAATCCCTCCTTTTAATGCATTTTCTCACAGAAAATTAGTCTCTTGCCATGGCAAAATGGCTTTTTTGAAAACGCATATTGTGGTCGAGAAATGGTGTTTTAAACAATAAAAACGACTCCCGGCCTTATTTAGTTCACATTTTTACTTTTGGTAACCTAGCCCGTATTCATAACGCACTAAACCTTTTTATCGCGTTAAACGACTTTTCTCGACAACAAAAGCACAATTTCATCAAAAACAAACAAAACAAGAAAAATGAATCTATTCAACAAGTCTGCAACACATCCTTAAGAGTTACATGATTTCACCCAATGTCAATGTGTAATTTCTCCAGTTCTGATCATTGTTTAGGTTGTTGGTAGCTTGGTCCAATGCCAAAACACAGTGAAATCTCTTTATGGCTTTAAACGCGTTTTCTCCTCGAGAAAAACATGATTTCACTAAAAACGATATAGTTCAAACATGCCTGTTGTAACTGTCTGCAAACACTCAGAGCCTTAAAGTAGGGTTTTCACCAATGTGTTTTTTGGTGAGAAACCTTCTATTTCAAAGGTTCTGTGCGTTTTCAGACATGTTCAGTATGTATTTTTTGTGTTTCTGATGAAATCCCTCCTTTTAATGCATTTTCTCACTGAAAATGAGTCTCTCACCATGGGAAAATGGCTTTCTTGAAAAAGCATATTGTGGTCGAGAAATGGTGTTTTAAACAATAAAAACGACTCCCGGCCTTATTTAGTTCACATTTTTACTTTTGGTAACCTAGCCCGTATTCATAACGCACTAAACCTTTTTATCGCGTTAAACGACTTTTCTCGACAACAAAAGCACAATTTCATCAAAAACAAACAAAACAAGAAAAATGAATCTATTCAACAAGTCTGCAACACATCCTTAAGAGTTACATGATTTCACCCAATGTCAATGTGTAATTTCTCCATTTCTGATCATTGTTTAGGTTGTTGGTAGCTTGGTCCAATGCCAAAACACAGTGAAATCTTTTTATGGCTTTAAACGCGTTTTCTCCTCGAGAGAAACATGTTTTCACTAAAAACGTTATCGTTTAAACATGCCTGTTGTACATGTCTGCAAACACTCAGAGCCTTAAAGTAGGGTTTTCACCAATGTGTTTTTTGGTGAGAAACCTTCTATTTCAAAGGTTCTGTGCGTTTTCAGACATGTTCAGTATGTATTTTTTGTGTTTTCTGATGAAATCCCTCCTTTTAATGCATTTTCTCACAGAAAATGAGTCTCTCACCATGGGAAAATGGCTTTCTTGAAAAAGCATATTGTGGTCGAGAAATGTTGTTTTAAACAATAAAAACGACTCCCGGCCTTATTTAGTTCACATTTTTACTTTTGGTAACCTAGCCCGTATTCATAACGCACTAAACCTTTTTTATCGCGTTAAACGCCTTTTCTCGACAACAAAAGCACAATTTCATCAAAAACAAACAAAACAAGAAAAATGAATCTATTCAACAAGTCTGCAACACATCCTTAAGAGTTACATGATTTCACCCAATGTCAATGTGTAATTTCTCCAGTTCTGATCATTGTTTAGGTTGTTGGTAGCTTGGTCCAATGCCAAAACACAGTGAAATCTTTTTATGGCTTTAAACGCGTTTTCTCCTCGAGAGAAACATGTTTTCACTAAAAACGTTATAGTTTAAACATGCCTGTTGTACATGTCTGCAAACACTCAGAGCCTTAAAGTAGGGTTTTCACCAATGTGTTTTTTGGTCAGAAACCTTCTATTTCAAAGGTTCTGTGCGTTTTCAGACATGTTCAGTATGTATTTTTTGTGTTTTCTGATGAAATCCGTCCTTTTAATGCATTTTCTCACAGAAAATGAGTCTCTCACCATGGGAAAATGGCTTTCTTGAAAAAGCATATTGTGGTCGAGAAATGGTGTTTTAAACAATAAAAACGACTCCCGGCCTTATTTAGTTCACATTTTTACTTTTGGTAACCTAGCCCGTATTCATAACGCACTAAACCTTTTTATCGCGTTAAACGCCTTTTCTCGACAACAAAAGCACAATTTCATCAAAAACAAACAAAACAAGAAAAATGAATCTATTCAACAAGTCTGCAACACATCCTTAAGAGTTACATGATTTCACCCAATGTCAATGTGTAATTTCTCCAGTTCTGATCATTGTTTAGGTTGTTGGTAGCTTGGTCCAATGCCAAAACACAGTGAAATCTCTTTATGGCTTTAAACGCGTTTTCTCCTCGAGAAAAACATGATTTCACTAAAAACGTTATAGTTTAAACATGCCTGTTGTACATGTCTGCAAACACTCAGAGCCTTAAAGTAGGGTTTTCACCAATGTGTTTTTTGGTGAGAAACCTTCTATTTCAAAGGTTCTGTGCGTTTTCAGACATGTTCAGTATGTATTTTTTGTGTTTTCTGATGAAATCCCTGCACAATTTCATCAAAAACAAACAAAACAAGAAAAATGAATCTATTCAACAAGTCTGCAACACATCCTTAAGAGTTACATGATTTCACCCAATGTCAATGTGTAATTTCTCCAGTTCTGATCATTGTTTCGGTTGTTGGTAGCTTGGTCCAATGCCAAAACACAGTGAAATCTTTTTATGGCGTTAAACGCGTTTTCTCCTCGAGAGAAACATGATTTCACTAAAAACGTTATAGTTTAAACACGCCTGTTGTACATGTCTGCAAACACTCTCAGAGCCTTAAAGTAGGGTTTTCACCAATGTGTTTTTTGGTGAAAAACCTTCTATTTCAAGGTTCTGTGCGTTTTCAGACACGTACAATATGTATTTTTTGTGTTTCTGATGAAATCCCTCCTTTTAATGCATTTTCTCACAGAAAATGAGTCTCTTGCCATGGCAAAATGGCTTTCTTGAAAAAGCATATTGTGGTCAAGAAATGGTGTTTTAAACAATAAAAACGACTCCCGGCCTTATTTAATTCACATTTTTACTTTTGGTAACCTAGCCCGTATTCATAACGCACTAAACCTTTTTATCGCGTTAAACGACTTTTCTCGACAACAAAAGCACAATTTCATCAAAAACAAACAAAACAAGAAAAATGAATCTATTCAACAAGTCTGCAACACATCCTTAAGAGTTACATGATTTCACCCAATGTCAATGTGTAATTTCTCCAGTTCTGATCATTGTTTAGGTTGTTGGTAGCTTGGTCCAATGCCAAAACACAGTGAAATCTCTTTATGGCTTTAAACGCGTTTTCTCCTCGAGAAAAACATGATTTCACTAAAAACGTTATAGTTTAAACATGCCTGTTGTACATGTCTGCAAACACTCTCAGAGCCTTAAAGTAGGGTTTTCACCAATGTGTTTTTTGGTGAGAAACCTTCTATTTCAAGGTTCTGTGCGTTTTCAGACACGTACAATATGTATTTTTTGTGTTTCTGATGAAATCCCTCCTTTTAATGCATTTTCTCACAGAAAATGAATCTCTCGCCATGGGGAAATGGCTTTCTTGAGAAAGCATATTGTGGTCGAGAAATGGTGTTTTAAACAATAAAAACGACTCCCGGCCTTAGTTCACATTTTTACTTTTGGTAACCTAGCCCGTATTCATAACGCACTAAACCTTTTTATCGCGTTAAACGCCTTTTCTCGACAACAAAAGCACAATTTCATCAAAAACAAACAAAACAAGAAAAATGAATCTATTCAACAAGTCTGCAACACATCCTTAAGAGTTACATGATTTCACCCAATGTCAATGTGTAATTTCTCCAGTTCTGATCATTGTTTAGGTTGTTGGTAGCTTGGTCCAATGCCAAAACACAGTGAAATCTTTTTATGGCTTTAAACGCGTTTTCTCCTCGAGAGAAACATGATTTCACTAAAGACGTTATAGTTTAAACATGCCTGTTGTACATGTCTGCAAACACTCAGAGCCTTAAAGTAGGGTTTTCACCAATGTGTTTTTTGGTGAGAAACCTTCTATTTCAAAGGTTCTGTGCGTTTTCAGACATGTTCAGTATGTATTTTTTGTGTTTTCTGATGAAATCCCTCCTTTTAATGCATTTTCTCACAGAAAATGAGTCTCTCACCATGGGAAAATGGCTTTTTTGAAAACGCATATTCTGGTCGAGAAATGGTGTTTTAAACAATAAAACGACTCCCGGCCTTATTTAGTTCACATTTTTACTTTTGGTAACCTAGCCCGTATTCATAACGCACTAAACCTTTTTATCGCGTTAAACGCCTTTTCTCGACAACAAAAGCACAATTTCATCAAAAACAAACAAAACAAGAAAAATGAATCTATTCAACAAGTCTGCAACACATCCTTAAGAGTTACATGATTTCACCCAATGTCAATGTGTAATTTCTCCAGTTCTGATCATTGTTTAGGTTGTTGGTAGCTTGGTCCAATGCCAAAACACAGTGAAATCTTTTTATGGCTTTAAACGCGTTTTCTCCTCGAGAGAAACATGATTTCACTAAAAACGTTATAGTTTAAACACGCCTGTTGTACATGTCTGCAAACACTCTCAGAGCCTTAAAGTAGGGTTTTCACCAATGTGTTTTTTGGTGAGAAACCTATTTCAAGGTTCTGTGCGTTTTCAGACACGTACAATATGTATTTTTTGTGTTTCTGATGAAATCCCTCCTTTTAATGCATTTTCTCACAGAAAATGAGTCTCTTGCCATGGCAAAATGGCTATCTTGAAAAAGCATATTGTGGTCGAGAAATGGTGTTTTAAACAATAAAAACGACTCCCGGCCTTATTTAGTTCACATTTTTACTTTTGGTAACCTAGCCCGTATTCATAACGCACTAAACCTTTTTATCGCGTTAAACGACTTTTCTCGACAACAAAAGCACAATTTCATCAAAAACAAACAAAACAAGAAAAATGAATCTATTCAACAAGTCTGCAACACATCCTTAAGAGTTACATGATTTCACCCAATGTCAATGTGTAATTTCTCCAGTTCTGATCATTGTTTAGGTTGTTGGTAGCTTGGTCCAATGCCAAAACACAGTGAAATCTTTTTATGGCTTTAAACGCGTTTTCTCCTCGAGAGAAACATGATTTCACTAAAAACGTTATAGTTTAAACACGCCTGTTGTACATGTCTGCAAACACTCTCAGAGCCTTAAAGTAGGGTTTTCACCAATGTGTTTTTTGGTGAGAAACCTTCTATTTCAAGGTTCTGTGCGTTTTCAGACACGTACAATATGTATTTTTTGTGTTTCTGATGAAATCCCTCCTTTTAATGCATTTTCTCACTGAAAATGAGTCTCTCACCATGGGAAAATGGCTTTCTTGAAAAAGCATATTGTGGTCGAGAAATGGTGTTTTAAACAATAAAAACGACTCCCGGCCTTATTTAGTTCACATTTTTACTTTTGGTAACCTAGCCCGTATTCATAACGCACTAAACCTTTTTATCGCGTTAAACGCCTTTTCTCGACAAGAAAAGCACAATTTCATCAAAAACAAACAAAACAAGAAAAATGAATCTATTCAACAAGTCTGCAACACATCCTTAAGAGTTACATGATTTCACCCAATGTCAATGTGTAATTTCTCCAGTTCTGATCATTGTTTAGGTTGTTGGTAGCTTGGTCCAATGCCAAAACACAGTGAAATCTCTTTATGGCTTTAAACGCGTTTTCTCCTCGAGAGAAACATGATTTCACTAAAAACGATATAGTTCAAACATGCCTGTTGTAACTGTCTGCAAACACTCAGAGCCTTAAAGTAGGGTTTTCACCAATGTGTTTTTTGGTGAGAAACCTTCTATTTCAAAGGTTCTGTGCGTTTTCAGACATGTTCAGTATGTATTTTTTGTGTTTCTGATGAAATCCCTCCTTTTAATGCATTTTCTCACTGAAAATGAGTCTCTCACCATGGGAAAATGGCTTTCTTGAAAAAGCATATTGTGGTCGAGAAATGGTGTTTTAAACAATAAAAACGACTCCCGGCCTTATTTAGTTCACATTTTTACTTTTGGTAACCTAGCCCGTATTCATAACGCACTAAACCTTTTTATCGCGTTAAACGACTTTTCTAGACAACAAAAGCACAATTTCATCAAAAACAAACAAAACAAGAAAAATGAATCTATTCAACAAGTCTGCAACACATCCTTAAGAGTTACATGATTTCACCCAATGTCAATGTGTAATTTCTCCAGTTCTGATCATTGTTTAGGTTGTTGGTAGCTTGGTCCAATGCCAAAACACAGTGAAATCTTTTTATGGCTTTAAACGCGTTTTCTCCTCGAGAGAAACCTGATTTCACTAAAAACGTTATAGTTTAAACACGCCTGTTGTACATGTCTGCAAACACTCTCAGAGCCTTAAAGTAGGGTTTTCACCAATGTGTTTTTTGGTGAGAAACCTTCTATTTCAAGGTTCTGTGCGTTTTCAGACACGTACAATATGTATTTTTTGTGTTTCTGATGAAATCCCTCCTTTTAATGCATTTTCTCACTGAAAATGAGTCTCTCACCATGGGAAAATGGCTTTCTTGAAAAAGCATATTGTGGTCGAGAAATGGTGTTTTAAACAATAAAAACGACTCCCGGCCTTATTTAGTTCACATTTTTACTTTTGGTAACCTAGCCCGTATTCATAACGCACTAAACCTTTTTATCGCGTTAAACGACTTTTCTCGACAACAAAAGCACAATTTCATCAAAAACAAACAAAACAAGAAAAATGAATCTATTCAACAAGTCTGCAACACATCCTTAAGAGTTACATGATTTCACCCAATGTCAATGTGTAATTTCTCCAGTTCTGATCATTGTTTAGGTTGTTGGTAGCTTGGTCCAATGCCAAAACACAGTGAAATCTCTTTATGGCTTTAAACGCGTTTTCTCCTCGAGAAAAACATGATTTCACTAAAAACGATATAGTTCAAACATGCCTGTTGTAACTGTCTGCAAACACTCAGAGCCTTAAAGTAGGGTTTTCACCAATGTGTTTTTTGGTGAGAAACCTTCTATTTCAAAGGTTCTGTGCGTTTTCAGACATGTTCAGTATGTATTTTTTGTGTTTCTGATGAAATCCCTCCTTTTAATGCATTTTCTCACAGAAAATGAGTCTCTCACCATGGGAAAATGGCTTTTTTGAAAACGCATATTCTGGTCGAGAAATGGTGTTTTAAACAATAAAACGACTCCCGGCCTTATTTAGTTCACATTTTTACTTTTGGTAACCTAGCCCGTATTCATAACGCACTAAACCTTTTTATCGCGTTAAACGCCTTTTCTCGACAACAAAAGCACAATTTCATCAAAAACAAACAAAACAAGAAAAATGAATCTATTCAACAAGTCTGCAACACATCCTTAAGAGTTACATGATTTCACCCAATGTCAATGTGTAATTTCTCCAGTTCTGATCATTGTTTAGGTTGTTGGTAGCTTGGTCCAATGCCAAAACACAGTGAAATCTCTTTATGGCTTTAAACGCGTTTTCTCCTCGAGAGAAACATGATTTCACTAAAAACGATATAGTTCAAACATGCCTGTTTTAACTGTCTGCAAACACTCAGAGCCTTAAAGTAGGGTTTTCACCAATGTGTTTTTTGGTGAGAAACCTTCTATTTCAAAGGTTCTGTGCGTTTTCAGACATGTTCAGTATGTATTTTTTGTGTTTCTGATGAAATCCCTCCTTTTAATGCATTTTCTCACTGAAAATGAGTCTCTCACCATGGGAAAATGGCTTTCTTGAGAAAGCATATTGTGGTCGAGAAATGGTGTTTTAAACAATAAAAACGACTCCCGGCCTTATTTAGTTCACATTTTTACTTTTGGTAACCTAGCCCGTATTCATAACGCACTAAACCTTTTTATCGCGTTAAACGCCTTTTCTAGACAACAAAAGCACAATTTCATCAAAAACAAACAAAACAAGAAAAATGAATCTATTCAACAAGTCTGCAACACATCCTTAAGAGTTACATGATTTCACCCAATGTCAATGTGTAATTTCTCCAGTTCTGATCATTGTTTAGGTTGTTGGTAGCTTGGTCCAATGCCAAAACACAGTGAAATCTTTTTATGGCTTTAAACGCGTTTTCTCCTCGAGAGAAACATGATTTCACTAAAAACGTTATAGTTTAAACACGCCTGTTGTACATGTCTGCAAACACTCTCAGAGCCTTAAAGTAGGGTTTTCACCAATGTGTTTTTTGGTGAGAAACCTTCTATTTCAAGGTTCTGTGCGTTTTCAGACACGTACAATATGTATTTTTTGTGTTTCTGATGAAATCCGTCCTTTTAATGCATTTTCTCACAGAAAATGAGTCTCTCACCATGGGAAAATGGCTTTCTTGAAAAAGCATATTGTGGTCGAGAAATGGTGTTTTAAACAATAAAAACGACTCCCGGCCTTATTTAGTTCACATTTTTACTTTTGGTAACCTAGCCCGTATTCATAACGCACTAAACCTTTTTATCGCGTTAAACGCCTTTTCTCGACAACAAAAGCACAATTTCATCAAAAACAAACAAAACAAGAAAAATGAATCTATTCAACAAGTCTGCAACACATCCTTAAGAGTTACATGATTTCACCCAATGTCAATGTGTAATTTCTCCAGTTCTGATCATTGTTTAGGTTGTTGGTAGCTTGGTCCAATGCCAAAACACAGTGAAATCTTTTTATGGCTTTAAACGCGTTTTCTCCTCGAGAGAAACATGTTTTCACTAAAAACGTTATAGTTTAAACATGCCTGTTGTACATGTCTGCAAACACTCAGAGCCTTAAAGTAGGGTTTTCACCAATGTGTTTTTTGGTGAGAAACCTTCTATTTCAAAGGTTCTGTGCGTTTTCAGACATGTTCAGTATGTATTTTTTGTGTTTCTGATGAAATCCCTCCTTTTAATGCATTTTCTCACAGAAAATTAGTCTCTTGCCATGGCAAAATGGCTTTTTTGAAAACGCATATTGTGGTCGAGAAATGGTGTTTTAAACAATAAAAACGACTCCCGGCCTTATTTAGTTCACATTTTTACTTTTGGTAACCTAGCCCGTATTCATAACGCACTAAACCTTTTTATCGCGTTAAACGACTTTTCTCGACAACAAAAGCACAATTTCATCAAAAACAAACAAAACAAGAAAAATGAATCTATTCAACAAGTCTGCAACACATCCTTAAGAGTTACATGATTTCACCCAATGTCAATGTGTAATTTCTCCAGTTCTGATCATTGTTTAGGTTGTTGGTAGCTTGGTCCAATGCCAAAACACAGTGAAATCTCTTTATGGCTTTAAACGCGTTTTCTCCTCGAGAAAAACATGATTTCACTAAAAACGATATAGTTCAAACATGCCTGTTGTAACTGTCTGCAAACACTCAGAGCCTTAAAGTAGGGTTTTCACCAATGTGTTTTTTGGTGAGAAACCTTCTATTTCAAAGGTTCTGTGCGTTTTCAGACATGTTCAGTATGTATTTTTTGTGTTTCTGATGAAATCCCTCCTTTTAATGCATTTTCTCACTGAAAATGAGTCTCTCACCATGGGAAAATGGCTTTCTTGAAAAAGCATATTGTGGTCGAGAAATGGTGTTTTAAACAATAAAAACGACTCCCGGCCTTATTTAGTTCACATTTTTACTTTTGGTAACCTAGCCCGTATTCATAACGCACTAAACCTTTTTATCGCGTTAAACGACTTTTCTCGACAACAAAAGCACAATTTCATCAAAAACAAACAAAACAAGAAAAATGAATCTATTCAACAAGTCTGCAACACATCCTTAAGAGTTACATGATTTCACCCAATGTCAATGTGTAATTTCTCCATTTCTGATCATTGTTTAGGTTGTTGGTAGCTTGGTCCAATGCCAAAACACAGTGAAATCTTTTTATGGCTTTAAACGCGTTTTCTCCTCGAGAGAAACATGTTTTCACTAAAAACGTTATCGTTTAAACATGCCTGTTGTACATGTCTGCAAACACTCAGAGCCTTAAAGTAGGGTTTTCACCAATGTGTTTTTTGGTGAGAAACCTTCTATTTCAAAGGTTCTGTGCGTTTTCAGACATGTTCAGTATGTATTTTTTGTGTTTTCTGATGAAATCCCTCCTTTTAATGCATTTTCTCACAGAAAATGAGTCTCTCACCATGGGAAAATGGCTTTCTTGAAAAAGCATATTGTGGTCGAGAAATGTTGTTTTAAACAATAAAAACGACTCCCGGCCTTATTTAGTTCACATTTTTACTTTTGGTAACCTAGCCCGTATTCATAACGCACTAAACCTTTTTTATCGCGTTAAACGCCTTTTCTCGACAACAAAAGCACAATTTCATCAAAAACAAACAAAACAAGAAAAATGAATCTATTCAACAAGTCTGCAACACATCCTTAAGAGTTACATGATTTCACCCAATGTCAATGTGTAATTTCTCCAGTTCTGATCATTGTTTAGGTTGTTGGTAGCTTGGTCCAATGCCAAAACACAGTGAAATCTTTTTATGGCTTTAAACGCGTTTTCTCCTCGAGAGAAACATGTTTTCACTAAAAACGTTATAGTTTAAACATGCCTGTTGTACATGTCTGCAAACACTCAGAGCCTTAAAGTAGGGTTTTCACCAATGTGTTTTTTGGTCAGAAACCTTCTATTTCAAAGGTTCTGTGCGTTTTCAGACATGTTCAGTATGTATTTTTTGTGTTTTCTGATGAAATCCGTCCTTTTAATGCATTTTCTCACAGAAAATGAGTCTCTCACCATGGGAAAATGGCTTTCTTGAAAAAGCATATTGTGGTCGAGAAATGGTGTTTTAAACAATAAAAACGACTCCCGGCCTTATTTAGTTCACATTTTTACTTTTGGTAACCTAGCCCGTATTCATAACGCACTAAACCTTTTTATCGCGTTAAACGCCTTTTCTCGACAACAAAAGCACAATTTCATCAAAAACAAACAAAACAAGAAAAATGAATCTATTCAACAAGTCTGCAACACATCCTTAAGAGTTACATGATTTCACCCAATGTCAATGTGTAATTTCTCCAGTTCTGATCATTGTTTAGGTTGTTGGTAGCTTGGTCCAATGCCAAAACACAGTGAAATCTCTTTATGGCTTTAAACGCGTTTTCTCCTCGAGAAAAACATGATTTCACTAAAAACGTTATAGTTTAAACATGCCTGTTGTACATGTCTGCAAACACTCAGAGCCTTAAAGTAGGGTTTTCACCAATGTGTTTTTTGGTGAGAAACCTTCTATTTCAAAGGTTCTGTGCGTTTTCAGACATGTTCAGTATGTATTTTTTGTGTTTTCTGATGAAATCCCTGCACAATTTCATCAAAAACAAACAAAACAAGAAAAATGAATCTATTCAACAAGTCTGCAACACATCCTTAAGAGTTACATGATTTCACCCAATGTCAATGTGTAATTTCTCCAGTTCTGATCATTGTTTCGGTTGTTGGTAGCTTGGTCCAATGCCAAAACACAGTGAAATCTTTTTATGGCGTTAAACGCGTTTTCTCCTCGAGAGAAACATGATTTCACTAAAAACGTTATAGTTTAAACACGCCTGTTGTACATGTCTGCAAACACTCTCAGAGCCTTAAAGTAGGGTTTTCACCAATGTGTTTTTTGGTGAAAAACCTTCTATTTCAAGGTTCTGTGCGTTTTCAGACACGTACAATATGTATTTTTTGTGTTTCTGATGAAATCCCTCCTTTTAATGCATTTTCTCACAGAAAATGAGTCTCTTGCCATGGCAAAATGGCTTTCTTGAAAAAGCATATTGTGGTCAAGAAATGGTGTTTTAAACAATAAAAACGACTCCCGGCCTTATTTAATTCACATTTTTACTTTTGGTAACCTAGCCCGTATTCATAACGCACTAAACCTTTTTATCGCGTTAAACGACTTTTCTCGACAACAAAAGCACAATTTCATCAAAAACAAACAAAACAAGAAAAATGAATCTATTCAACAAGTCTGCAACACATCCTTAAGAGTTACATGATTTCACCCAATGTCAATGTGTAATTTCTCCAGTTCTGATCATTGTTTAGGTTGTTGGTAGCTTGGTCCAATGCCAAAACACAGTGAAATCTCTTTATGGCTTTAAACGCGTTTTCTCCTCGAGAAAAACATGATTTCACTAAAAACGTTATAGTTTAAACATGCCTGTTGTACATGTCTGCAAACACTCTCAGAGCCTTAAAGTAGGGTTTTCACCAATGTGTTTTTTGGTGAGAAACCTTCTATTTCAAGGTTCTGTGCGTTTTCAGACACGTACAATATGTATTTTTTGTGTTTCTGATGAAATCCCTCCTTTTAATGCATTTTCTCACAGAAAATGAATCTCTCGCCATGGGGAAATGGCTTTCTTGAGAAAGCATATTGTGGTCGAGAAATGGTGTTTTAAACAATAAAAACGACTCCCGGCCTTAGTTCACATTTTTACTTTTGGTAACCTAGCCCGTATTCATAACGCACTAAACCTTTTTATCGCGTTAAACGCCTTTTCTCGACAACAAAAGCACAATTTCATCAAAAACAAACAAAACAAGAAAAATGAATCTATTCAACAAGTCTGCAACACATCCTTAAGAGTTACATGATTTCACCCAATGTCAATGTGTAATTTCTCCAGTTCTGATCATTGTTTAGGTTGTTGGTAGCTTGGTCCAATGCCAAAACACAGTGAAATCTTTTTATGGCTTTAAACGCGTTTTCTCCTCGAGAGAAACATGATTTCACTAAAGACGTTATAGTTTAAACATGCCTGTTGTACATGTCTGCAAACACTCAGAGCCTTAAAGTAGGGTTTTCACCAATGTGTTTTTTGGTGAGAAACCTTCTATTTCAAAGGTTCTGTGCGTTTTCAGACATGTTCAGTATGTATTTTTTGTGTTTTCTGATGAAATCCCTCCTTTTAATGCATTTTCTCACAGAAAATGAGTCTCTCACCATGGGAAAATGGCTTTTTTGAAAACGCATATTCTGGTCGAGAAATGGTGTTTTAAACAATAAAACGACTCCCGGCCTTATTTAGTTCACATTTTTACTTTTGGTAACCTAGCCCGTATTCATAACGCACTAAACCTTTTTATCGCGTTAAACGCCTTTTCTCGACAACAAAAGCACAATTTCATCAAAAACAAACAAAACAAGAAAAATGAATCTATTCAACAAGTCTGCAACACATCCTTAAGAGTTACATGATTTCACCCAATGTCAATGTGTAATTTCTCCAGTTCTGATCATTGTTTAGGTTGTTGGTAGCTTGGTCCAATGCCAAAACACAGTGAAATCTTTTTATGGCTTTAAACGCGTTTTCTCCTCGAGAGAAACATGATTTCACTAAAAACGTTATAGTTTAAACACGCCTGTTGTACATGTCTGCAAACACTCTCAGAGCCTTAAAGTAGGGTTTTCACCAATGTGTTTTTTGGTGAGAAACCTATTTCAAGGTTCTGTGCGTTTTCAGACACGTACAATATGTATTTTTTGTGTTTCTGATGAAATCCCTCCTTTTAATGCATTTTCTCACAGAAAATGAGTCTCTTGCCATGGCAAAATGGCTATCTTGAAAAAGCATATTGTGGTCGAGAAATGGTGTTTTAAACAATAAAAACGACTCCCGGCCTTATTTAGTTCACATTTTTACTTTTGGTAACCTAGCCCGTATTCATAACGCACTAAACCTTTTTATCGCGTTAAACGACTTTTCTCGACAACAAAAGCACAATTTCATCAAAAACAAACAAAACAAGAAAAATGAATCTATTCAACAAGTCTGCAACACATCCTTAAGAGTTACATGATTTCACCCAATGTCAATGTGTAATTTCTCCAGTTCTGATCATTGTTTAGGTTGTTGGTAGCTTGGTCCAATGCCAAAACACAGTGAAATCTTTTTATGGCTTTAAACGCGTTTTCTCCTCGAGAGAAACATGATTTCACTAAAAACGTTATAGTTTAAACATGCCTGTTGTACATGTCTGCAAACACTCTCAGAGCCTTAAAGTAGGGTTTTCACCAATGTGTTTTTTGGTGAGAAACCTTCTATTTCAAGGTTCTGTGCGTTTTCAGACACGTACAATATGTATTTTTTGTGTTTCTGATGAAATCCCTCCTTTTAATGCATTTTCTCACAGAAAATTAGACTCTTGCCATGGCAAAATGGCTTTCTTGAAAAAGCATATTGTGGTCGAGAAATGGTGTTTTAAACAATAAAAACGACTCCCGGCCTTATTTAGTTCACATTTTTACTTTTGGTAACCTAGCCCGTATTCATAACGCACTAAACCTTTTTATCGCGTTAAACGCCTTTTCTCGACAAGAAAAGCACAATTTCATCAAAAACAAACAAAACAAGAAAAATGAATCTATTCAACAAGTCTGCAACACATCCTTAAGAGTTACATGATTTCACCCAATGTCAATGTGTAATTTCTCCAGTTCTGATCATTGTTTAGGTTGTTGGTAGCTTGGTCCAATGCCAAAACACAGTGAAATCTTTTTATGGCTTTAAACGCGTTTTCTCCTCGAGAGAAACATGATTTCACTAAAAACGTTATAGTTTAAACATGCCTGTTGTACATGTCTGCAAACACTCTCAGAGCCTTAAAGTAGGGTTTTCACCAATGTGTTTTTTGGTGAGAAACCTTCTATTTCAAGGTTCTGTGCGTTTTCAGACACGTACAA
Organism: Lampris incognitus; assembly: GCF_029633865.1. NCBI lineage: Eukaryota > Metazoa > Chordata > Actinopteri > Lampriformes > Lampridae > Lampris > Lampris incognitus. The sequence continues at coordinate 49,671,413 of NC_079213.1, read as the reverse complement.
TATGTATTTTTTGTGTTTCTGATGAAATCCCTCCTTTTAATGCATTTTCTCACAGAAAATGAGTCTCTTGCCATGGCAAAATGGCTATCTTGAAAAAGCATATTGTGGTCGAGAAATGGTGTTTTAAACAATAAAAACGACTCCCGGCCTTATTTAGTTCACATTTTTACTTTTGGTAACCTAGCCCGTATTCATAACGCACTAAACCTTTTTATCGCGTTAAACGCCTTTCTCGACAACAAAAGCACAATTTCAGCAAAAACAAACAAAACAAGAAAAATGAATCTATTCAACAAGTCTGCAACACATCCTTAAGAGTTACATGATTTCACCCAATGTCAATGTGTAATTTCTCCAGTTCTGATCATTGTTTAGGTTGTTGGTAGCTTGGTCCAATGCCAAAACACAGTGAAATCTTTTTATGGCTTTAAACGCGTTTTCTCCTCGAGAGAAACATGTTTTCACTAAAAACGTTATAGTTTAAACATGCCTGTTGTACATGTCTGCAAACACTCAGAGCCTTAAAGTAGGGTTTTCACCAATGTGTTTTTTGGTGAGAAACCTTCTATTTCAAAGGTTCTGTGCGTTTTCAGACATGTTCAGTATGTATTTTTTGTGTTTCTGATGAAATCCCTCCTTTTAATGCATTTTCTCACAGAAAATGAGTCTCTCACCATGGGAAAATGGCTTTTTTGAAAACGCATATTCTGGTCGAGAAATGGTGTTTTAAACAATAAAAACGTCTCCCGGCCTTATTTAGTTCACATTTTTACTTTTGGTAACCTAGCCCGTATTCATAACGCACTAAACCTTTTTATCGCGTTAAACGCCTTTCTCGACAAGAAAAGCACAATTTCATCAAAAACAAACAAAACAAGAAAAATGAATCTATTCAACAAGTCTGCAACACATCCTTAAGAGTTACATGATTTCACCCAATGTCAATGTGTAATTTCTCCAGTTCTGATCATTGTTTAGGTTGTTGGTAGCTTGGTCCAATGCCAAAACACAGTGAAATCTCTTTATGGCTTTAAACGCGTTTTCTCCTCGAGAGAAACATGATTTCACTAAAAACGATATAGTTCAAACATGCCTGTTGTAACTGTCTGCAAACACTCAGACCCTTAAAGTAGGGTTTTCACCAATGTGTTTTTTGGTGAGAAACCTTCTATTTCAAAGGTTCTGTGCGTTTTCAGACATGTTCAGTATGTATTTTTTGTGTTTCTGATGAAATCCCTCCTTTTAATGCATTTTCTCACTGAAAATGAGTCTCTCACCATGGGAAAATGGCTTTCTTGAAAAAGCATATTGTGGTCGAGAAATGGTGTTTTAAACAATAAAAACGACTCCCGGCCTTATTTAGTTCACATTTTTACTTTTGGTAACCTAGCCCGTATTCATAACGCACTAAACCTTTTTATCGCGTTAAACGCCTTTTCTCGACAACAAAAGCACAATTTCATCAAAAACAAACAAAACAAGAAAAATGAATCTATTCAACAAGTCTGCAACACATCCTTAAGAGTTACATGATTTCACCCAATGTCAATGTGTAATTTCTCCAGTTCTGATCATTGTTTAGGTTGTTGGTAGCTTGGTCCAATGCCAAAACACAGTGAAATCTTTTTATGGCTTTAAACGCGTTTTCTCCTCGAGAGAAACATGTTTTCACTAAAAACGTTATAGTTTAAACATGCCTGTTGTACATGTCTGCAAACACTCAGAGCCTTAAAGTAGGGTTTTCACCAATGTGTTTTTTGGTCAGAAACCTTCTATTTCAAAGGTTCTGTGCGTTTTCAGACATGTTCAGTATGTATTTTTTGTGTTTTCTGATGAAATCCGTCCTTTTAATGCATTTTCTCACAGAAAATGAGTCTCTCACCATGGGAAAATGGCTTTCTTGAAAAAGCATATTGTGGTCGAGAAATGGTGTTTTAAACAATAAAAACGACTCCCGGCCTTATTTAGTTCACATTTTTACTTTTGGTAACCTAGCCCGTATTCATAACGCACTAAACCTTTTTATCGCGTTAAACGCCTTTTCTCGACAACAAAAGCACAATTTCATCAAAAACAAACAAAACAAGAAAAATGAATCTATTCAACAAGTCTGCAACACATCCTTAAGAGTTACATGATTTCACCCAATGTCAATGTGTAATTTCTCCAGTTCTGATCATTGTTTAGGTTGTTGGTAGCTTGGTCCAATGCCAAAACACAGTGAAATCTCTTTATGGCTTTAAACGCGTTTTCTCCTCGAGAAAAACATGATTTCACTAAAAACGTTATAGTTTAAACATGCCTGTTGTACATGTCTGCAAACACTCAGAGCCTTAAAGTAGGGTTTTCACCAATGTGTTTTTTGGTGAGAAACCTTCTATTTCAAAGGTTCTGTGCGTTTTCAGACATGTTCAGTATGTATTTTTTGTGTTTTCTGATGAAATCCCTGCACAATTTCATCAAAAACAAACAAAACAAGAAAAATGAATCTATTCAACAAGTCTGCAACACATCCTTAAGAGTTACATGATTTCACCCAATGTCAATGTGTAATTTCTCCAGTTCTGATCATTGTTTCGGTTGTTGGTAGCTTGGTCCAATGCCAAAACACAGTGAAATCTTTTTATGGCTTTAAACGCGTTTTCTCCTCGAGAGAAACATGATTTCACTAAAAACGTTATAGTTTAAACACGCCTGTTGTACATGTCTGCAAACACTCTCAGAGCCTTAAAGTAGGGTTTTCACCAATGTGTTTTTTGGTGAAAAACCTTCTATTTCAAGGTTCTGTGCGTTTTCAGACACGTACAATATGTATTTTTTGTGTTTCTGATGAAATCCCTCCTTTTAATGCATTTTCTCACAGAAAATGAGTCTCTTGCCATGGCAAAATGGCTTTCTTGAAAAAGCATATTGTGGTCAAGAAATGGTGTTTTAAACAATAAAAACGACTCCCGGCCTTATTTAATTCACATTTTTACTTTTGGTAACCTAGCCCGTATTCATAACGCACTAAACCTTTTTATCGCGTTAAACGACTTTTCTCGACAACAAAAGCACAATTTCATCAAAAACAAACAAAACAAGAAAAATGAATCTATTCAACAAGTCTGCAACACATCCTTAAGAGTTACATGATTTCACCCAATGTCAATGTGTAATTTCTCCAGTTCTGATCATTGTTTAGGTTGTTGGTAGCTTGGTCCAATGCCAAAACACAGTGAAATCTCTTTATGGCTTTAAACGCGTTTTCTCCTCGAGAAAAACATGATTTCACTAAAAACGTTATAGTTTAAACATGCCTGTTGTACATGTCTGCAAACACTCTCAGAGCCTTAAAGTAGGGTTTTCACCAATGTGTTTTTTGGTGAGAAACCTTCTATTTCAAGGTTCTGTGCGTTTTCAGACACGTACAATATGTATTTTTTGTGTTTCTGATGAAATCCCTCCTTTTAATGCATTTTCTCACAGAAAATGAATCTCTCGCCATGGGGAAATGGCTTTCTTGAGAAAGCATATTGTGGTCGAGAAATGGTGTTTTAAACAATAAAAACGACTCCCGGCCTTAGTTCACATTTTTACTTTTGGTAACCTAGCCCGTATTCATAACGCACTAAACCTTTTTATCGCGTTAAACGCCTTTTCTCGACAACAAAAGCACAATTTCATCAAAAACAAACAAAACAAGAAAAATGAATCTATTCAACAAGTCTGCAACACATCCTTAAGAGTTACATGATTTCACCCAATGTCAATGTGTAATTTCTCCAGTTCTGATCATTGTTTAGGTTGTTGGTAGCTTGGTCCAATGCCAAAACACAGTGAAATCTTTTTATGGCTTTAAACGCGTTTTCTCCTCGAGAGAAACATGATTTCACTAAAAACGTTATAGTTTAAACATGCCTGTTGTACATGTCTGCAAACACTCAGAGCCTTAAAGTAGGGTTTTCACCAATGTGTTTTTTGGTGAGAAACCTTCTATTTCAAAGGTTCTGTGCGTTTTCAGACATGTTCAGTATGTATTTACTGTGTTTTCTGATGAAATCCCTCCTTTTAATGCATTTTCTCACAGAAAATGAGTCTCTCACCATGGGAAAATGGCTTTCTTGAAAAAGCATATTGTGGTCGAGAAATGGTGTTTTAAACAATAAAAACGACTCCCGGCCTTATTTAGTTCACATTTTTACTTTTGGTAACCTAGCCCGTATTCATAACGCACTAAACCTTTTTATCGCGTTAAACGCCTTTTCTCGACAACAAAAGCACAATTTCATCAAAAACAAACAAAACAAGAAAAATGAATCTATTCAACAAGTCTGCAACACATCCTTAAGAGTTACATGATTTCACCCAATGTCAATGTGTAATTTCTCCAGTTCTGATCATTGTTTAGGTTGTTGGTAGCTTGGTCCAATGCCAAAACACAGTGAAATCTCTTTATGGCTTTAAACGCGTTTTCTCCTCGAGAAAAACATGATTTCACTAAAAACGTTATAGTTTAAACATGCCTGTTGTACATGTCTGCAAACACTCAGAGCCTTAAAGTAGGGTTTTCACCAATGTGTTTTTTGGTGAGAAACCTTCTATTTCAAAGGTTCTGTGCGTTTTCAGACATGTTCAGTATGTATTTTTTGTGTTTTCTGATGAAATCCCTGCACAATTTCATCAAAAACAAACAAAACAAGAAAAATGAATCTATTCAACAAGTCTGCAACACATCCTTAAGAGTTACATGATTTCACCCAATGTCAATGTGTAATTTCTCCAGTTCTGATCATTGTTTCGGTTGTTGGTAGCTTGGTCCAATGCCAAAACACAGTGAAATCTTTTTATGGCTTTAAACGCGTTTTCTCCTCGAGAGAAACATGATTTCACTAAAAACGTTATAGTTTAAACACGCCTGTTGTACATGTCTGCAAACACTCTCAGAGCCTTAAAGTAGGGTTTTCACCAATGTGTTTTTTGGTGAAAAACCTTCTATTTCAAGGTTCTGTGCGTTTTCAGACACGTACAATATGTATTTTTTGTGTTTCTGATGAAATCCCTCCTTTTAATGCATTTTCTCACAGAAAATGAGTCTCTTGCCATGGCAAAATGGCTTTCTTGAAAAAGCATATTGTGGTCAAGAAATGGTGTTTTAAACAATAAAAACGACTCCCGGCCTTATTTAATTCACATTTTTACTTTTGGTAACCTAGCCCGTATTCATAACGCACTAAACCTTTTTATCGCGTTAAACGACTTTTCTCGACAACAAAAGCACAATTTCATCAAAAACAAACAAAACAAGAAAAATGAATCTATTCAACAAGTCTGCAACACATCCTTAAGAGTTACATGATTTCACCCAATGTCAATGTGTAATTTCTCCAGTTCTGATCATTGTTTAGGTTGTTGGTAGCTTGGTCCAATGCCAAAACACAGTGAAATCTCTTTATGGCTTTAAACGCGTTTTCTCCTCGAGAAAAACATGATTTCACTAAAAACGTTATAGTTTAAACATGCCTGTTGTACATGTCTGCAAACACTCTCAGAGCCTTAAAGTAGGGTTTTCACCAATGTGTTTTTTGGTGAGAAACCTTCTATTTCAAGGTTCTGTGCGTTTTCAGACACGTACAATATGTATTTTTTGTGTTTCTGATGAAATCCCTCCTTTTAATGCATTTTCTCACAGAAAATGAATCTCTCGCCATGGGGAAATGGCTTTCTTGAGAAAGCATATTGTGGTCGAGAAATGGTGTTTTAAACAATAAAAACGACTCCCGGCCTTAGTTCACATTTTTACTTTTGGTAACCTAGCCCGTATTCATAACGCACTAAACCTTTTTATCGCGTTAAACGCCTTTTCTCGACAACAAAAGCACAATTTCATCAAAAACAAACAAAACAAGAAAAATGAATCTATTCAACAAGTCTGCAACACATCCTTAAGAGTTACATGATTTCACCCAATGTCAATGTGTAATTTCTCCAGTTCTGATCATTGTTTAGGTTGTTGGTAGCTTGGTCCAATGCCAAAACACAGTGAAATCTTTTTATGGCTTTAAACGCGTTTTCTCCTCGAGAGAAACATGATTTCACTAAAGACGTTATAGTTTAAACATGCCTGTTGTACATGTCTGCAAACACTCAGAGCCTTAAAGTAGGGTTTTCACCAATGTGTTTTTTGGTGAGAAACCTTCTATTTCAAAGGTTCTGTGCGTTTTCAGACATGTTCAGTATGTATTTACTGTGTTTTCTGATGAAATCCCTCCTTTTAATGCATTTTCTCACAGAAAATGAGTCTCTCACCATGGGAAAATGGCTTTTTTGAAAACGCATATTCTGGTCGAGAAATGGTGTTTTAAACAATAAAACGACTCCCGGCCTTATTTAGTTCACATTTTTACTTTTGGTAACCTAGCCCGTATTCATAACGCACTAAACCTTTTTATCGCGTTAAACGCCTTTTCTCGACAACAAAAGCACAATTTCATCAAAAACAAACAAAACAAGAAAAATGAATCTATTCAACAAGTCTGCAACACATCCTTAAGAGTTACATGATTTCACCCAATGTCAATGTGTAATTTCTCCAGTTCTGATCATTGTTTAGGTTGTTGGTAGCTTGGTCCAATGCCAAAACACAGTGAAATCTTTTTATGGCTTTAAACGCGTTTTCTCCTCGAGAGAAACATGATTTCACTAAAAACGTTATAGTTTAAACACGCCTGTTGTACATGTCTGCAAACACTCTCAGAGCCTTAAAGTAGGGTTTTCACCAATGTGTTTTTTGGTGAGAAACCTATTTCAAGGTTCTGTGCGTTTTCAGACACGTACAATATGTATTTTTTGTGTTTCTGATGAAATCCCTCCTTTTAATGCATTTTCTCACAGAAAATGAGTCTCTTGCCATGGCAAAATGGCTATCTTGAAAAAGCATATTGTGGTCGAGAAATGGTGTTTTAAACAATAAAAACGACTCCCGGCCTTATTTAGTTCACATTTTTACTTTTGGTAACCTAGCCCGTATTCATAACGCACTAAACCTTTTTATCGCGTTAAACGACTTTTCTCGACAACAAAAGCACAATTTCATCAAAAACAAACAAAACAAGAAAAATGAATCTATTCAACAAGTCTGCAACACATCCTTAAGAGTTACATGATTTCACCCAATGTCAATGTGTAATTTCTCCAGTTCTGATCATTGTTTAGGTTGTTGGTAGCTTGGTCCAATGCCAAAACACAGTGAAATCTTTTTATGGCTTTAAACGCGTTTTCTCCTCGAGAGAAACATGATTTCACTAAAAACGTTATAGTTTAAACATGCCTGTTGTACATGTCTGCAAACACTCTCAGAGCCTTAAAGTAGGGTTTTCACCAATGTGTTTTTTGGTGAGAAACCTTCTATTTCAAGGTTCTGTGCGTTTTCAGACACGTACAATATGTATTTTTTGTGTTTCTGATGAAATCCCTCCTTTTAATGCATTTTCTCACAGAAAATTAGACTCTTGCCATGGCAAAATGGCTTTCTTGAAAAAGCATATTGTGGTCGAGAAATGGTGTTTTAAACAATAAAAACGACTCCCGGCCTTATTTAGTTCACATTTTTACTTTTGGTAACCTAGCCCGTATTCATAACGCACTAAACCTTTTTATCGCGTTAAACGCCTTTTCTCGACAAGAAAAGCACAATTTCATCAAAAACAAACAAAACAAGAAAAATGAATCTATTCAACAAGTCTGCAACACATCCTTAAGAGTTACATGATTTCACCCAATGTCAATGTGTAATTTCTCCAGTTCTGATCATTGTTTAGGTTGTTGGTAGCTTGGTCCAATGCCAAAACACAGTGAAATCTTTTTATGGCTTTAAACGCGTTTTCTCCTCGAGAGAAACATGATTTCACTAAAAACGTTATAGTTTAAACATGCCTGTTGTACATGTCTGCAAACACTCTCAGAGCCTTAAAGTAGGGTTTTCACCAATGTGTTTTTTGGTGAGAAACCTTCTATTTCAAGGTTCTGTGCGTTTTCAGACACGTACAATATGTATTTTTTGTGTTTCTGATGAAATCCCTCCTTTTAATGCATTTTCTCACAGAAAATGAGTCTCTTGCCATGGCAAAATGGCTATCTTGAAAAAGCATATTGTGGTCGAGAAATGGTGTTTTAAACAATAAAAACGACTCCCGGCCTTATTTAGTTCACATTTTTACTTTTGGTAACCTAGCCCGTATTCATAACGCACTAAACCTTTTTATCGCGTTAAACGCCTTTCTCGACAACAAAAGCACAATTTCAGCAAAAACAAACAAAACAAGAAAAATGAATCTATTCAACAAGTCTGCAACACATCCTTAAGAGTTACATGATTTCACCCAATGTCAATGTGTAATTTCTCCAGTTCTGATCATTGTTTAGGTTGTTGGTAGCTTGGTCCAATGCCAAAACACAGTGAAATCTTTTTATGGCTTTAAACGCGTTTTCTCCTCGAGAGAAACATGTTTTCACTAAAAACGTTATAGTTTAAACATGCCTGTTGTACATGTCTGCAAACACTCAGAGCCTTAAAGTAGGGTTTTCACCAATGTGTTTTTTGGTGAGAAACCTTCTATTTCAAAGGTTCTGTGCGTTTTCAGACATGTTCAGTATGTATTTTTTGTGTTTCTGATGAAATCCCTCCTTTTAATGCATTTTCTCACAGAAAATGAGTCTCTCACCATGGGAAAATGGCTTTTTTGAAAACGCATATTCTGGTCGAGAAATGGTGTTTTAAACAATAAAACGACTCCCGGCCTTATTTAGTTCACATTTTTACTTTTGGTAACCTAGCCCGTATTCATAACGCACTAAACCTTTTTATCGCGTTAAACGCCTTTCTCGACAAGAAAAGCACAATTTCATCAAAAACAAACAAAACAAGAAAAATGAATCTATTCAACAAGTCTGCAACACATCCTTAAGAGTTACATGATTTCACCCAATGTCAATGTGTAATTTCTCCAGTTCTGATCATTGTTTAGGTTGTTGGTAGCTTGGTCCAATGCCAAAACACAGTGAAATCTCTTTATGGCTTTAAACGCGTTTTCTCCTCGAGAGAAACATGATTTCACTAAAAACGATATAGTTCAAACATGCCTGTTGTAACTGTCTGCAAACACTCAGACCCTTAAAGTAGGGTTTTCACCAATGTGTTTTTTGGTGAGAAACCTTCTATTTCAAAGGTTCTGTGCGTTTTCAGACATGTTCAGTATGTATTTTTTGTGTTTCTGATGAAATCCCTCCTTTTAATGCATTTTCTCACTGAAAATGAGTCTCTCACCATGGGAAAATGGCTTTCTTGAAAAAGCATATTGTGGTCGAGAAATGGTGTTTTAAACAATAAAAACGACTCCCGGCCTTATTTAGTTCACATTTTTACTTTTGGTAACCTAGCCCGTATTCATAACGCACTAAACCTTTTTATCGCGTTAAACGCCTTTTCTCGACAACAAAAGCACAATTTCATCAAAAACAAACAAAACAAGAAAAATGAATCTATTCAACAAGTTTGCAACACATCCTTAAGAGTTACATGATTTCACCCAATGTCAATGTGTAATTTCTCCAGTTCTGATCATTGTTTAGGTTGTTGGTAGCTTGGTCCAATGCCAAAACACAGTGAAATCTCTTTATGGCTTTAAACGCGTTTTCTCCTCGAGAGAAACATGATTTCACTAAAAACGATATAGTTCAAACATGCCTGTTGTAACTGTCTGCAAACACTCAGAGCCTTAAAGTAGGGTTTTCACCAATGTGTTTTTTGGTGAGAAACCTTCTATTTCAAATGTTTTGTGCGTTTTCAGACATGTTCAGTATGTATTTTTTGTGTTTCTGATGAAATCCCTCCTTTTAATGCATTTTCTCACAGAAAATGAGTCTCTCACCATGGGAAAATGGCTATCTTGAAAAAGCATATTGTGGTCGAGAAATGGTGTTTTAAACAATAAAAACGACTCCCGGCCTTATTTAGTTCACATTTTTACTTTTGGTAACCTAGCCCGTATTCATAACGCACTAAACCTTTTTATCGCGTTAAACGCCTTTTCTCGACAACAAAAGCACAATTTCATCAAAAACAAACAAAACAAGAAAAATGAATCTATTCAACAAGTCTGCAACACATCCTTAAGAGTTACATGATTTCACCCAATGTCAATGTGTAATTTCTCCAGTTCTGATCATTGTTTAGGTTGTTGGTAGCTTGGTCCAATGCCAAAACACAGTGAAATCTTTTTATGGCTTTAAACGCGTTTTCTCCTCGAGAGAAACATGATTTCACTAAAAACGTTATAGTTTAAACATGCCTGTTGTACATGTCTGCAAACACTCAGAGCCTTAAAGTAGGGTTTTCACCAATGTGTTTTTTGGTGAGAAACCTTCTATTTCAAAGGTTCTGTGCGTTTTCAGACATGTTCAGTATGTATTTTTTGTGTTTTCTGATGAAATCCCTCCTTTTAATGCATTTTCTCACAGAAAATGAGTCTCTCACCATGGGAAAATGGCTTTTTTGAAAACGCATATTCTGGTCGAGAAATGGTGTTTTAAACAATAAAACGACTCCCGGCCTTATTTAGTTCACATTTTTACTTTTGGTAACCTAGCCCGTATTCATAACGCACTAAACCTTTTTATCGCGTTAAACGCCTTTTCTCGACAACAAAAGCACAATTTCATCAAAAACAAACAAAACAAGAAAAATGAATCTATTCAACAAGTCTGCAACACATCCTTAAGAGTTACATGATTTCACCCAATGTCAATGTGTAATTTCTCCAGTTCTGATCATTGTTTAGGTTGTTGGTAGCTTGGTCCAATGCCAAAACACAGTGAAATCTTTTTATGGCTTTAAACGCGTTTTCTCCTCGAGAGAAACATGATTTCACTAAAAACGTTATAGTTTAAACACGCCTGTTGTACATGTCTGCAAACACTCTCAGAGCCTTAAAGTAGGGTTTTCACCAATGTGTTTTTTGGTGAGAAACCTTCTATTTCAAGGTTCTGTGCGTTTTCAGACACGTACAATATGTATTTTTTGTGTTTCTGATGAAATCCCTCCTTTTAATGCATTTTCTCACAGAAAATGAGTCTCTTGCCATGGCAAAATGGCTATCTTGAAAAAGCATATTGTGGTCGAGAAATGGTGTTTTAAACAATAAAAACGACTCCCGGCCTTATTTAGTTCACATTTTTACTTTTGGTAACCTAGCCCGTATTCATAACGCACTAAACCTTTTTATCGCGTTAAACGCCTTTCTCGACAACAAAAGCACAATTTCATCAAAAACAAACAAAACAAGAAAAATGAATCTATTCAACAAGTCTGCAACACATCCTTAAGAGTTACATGATTTCACCCAATGTCAATGTGTAATTTCTCCAGTTCTGATCATTGTTTAGGATGTTGGTAGCTTGGTCCAATGCCAAAACACAGTGAAATCTTTTTATGGCTTTAAACGCGTTTTCTCCTCGAGAGAAACATGATTTCACTAAAAACGTTATAGTTTAAACACACCTGTTGTACACGTCTGCAAACACTCTCAGAGCCTTAAAGTAGGGTTTTCACCAATGTGTTTTTTGGTGAGAAACCTTCTATTTCAAGGTTCTGTGCGTTTTCAGACACGTACAATATGTATTTTTTGTGTTTCTGATGAAATCCCTCCTTTTAATGCATTTTCTCACAGAAAATTAGTCTCTTGCCATTGCAAAATGGCTTTCTTGAAAAAGCATATTGTGGTCGAGAAATGGTGTTTTAAACAATAAAAACGACTCCCGGCCTTATTTAGTTCACATTTTTACTTTTGGTAACCTAGCCCGTATTCATAACGCACTAAACCTTTTTATCGCGTTAAACGCCTTTTCTCGACAACAAAAGCACAATTTCATCAAAAACAAACAAAGCAAGAAAAATGAATCTATTCAACAAGTCTGCAACACATCCTTAAGAGTTACATGATTTCACCCAATGTCAATGTGTAATTTCTCCAGTTCTGATCATTGTTTAGGTTGTTGGTAGCTTGGTCCAATGCCAAAACACAGTGAAATCTTTTTATGGCTTTAAACGCGTTTTCTCCTCGAGAGAAACATGTTTTCACTAAAAACGTTATAGTTTAAACATGCCTGTTGTACATGTCTGCAAACACTCAGAGCCTTAAAGTAGGGTTTTCACCAATGTGTTTTTTGGTGAGAAACCTTCTATTTCAAAGGTTCTGTGCGTTTTCAGACATGTTCAGTATGTATTTTTTGTGTTTCTGATGAAATCCCTCCTTTTAATGCATTTTCTCACAGAAAATGAGTCCCTCACCATGGGAAAATGGCTTTTTTGAAAACGCATATTCTGGTCGAGAAATGGTGTTTTAAACAATAAAAACGTCTCCCGGCCTTATTTAGTTCACATTTTTACTTTTGTTAACCTAGCCCGTATTCATAACGCACTAAACCTTTTTATCGCGTTAAACGCCTTTCTCGACAAGAAAAGCACAATTTCATCAAAAACAAACAAAACAAGAAAAATGAATCTATTCAACAAGTCTGCAACACATCCTTAAGAGTTACATGATTTCACCCAATGTCAATGTGTAATTTCTCCAGTTCTGATCATTGTTTAGGTTGTTGGTAGCTTGGTCCAATGCCAAAACACAGTGAAATCTTTTTATGGCTTTAAACGCGTTTTCTCCTCGAGAGAAACATGATTTCACTAAAAACGTTATAGTTTAAACACGCCTGTTGTACATGTCTGCAAACACTCTCAGAGCCTTAAAGTAGGGTTTTCACCAATGTGTTTTTTGGTGAGAAACCTATTTCAAGGTTCTGTGCGTTTTCAGACACGTACAATATGTATTTTTTGTGTTTCTGATGAAATCCCTCCTTTTAATGCATTTTCTCACAGAAAATGAGTCTCTTGCCATGGCAAAATGGCTATCTTGAAAAAGCATATTGTGGTCGAGAAATGGTGTTTTAAACAATAAAAACGACTCCCGGCCTTATTTAGTTCACATTTTTACTTTTGGTAACCTAGCCCGTATTCATAACGCACTAAACCTTTTTATCGCGTTAAACGACTTTTCTCGACAACAAAAGCACAATTTCATCAAAAACAAACAAAACAAGAAAAATGAATCTATTCAACAAGTCTGCAACACATCCTTAAGAGTTACATGATTTCACCCAATGTCAATGTGTAATTTCTCCAGTTCTGATCATTGTTTAGGTTGTTGGTAGCTTGGTCCAATGCCAAAACACAGTGAAATCTTTTTATGGCTTTAAACGCGTTTTCTCCTCGAGAGAAACATGATTTCACTAAAAACGTTATAGTTTAAACATGCCTGTTGTACATGTCTGCAAACACTCTCAGAGCCTTAAAGTAGGGTTTTCACCAATGTGTTTTTTGGTGAGAAACCTTCTATTTCAAGGTTCTGTGCGTTTTCAGACACGTACAATATGTATTTTTTGTGTTTCTGATGAAATCCCTCCTTTTAATGCATTTTCTCACAGAAAATTAGACTCTTGCCATGGCAAAATGGCTTTCTTGAAAAAGCATATTGTGGTCGAGAAATGGTGTTTTAAACAATAAAAACGACTCCCGGCCTTATTTAGTTCACATTTTTACTTTTGGTAACCTAGCCCGTATTCATAACGCACTAAACCTTTTTATCGCGTTAAACGCCTTTTCTCGACAAGAAAAGCACAATTTCATCAAAAACAAACAAAACAAGAAAAATGAATCTATTCAACAAGTCTGCAACACATCCTTAAGAGTTACATGATTTCACCCAATGTCAATGTGTAATTTCTCCAGTTCTGATCATTGTTTAGGTTGTTGGTAGCTTGGTCCAATGCCAAAACACAGTGAAATCTTTTTATGGCTTTAAACGCGTTTTCTCCTCGAGAGAAACATGATTTCACTAAAAACGTTATAGTTTAAACATGCCTGTTGTACATGTCTGCAAACACTCTCAGAGCCTTAAAGTAGGGTTTTCACCAATGTGTTTTTTGGTGAGAAACCTTCTATTTCAAGGTTCTGTGCGTTTTCAGACACGTACAATATGTATTTTTTGTGTTTCTGATGAAATCCCTCCTTTTAATGCATTTTCTCACAGAAAATGAGTCTCTTGCCATGGCAAAATGGCTATCTTGAAAAAGCATATTGTGGTCGAGAAATGGTGTTTTAAACAATAAAAACGACTCCCGGCCTTATTTAGTTCACATTTTTACTTTTGGTAACCTAGCCCGTATTCATAACGCACTAAACCTTTTTATCGCGTTAAACGCCTTTCTCGACAACAAAAGCACAATTTCAGCAAAAACAAACAAAACAAGAAAAATGAATCTATTCAACAAGTCTGCAACACATCCTTAAGAGTTACATGATTTCACCCAATGTCAATGTGTAATTTCTCCAGTTCTGATCATTGTTTAGGTTGTTGGTAGCTTGGTCCAATGCCAAAACACAGTGAAATCTTTTTATGGCTTTAAACGCGTTTTCTCCTCGAGAGAAACATGTTTTCACTAAAAACGTTATAGTTTAAACATGCCTGTTGTACATGTCTGCAAACACTCAGAGCCTTAAAGTAGGGTTTTCACCAATGTGTTTTTTGGTGAGAAACCTTCTATTTCAAAGGTTCTGTGCGTTTTCAGACATGTTCAGTATGTATTTTTTGTGTTTCTGATGAAATCCCTCCTTTTAATGCATTTTCTCACAGAAAATGAGTCTCTCACCATGGGAAAATGGCTTTTTTGAAAACGCATATTCTGGTCGAGAAATGGTGTTTTAAACAATAAAACGACTCCCGGCCTTATTGAGTTCACATTTTTACTTTTGGTAACCTAGCCCGTATTCATAACGCACTAAACCTTTTTATCGCGTTAAACGCCTTTCTCGACAAGAAAAGCACAATTTCATCAAAAACAAACAAAACAAGAAAAATGAATCTATTCAACAAGTCTGCAACACATCCTTAAGAGTTACATGATTTCACCCAATGTCAATGTGTAATTTCTCCAGTTCTGATCATTGTTTAGGTTGTTGGTAGCTTGGTCCAATGCCAAAACACAGTGAAATCTCTTTATGGCTTTAAACGCGTTTTCTCCTCGAGAGAAACATGATTTCACTAAAAACGATATAGTTCAAACATGCCTGTTGTACATGTCTGCAAACACTCTCAGAGCCTTAAAGTAGGGTTTTCACCAATGTGTTTTTTGGTGAGAAACCTTCTATTTCAAGGTTCTGTGCGTTTTCAGACACGTACAATATGTATTTTTTGTGTTTCTGATGAAATCCCTCCTTTTAATGCATTTTCTCACAGAAAATTAGACTCTTGCCATGGCAAAATGGCTTTCTTGAAAAAGCATATTGTGGTCGAGAAATGGTGTTTTAAACAATAAAAACGACTCCCGGCCTTATTTAGTTCACATTTTTACTTTTGGTAACCTAGCCCGTATTCATAACGCACTAAACCTTTTTATCGCGTTAAACGCCTTTTCTCGACAAGAAAAGCACAATTTCATCAAAAACAAACAAAACAAGAAAAATGAATCTATTCAACAAGTCTGCAACACATCCTTAAGAGTTACATGATTTCACCCAATGTCAATGTGTAATTTCTCCAGTTCTGATCATTGTTTAGGTTGTTGGTAGCTTGGTCCAATGCCAAAACACAGTGAAATCTTTTTATGGCTTTAAACGCGTTTTCTCCTCGAGAGAAACATGATTTCACTAAAAACGTTATAGTTTAAACATGCCTGTTGTACATGTCTGCAAACACTCTCAGAGCCTTAAAGTAGGGTTTTCACCAATGTGTTTTTTGGTGAGAAACCTTCTATTTCAAGGTTCTGTGCGTTTTCAGACACGTACAATATGTATTTTTTGTGTTTCTGATGAAATCCCTCCTTTTAATGCATTTTCTCACAGAAAATGAGTCTCTTGCCATGGCAAAATGGCTATCTTGAAAAAGCATATTGTGGTCGAGAAATGGTGTTTTAAACAATAAAAACGACTCCCGGCCTTATTTAGTTCACATTTTTACTTTTGGTAACCTAGCCCGTATTCATAACGCACTAAACCTTTTTATCGCGTTAAACGCCTTTCTCGACAACAAAAGCACAATTTCAGCAAAAACAAACAAAACAAGAAAAATGAATCTATTCAACAAGTCTGCAACACATCCTTAAGAGTTACATGATTTCACCCAATGTCAATGTGTAATTTCTCCAGTTCTGATCATTGTTTAGGTTGTTGGTAGCTTGGTCCAATGCCAAAACACAGTGAAATCTTTTTATGGCTTTAAACGCGTTTTCTCCTCGAGAGAAACATGTTTTCACTAAAAACGTTATAGTTTAAACATGCCTGTTGTACATGTCTGCAAACACTCAGAGCCTTAAAGTAGGGTTTTCACCAATGTGTTTTTTGGTGAGAAACCTTCTATTTCAAAGGTTCTGTGCGTTTTCAGACATGTTCAGTATGTATTTTTTGTGTTTCTGATGAAATCCCTCCTTTTAATGCATTTTCTCACAGAAAATGAGTCTCTCACCATGGGAAAATGGCTTTTTTGAAAACGCATATTCTGGTCGAGAAATGGTGTTTTAAACAATAAAACGACTCCCGGCCTTATTGAGTTCACATTTTTACTTTTGGTAACCTAGCCCGTATTCATAACGCACTAAACCTTTTTATCGCGTTAAACGCCTTTCTCGACAAGAAAAGCACAATTTCATCAAAAACAAACAAAACAAGAAAAATGAATCTATTCAACAAGTCTGCAACACATCCTTAAGAGTTACATGATTTCACCCAATGTCAATGTGTAATTTCTCCAGTTCTGATCATTGTTTAGGTTGTTGGTAGCTTGGTCCAATGCCAAAACACAGTGAAATCTCTTTATGGCTTTAAACGCGTTTTCTCCTCGAGAGAAACATGATTTCACTAAAAACGATATAGTTCAAACATGCCTGTTGTAACTGTCTGCAAACACTCAGACCCTTAAAGTAGGGTTTTCACCAATGTGTTTTTTGGTGAGAAACCTTCTATTTCAAAGGTTCTGTGCGTTTTCAGACATGTTCAGTATGTATTTTTTGTGTTTCTGATGAAATCCCTCCTTTTAATGCATTTTCTCACTGAAAATGAGTCTCTCACCATGGGAAAATGGCTTTCTTGAAAAAGCATATTGTGGTCGAGAAATGGTGTTTTAAACAATAAAAACGACTCCCGGCCTTATTTAGTTCACATTTTTACTTTTGGTAACCTAGCCCGTATTCATAACGCACTAAACCTTTTTATCGCGTTAAACGCCTTTTCTCGACAACAAAAGCACAATTTCATCAAAAACAAACAAAACAAGAAAAATGAATCTATTCAACAAGTTTGCAACACATCCTTAAGAGTTACATGATTTCACCCAATGTCAATGTGTAATTTCTCCAGTTCTGATCATTGTTTAGGTTGTTGGTAGCTTGGTCCAATGCCAAAACACAGTGAAATCTCTTTATGGCTTTAAACGCGTTTTCTCCTCGAGAGAAACATGATTTCACTAAAAACGATATAGTTCAAACATGCCTGTTGTAACTGTCTGCAAACACTCAGAGCCTTAAAGTAGGGTTTTCACCAATGTGTTTTTTGGTGAGAAACCTTCTATTTCAAATGTTTTGTGCGTTTTCAGACATGTTCAGTATGTATTTTTTGTGTTTCTGATGAAATCCCTCCTTTTAATGCATTTTCTCACAGAAAATGAGTCTCTCACCATGGGAAAATGGCTATCTTGAAAAAGCATATTGTGGTCGAGAAATGGTGTTTTAAACAATAAAAACGACTCCCGGCCTTATTTAGTTCACATTTTTACTTTTGGTAACCTAGCCCGTATTCATAACGCACTAAACCTTTTTATCGCGTTAAACGCCTTTTCTCGACAACAAAAGCACAATTTCATCAAAAACAAACAAAACAAGAAAAATGAATCTATTCAACAAGTCTGCAACACATCCTTAAGAGTTACATGATTTCACCCAATGTCAATGTGTAATTTCTCCAGTTCTGATCATTGTTTAGGTTGTTGGTAGCTTGGTCCAATGCCAAAACACAGTGAAATCTTTTTATGGCTTTAAACGCGTTTTCTCCTCGAGAGAAACATGATTTCACTAAAAACGTTATAGTTTAAACATGCCTGTTGTACATGTCTGCAAACACTCAGAGCCTTAAAGTAGGGTTTTCACCAATGTGTTTTTTGGTGAGAAACCTTCTATTTCAAAGGTTCTGTGCGTTTTCAGACATGTTCAGTATGTATTTTTTGTGTTTTCTGATGAAATCCCTCCTTTTAATGCATTTTCTCACAGAAAATGAGTCTCTCACCATGGGAAAATGGCTTTTTTGAAAACGCATATTCTGGTCGAGAAATGGTGTTTTAAACAATAAAACGACTCCCGGCCTTATTTAGTTCACATTTTTACTTTTGGTAACCTAGCCCGTATTCATAACGCACTAAACCTTTTTATCGCGTTAAACGCCTTTTCTCGACAACAAAAGCACAATTTCATCAAAAACAAACAAAACAAGAAAAATGAATCTATTCAACAAGTCTGCAACACATCCTTAAGAGTTACATGATTTCACCCAATGTCAATGTGTAATTTCTCCAGTTCTGATCATTGTTTAGGTTGTTGGTAGCTTGGTCCAATGCCAAAACACAGTGAAATCTTTTTATGGCTTTAAACGCGTTTTCTCCTCGAGAGAAACATGATTTCACTAAAAACGTTATAGTTTAAACACGCCTGTTGTACATGTCTGCAAACACTCTCAGAGCCTTAAAGTAGGGTTTTCACCAATGTGTTTTTTGGTGAGAAACCTTCTATTTCAAGGTTCTGTGCGTTTTCAGACACGTACAATATGTATTTTTTGTGTTTCTGATGAAATCCCTCCTTTTAATGCATTTTCTCACAGAAAATGAGTCTCTTGCCATGGCAAAATGGCTATCTTGAAAAAGCATATTGTGGTCGAGAAATGGTGTTTTAAACAATAAAAACGACTCCCGGCCTTATTTAGTTCACATTTTTACTTTTGGTAACCTAGCCCGTATTCATAACGCACTAAACCTTTTTATCGCGTTAAACGCCTTTCTCGACAACAAAAGCACAATTTCATCAAAAACAAACAAAACAAGAAAAATGAATCTATTCAACAAGTCTGCAACACATCCTTAAGAGTTACATGATTTCACCCAATGTCAATGTGTAATTTCTCCAGTTCTGATCATTGTTTAGGATGTTGGTAGCTTGGTCCAATGCCAAAACACAGTGAAATCTTTTTATGGCTTTAAACGCGTTTTCTCCTCGAGAGAAACATGATTTCACTAAAAACGTTATAGTTTAAACACACCTGTTGTACACGTCTGCAAACACTCTCAGAGCCTTAAAGTAGGGTTTTCACCAATGTGTTTTTTGGTGAGAAACCTTCTATTTCAAGGTTCTGTGCGTTTTCAGACACGTACAATATGTATTTTTTGTGTTTCTGATGAAATCCCTCCTTTTAATGCATTTTCTCACAGAAAATTAGTCTCTTGCCATTGCAAAATGGCTTTCTTGAAAAAGCATATTGTGGTCGAGAAATGGTGTTTTAAACAATAAAAACGACTCCCGGCCTTATTTAGTTCACATTTTTACTTTTGGTAACCTAGCCCGTATTCATAACGCACTAAACCTTTTTATCGCGTTAAACGCCTTTTCTCGACAACAAAAGCACAATTTCATCAAAAACAAACAAAGCAAGAAAAATGAATCTATTCAACAAGTCTGCAACACATCCTTAAGAGTTACATGATTTCACCCAATGTCAATGTGTAATTTCTCCAGTTCTGATCATTGTTTAGGTTGTTGGTAGCTTGGTCCAATGCCAAAACACAGTGAAATCTTTTTATGGCTTTAAACGCGTTTTCTCCTCGAGAGAAACATGTTTTCACTAAAAACGTTATAGTTTAAACATGCCTGTTGTACATGTCTGCAAACACTCAGAGCCTTAAAGTAGGGTTTTCACCAATGTGTTTTTTGGTGAGAAACCTTCTATTTCAAAGGTTCTGTGCGTTTTCAGACATGTTCAGTATGTATTTTTTGTGTTTCTGATGAAATCCCTCCTTTTAATGCATTTTCTCACAGAAAATGAGTCCCTCACCATGGGAAAATGGCTTTTTTGAAAACGCATATTCTGGTCGAGAAATGGTGTTTTAAACAATAAAAACGTCTCCCGGCCTTATTTAGTTCACATTTTTACTTTTGTTAACCTAGCCCGTATTCATAACGCACTAAACCTTTTTATCGCGTTAAACGCCTTTCTCGACAAGAAAAGCACAATTTCATCAAAAACAAACAAAACAAGAAAAATGAATCTATTCAACAAGTCTGCAACACATCCTTAAGAGTTACATGATTTCACCCAATGTCAATGTGTAATTTCTCCAGTTCTGATCATTGTTTAGGTTGTTGGTAGCTTGGTCCAATGCCAAAACACAGTGAAATCTTTTTATGGCTTTAAACGCGTTTTCTCCTCGAGAGAAACATGATTTCACTAAAAACGTTATAGTTTAAACACACCTGTTGTACATGTCTGCAAACACTCTCAGAGCCTTAAAGTAGGGTTTTCACCAATGTGTTTTTTGGTGAGAAACCTTCTATTTCAAGGTTCTGTGCGTTTTCAGACACGTACAATATGTATTTTTTGTGTTTCTGATGAAATCCCTCCTTTTAATGCATTTTCTCACAGAAAATTAGTCTCTTGCCATTGCAAAATGGCTTTCTTGAAAAAGCATATTGTGGTCGAGAAATGGTGTTTTAAACAATAAAAACGACTCCCGGCCTTATTTAGTTCACATTTTTACTTTTGGTAACCTAGCCCGTATTCATAACGCACTAAACCTTTTTATCGCGTTAAACGCCTTTTCTCGACAACAAAAGCACAATTTCATCAAAAACAAACAAAGCAAGAAAAATGAATCTATTCAACAAGTCTGCAACACATCCTTAAGAGTTACATGATTTCACCCAATGTCAATGTGTAATTTCTCCAGTTCTGATCATTGTTTAGGTTGTTGGTAGCTTGGTCCAATGCCAAAACACAGTGAAATCTCTTTATGGCTTTAAACGCGTTTTCTCCTCGAGAGAAACATGATTTCACTAAAAACGATATAGTTCAAACATGCCTGTTGTAACTGTCTGCAAACACTCAGAGCCTTAAAGTAGGGTTTTCACCAATGTGTTTTTTGGTGAGAAACCTTCTATTTCAAATGTTTTGTGCGTTTTCAGACATGTTCAGTATGTATTTTTTGTGTTTCTGATGAAATCCCTCCTTTTAATGCATTTTCTCACAGAAAATGAGTCTCTCACCATGGGAAAATGGCTATCTTGAAAAAGCATATTGTGGTCGAGAAATGGTGTTTTAAACAATAAAAACGTCTCCCGGCCTTATTTAGTTCACATTTTTACTTTTGGTAACCTAGCCCGTATTCATAACGCACTAAACCTTTTTATCGCGTTAAACGCCTTTTCTCGACAACAAAAGCACAATTTCATCAAAAACAAACAAAACAAGAAAAATGAATCTATTCAACAAGTCTGCAACACATCCTTAAGAGTTACATGATTTCACCCAATGTCAATGTGTAATTTCTCCAGTTCTGATCATTGTTTAGGTTGTTGGTAGCTTGGTCCAATGCCAAAACACAGTGAAATCTTTTTATGGCTTTAAACGCGTTTTCTCCTCGAGAGAAACATGATTTCACTAAAAACGTTATAGTTTAAACATGCCTGTTGTACATGTCTGCAAACACTCAGAGCCTTAAAGTAGGGTTTTCACCAATGTGTTTTTTGGTGAGAAACCTTCTATTTCAAAGGTTCTGTGCGTTTTCAGACATGTTCAGTATGTATTTTTTGTGTTTTCTGATGAAATCCCTCCTTTTAATGCATTTTCTCACAGAAAATGAGTCTCTCACCATGGGAAAATGGCTTTTTTGAAAACGCATATTCTGGTCGAGAAATGGTGTTTTAAACAATAAAACGACTCCCGGCCTTATTTAGTTCACATTTTTACTTTTGGTAACCTAGCCCGTATTCATAACGCACTAAACCTTTTTATCGCGTTAAACGCCTTTTCTCGACAACAAAAGCACAATTTCATCAAAAACAAACAAAACAAGAAAAATGAATCTATTCAACAAGTCTGCAACACATCCTTAAGAGTTACATGATTTCACCCAATGTCAATGTGTAATTTCTCCAGTTCTGATCATTGTTTAGGTTGTTGGTAGCTTGGTCCAATGCCAAAACACAGTGAAATCTTTTTATGGCTTTAAACGCGTTTTCTCCTCGAGAGAAACATGATTTCACTAAAAACGTTATAGTTTAAACATGCCTGTTGTACATGTCTGCAAACACTCAGAGCCTTAAAGTAGGGTTTTCACCAATGTGTTTTTTGGTGAGAAACCTTCTATTTCAAAGGTTCTGTGCGTTTTCAGACATGTTCAGTATGTATTTTTTGTGTTTTCTGATGAAATCCCTCCTTTTAATGCATTTTCTCACAGAAAATGAGTCTCTCACCATGGGAAAATGGCTTTTTTGAAAACGCATATTCTGGTCGAGAAATGGTGTTTTAAACAATAAAACGACTCCCGGCCTTATTTAGTTCACATTTTTACTTTTGGTAACCTAGCCCGTATTCATAACGCACTAAACCTTTTTATCGCGTTAAACGCCTTTTCTCGACAACAAAAGCACAATTTCATCAAAAACAAACAAAACAAGAAAAATGAATCTATTCAACAAGTCTGCAACACATCCTTAAGAGTTACATGATTTCAACCAATGTCAATGTGTAATTTCTCCAGTTCTGATCATTGTTTAGGTTGTTGGTAGCTTGGTCCAATGCCAAAACACAGTGAAATCTTTTTATGGCTTTAAACGCGTTTTCTCCTCGAGAGAAACATGATTTCACTAAAAACGTTATAGTTTAAACACGCCTGTTGTACATGTCTGCAAACACTCTCAGAGCCTTAAAGTAGGGTTTTCACCAATGTGTTTTTTGGTGAGAAACCTTCTATTTCAAGGTTCTGTGCGTTTTCAGACACGTACAATATGTATTTTTTGTGTTTCTGATGAAATCCCTCCTTTTAATGCATTTTCTCACAGAAAATGAGTCTCTTGCCATGGCAAAATGGCTATCTTGAAAAAGCATATTGTGGTCGAGAAATGGTGTTTTAAACAATAAAAACGACTCCCGGCCTTATTTAGTTCACATTTTTACTTTTGGTAACCTAGCCCGTATTCATAACGCACTAAACCTTTTTATCGCGTTAAACGCCTTTCTCGACAACAAAAGCACAATTTCATCAAAAACAAACAAAACAAGAAAAATGAATCTATTCAACAAGTCTGCAACACATCCTTAAGAGTTACATGATTTCACCCAATGTCAATGTGTAATTTCTCCAGTTCTGATCATTGTTTAGGATGTTGGTAGCTTGGTCCAATGCCAAAACACAGTGAAATCTTTTTATGGCTTTAAACGCGTTTTCTCCTCGAGAGAAACATGATTTCACTAAAAACGTTATAGTTTAAACACACCTGTTGTACACGTCTGCAAACACTCTCAGAGCCTTAAAGTAGGGTTTTCACCAATGTGTTTTTTGGTGAGAAACCTTCTATTTCAAGGTTCTGTGCGTTTTCAGACACGTACAATATGTATTTTTTGTGTTTCTGATGAAATCCCTCCTTTTAATGCATTTTCTCACAGAAAATTAGTCTCTTGCCATTGCAAAATGGCTTTCTTGAAAAAGCATATTGTGGTCGAGAAATGGTGTTTTAAACAATAAAAACGACTCCCGGCCTTATTTAGTTCACATTTTTACTTTTGGTAACCTAGCCCGTATTCATAACGCACTAAACCTTTTTATCGCGTTAAACGCCTTTCTCGACAACAAAAGCACAATTTCATCAAAAACAAACAAAACAAGAAAAATGAATCTATTCAACAAGTCTGCAACACATCCTTAAGAGTTACATGATTTCACCCAATGTCAATGTGTAATTTCTCCAGTTCTGATCATTGTTTAGGATGTTGGTAGCTTGGTCCAATGCCAAAACACAGTGAAATCTTTTTATGGCTTTAAACGCGTTTTCTCCTCGAGAGAAACATGATTTCACTAAAAACGTTATAGTTTAAACACACCTGTTGTACACGTCTGCAAACACTCTCAGAGCCTTAAAGTAGGGTTTTCACCAATGTGTTTTTTGGTGAGAAACCTTCTATTTCAAGGTTCTGTGCGTTTTCAGACACGTACAATATGTATTTTTTGTGTTTCTGATGAAATCCCTCCTTTTAATGCATTTTCTCACAGAAAATTAGTCTCTTGCCATTGCAAAATGGCTTTCTTGAAAAAGCATATTGTGGTCGAGAAATGGTGTTTTAAACAATAAAAACGACTCCCGGCCTTATTTAGTTCACATTTTTACTTTTGGTAACCTAGCCCGTATTCATAACGCACTAAACCTTTTTATCGCGTTAAACGCCTTTTCTCGACAACAAAAGCACAATTTCATCAAAAACAAACAAAGCAAGAAAAATGAATCTATTCAACAAGTCTGCAACACATCCTTAAGAGTTACATGATTTCACCCAATGTCAATGTGTAATTTCTCCAGTTCTGATCATTGTTTAGGTTGTTGGTAGCTTGGTCCAATGCCAAAACACAGTGAAATCTTTTTATGGCTTTAAACGCGTTTTCTCCTCGAGAGAAACATGTTTTCACTAAAAACGTTATAGTTTAAACATGCCTGTTGTACATGTCTGCAAACACTCAGAGCCTTAAAGTAGGGTTTTCACCAATGTGTTTTTTGGTGAGAAACCTTCTATTTCAAAGGTTCTGTGCGTTTTCAGACATGTTCAGTATGTATTTTTTGTGTTTCTGATGAAATCCCTCCTTTTAATGCATTTTCTCACAGAAAATGAGTCCCTCACCATGGGAAAATGGCTTTTTTGAAAACGCATATTCTGGTCGAGAAATGGTGTTTTAAACAATAAAAACGTCTCCCGGCCTTATTTAGTTCACATTTTTACTTTTGTTAACCTAGCCCGTATTCATAACGCACTAAACCTTTTTATCGCGTTAAACGCCTTTCTCGACAAGAAAAGCACAATTTCATCAAAAACAAACAAAACAAGAAAAATGAATCTATTCAACAAGTCTGCAACACATCCTTAAGAGTTACATGATTTCACCCAATGTCAATGTGTAATTTCTCCAGTTCTGATCATTGTTTAGGTTGTTGGTAGCTTGGTCCAATGCCAAAACACAGTGAAATCTTTTTATGGCTTTAAACGCGTTTTCTCCTCGAGAGAAACATGATTTCACTAAAAACGTTATAGTTTAAACACACCTGTTGTACATGTCTGCAAACACTCTCAGAGCCTTAAAGTAGGGTTTTCACCAATGTGTTTTTTGGTGAGAAACCTTCTATTTCAAGGTTCTGTGCGTTTTCAGACACGTACAATATGTATTTTTTGTGTTTCTGATGAAATCCCTCCTTTTAATGCATTTTCTCACAGAAAATTAGTCTCTTGCCATTGCAAAATGGCTTTCTTGAAAAAGCATATTGTGGTCGAGAAATGGTGTTTTAAACAATAAAAACGACTCCCGGCCTTATTTAGTTCACATTTTTACTTTTGGTAACCTAGCCCGTATTCATAACGCACTAAACCTTTTTATCGCGTTAAACGCCTTTTCTCGACAACAAAAGCACAATTTCATCAAAAACAAACAAAGCAAGAAAAATGAATCTATTCAACAAGTCTGCAACACATCCTTAAGAGTTACATGATTTCACCCAATGTCAATGTGTAATTTCTCCAGTTCTGATCATTGTTTAGGTTGTTGGTAGCTTGGTCCAATGCCAAAACACAGTGAAATCTCTTTATGGCTTTAAACGCGTTTTCTCCTCGAGAGAAACATGATTTCACTAAAAACGATATAGTTCAAACATGCCTGTTGTAACTGTCTGCAAACACTCAGAGCCTTAAAGTAGGGTTTTCACCAATGTGTTTTTTGGTGAGAAACCTTCTATTTCAAATGTTTTGTGCGTTTTCAGACATGTTCAGTATGTATTTTTTGTGTTTCTGATGAAATCCCTCCTTTTAATGCATTTTCTCACAGAAAATGAGTCTCTCACCATGGGAAAATGGCTATCTTGAAAAAGCATATTGTGGTCGAGAAATGGTGTTTTAAACAATAAAAACGTCTCCCGGCCTTATTTAGTTCACATTTTTACTTTTGGTAACCTAGCCCGTATTCATAACGCACTAAACCTTTTTATCGCGTTAAACGCCTTTTCTCGACAACAAAAGCACAATTTCATCAAAAACAAACAAAACAAGAAAAATGAATCTATTCAACAAGTCTGCAACACATCCTTAAGAGTTACATGATTTCACCCAATGTCAATGTGTAATTTCTCCAGTTCTGATCATTGTTTAGGTTGTTGGTAGCTTGGTCCAATGCCAAAACACAGTGAAATCTTTTTATGGCTTTAAACGCGTTTTCTCCTCGAGAGAAACATGATTTCACTAAAAACGTTATAGTTTAAACATGCCTGTTGTACATGTCTGCAAACACTCAGAGCCTTAAAGTAGGGTTTTCACCAATGTGTTTTTTGGTGAGAAACCTTCTATTTCAAAGGTTCTGTGCGTTTTCAGACATGTTCAGTATGTATTTTTTGTGTTTTCTGATGAAATCCCTCCTTTTAATGCATTTTCTCACAGAAAATGAGTCTCTCACCATGGGAAAATGGCTTTTTTGAAAACGCATATTCTGGTCGAGAAATGGTGTTTTAAACAATAAAACGACTCCCGGCCTTATTTAGTTCACATTTTTACTTTTGGTAACCTAGCCCGTATTCATAACGCACTAAACCTTTTTATCGCGTTAAACGCCTTTTCTCGACAACAAAAGCACAATTTCATCAAAAACAAACAAAACAAGAAAAATGAATCTATTCAACAAGTCTGCAACACATCCTTAAGAGTTACATGATTTCACCCAATGTCAATGTGTAATTTCTCCAGTTCTGATCATTGTTTAGGTTGTTGGTAGCTTGGTCCAATGCCAAAACACAGTGAAATCTTTTTATGGCTTTAAACGCGTTTTCTCCTCGAGAGAAACATGATTTCACTAAAAACGTTATAGTTTAAACACGCCTGTTGTACATGTCTGCAAACACTCTCAGAGCCTTAAAGTAGGGTTTTCACCAATGTGTTTTTTGGTGAGAAACCTTCTATTTCAAGGTTCTGTGCGTTTTCAGACACGTACAATATGTATTTTTTGTGTTTCTGATGAAATCCCTCCTTTTAATGCATTTTCTCACAGAAAATGAGTCTCTTGCCATGGCAAAATGGCTATCTTGAAAAAGCATATTGTGGTCGAGAAATGGTGTTTTAAACAATAAAAACGACTCCCGGCCTTATTTAGTTCACATTTTTACTTTTAGTAACCTAGCCCGTATTCATAACGCACTAAACCTTTTTATCGCGTTAAACGCCTTTCTCGACAACAAAAGCACAATTTCATCAAAAACAAACAAAACAAGAAAAATGAATCTATTCAACAAGTCTGCAACACATCCTTAAGAGTTACATGATTTCACCCAATGTCAATGTGTAATTTCTCCAGTTCTGATCATTGTTTAGGATGTTGGTAGCTTGGTCCAATGCCAAAACACAGTGAAATCTTTTTATGGCTTTAAACGCGTTTTCTCCTCGAGAGAAACATGATTTCACTAAAAACGTTATAGTTTAAACACACCTGTTGTACACGTCTGCAAACACTCTCAGAGCCTTAAAGTAGGGTTTTCACCAATGTGTTTTTTGGTGAGAAACCTTCTATTTCAAGGTTCTGTGCGTTTTCAGACACGTACAATATGTATTTTTTGTGTTTCTGATGAAATCCCTCCTTTTAATGCATTTTCTCACAGAAAATTAGTCTCTTGCCATTGCAAAATGGCTTTCTTGAAAAAGCATATTGTGGTCGAGAAATGGTGTTTTAAACAATAAAAACGACTCCCGGCCTTATTTAGTTCACATTTTTACTTTTGGTAACCTAGCCCGTATTCATAACGCACTAAACCTTTTTATCGCGTTAAACGCCTTTTCTCGACAACAAAAGCACAATTTCATCAAAAACAAACAAAGCAAGAAAAATGAATCTATTCAACAAGTCTGCAACACATCCTTAAGAGTTACATGATTTCACCCAATGTCAATGTGTAATTTCTCCAGTTCTGATCATTGTTTAGGTTGTTGGTAGCTTGGTCCAATGCCAAAACACAGTGAAATCTTTTTATGGCTTTAAACGCGTTTTCTCCTCGAGAGAAACATGTTTTCACTAAAAACGTTATAGTTTAAACATGCCTGTTGTACATGTCTGCAAACACTCAGAGCCTTAAAGTAGGGTTTTCACCAATGTGTTTTTTGGTGAGAAACCTTCTATTTCAAAGGTTCTGTGCGTTTTCAGACATGTTCAGTATGTATTTTTTGTGTTTCTGATGAAATCCCTCCTTTTAATGCATTTTCTCACAGAAAATGAGTCCCTCACCATGGGAAAATGGCTTTTTTGAAAACGCATATTCTGGTCGAGAAATGGTGTTTTAAACAATAAAAACGTCTCCCGGCCTTATTTAGTTCACATTTTAACTTTTGTTAACCTAGCCCGTATTCATAACGCACTAAACCTTTTTATCGCGTTAAACGCCTTTCTCGACAAGAAAAGCACAATTTCATCAAAAACAAACAAAACAAGAAAAATGAATCTATTCAACAAGTCTGCAACACATCCTTAAGAGTTACATGATTTCACCCAATGTCAATGTGTAATTTCTCCAGTTCTGATCATTGTTTAGGTTGTTGGTAGCTTGGTCCAATGCCAAAACACAGTGAAATCTTTTTATGGCTTTAAACGCGTTTTCTCCTCGAGAGAAACATGATTTCACTAAAAACGTTATAGTTTAAACACACCTGTTGTACATGTCTGCAAACACTCTCAGAGCCTTAAAGTAGGGTTTTCACCAATGTGTTTTTTGGTGAGAAACCTTCTATTTCAAGGTTCTGTGCGTTTTCAGACACGTACAATATGTATTTTTTGTGTTTCTGATGAAATCCCTCCTTTTAATGCATTTTCTCACAGAAAATTAGTCTCTTGCCATTGCAAAATGGCTTTCTTGAAAAAGCATATTGTGGTCGAGAAATGGTGTTTTAAACAATAAAAACGACTCCCGGCCTTATTTAGTTCACATTTTTACTTTTGGTAACCTAGCCCGTATTCATAACGCACTAAACCTTTTTATCGCGTTAAACGCCTTTTCTCGACAACAAAAGCACAATTTCATCAAAAACAAACAAAGCAAGAAACATGAATCTATTCAACAAGTCTGCAACACATCCTTAAGAGTTACATGATTTCACCCAATGTCAATGTGTAATTTCTCCAGTTCTGATCATTGTTTAGGTTGTTGGTAGCTTGGTCCAATGCCAAAACACAGTGAAATCTTTTTATGGCTTTAAACGCGTTTTCTCCTCGAGAGAAACATGTTTTCACTAAAAACGTTATAGTTTAAACATGCCTGTTGTACATGTCTGCAAACACTCAGAGCCTTAAAGTAGGGTTTTCACCAATGTGTTTTTTGGTGAGAAACCTTCTATTTCAAAGGTTCTGTGCGTTTTCAGACATGTTCAGTATGTATTTTTTGTGTTTTCTGATGAAATCCCTCCTTTTAATGCATTTTCTCACAGAAAATGAGTCTCTCACCATGGGAAAATGGCTTTGTTGAAAACGCATATTGTGGTCGAGAAATGGTGTTTTAAACAATAAAACGACTCCCGGCCTTATTTAGTTCACATTTTTACTTTTGGTAACCTAGCCCGTATTCATAACGCACTAAACCTTTTTATCGCGTTAAACGCCTTTTCTCGACAAGAAAAGCACAATTTCATCAAAAACAAACAAAACAAGAAAAATGAATCTATTCAACAAGTCTGCAACACATCCTTAAGAGTTACATGATTTCACCCAATGTCAATGTGTAATTTCTCCAGTTCTGATCATTGTTTAGGTTGTTGGTAGCTTGGTCCAATGCCAAAACACAGTGAAATCTTTTTATGGCTTTAAACGCGTTTTCTCCTCGAGAGAAACATGATTTCACTAAAAACGTTATAGTTTAAACACGCCTGTAGTACATGTCTGCAAACACTCTCAGAGCCTTAAAGTAGGGTTTTCACCAATGTGTTTTTTGGTGAGAAACCTTCTATTTCAAGGTTCTGTGCGTTTTCAGACACGTACAATATGTATTTTTTGTGTTTCTGATGAAATCCCTCCTTTTAATGCATTTTCTCACAGAAAATTAGTCTCTTGCCATTGCAAAATGGCTTTCTTGAAAAAGCATATTGTGGTCGAGAAATGGTGTTTTAAACAATAAAAACGACTCCCGGCCTTATTTAGTTCACATTTTTACTTTTGGTAACCTAGCCCGTATTCATAACGCACTAAACCTTTTTATCGCGTTAAACGCCTTTTCTCGACAACAAAAGCACAATTTCATCAAAAACAAACAAAGCAAGAAAAATGAATCTATTCAACAAGTCTGCAACACATCCTTAAGAGTTACATGATTTCACCCAATGTCAATGTGTAATTTCTCCAGTTCTGATCATTGTTTAGGTTGTTGGTAGCTTGGTCCAATGCCAAAACACAGTGAAATCTTTTTATGGCTTTAAACGCGTTTTCTCCTCGAGAGAAACATGTTTTCACTAAAAACGTTATAGTTTAAACATGCCTGTTGTACATGTCTGCAAACACTCAGAGCCTTAAAGTAGGGTTTTCACCAATGTGTTTTTTGGTGAGAAACCTTCTATTTCAAAGGTTCTGTGCGTTTTCAGACATGTTCAGTATGTATTTTTTGTGTTTCTGATGAAATCCCTCCTTTTAATGCATTTTCTCACAGAAAATGAGTCCCTCACCATGGGAAAATGGCTTTTTTGAAAACGCATATTCTGGTCGAGAAATGGTGTTTTAAACAATAAAAACGTCTCCCGGCCTTATTTAGTTCACATTTTAACTTTTGTTAACCTAGCCCGTATTCATAACGCACTAAACCTTTTTATCGCGTTAAACGCCTTTCTCGACAAGAAAAGCACAATTTCATCAAAAACAAACAAAACAAGAAAAATGAATCTATTCAACAAGTCTGCAACACATCCTTAAGAGTTACATGATTTCACCCAATGTCAATGTGTAATTTCTCCAGTTCTGATCATTGTTTAGGTTGTTGGTAGCTTGGTCCAATGCCAAAACACAGTGAAATCTTTTTATGGCTTTAAACGCGTTTTCTCCTCGAGAGAAACATGATTTCACTAAAAACGTTATAGTTTAAACACACCTGTTGTACATGTCTGCAAACACTCTCAGAGCCTTAAAGTAGGGTTTTCACCAATGTGTTTTTTGGTGAGAAACCTTCTATTTCAAGTTTCTGTGCGTTTTCAGACACGTACAATATGTATTTTTTGTGTTTCTGATGAAATCCCTCCTTTTAATGCATTTTCTCACAGAAAATTAGTCTCTTGCCATTGCAAAATGGCTTTCTTGAAAAAGCATATTGTGGTCGAGAAATGGTGTTTTAAACAATAAAAACGACTCCCGGCCTTATTTAGTTCACATTTTTACTTTTGGTAACCTAGCCCGTATTCATAACGCACTAAACCTTTTTATCGCGTTAAACGCCTTTTCTCGACAACAAAAGCACAATTTCATCAAAAACAAACAAAGCAAGAAAAATGAATCTATTCAACAAGTCTGCAACACATCCTTAAGAGTTACATGATTTCACCCAATGTCAATGTGTAATTTCTCCAGTTCTGATCATTGTTTAGGTTGTTGGTAGCTTGGTCCAATGCCAAAACACAGTGAAATCTTTTTATGGCTTTAAACGCGTTTTCTCCTCGAGAGAAACATGTTTTCACTAAAAACGTTATAGTTTAAACATGCCTTTTGTACATGTCTGCAAACACTCAGAGCCTTAAAGTAGGGTTTTCACCAATGTGTTTTTTGGTGAGAAACCTTCTATTTCAAAGGTTCTGTGCGTTTTCAGACATGTTCAGTATGTATTTTTTTGTGTTTTCTGATGAAATCCCTCCTTTTAATGCATTTTCTCACAGAAAATGAGTCTCTCACCATGGGAAAATGGCTTTGTTGAAAACGCATATTCTGGTCGAGAAATGGTGTTTTAAACAATAAAACGACTCCCGGCCTTATTTAGTTCACATTTTAACTTTTGTTAACCTAGCCCGTATTCATAACGCACTAAACCTTTTTATCGCGTTAAACGCCTTTTCTCGACAAGAAAAGCACAATTTCATCAAAAACAAACAAAACAAGAAAAATGAATCTATTCAACAAGTCTGCAACACATCCTTAAGAGTTACATGATTTCACCCAATGTCAATGTGTAATTTCTCCAGTTCTGATCATTGTTTAGGTTGTTGGTAGCTTGGTCCAATGCCAAAACACAGTGAAATCTTTTTATGGCTTTAAACGCGTTTTCTCCTCGAGAGAAACATGATTTCACTAAAAACGTTATAGTTTAAACATGCCTGTTGTACATGTCTGCAAACACTCAGAGCCTTAAAGTAGGGTTTTCACCAATGTGTTTTTTGGTGAGAAACCTTCTATTTCAAAGGTTCTGTGCGTTTTCAGACATGTTCAGTATGTATTTTTTGTGTTTTCTGATGAAATCCCTCCTTTTAATGCATTTTCTCACAGAAAATGAGTCTCTCACCATGGGAAAATGGCTTTGTTGAAAACGCATATTCTGGTCGAGAAATGGTGTTTTAAACAATAAAACGACTCCCGGCCTTATTTAGTTCACATTTTTACTTTTGGTAACCTAGCCCGTATTCATAACGCACTAAACCTTTTTATCGCGTTAAACGCCTTTTCTCGACAAGAAAAGCACAATTTCATCAAAAACAAACAAAACAAGAAAAATGAATCTATTCAACAAGTCTGCAACACATCCTTAAGAGTTACATGATTTCACCCAATGTCAATGTGTAATTTCTCCAGTTCTGATCATTGTTTAGGTTGTTGGTAGCTTGGTCCAATGCCAAAACACAGTGAAATCTTTTTATGGCTTTAAACGCGTTTTCTCCTCGAGAGAAACATGATTTCACTAAAAACGTTATAGTTTAAACACGCCTGTTGTACATGTCTGCAAACACTCTCAGAGCCTTAAAGTAGGGTTTTCACCAATGTGTTTTTTGGTGAGAAACCTTCTATTTCAAGGTTCAGTGCGTTTTCAGACACGTACAATATGTATTTTTTGTGTTTTCTGATGAAATCCCTCCTTTTAATGCATTTTCTCACAGAAAATGAGTCCCTCACCATGGGAAAATGGCTTTTTTGAAAACGCATATTCTGGTCGAGAAATGGTGTTTTAAACAATAAAAACGTCTCCCGGCCTTATTTAGTTCAC
Source organism: Lampris incognitus (assembly GCF_029633865.1). Taxonomy (NCBI): domain Eukaryota; kingdom Metazoa; phylum Chordata; class Actinopteri; order Lampriformes; family Lampridae; genus Lampris; species Lampris incognitus. Next base: position 49,637,855 of record NC_079213.1, on the reverse strand, counting down.
ATTTTAACTTTTGTTAACCTAGCCCGTATTCATAACGCACTAAACCTTTTTATCGCGTTAAACGCCTTTTCTCGACAACAAAAGCACAATTTCATCAAAAACAAACAAAGCAAGAAAAATGAATCTATTCAACAAGTCTGCAACACATCCTTAAGAGTTACATGATTTCACCCAATGTCAATGTGTAATTTCTCCAGTTCTGATCATTGTTTAGGTTGTTGGTAGCTTGGTCCAATGCCAAAACACAGTGAAATCTTTTTATGGCTTTAAACGCGTTTTCTCCTCGAGAGAAACATGTTTTCACTAAAAACGTTATAGTTTAAACATGCCTGTTGTACATGTCTGCAAACACTCTCAGAGCCTTAAAGTAGGGTTTTCACCAATGTGTTTTTTGGTGAGAAACCTTCTATTTCAAGGTTCAGTGCGTTTTCAGACACGTACAATATGTATTTTTTGTGTTTTCTGATGAAATCCCTCCTTTTAATGCATTTTCTCACAGAAAATGAGTCCCTCACCATGGGAAAATGGCTTTTTTGAAAACGCATATTCTGGTCGAGAAATGGTGTTTTAAACAATAAAAACGTCTCCCGGCCTTATTTAGTTCACATTTTAACTTTTGTTAACCTAGCCCGTATTCATAACGCACTAAACCTTTTTATCGCGTTAAACGCCTTTTCTCGACAACAAAAGCACAATTTCATCAAAAACAAACAAAGCAAGAAAAATGAATCTATTCAACAAGTCTGCAACACATCCTTAAGAGTTACATGATTTCACCCAATGTCAATGTGTAATTTCTCCAGTTCTGATCATTGTTTAGGTTGTTGGTAGCTTGGTCCAATGCCAAAACACAGTGAAATCTTTTTATGGCTTTAAACGCGTTTTCTCCTCGAGAGAAACATGTTTTCACTAAAAACGTTATAGTTTAAACATGCCTGTTGTACATGTCTGCAAACACTCAGAGCCTTAAAGTAGGGTTTTCACCAATGTGTTTTTTGGTGAGAAACCTTCTATTTCAAAGGTTCTGTGCGTTTTCAGACATGTTCAGTATGTATTTTTTGTGTTTTCTGATGAAATCCCTCCTTTTAATGCATTTTCTCACAGAAAATGAGTCTCTCACCATGGGAAAATGGCTTTGTTGAAAACGCATATTCTGGTCGAGAAATGGTGTTTTAAACAATAAAACGACTCCCGGCCTTATTTAGTTCACATTTTTACTTTTGGTAACCTAGCCCGTATTCATAACGCACTAAACCTTTTTATCGCGTTAAACGCCTTTTCTCGACAAGAAAAGCACAATTTCATCAAAAACAAACAAAACAAGAAAAATGAATCTATTCAACAAGTCTGCAACACATCCTTAAGAGTTACATGATTTCACCCAATGTCAATGTGTAATTTCTCCAGTTCTGATCATTGTTTAGGTTGTTGGTAGCTTGGTCCAATGCCAAAACACAGTGAAATCTTTTTATGGCTTTAAACGCGTTTTCTCCTCGAGAGAAACATGATTTCACTAAAAACGTTATAGTTTAAACACACCTGTTGTACATGTCTGCAAACACTCTCAGAGCCTTAAAGTAGGGTTTTCACCAATGTGTTTTTTGGTGAGAAACCTTCTATTTCAAGGTTCTGTGCGTTTTCAGACACGTACAATATGTATTTTTTGTGTTTCTGATGAAATCCCTCCTTTTAATGCATTTTCTCACAGAAAATTAGTCTCTTGCCATTGCAAAATGGCTTTCTTGAAAAAGCATATTGTGGTCGAGAAATGGTGTTTTAAACAATAAAAACGACTCCCGGCCTTATTTAGTTCACATTTTTACTTTTGGTAACCTAGCCCGTATTCATAACGCACTAAACCTTTTTATCGCGTTAAACGCCTTTTCTCGACAACAAAAGCACAATTTCATCAAAAACAAACAAAGCAAGAAAAATGAATCTATTCAACAAGTCTGCAACACATCCTTAAGAGTTACATGATTTCACCCAATGTCAATGTGTAATTTCTCCAGTTCTGATCATTGTTTAGGTTGTTGGTAGCTTGGTCCAATGCCAAAACACAGTGAAATCTTTTTATGGCTTTAAACGCGTTTTCTCCTCGAGAGAAACATGTTTTCACTAAAAACGTTATAGTTTAAACATGCCTGTTGTACATGTCTGCAAACACTCAGAGCCTTAAAGTAGGGTTTTCACCAATGTGTTTTTTGGTGAGAAACCTTCTATTTCAAAGGTTCTGTGCGTTTTCAGACATGTTCAGTATGTATTTTTTGTGTTTTCTGATGAAATCCCTCCTTTTAATGCATTTTCTCACAGAAAATGAGTCTCTCACCATGGGAAAATGGCTTTGTTGAAAACGCATATTCTGGTCGAGAAATGGTGTTTTAAACAATAAAACGACTCCCGGCCTTATTTAGTTCACATTTTTACTTTTGGTAACCTAGCCCGTATTCATAACGCACTAAACCTTTTTATCGCGTTAAACGCCTTTTCTCGACAAGAAAAGCACAATTTCATCAAAAACAAACAAAACAAGAAAAATGAATCTATTCAACAAGTCTGCAACACATCCTTAAGAGTTACATGATTTCACCCAATGTCAATGTGTAATTTCTCCAGTTCTGATCATTGTTTAGGTTGTTGGTAGCTTGGTCCAATGCCAAAACACAGTGAAATCTTTTTATGGCTTTAAACGCGTTTTCTCCTCGAGAGAAACATGATTTCACTAAAAACGTTATAGTTTAAACACACCTGTTGTACATGTCTGCAAACACTCTCAGAGCCTTAAAGTAGGGTTTTCACCAATGTGTTTTTTGGTGAGAAACCTTCTATTTCAAGGTTCTGTGCGTTTTCAGACACGTACAATATGTATTTTTTGTGTTTCTGATGAAATCCCTCCTTTTAATGCATTTTCTCACAGAAAATTAGTCTCTTGCCATTGCAAAATGGCTTTCTTGAAAAAGCATATTGTGGTCGAGAAATGGTGTTTTAAACAATAAAAACGACTCCCGGCCTTATTTAGTTCACATTTTTACTTTTGGTAACCTAGCCCGTATTCATAACGCACTAAACCTTTTTATCGCGTTAAACGCCTTTTCTCGACAACAAAAGCACAATTTCATCAAAAACAAACAAAGCAAGAAAAATGAATCTATTCAACAAGTCTGCAACACATCCTTAAGAGTTACATGATTTCACCCAATGTCAATGTGTAATTTCTCCAGTTCTGATCATTGTTTAGGTTGTTGGTAGCTTGGTCCAATGCCAAAACACAGTGAAATCTTTTTATGGCTTTAAACGCGTTTTCTCCTCGAGAGAAACATGTTTTCACTAAAAACGTTATAGTTTAAACATGCCTGTTGTACATGTCTGCAAACACTCAGAGCCTTAAAGTAGGGTTTTCACCAATGTGTTTTTTGGTGAGAAACCTTCTATTTCAAAGGTTCTGTGCGTTTTCAGACATGTTCAGTATGTATTTTTTGTGTTTTCTGATGAAATCCCTCCTTTTAATGCATTTTCTCACAGAAAATGAGTCTCTCACCATGGGAAAATGGCTTTGTTGAAAACGCATATTCTGGTCGAGAAATGGTGTTTTAAACAATAAAACGACTCCCGGCCTTATTTAGTTCACATTTTTACTTTTGGTAACCTAGCCCGTATTCATAACGCACTAAACCTTTTTATCGCGTTAAACGCCTTTTCTCGACAAGAAAAGCACAATTTCATCAAAAACAAACAAAACAAGAAAAATGAATCTATTCAACAAGTCTGCAACACATCCTTAAGAGTTACATGATTTCACCCAATGTCAATGTGTAATTTCTCCAGTTCTGATCATTGTTTAGGTTGTTGGTAGCTTGGTCCAATGCCAAAACACAGTGAAATCTTTTTATGGCTTTAAACGCGTTTTCTCCTCGAGAGAAACATGATTTCACTAAAAACGTTATAGTTTAAACACGCCTGTTGTACATGTCTGCAAACACTCTCAGAGCCTTAAAGTAGGGTTTTCACCAATGTGTTTTTTGGTGAGAAACCTTCTATTTCAAGGTTCAGTGCGTTTTCAGACACGTACAATATGTATTTTTTGTGTTTCTGATGAAATCCCTCCTTTTAATGCATTTTCTCACAGAAAATGAGTCTCTTGCCATGGCAAAATGGCTATCTTGAAAAAGCATATTGTGGTCGAGAAATGGTGTTTTAAACAATAAAAACGACTCCCGGCCTTATTTAGTTCACATTTTTACTTTTGGTAACCTAGCCCGTATTCATAACGCACTAAACCTTTTTATCGCGTTAAACGCCTTTCTCGACAAGAAAAGCACAATTTCATCAAAAACAAACAAAACAAGAAAAATGAATCTATTCAACAAGTCTGCAACACATCCTTAAGAGTTACATGATTTCACCCAATGTCAATGTGTAATTTCTCCAGTTCTGATCATTGTTTAGGTTGTTGGTAGCTTGGTCCAATGCCAAAACACAGTGAAATCTTTTTATGGCTTTAAACGCGTTTTCTCCTCGAGAGAAACATGATTTCACTAAAAACGTTATAGTTTAAACATGCCTGTTGTACATGTCTGCAAACACTCTCAGAGCCTTAAAGTAGGGTTTTCACCAATGTGTTTTTTGGTGAGAAACCTTCTATTTCAAGGTTCTGTGCGTTTTCAGACACGTACAATATGTATTTTTTGTGTTTCTGATGAAATCCCTCCTTTTAATGCATTTTCTCACAGAAAATTAGTCTCTTGCCATGGCAAAATGGCTTTCTTGAAAAAGCATATTGTGGTCGAGAAATGGTGTTTTAAACAATAAAAACGACTCCCGGCCTTATTTAGTTCACATTTTTACTTTTGGTAACCTAGCCCGTATTCATAACGCACTAAACCTTTTTATCGCGTTAAACGCCTTTTCTCGACAACAAAAGCACAATTTCATCAAAAACAAACAAAACAAGAAAAATGAATCTATTCAACAAGTCTGCAACACATCCTTAAGAGTTACATGATTTCACCCAATGTCAATGTGTAATTTCTCCAGTTCTGATCATTGTTTAGGTTGTTGGTAGCTTGGTCCAATGCCAAAACACAGTGAAATCTTTTTATGGCTTTAAACGCGTTTTCTCCTCGAGAGAAACATGATTTCACTAAAAACGTTATAGTTTAAACATGCCTGTTGTACATGTCTGCAAACACTCAGAGCCTTAAAGTAGGGTTTTCACCAATGTGTTTTTTGGTGAGAAACCTTCTATTTCAAAGGTTCTGTGCGTTTTCAGACATGTTCAGTATGTATTTTTTGTGTTTTCTGATGAAATCCCTCCTTTTAATGCATTTTCTCACAGAAAATGAGTCTCTCACCATGGGAAAATGGCTTTTTTGAAAACGCATATTCTGGTCGAGAAATGGTGTTTTAAACAATAAAACGACTCCCGGCCTTATTTAGTTCACATTTTTACTTTTGGTAACCTAGCCCGTATTCATAACGCACTAAACCTTTTTATCGCGTTAAACGCCTTTTCTCGACAACAAAAGCACAATTTCATCAAAAACAAACAAAGCAAGAAAAATGAATCTATTCAACAAGTCTGCAACACATCCTTAAGAGTTACATGATTTCACCCAATGTCAATGTGTAATTTCTCCAGTTCTGATCATTGTTTAGGTTGTTGGTAGCTTGGTCCAATGCCAAAACACAGTGAAATCTTTTTATGGCTTTAAACGCGTTTTCTCCTCGAGAGAAACATGATTTCACTAAAAACGTTATAGTTTAAACACGCCTGTTGTACATGTCTGCAAACACTCTCAGAGCCTTAAAGTAGGGTTTTCACCAATGTGTTTTTTGGTGAGAAACCTTCTATTTCAAGGTTCTGTGCGTTTTCAGACACGTACAATATGTATTTTTTGTGTTTCTGATGAAATCCCTCCTTTTAATGCATTTTCTCACAGAAAATGAGTCTCTTGCCATGGCAAAATGGCTATCTTGAAAAAGCATATTGTGGTCGAGAAATGGTGTTTTAAACAATAAAAACGACTCCCGGCCTTATTTAGTTCACATTTTTACTTTTGGTAACCTAGCCCGTATTCATAACGCACTAAACCTTTTTATCGCGTTAAACGCCTTTTCTCGACAACAAAAGCACAATTTCATCAAAAACAAACAAAACAAGAAAAATGAATCTATTCAACAAGTCTGCAACACATCCTTAAGAGTTACATGATTTCACCCAATGTCAATGTGTAATTTCTCCAGTTCTGATCATTGTTTAGGTTGTTGGTAGCTTGGTCCAATGCCAAAACACAGTGAAATCTTTTTATGGCTTTAAACGCGTTTTCTCCTCGAGAGAAACATGATTTCACTAAAAACGTTATAGTTTAAACATGCCTGTTGTACATGTCTACAAACACTCTCAGAGCCTTAAAGTAGGGTTTTCACCAATGTGTTTTTTGGTGAGAAACCTTCTATTTCAAGGTTCTGTGCGTTTTCAGACACGTACAATATGTATTTTTTGTGTTTCTGATGAAATCCCTCCTTTTAATGCATTTTCTCACAGAAAATTAGTCTCTTGCCATGGCAAAATGGCTTTCTTGAAAAAGCATATTGTGGTCGAGAAATGGTGTTTTAAACAATAAAAACGACTCCCGGCCTTATTTAGTTCACATTTTTACTTTTGGTAACCTAGCCCGTATTCATAACGCACTAAACCTTTTTATCGCGTTAAACGCCTTTTCTCGACAACAAAAGCACAATTTCATCAAAAACAAACAAAGCAAGAAAAATGAATCTATTCAACAAGTCTGCAACACATCCTTAAGAGTTACATGATTTCACCCAATGTCAATGTGTAATTTCTCCAGTTCTGATCATTGTTTAGGTTGTTGGTAGCTTGGTCCAATGCCAAAACACAGTGAAATCTTTTTATGGCTTTAAACGCGTTTTCTCCTCGAGAGAAACATGATTTCACTAAAAACGTTATAGTTTAAACACGCCTGTTGTACATGTCTGCAAACACTCTCAGAGCCTTAAAGTAGGGTTTTCACCAATGTGTTTTTTGGTGAGAAACCTTCTATTTCAAGGTTCTGTGCGTTTTCAGACACGTACAATATGTATTTTTTGTGTTTCTGATGAAATCCCTCCTTTTAATGCATTTTCTCACAGAAAATTAGTCTCTTGCCATTGCAAAATGGCTTTCTTGAAAAAGCATATTGTGGTCGAGAAATGGTGTTTTAAACAATAAAAACGACTCCCGGCCTTATTTAGTTCACATTTTTACTTTTGGTAACCTAGCCCGTATTCATAACGCACTAAACCTTTTTATCGCGTTAAACGCCTTTTCTCGACAACAAAAGCACAATTTCATCAAAAACAAACAAAGCAAGAAAAATGAATCTATTCAACAAGTCTGCAACACATCCTTAAGAGTTACATGATTTCACCCAATGTCAATGTGTAATTTCTCCAGTTCTGATCATTGTTTAGGTTGTTGGTAGCTTGGTCCAATGCCAAAACACAGTGAAATCTTTTTATGGCTTTAAACGCGTTTTCTCCTCGAGAGAAACATGTTTTCACTAAAAACGTTATAGTTTAAACATGCCTGTTGTACATGTCTGCAAACACTCAGAGCCTTAAAGTAGGGTTTTCACCAATGTGTTTTTTGGTGAGAAACCTTCTATTTCAAAGGTTCTGTGCGTTTTCAGACATGTTCAGTATGTATTTTTTGTGTTTCTGATGAAATCCCTCCTTTTAATGCATTTTCTCACAGAAAATGAGTCCCTCACCATGGGAAAATGGCTTTTTTGAAAACGCATATTCTGGTCGAGAAATGGTGTTTTAAACAATAAAAACGTCTCCCGGCCTTATTTAGTTCACATTTTAACTTTTGTTAACCTAGCCCGTATTCATAACGCACTAAACCTTTTTATCGCGTTAAACGCCTTTCTCGACAAGAAAAGCACAATTTCATCAAAAACAAACAAAACAAGAAAAATGAATCTATTCAACAAGTCTGCAACACATCCTTAAGAGTTACATGATTTCACCCAATGTCAATGTGTAATTTCTCCAGTTCTGATCATTGTTTAGGTTGTTGGTAGCTTGGTCCAATGCCAAAACACAGTGAAATCTTTTTATGGCTTTAAACGCGTTTTCTCCTCGAGAGAAACATGATTTCACTAAAAACGTTATAGTTTAAACACACCTGTTGTACATGTCTGCAAACACTCTCAGAGCCTTAAAGTAGGGTTTTCACCAATGTGTTTTTTGGTGAGAAACCTTCTATTTCAAGGTTCTGTGCGTTTTCAGACACGTACAATATGTATTTTTTGTGTTTCTGATGAAATCCCTCCTTTTAATGCATTTTCTCACAGAAAATTAGTCTCTTGCCATTGCAAAATGGCTTTCTTGAAAAAGCATATTGTGGTCGAGAAATGGTGTTTTAAACAATAAAAACGACTCCCGGCCTTATTTAGTTCACATTTTTACTTTTGGTAACCTAGCCCGTATTCATAACGCACTAAACCTTTTTATCGCGTTAAACGCCTTTTCTCGACAACAAAAGCACAATTTCATCAAAAACAAACAAAGCAAGAAAAATGAATCTATTCAACAAGTCTGCAACACATCCTTAAGAGTTACATGATTTCACCCAATGTCAATGTGTAATTTCTCCAGTTCTGATCATTGTTTAGGTTGTTGGTAGCTTGGTCCAATGCCAAAACACAGTGAAATCTTTTTATGGCTTTAAACGCGTTTTCTCCTCGAGAGAAACATGTTTTCACTAAAAACGTTATAGTTTAAACATGCCTGTTGTACATGTCTGCAAACACTCAGAGCCTTAAAGTAGGGTTTTCACCAATGTGTTTTTTGGTGAGAAACCTTCTATTTCAAAGGTTCTGTGCGTTTTCAGACATGTTCAGTATGTATTTTTTGTGTTTTCTGATGAAATCCCTCCTTTTAATGCATTTTCTCACAGAAAATGAGTCTCACACCATGGGAAAATGGCTTTGTTGAAAACGCATATTCTGGTCGAGAAATGGTGTTTTAAACAATAAAACGACTCCCGGCCTTATTTAGTTCACATTTTTACTTTTGGTAACCTAGCCCGTATTCATAACGCACTAAACCTTTTTATCGCGTTAAACGCCTTTTCTCGACAACAAAAGCACAATTTCATCAAAAACAAACAAAGCAAGAAAAATGAATCTATTCAACAAGTCTGCAACACATCCTTAAGAGTTACATGATTTCACCCAATGTCAATGTGTAATTTCTCCAGTTCTGATCATTGTTTAGGTTGTTGGTAGCTTGGTCCAATGCCAAAACACAGTGAAATCTTTTTATGGCTTTAAACGCGTTTTCTCCTCGAGAGAAACATGATTTCACTAAAAACGTTATAGTTTAAACACGCCTGTTGTACATGTCTGCAAACACTCTCAGAGCCTTAAAGTAGGGTTTTCACCAATGTGTTTTTTGGTGAGAAACCTTCTATTTCAAGGTTCTGTGCGTTTTCAGACACGTACAATATGTATTTTTTGTGTTTCTGATGAAATCCCTCCTTTTAATGCATTTTCTCACAGAAAATTAGTCTCTTGCCATTGCAAAATGGCTTTCTTGAAAAAGCATATTGTGGTCGAGAAATGGTGTTTTAAACAATAAAAACGACTCCCGGCCTTATTTAGTTCACATTTTTACTTTTGGTAACCTAGCCCGTATTCATAACGCACTAAACCTTTTTATCGCGTTAAACGCCTTTTCTCGACAACAAAAGCACAATTTCATCAAAAACAAACAAAGCAAGAAAAATGAATCTATTCAACAAGTCTGCAACACATCCTTAAGAGTTACATGATTTCACCCAATGTCAATGTGTAATTTCTCCAGTTCTGATCATTGTTTAGGTTGTTGGTAGCTTGGTCCAATGCCAAAACACAGTGAAATCTTTTTATGGCTTTAAACGCGTTTTCTCCTCGAGAGAAACATGTTTTCACTAAAAACGTTATAGTTTAAACATGCCTGTTGTACATGTCTGCAAACACTCAGAGCCTTAAAGTAGGGTTTTCACCAATGTGTTTTTTGGTGAGAAACCTTCTATTTCAAAGGTTCTGTGCGTTTTCAGACATGTTCAGTATGTATTTTTTGTGTTTCTGATGAAATCCCTCCTTTTAATGCATTTTCTCACAGAAAATGAGTCCCTCACCATGGGAAAATGGCTTTTTTGAAAACGCATATTCTGGTCGAGAAATGGTGTTTTAAACAATAAAAACGTCTCCCGGCCTTATTTAGTTCACATTTTAACTTTTGTTAACCTAGCCCGTATTCATAACGCACTAAACCTTTTTATCGCGTTAAACGCCTTTCTCGACAAGAAAAGCACAATTTCATCAAAAACAAACAAAACAAGAAAAATGAATCTATTCAACAAGTCTGCAACACATCCTTAAGAGTTACATGATTTCACCCAATGTCAATGTGTAATTTCTCCAGTTCTGATCATTGTTTAGGTTGTTGGTAGCTTGGTCCAATGCCAAAACACAGTGAAATCTTTTTATGGCTTTAAACGCGTTTTCTCCTCGAGAGAAACATGATTTCACTAAAAACGTTATAGTTTAAACACACCTGTTGTACATGTCTGCAAACACTCTCAGAGCCTTAAAGTAGGGTTTTCACCAATGTGTTTTTTGGTGAGAAACCTTCTATTTCAAGGTTCTGTGCGTTTTCAGACACGTACAATATGTATTTTTTGTGTTTCTGATGAAATCCCTCCTTTTAATGCATTTTCTCACAGAAAATTAGTCTCTTGCCATTGCAAAATGGCTTTCTTGAAAAAGCATATTGTGGTCGAGAAATGGTGTTTTAAACAATAAAAACGACTCCCGGCCTTATTTAGTTCACATTTTTACTTTTGGTAACCTAGCCCGTATTCATAACGCACTAAACCTTTTTATCGCGTTAAACGCCTTTTCTCGACAACAAAAGCACAATTTCATCAAAAACAAACAAAGCAAGAAAAATGAATCTATTCAACAAGTCTGCAACACATCCTTAAGAGTTACATGATTTCACCCAATGTCAATGTGTAATTTCTCCAGTTCTGATCATTGTTTAGGTTGTTGGTAGCTTGGTCCAATGCCAAAACACAGTGAAATCTTTTTATGGCTTTAAACGCGTTTTCTCCTCGAGAGAAACATGTTTTCACTAAAAACGTTATAGTTTAAACATGCCTGTTGTACATGTCTGCAAACACTCAGAGCCTTAAAGTAGGGTTTTCACCAATGTGTTTTTTGGTGAGAAACCTTCTATTTCAAAGGTTCTGTGCGTTTTCAGACATGTTCAGTATGTATTTTTTGTGTTTTCTGATGAAATCCCTCCTTTTAATGCATTTTCTCACAGAAAATGAGTCTCACACCATGGGAAAATGGCTTTGTTGAAAACGCATATTCTGGTCGAGAAATGGTGTTTTAAACAATAAAACGACTCCCGGCCTTATTTAGTTCACATTTTTACTTTTGGTAACCTAGCCCGTATTCATAACGCACTAAACCTTTTTATCGCGTTAAACGCCTTTTCTCGACAAGAAAAGCACAATTTCATCAAAAACAAACAAAACAAGAAAAATGAATCTATTCAACAAGTCTGCAACACATCCTTAAGAGTTACATGATTTCACCCAATGTCAATGTGTAATTTCTCCAGTTCTGATCATTGTTTAGGTTGTTGGTAGCTTGGTCCAATGCCAAAACACAGTGAAATCTTTTTATGGCTTTAAACGCGTTTTCTCCTCGAGAGAAACATGATTTCACTAAAAACGTTATAGTTTAAACACGCCTGTTGTACATGTCTGCAAACACTCTCAGAGCCTTAAAGTAGGGTTTTCACCAATGTGTTTTTTGGTGAGAAACCTTCTATTTCAAGGTTCAGTGCGTTTTCAGACACGTACAATATGTATTTTTTGTGTTTCTGATGAAATCCCTCCTTTTAATGCATTTTCTCACAGAAAATGAGTCTCTTGCCATGGCAAAATGGCTATCTTGAAAAAGCATATTGTGGTCGAGAAATGGTGTTTTAAACAATAAAAACGACTCCCGGCCTTATTTAGTTCACATTTTTACTTTTGGTAACCTAGCCCGTATTCATAACGCACTAAACCTTTTTATCGCGTTAAACGCCTTTCTCGACAAGAAAAGCACAATTTCATCAAAAACAAACAAAACAAGAAAAATGAATCTATTCAACAAGTCTGCAACACATCCTTAAGAGTTACATGATTTCACCCAATGTCAATGTGTAATTTCTCCAGTTCTGATCATTGTTTAGGTTGTTGGTAGCTTGGTCCAATGCCAAAACACAGTGAAATCTTTTTATGGCTTTAAACGCGTTTTCTCCTCGAGAGAAACATGATTTCACTAAAAACGTTATAGTTTAAACATGCCTGTTGTACATGTCTACAAACACTCTCAGAGCCTTAAAGTAGGGTTTTCACCAATGTGTTTTTTGGTGAGAAACCTTCTATTTCAAGGTTCTGTGCGTTTTCAGACACGTACAATATGTATTTTTTGTGTTTCTGATGAAATCCCTCCTTTTAATGCATTTTCTCACAGAAAATTAGTCTCTTGCCATGGCAAAATGGCTTTCTTGAAAAAGCATATTGTGGTCGAGAAATGGTGTTTTAAACAATAAAAACGACTCCCGGCCTTATTTAGTTCACATTTTTACTTTTGGTAACCTAGCCCGTATTCATAACGCACTAAACCTTTTTATCGCGTTAAACGCCTTTTCTCGACAACAAAAGCACAATTTCATCAAAAACAAACAAAACAAGAAAAAAATCTATTCAACAAGTCTGCAACACATCCTTAAGAGTTACATGATTTCACCCAATGTCAATGTGTAATTTCTCCAGTTCTGATCATTGTTTAGGTTGTTGGTAGCTTGGTCCAATGCCAAAACACAGTGAAATCTTTTTATGGCTTTAAACGCGTTTTCTCCTCGAGAGAAACATGATTTCACTAAAAACGTTATAGTTTAAACATGCCTGTTGTACATGTCTGCAAACACTCAGAGCCTTAAAGTAGGGTTTTCACCAATGTGTTTTTTGGTGAGAAACCTTCTATTTCAAAGGATCTGTGCGTTTTCAGACATGTTCAGTATGTATTTTTTGTGTTTTCTGATGAAATCCCTCCTTTTAATGCATTTTCTCACAGAAAATGAGTCTCTCACCATGGGAAAATGGCTTTTTTGAAAACGCATATTCTGGTCGAGAAATGGTGTTTTAAACAATAAAACGACTCCCGGCCTTATTTAGTTCACATTTTTACTTTTGGTAACCTAGCCCGTATTCATAACGCACTAAACCTTTTTATCGCGTTAAACGCCTTTTCTCGACAACAAAAGCACAATTTCATCAAAAACAAACAAAGCAAGAAAAATGAATCTATTCAACAAGTCTGCAACACATCCTTAAGAGTTACATGATTTCACCCAATGTCAATGTGTAATTTCTCCAGTTCTGATCATTGTTTAGGTTGTTGGTAGCTTGGTCCAATGCCAAAACACAGTGAAATCTTTTTATGGCTTTAAACGCGTTTTCTCCTCGAGAGAAACATGATTTCACTAAAAACGTTATAGTTTAAACACGCCTGTTGTACATGTCTGCAAACACTCTCAGAGCCTTAAAGTAGGGTTTTCACCAATGTGTTTTTTGGTGAGAAACCTTCTATTTCAAGGTTCTGTGTGTTTTCAGACATGTTCAGTATGTATTTTTTGTGTTTCTGATGAAATCCCTCCTTTTAATGCATTTTCTCACAGAAAATGAGTCTCTTGCCATGGCAAAATGGCTATCTTGAAAAAGCATATTGTGGTCGAGAAATGGTGTTTTAAACAATAAAAACGACTCCCGGCCTTATTTAGTTCACATTTTTACTTTTGGTAACCTAGCCCGTATTCATAACGCACTAAACCTTTTTATCGCGTTAAACGCCTTTCTTGACAAGAAAAGCACAATTTCATCAAAAACAAACAAAACAAGAAAAATGAATCTATTCAACAAGTCTGCAACACATCCTTAAGAGTTACATGATTTCACCCAATGTCAATGTGTAATTTCTCCAGTTCTGATCATTGTTTAGGTTGTTGGTAGCTTGGTCCAATGCCAAAACACAGTGAAATCTTTTTATGGCTTTAAACGCGTTTTCTCCTCGAGAGAAACATGATTTCACTAAAAACGTTATAGTTTAAACATGCCTGTTGTACATGTCTGCAAACACTCAGAGCCTTAAAGTAGGGTTTTCACCAATGTGTTTTTTGGTGAGAAACCTTCTATTTCAAAGGTTCTGTGCGTTTTCAGACATGTTCAGTATGTATTTTTTGTGTTTTCTGATGAAATCCCTCCTTTTAATGCATTTTCTCACAGAAAATGAGTCTCTCACCATGGGAAAATGGCTTTTTTGAAAACGCATATTCTGGTCGAGAAATGGTGTTTTAAACAATAAAACGACTCCCGGCCTTATTTAGTTCACATTTTTACTTTTGGTAACCTAGCCCGTATTCATAACGCACTAAACCTTTTTATCGCGTTAAACGCCTTTTCTCGACAACAAAAGCACAATTTCATCAAAAACAAACAAAGCAAGAAAAATGAATCTATTCAACAAGTCTGCAACACATCCTTAAGAGTTACATGATTTCACCCAATGTCAATGTGTAATTTCTCCAGTTCTGATCATTGTTTAGGTTGTTGGTAGCTTGGTCCAATGCCAAAACACAGTGAAATCTTTTTATGGCTTTAAACGCGTTTTCTCCTCGAGAGAAACATGATTTCACTAAAAACGTTATAGTTTAAACACGCCTGTTGTACATGTCTGCAAACACTCTCAGAGCCTTAAAGTAGGGTTTTCACCAATGTGTTTTTTGGTGAGAAACCTTCTATTTCAAGGTTCTGTGCGTTTTCAGACATGTTCAGTATGTATTTTTTGTGTTTCTGATGAAATCCCTCCTTTTAATGCATTTTCTCACAGAAAATGAGTCTCTTGCCATGGCAAAATGGCTATCTTGAAAAAGCATATTGTGGTCGAGAAATGGTGTTTTAAACAATAAAAACGACTCCCGGCCTTATTTAGTTCACATTTTTACTTTTGGTAACCTAGCCCGTATTCATAACGCACTAAACCTTTTTATCGCGTTAAACGCCTTTCTCGACAAGAAAAGCACAATTTCATCAAAAACAAACAAAACAAGAAAAATGAATCTATTCAACAAGTCTGCAACACATCCTTAAGAGTTACATGATTTCACCCAATGTCAATGTGTAATTTCTCCAGTTCTGATCATTGTTTAGGTTGTTGGTAGCTTGGTCCAATGCCAAAACACAGTGAAATCTTTTTATGGCTTTAAACGCGTTTTCTCTTCGAGAGAAACATGATTTCACTAAAAACGTTATAGTTTAAACATGCCTGTTGTACATGTCTACAAACACTCTCAGAGCCTTAAAGTAGGGTTTTCACCAATGTGTTTTTTGGTGAGAAACCTTCTATTTCAAGGTTCTGTGCGTTTTCAGACACGTACAATATGTATTTTTTGTGTTTCTGATGAAATCCCTCCTTTTAATGCATTTTCTCACAGAAAATTAGTCTCTTGCCATGGCAAAATGGCTTTCTTGAAAAAGCATATTGTGGTCGAGAAATGGTGTTTTAAACAATAAAAACGACTCCCGGCCTTATTTAGTTCACATTTTTACTTTTGGTAACCTAGCCCGTATTCATAACGCACTAAACCTTTTTATCGCGTTAAACGCCTTTTCTCGACAACAAAAGCACAATTTCATCAAAAACAAACAAAACAAGAAAAATGAATCTATTCAACAAGTCTGCAACACATCCTTAAGAGTTACATGATTTCACCCAATGTCAATGTGTAATTTCTCCAGTTCTGATCATTGTTTAGGTTGTTGGTAGCTTGGTCCAATGCCAAAACACAGTGAAATCTTTTTATGGCTTTAAACGCGTTTTCTCCTCGAGAGAAACATGATTTCACTAAAAACGTTATAGTTTAAACATGCCTGTTGTACATGTCTGCAAACACTCAGAGCCTTAAAGTAGGGTTTTCACCAATGTGTTTTTTGGTAAGAAACCTTCTATTTCAAAGGTTCTGTGCGTTTTCAGACATGTTCAGTATGTATTTTTTGTGTTTTCTGATGAAATCCCTCCTTTTAATGCATTTTCTCACAGAAAATGAGTCTCTCACCATGGGAAAATGGCTTTTTTGAAAACGCATATTCTGGTCGAGAAATGGTGTTTTAAACAATAAAACGACTCCCGGCCTTATTTAGTTCACATTTTTACTTTTGGTAACCTAGCCCGTATTCATAACGCACTAAACCTTTTTATCGCGTTAAACGCCTTTTCTCGACAACAAAAGCACAATTTCATCAAAAACAAACAAAACAAGAAAAATGAATCTATTCAACAAGTCTGCAACACATCCTTAAGAGTTACATGATTTCACCCAATGTCAATGTGTAATTTCTCCAGTTCTGATCATTGTTTAGGTTGTTGGTAGCTTGGTCCAATGCCAAAACACAGTGAAATCTTTTTATGGCTTTAAACGCGTTTTCTCCTCGAGAGAAACATGATTTCACTAAAAACGTTATAGTTTAAACACGCCTGTTGTACATGTCTGCAAACACTCTCAGAGCCTTAAAGTAGGGTTTTCACCAATGTGTTTTTTGATGAGAAACCTTCTATTTCAAGGTTCTGTGCGTTTTCAGACACGTACAATATGTATTTTTTGTGTTTCTGATGAAATCCCTCCTTTTAATGCATTTTCTCACAGAAAATGAGTCTCTTGCCATGGCAAAATGGCTATCTTGAAAAAGCATATTGTGGTCGAGAAATGGTGTTTTAAACAATAAAAACGACTCCCGGCCTTATTTAGTTCACATTTTTACTTTTGGTAACCTAGCCCGTATTCATAACGCACTAAACCTTTTTATCGCGTTAAACGCCTTTTCTCGACAACAAAAGCACAATTTCATCAAAAACAAACAAAACAAGAAAAATGAATCTATTCAACAAGTCTGCAACACATCCTTAAGAGTTACATGATTTCACCCAATGTCAATGTGTAATTTCTCCAGTTCTGATCATTGTTTAGGTTGTTGGTAGCTTGGTCCAATGCCAAAACACAGTGAAATCTTTTTATGGCTTTAAACGCGTTTTCTCCTCGAGAGAAACATGATTTCACTAAAAACGTTATAGTTTAAACATGCCTGTTGTACATGTCTACAAACACTCTCAGAGCCTTAAAGTAGGGTTTTCACCAATGTGTTTTTTGGTGAGAAACCTTCTATTTCAAGGTTCTGTGCGTTTTCAGACACGTACAATATGTATTTTTTGTGTTTCTGATGAAATCCCTCCTTTTAATGCATTTTCTCACAGAAAATTAGTCTCTTGCCATGGCAAAATGGCTTTCTTGAAAAAGCATATTGTGGTCGAGAAATGGTGTTTTAAACAATAAAAACGACTCCCGGCCTTATTTAGTTCACATTTTTACTTTTGGTAACCTAGCCCGTATTCATAACGCACTAAACCTTTTTATCGCGTTAAACGCCTTTTCTCGACAACAAAAGCACAATTTCATCAAAAACAAACAAAACAAGAAAAATGAATCTATTCAACAAGTCTGCAACACATCCTTAAGAGTTACATGATTTCACCCAATGTCAATGTGTAATTTCTCCAGTTCTGATCATTGTTTAGGTTGTTGGTAGCTTGGTCCAATGCCAAAACACAGTGAAATCTTTTTATGGCTTTAAACGCGTTTTCTCCTCGAGAGAAACATGATTTCACTAAAAACGTTATAGTTTAAACATGCCTGTTGTACATGTCTGCAAACACTCAGAGCCTTAAAGTAGGGTTTTCACCAATGTGTTTTTTGGTGAGAAACCTTCTATTTCAAAGGTTCTGTGCGTTTTCAGACATGTTCAGTATGTATTTTTTGTGTTTTCTGATGAAATCCCTCCTTTTAATGCATTTTCTCACAGAAAATGAGTCTCTCACCATGGGAAAATGGCTTTTTTGAAAACGCATATTCTGGTCGAGAAATGGTGTTTTAAACAATAAAACGACTCCCGGCCTTATTTAGTTCACATTTTTACTTTTGGTAACCTAGCCCGTATTCATAACGCACTAAACCTTTTTATCGCGTTAAACGCCTTTTCTCGACAACAAAAGCACAATTTCATCAAAAACAAACAAAACAAGAAAAATGAATCTATTCAACAAGTCTGCAACACATCCTTAAGAGTTACATGATTTCACCCAATGTCAATGTGTAATTTCTCCAGTTCTGATCATTGTTTAGGTTGTTGGTAGCTTGGTCCAATGCCAAAACACAGTGAAATCTTTTTATGGCTTTAAACGCGTTTTCTCCTCGAGAGAAACATGATTTCACTAAAAACGTTATAGTTTAAACACGCCTGTTGTACATGTCTGCAAACACTCTCAGAGCCTTAAAGTAGGGTTTTCACCAATGTGTTTTTTGGTGAGAAACCTTCTATTTCAAGGTTCTGTGCGTTTTCAGACATGTTCAGTATGTATTTTTGTGTTTCTGATGAAATCCCTCCTTTTAATGCATTTTCTCACAGAAAATGAGTCTCTTGCCATGGCAAAATGGCTATCTTGAAAAAGCATATTGTGGTCGAGAAATGGTGTTTTAAACAATAAAAACGACTCCCGGCCTTATTTAGTTCACATTTTTACTTTTGGTAACCTAGCCCGTATTCATAACGCACTAAACCTTTTTATCGCGTTAAACGCCTTTCTCGACAAGAAAAGCACAATTTCATCAAAAACAAACAAAACAAGAAAAATGAATCTATTCAACAAGTCTGCAACACATCCTTAAGAGTTACATGATTTCACCCAATGTCAATGTGTAATTTCTCCAGTTCTGATCATTGTTTAGGTTGTTGGTAGCTTGGTCCAATGCCAAAACACAGTGAAATCTTTTTATGGCTTTAAACGCGTTTTCTCCTCGAGAGAAACATGATTTCACTAAAAACGTTATAGTTTAAACATGCCTGTTGTACAAGTCTACAAACACTCTCAGAGCCTTAAAGTAGGGTTTTCACCAATGTGTTTTTTGGTGAGAAACCTTCTATTTCAAGGTTCTGTGCGTTTTCAGACACGTACAATATGTATTTTTTGTGTTTCTGATGAAATCCCTCCTTTTAATGCATTTTCTCACAGAAAATTAGTCTCTTGCCATGGCAAAATGGCTTTCTTGAAAAAGCATATTGTGGTCGAGAAATGGTGTTTTAAACAATAAAAACGACTCCCGGCCTTATTTAGTTCACATTTTTACTTTTGGTAACCTAGCCCGTATTCATAACGCACTAAACCTTTTTATCGCGTTAAACGCCTTTTCTCGACAACAAAAGCACAATTTCATCAAAAACAAACAAAACAAGAAAAATGAATCTATTCAACAAGTCTGCAACACATCCTTAAGAGTTACATGATTTCACCCAATGTCAATGTGTAATTTCTCCAGTTCTGATCATTGTTTAGGTTGTTGGTAGCTTGGTCCAATGCCAAAACACAGTGAAATCTTTTTATGGCTTTAAACGCGTTTTCTCCTCGAGAGAAACATGATTTCACTAAAAACGTTATAGTTTAAACATGCCTGTTGTACAAGTCTACAAACACTCTCAGAGCCTTAAAGTAGGGTTTTCACCAATGTGTTTTTTGGTGAGAAACCTTCTATTTCAAGGTTCTGTGCGTTTTCAGACACGTACAATATGTATTTTTTGTGTTTCTGATGAAATCCCTCCTTTTAATGCATTTTCTCACAGAAAATTAGTCTCTTGCCATGGCAAAATGGCTTTCTTGAAAAAGCATATTGTGGTCGAGAAATGGTGTTTTAAACAATAAAAACGACTCCCGGCCTTATTTAGTTCACATTTTTACTTTTGGTAACCTAGCCCGTATTCATAACGCACTAAACCTTTTTATCGCGTTAAACGCCTTTTCTCGACAACAAAAGCACAATTTCATCAAAAACAAACAAAACAAGAAAAATGAATCTATTCAACAAGTCTGCAACACATCCTTAAGAGTTACATGATTTCACCCAATGTCAATGTGTAATTTCTCCAGTTCTGATCATTGTTTAGGTTGTTGGTAGCTTGGTCCAATGCCAAAACACAGTGAAATCTTTTTATGGCTTTAAACGCGTTTTCTCCTCGAGAGAAACATGATTTCACTAAAAACGTTATAGTTTAAACATGCCTGTTGTACATGTCTGCAAACACTCAGAGCCTTAAAGTAGGGTTTTCACCAATGTGTTTTTTGGTAAGAAACCTTCTATTTCAAAGGTTCTGTGCGTTTTCAGACATGTTCAGTATGTATTTTTTGTGTTTTCTGATGAAATCCCTCCTTTTAATGCATTTTCTCACAGAAAATGAGTCTCACACCATGGGAAAATGGCTTTGTTGAAAACGCATATTCTGGTCGAGAAATGGTGTTTTAAACAATAAAACGACTCCCGGCCTTATTTAGTTCACATTTTTACTTTTGGTAACCTAGCCCGTATTCATAACGCACTAAACCTTTTTATCGCGTTAAACGCCTTTTCTCGACAAGAAAAGCACAATTTCATCAAAAACAAACAAAACAAGAAAAATGAATCTATTCAACAAGTCTGCAACACATCCTTAAGAGTTACATGATTTCACCCAATGTCAATGTGTAATTTCTCCAGTTCTGATCATTGTTTAGGTTGTTGGTAGCTTGGTCCAATGCCAAAACACAGTGAAATCTTTTTATGGCTTTAAACGCGTTTTCTCCTCGAGAGAAACATGATTTCACTAAAAACGTTATAGTTTAAACACGCCTGTTGTACATGTCTGCAAACACTCTCAGAGCCTTAAAGTAGGGTTTTCACCAATGTGTTTTTTGGTGAGAAACCTTCTATTTCAAGGTTCAGTGCGTTTTCAGACACGTACAATATGTATTTTTTGTGTTTCTGATGAAATCCCTCCTTTTAATGCATTTTCTCACAGAAAATGAGTCTCTTGCCATGGCAAAATGGCTATCTTGAAAAAGCATATTGTGGTCGAGAAATGGTGTTTTAAACAATAAAAACGACTCCCGGCCTTATTTAGTTCACATTTTTACTTTTGGTAACCTAGCCCGTATTCATAACGCACTAAACCTTTTTATCGCGTTAAACGCCTTTCTCGACAAGAAAAGCACAATTTCATCAAAAACAAACAAAACAAGAAAAATGAATCTATTCAACAAGTCTGCAACACATCCTTAAGAGTTACATGATTTCACCCAATGTCAATGTGTAATTTCTCCAGTTCTGATCATTGTTTAGGTTGTTGGTAGCTTGGTCCAATGCCAAAACACAGTGAAATCTTTTTATGGCTTTAAACGCGTTTTCTCCTCGAGAGAAACATGATTTCACTAAAAACGTTATAGTTTAAACATGCCTGTTGTACATGTCTACAAACACTCTCAGAGCCTTAAAGTAGGGTTTTCACCAATGTGTTTTTTGGTGAGAAACCTTCTATTTCAAGGTTCTGTGCGTTTTCAGACACGTACAATATGTATTTTTTGTGTTTCTGATGAAATCCCTCCTTTTAATGCATTTTCTCACAGAAAATTAGTCTCTTGCCATGGCAAAATGGCTTTCTTGAAAAAGCATATTGTGGTCGAGAAATGGTGTTTTAAACAATAAAAACGACTCCCGGCCTTATTTAGTTCACATTTTTACTTTTGGTAACCTAGCCCGTATTCATAACGCACTAAACCTTTTTATCGCGTTAAACGCCTTTTCTCGACAACAAAAGCACAATTTCATCAAAAACAAACAAAACAAGAAAAATGAATCTATTCAACAAGTCTGCAACACATCCTTAAGAGTTACATGATTTCACCCAATGTCAATGTGTAATTTCTCCAGTTCTGATCATTGTTTAGGTTGTTGGTAGCTTGGTCCAATGCCAAAACACAGTGAAATCTTTTTATGGCTTTAAACGCGTTTTCTCCTCGAGAGAAACATGATTTCACTAAAAACGTTATAGTTTAAACATGCCTGTTGTACATGTCTGCAAACACTCAGAGCCTTAAAGTAGGGTTTTCACCAATGTGTTTTTTGGTGAGAAACCTTCTATTTCAAAGGTTCTGTGCGTTTTCAGACATGTTCAGTATGTATTTTTTGTGTTTTCTGATGAAATCCCTCCTTTTAATGCATTTTCTCACAGAAAATGAGTCTCTCACCATGGGAAAATGGCTTTTTTGAAAACGCATATTCTGGTCGAGAAATGGTGTTTTAAACAATAAAACGACTCCCGGCCTTATTTAGTTCACATTTTTACTTTTGGTAACCTAGCCCGTATTCATAACGCACTAAACCTTTTTATCGCGTTAAACGCCTTTTCTCGACAACAAAAGCACAATTTCATCAAAAACAAACAAAGCAAGAAAAATGAATCTATTCAACAAGTCTGCAACACATCCTTAAGAGTTACATGATTTCACCCAATGTCAATGTGTAATTTCTCCAGTTCTGATCATTGTTTAGGTTGTTGGTAGCTTGGTCCAATGCCAAAACACAGTGAAATCTTTTTATGGCTTTAAACGCGTTTTCTCCTCGAGAGAAACATGATTTCACTAAAAACGTTATAGTTTAAACACGCCTGTTGTACATGTCTGCAAACACTCTCAGAGCCTTAAAGTAGGGTTTTCACCAATGTGTTTTTTGGTGAGAAACCTTCTATTTCAAGGTTCTGTGTGTTTTCAGACATGTTCAGTATGTATTTTTTGTGTTTCTGATGAAATCCCTCCTTTTAATGCATTTTCTCACAGAAAATGAGTCTCTTGCCATGGCAAAATGGCTATCTTGAAAAAGCATATTGTGGTCGAGAAATGGTGTTTTAAACAATAAAAACGACTCCCGGCCTTATTTAGTTCACATTTTTACTTTTGGTAACCTAGCCCGTATTCATAACGCACTAAACCTTTTTATCGCGTTAAACGCCTTTCTTGACAAGAAAAGCACAATTTCATCAAAAACAAACAAAACAAGAAAAATGAATCTATTCAACAAGTCTGCAACACATCCTTAAGAGTTACATGATTTCACCCAATGTCAATGTGTAATTTCTCCAGTTCTGATCATTGTTTAGGTTGTTGGTAGCTTGGTCCAATGCCAAAACACAGTGAAATCTTTTTATGGCTTTAAACGCGTTTTCTCCTCGAGAGAAACATGATTTCACTAAAAACGTTATAGTTTAAACATGCCTGTTGTACATGTCTGCAAACACTCAGAGCCTTAAAGTAGGGTTTTCACCAATGTGTTTTTTGGTGAGAAACCTTCTATTTCAAAGGTTCTGTGCGTTTTCAGACATGTTCAGTATGTATTTTTTGTGTTTTCTGATGAAATCCCTCCTTTTAATGCATTTTCTCACAGAAAATGAGTCTCTCACCATGGGAAAATGGCTTTTTTGAAAACGCATATTCTGGTCGAGAAATGGTGTTTTAAACAATAAAACGACTCCCGGCCTTATTTAGTTCACATTTTTACTTTTGGTAACCTAGCCCGTATTCATAACGCACTAAACCTTTTTATCGCGTTAAACGCCTTTTCTCGACAACAAAAGCACAATTTCATCAAAAACAAACAAAGCAAGAAAAATGAATCTATTCAACAAGTCTGCAACACATCCTTAAGAGTTACATGATTTCACCCAATGTCAATGTGTAATTTCTCCAGTTCTGATCATTGTTTAGGTTGTTGGTAGCTTGGTCCAATGCCAAAACACAGTGAAATCTTTTTATGGCTTTAAACGCGTTTTCTCCTCGAGAGAAACATGATTTCACTAAAAACGTTATAGTTTAAACATGCCTGTTGTACAAGTCTACAAACACTCTCAGAGCCTTAAAGTAGGGTTTTCACCAATGTGTTTTTTGGTGAGAAACCTTCTATTTCAAGGTTCTGTGCGTTTTCAGACACGTACAATATGTATTTTTTGTGTTTCTGATGAAATCCCTCCTTTTAATGCATTTTCTCACAGAAAATTAGTCTCTTGCCATGGCAAAATGGCTTTCTTGAAAAAGCATATTGTGGTCGAGAAATGGTGTTTTAAACAATAAAAACGACTCCCGGCCTTATTTAGTTCACATTTTTACTTTTGGTAACCTAGCCCGTATTCATAACGCACTAAACCTTTTTATCGCGTTAAACGCCTTTTCTCGACAACAAAAGCACAATTTCATCAAAAACAAACAAAACAAGAAAAATGAATCTATTCAACAAGTCTGCAACACATCCTTAAGAGTTACATGATTTCACCCAATGTCAATGTGTAATTTCTCCAGTTCTGATCATTGTTTAGGTTGTTGGTAGCTTGGTCCAATGCCAAAACACAGTGAAATCTTTTTATGGCTTTAAACGCGTTTTCTCCTCGAGAGAAACATGATTTCACTAAAAACGTTATAGTTTAAACATGCCTGTTGTACAAGTCTACAAACACTCTCAGAGCCTTAAAGTAGGGTTTTCACCAATGTGTTTTTTGGTGAGAAACCTTCTATTTCAAGGTTCTGTGCGTTTTCAGACACGTACAATATGTATTTTTTGTGTTTCTGATGAAATCCCTCCTTTTAATGCATTTTCTCACAGAAAATTAGTCTCTTGCCATGGCAAAATGGCTTTCTTGAAAAAGCATATTGTGGTCGAGAAATGGTGTTTTAAACAATAAAAACGACTCCCGGCCTTATTTAGTTCACATTTTTACTTTTGGTAACCTAGCCCGTATTCATAACGCACTAAACCTTTTTATCGCGTTAAACGCCTTTTCTCGACAACAAAAGCACAATTTCATCAAAAACAAACAAAACAAGAAAAATGAATCTATTCAACAAGTCTGCAACACATCCTTAAGAGTTACATGATTTCACCCAATGTCAATGTGTAATTTCTCCAGTTCTGATCATTGTTTAGGTTGTTGGTAGCTTGGTCCAATGCCAAAACACAGTGAAATCTTTTTATGGCTTTAAACGCGTTTTCTCCTCGAGAGAAACATGATTTCACTAAAAACGTTATAGTTTAAACATGCCTGTTGTACATGTCTGCAAACACTCAGAGCCTTAAAGTAGGGTTTTCACCAATGTGTTTTTTGGTAAGAAACCTTCTATTTCAAAGGTTCTGTGCGTTTTCAGACATGTTCAGTATGTATTTTTTGTGTTTTCTGATGAAATCCCTCCTTTTAATGCATTTTCTCACAGAAAATGAGTCTCACACCATGGGAAAATGGCTTTGTTGAAAACGCATATTCTGGTCGAGAAATGGTGTTTTAAACAATAAAACGACTCCCGGCCTTATTTAGTTCACATTTTTACTTTTGGTAACCTAGCCCGTATTCATAACGCACTAAACCTTTTTATCGCGTTAAACGCCTTTTCTCGACAAGAAAAGCACAATTTCATCAAAAACAAACAAAACAAGAAAAATGAATCTATTCAACAAGTCTGCAACACATCCTTAAGAGTTACATGATTTCACCCAATGTCAATGTGTAATTTCTCCAGTTCTGATCATTGTTTAGGTTGTTGGTAGCTTGGTCCAATGCCAAAACACAGTGAAATCTTTTTATGGCTTTAAACGCGTTTTCTCCTCGAGAGAAACATGATTTCACTAAAAACGTTATAGTTTAAACACGCCTGTTGTACATGTCTGCAAACACTCTCAGAGCCTTAAAGTAGGGTTTTCACCAATGTGTTTTTTGGTGAGAAACCTTCTATTTCAAGGTTCAGTGCGTTTTCAGACACGTACAATATGTATTTTTTGTGTTTCTGATGAAATCCCTCCTTTTAATGCATTTTCTCACAGAAAATGAGTCTCTTGCCATGGCAAAATGGCTATCTTGAAAAAGCATATTGTGGTCGAGAAATGGTGTTTTAAACAATAAAAACGACTCCCGGCCTTATTTAGTTCACATTTTTACTTTTGGTAACCTAGCCCGTATTCATAACGCACTAAACCTTTTTATCGCGTTAAACGCCTTTCTCGACAAGAAAAGCACAATTTCATCAAAAACAAACAAAACAAGAAAAATGAATCTATTCAACAAGTCTGCAACACATCCTTAAGAGTTACATGATTTCACCCAATGTCAATGTGTAATTTCTCCAGTTCTGATCATTGTTTAGGTTGTTGGTAGCTTGGTCCAATGCCAAAACACAGTGAAATCTTTTTATGGCTTTAAACGCGTTTTCTCCTCGAGAGAAACATGATTTCACTAAAAACGTTATAGTTTAAACATGCCTGTTGTACATGTCTACAAACACTCTCAGAGCCTTAAAGTAGGGTTTTCACCAATGTGTTTTTTGGTGAGAAACCTTCTATTTCAAGGTTCTGTGCGTTTTCAGACACGTACAATATGTATTTTTTGTGTTTCTGATGAAATCCCTCCTTTTAATGCATTTTCTCACAGAAAATTAGTCTCTTGCCATGGCAAAATGGCTTTCTTGAAAAAGCATATTGTGGTCGAGAAATGGTGTTTTAAACAATAAAAACGACTCCCGGCCTTATTTAGTTCACATTTTTACTTTTGGTAACCTAGCCCGTATTCATAACGCACTAAACCTTTTTATCGCGTTAAACGCCTTTTCTCGACAACAAAAGCACAATTTCATCAAAAACAAACAAAACAAGAAAAATGAATCTATTCAACAAGTCTGCAACACATCCTTAAGAGTTACATGATTTCACCCAATGTCAATGTGTAATTTCTCCAGTTCTGATCATTGTTTAGGTTGTTGGTAGCTTGGTCCAATGCCAAAACACAGTGAAATCTTTTTATGGCTTTAAACGCGTTTTCTCCTCGAGAGAAACATGATTTCACTAAAAACGTTATAGTTTAAACATGGCTGTTGTACATGTCTGCAAACACTCAGAGCCTTAAAGTAGGGTTTTCACCAATGTGTTTTTTGGTGAGAAACCTTCTATTTCAAAGGTTCTGTGCGTTTTCAGACATGTTCAGTATGTATTTTTTGTGTTTTCTGATGAAATCCCTCCTTTTAATGCATTTTCTCACAGAAAATGAGTCTCTCACCATGGGAAAATGGCTTTTTTGAAAACGCATATTCTGGTCGAGAAATGGTGTTTTAAACAATAAAACGACTCCCGGCCTTATTTAGTTCACATTTTTACTTTTGGTAACCTAGCCCGTATTCATAACGCACTAAACCTTTTTATCGCGTTAAACGCCTTTTCTCGACAACAAAAGCACAATTTCATCAAAAACAAACAAAGCAAGAAAAATGAATCTATTCAACAAGTCTGCAACACATCCTTAAGAGTTACATGATTTCACCCAATGTCAATGTGTAATTTCTCCAGTTCTGATCATTGTTTAGGTTGTTGGTAGCTTGGTCCAATGCCAAAACACAGTGAAATCTTTTTATGGCTTTAAACGCGTTTTCTCCTCGAGAGAAACATGATTTCACTAAAAACGTTATAGTTTAAACACGCCTGTTGTACATGTCTGCAAACACTCTCAGAGCCTTAAAGTAGGGTTTTCACCAATGTGTTTTTTGGTGAGAAACCTTCTATTTCAAGGTTCTGTGTGTTTTCAGACATGTTCAGTATGTATTTTTTGTGTTTCTGATGAAATCCCTCCTTTTAATGCATTTTCTCACAGAAAATGAGTCTCTTGCCATGGCAAAATGGCTATCTTGAAAAAGCATATTGTGGTCGAGAAATGGTGTTTTAAACAATAAAAACGACTCCCGGCCTTATTTAGTTCACATTTTTACTTTTGGTAACCTAGCCCGTATTCATAACGCACTAAACCTTTTTATCGCGTTAAACGCCTTTCTTGACAAGAAAAGCACAATTTCATCAAAAACAAACAAAACAAGAAAAATGAATCTATTCAACAAGTCTGCAACACATCCTTAAGAGTTACATGATTTCACCCAATGTCAATGTGTAATTTCTCCAGTTCTGATCATTGTTTAGGTTGTTGGTAGCTTGGTCCAATGCCAAAACACAGTGAAATCTTTTTATGGCTTTAAACGCGTTTTCTCCTCGAGAGAAACATGATTTCACTAAAAACGTTATAGTTTAAACATGCCTGTTGTACATGTCTGCAAACACTCAGAGCCTTAAAGTAGGGTTTTCACCAATGTGTTTTTTGGTGAGAAACCTTCTATTTCAAAGGTTCTGTGCGTTTTCAGACATGTTCAGTATGTATTTTTTGTGTTTTCTGATGAAATCCCTCCTTTTAATGCATTTTCTCACAGAAAATGAGTCTCTCACCATGGGAAAATGGCTATCTTGAAAACGCATATTCTGGTCGAGAAATGGTGTTTTAAACAATAAAACGACTCCCGGCCTTATTTAGTTCACATTTTTACTTTTGGTAACCTAGCCCGTATTCATAACGCACTAAACCTTTTTATCGCGTTAAACGCCTTTTCTCGACAACAAAAGCACAATTTCATCAAAAACAAACAAAGCAAGAAAAATGAATCTATTCAACAAGTCTGCAACACATCCTTAAGAGTTACATGATTTCACCCAATGTCAATGTGTAATTTCTCCAGTTCTGATCATTGTTTAGGTTGTTGGTAGCTTGGTCCAATGCCAAAACACAGTGAAATCTTTTTATGGCTTTAAACGCGTTTTCTCCTCGAGAGAAACATGATTTCACTAAAAACGTTATAGTTTAAACACGCCTGTTGTACATGTCTGCAAACACTCTCAGAGCCTTAAAGTAGGGTTTTCACCAATGTGTTTTTTGGTGAGAAACCTTCTATTTCAAGGTTCTGTGCGTTTTCAGACATGTTCAGTATGTGTTTTTTGTGTTTCTGATGAAATCCCTCCTTTTAATGCATTTTCTCACAGAAAATGAGTCTCTTGCCATGGCAAAATGGCTATCTTGAAAAAGCATATTGTGGTCGAGAAATGGTGTTTTAAACAATAAAAACGACTCCCGGCCTTATTTAGTTCACATTTTTACTTTTGGTAACCTAGCCCGTATTCATAACGCACTAAACCTTTTTATCGCGTTAAACGCCTTTCTCGACAAGAAAAGCACAATTTCATCAAAAACAAACAAAACAAGAAAAATGAATCTATTCAACAAGTCTGCAACACATCCTTAAGAGTTACATGATTTCACCCAATGTCAATGTGTAATTTCTCCAGTTCTGATCATTGTTTAGGTTGTTGGTAGCTTGGTCCAATGCCAAAACACAGTGAAATCTTTTTATGGCTTTAAACGCGTTTTCTCTTCGAGAGAAACATGATTTCACTAAAAACGTTATAGTTTAAACATGCCTGTTGTACATGTCTACAAACACTCTCAGAGCCTTAAAGTAGGGTTTTCACCAATGTGTTTTTTGGTGAGAAACCTTCTATTTCAAGGTTCTGTGCGTTTTCAGACACGTACAATATGTATTTTTTGTGTTTCTGATGAAATCCCTCCTTTTAATGCATTTTCTCACAGAAAATTAGTCTCTTGCCATGGCAAAATGGCTTTCTTGAAAAAGCATATTGTGGTCGAGAAATGGTGTTTTAAACAATAAAAACGACTCCCGGCCTTATTTAGTTCACATTTTTACTTTTGGTAACCTAGCCCGTATTCATAACGCACTAAACCTTTTTATCGCGTTAAACGCCTTTTCTCGACAACAAAAGCACAATTTCATCAAAAACAAACAAAACAAGAAAAATGAATCTATTCAACAAGTCTGCAACACATCCTTAAGAGTTACATGATTTCACCCAATGTCAATGTGTAATTTCTCCAGTTCTGATCATTGTTTAGGTTGTTGGTAGCTTGGTCCAATGCCAAAACACAGTGAAATCTTTTTATGGCTTTAAACGCGTTTTCTCCTCGAGAGAAACATGATTTCACTAAAAACGTTATAGTTTAAACATGCCTGTTGTACATGTCTGCAAACACTCAGAGCCTTAAAGTAGGGTTTTCACCAATGTGTTTTTTGGTAAGAAACCTTCTATTTCAAAGGTTCTGTGCGTTTTCAGACATGTTCAGTATGTATTTTTTGTGTTTTCTGATGAAATCCCTCCTTTTAATGCATTTTCTCACAGAAAATGAGTCTCTCACCATGGGAAAATGGCTTTTTTGAAAACGCATATTCTGGTCGAGAAATGGTGTTTTAAACAATAAAACGACTCCCGGCCTTATTTAGTTCACATTTTTACTTTTGGTAACCTAGCCCGTATTCATAACGCACTAAACCTTTTTATCGCGTTAAACGCCTTTTCTCGACAAGAAAAGCACAATTTCATCAAAAACAAACAAAACAAGAAAAATGAATCTATTCAACAAGTCTGCAACACATCCTTAAGAGTTACATGATTTCACCCAATGTCAATGTGTAATTTCTCCAGTTCTGATCATTGTTTAGGTTGTTGGTAGCTTGGTCCAATGCCAAAACACAGTGAAATCTTTTTATGGCTTTAAACGCGTTTTCTCCTCGAGAGAAACATGATTTCACTAAAAACGTTATAGTTTAAACACGCCTGTTGTACATGTCTGCAAACACTCTCAGAGCCTTAAAGTAGGGTTTTCACCAATGTGTTTTTTGATGAGAAACCTTCTATTTCAAGGTTCTGTGCGTTTTCAGACACGTACAATATGTATTTTTTGTGTTTCTGATGAAATCCCTCCTTTTAATGCATTTTCTCACAGAAAATGAGTCTCTTGCCATGGCAAAATGGCTATCTTGAAAAAGCATATTGTGGTCGAGAAATGGTGTTTTAAACAATAAAAACGACTCCCGGCCTTATTTAGTTCACATTTTTACTTTTGGTAACCTAGCCCGTATTCATAACGCACTAAACCTTTTTATCGCGTTAAACGCCTTTTCTCGACAACAAAAGCACAATTTCATCAAAAACAAACAAAACAAGAAAAATGAATCTATTCAACAAGTCTGCAACACATCCTTAAGAGTTACATGATTTCACCCAATGTCAATGTGTAATTTCTCCAGTTCTGATCATTGTTTAGGTTGTTGGTAGCTTGGTCCAATGCCAAAACACAGTGAAATCTTTTTATGGCTTTAAACGCGTTTTCTCCTCGAGAGAAACATGATTTCACTAAAAACGTTATAGTTTAAACATGCCTGTTGTACATGTCTACAAACACTCTCAGAGCCTTAAAGTAGGGTTTTCACCAATGTGTTTTTTGGTGAGAAACCTTCTATTTCAAGGTTCTGTGCGTTTTCAGACACGTACAATATGTATTTTTTGTGTTTCTGATGAAATCCCTCCTTTTAATGCATTTTCTCACAGAAAATTAGTCTCTTGCCATGGCAAAATGGCTTTCTTGAAAAAGCATATTGTGGTCGAGAAATGGTGTTTTAAACAATAAAAACGACTCCCGGCCTTATTTAGTTCACATTTTTACTTTTGGTAACCTAGCCCGTATTCATAACGCACTAAACCTTTTTATCGCGTTAAACGCCTTTTCTCGACAACAAAAGCACAATTTCATCAAAAACAAACAAAACAAGAAAAATGAATCTATTCAACAAGTCTGCAACACATCCTTAAGAGTTACATGATTTCACCCAATGTCAATGTGTAATTTCTCCAGTTCTGATCATTGTTTAGGTTGTTGGTAGCTTGGTCCAATGCCAAAACACAGTGAAATCTTTTTATGGCTTTAAACGCGTTTTCTCCTCGAGAGAAACATGATTTCACTAAAAACGTTATAGTTTAAACATGCCTGTTGTACATGTCTGCAAACACTCAGAGCCTTAAAGTAGGGTTTTCACCAATGTGTTTTTTGGTGAGAAACCTTCTATTTCAAAGGTTCTGTGCGTTTTCAGACATGTTCAGTATGTATTTTTTGTGTTTTCTGATGAAATCCCTCCTTTTAATGCATTTTCTCACAGAAAATGAGTCTCTCACCATGGGAAAATGGCTTTTTTGAAAACGCATATTCTGGTCGAGAAATGGTGTTTTAAACAATAAAACGACTCCCGGCCTTATTTAGTTCACATTTTTACTTTTGGTAACCTAGCCCGTATTCATAACGCACTAAACCTTTTTATCGCGTTAAACGCCTTTTCTCGACAACAAAAGCACAATTTCATCAAAAACAAACAAAACAAGAAAAATGAATCTATTCAACAAGTCTGCAACACATCCTTAAGAGTTACATGATTTCACCC
The DNA here is from genome assembly GCF_029633865.1 of Lampris incognitus. Classification (NCBI taxonomy): domain Eukaryota; kingdom Metazoa; phylum Chordata; class Actinopteri; order Lampriformes; family Lampridae; genus Lampris; species Lampris incognitus. Next base: position 49,605,651 of record NC_079213.1, on the reverse strand, counting down.
AATGTCAATGTGTAATTTCTCCAGTTCTGATCATTGTTTAGGTTGTTGGTAGCTTGGTCCAATGCCAAAACACAGTGAAATCTTTTTATGGCTTTAAACGCGTTTTCTCCTCGAGAGAAACATGATTTCACTAAAAACGTTATAGTTTAAACACGCCTGTTGTACATGTCTGCAAACACTCTCAGAGCCTTAAAGTAGGGTTTTCACCAATGTGTTTTTTGGTGAGAAACCTTCTATTTCAAGGTTCTGTGCGTTTTCAGACATGTTCAGTATGTATTTTTGTGTTTCTGATGAAATCCCTCCTTTTAATGCATTTTCTCACAGAAAATGAGTCTCTTGCCATGGCAAAATGGCTATCTTGAAAAAGCATATTGTGGTCGAGAAATGGTGTTTTAAACAATAAAAACGACTCCCGGCCTTATTTAGTTCACATTTTTACTTTTGGTAACCTAGCCCGTATTCATAACGCACTAAACCTTTTTATCGCGTTAAACGCCTTTCTCGACAAGAAAAGCACAATTTCATCAAAAACAAACAAAACAAGAAAAATGAATCTATTCAACAAGTCTGCAACACATCCTTAAGAGTTACATGATTTCACCCAATGTCAATGTGTAATTTCTCCAGTTCTGATCATTGTTTAGGTTGTTGGTAGCTTGGTCCAATGCCAAAACACAGTGAAATCTTTTTATGGCTTTAAACGCGTTTTCTCCTCGAGAGAAACATGATTTCACTAAAAACGTTATAGTTTAAACATGCCTGTTGTACAAGTCTACAAACACTCTCAGAGCCTTAAAGTAGGGTTTTCACCAATGTGTTTTTTGGTGAGAAACCTTCTATTTCAAGGTTCTGTGCGTTTTCAGACACGTACAATATGTATTTTTTGTGTTTCTGATGAAATCCCTCCTTTTAATGCATTTTCTCACAGAAAATTAGTCTCTTGCCATGGCAAAATGGCTTTCTTGAAAAAGCATATTGTGGTCGAGAAATGGTGTTTTAAACAATAAAAACGACTCCCGGCCTTATTTAGTTCACATTTTTACTTTTGGTAACCTAGCCCGTATTCATAACGCACTAAACCTTTTTATCGCGTTAAACGCCTTTTCTCGACAACAAAAGCACAATTTCATCAAAAACAAACAAAACAAGAAAAATGAATCTATTCAACAAGTCTGCAACACATCCTTAAGAGTTACATGATTTCACCCAATGTCAATGTGTAATTTCTCCAGTTCTGATCATTGTTTAGGTTGTTGGTAGCTTGGTCCAATGCCAAAACACAGTGAAATCTTTTTATGGCTTTAAACGCGTTTTCTCCTCGAGAGAAACATGATTTCACTAAAAACGTTATAGTTTAAACATGCCTGTTGTACAAGTCTACAAACACTCTCAGAGCCTTAAAGTAGGGTTTTCACCAATGTGTTTTTTGGTGAGAAACCTTCTATTTCAAGGTTCTGTGCGTTTTCAGACACGTACAATATGTATTTTTTGTGTTTCTGATGAAATCCCTCCTTTTAATGCATTTTCTCACAGAAAATTAGTCTCTTGCCATGGCAAAATGGCTTTCTTGAAAAAGCATATTGTGGTCGAGAAATGGTGTTTTAAACAATAAAAACGACTCCCGGCCTTATTTAGTTCACATTTTTACTTTTGGTAACCTAGCCCGTATTCATAACGCACTAAACCTTTTTATCGCGTTAAACGCCTTTTCTCGACAACAAAAGCACAATTTCATCAAAAACAAACAAAACAAGAAAAATGAATCTATTCAACAAGTCTGCAACACATCCTTAAGAGTTACATGATTTCACCCAATGTCAATGTGTAATTTCTCCAGTTCTGATCATTGTTTAGGTTGTTGGTAGCTTGGTCCAATGCCAAAACACAGTGAAATCTTTTTATGGCTTTAAACGCGTTTTCTCCTCGAGAGAAACATGATTTCACTAAAAACGTTATAGTTTAAACATGCCTGTTGTACATGTCTGCAAACACTCAGAGCCTTAAAGTAGGGTTTTCACCAATGTGTTTTTTGGTAAGAAACCTTCTATTTCAAAGGTTCTGTGCGTTTTCAGACATGTTCAGTATGTATTTTTTGTGTTTTCTGATGAAATCCCTCCTTTTAATGCATTTTCTCACAGAAAATGAGTCTCTCACCATGGGAAAATGGCTTTTTTGAAAACGCATATTCTGGTCGAGAAATGGTGTTTTAAACAATAAAACGACTCCCGGCCTTATTTAGTTCACATTTTTACTTTTGGTAACCTAGCCCGTATTCATAACGCACTAAACCTTTTTATCGCGTTAAACGCCTTTTCTCGACAACAAAAGCACAATTTCATCAAAAACAAACAAAACAAGAAAAATGAATCTATTCAACAAGTCTGCAACACATCCTTAAGAGTTACATGATTTCACCCAATGTCAATGTGTAATTTCTCCAGTTCTGATCATTGTTTAGGTTGTTGGTAGCTTGGTCCAATGCCAAAACACAGTGAAATCTTTTTATGGCTTTAAACGCGTTTTCTCCTCGAGAGAAACATGATTTCACTAAAAACGTTATAGTTTAAACACGCCTGTTGTACATGTCTGCAAACACTCTCAGAGCCTTAAAGTAGGGTTTTCACCAATGTGTTTTTTGGTGAGAAACCTTCTATTTCAAGGTTCTGTGCGTTTTCAGACACGTACAATATGTATTTTTTGTGTTTCTGATGAAATCCCTCCTTTTCATGCATTTTCTCACAGAAAATGAGTCTCTTGCCATGGCAAAATGGCTATCTTGAAAAAGCATATTGTGGTCGAGAAATGGTGTTTTAAACAATAAAAACGACTCCCGGCCTTATTTAGTTCACATTTTTACTTTTGGTAACCTAGCCCGTATTCATAACGCACTAAACCTTTTTATCGCGTTAAACGACTTTTCTCGACAACAAAAGCACAATTTCATCAAAAACAAACAAAACAAGAAAAATGAATCTATTCAACAAGTCTGCAACACATCCTTAAGAGTTACATGATTTCACCCAATGTCAATGTGTAATTTCTCCAGTTCTGATCATTGTTTAGGTTGTTGGTAGCTTGGTCCAATGCCAAAACACAGTGAAATCTTTTTATGGCTTTAAACGCGTTTTCTCCTCGAGAGAAACATGATTTCACTAAAAACGTTATAGTTTAAACATGCCTGTTGTACATGTCTACAAACACTCTCAGAGCCTTAAAGTAGGGTTTTCACCAATGTGTTTTTTGGTGAGAAACCTTCTATTTCAAGGTTCTGTGCGTTTTCAGACACGTACAATATGTATTTTTTGTGTTTCTGATGAAATCCCTCCTTTTAATGCATTTTCTCACAGAAAATTAGTCTCTAGCCATGGCAAAATGGCTTTCTTGAAAAAGCATATTGTGGTCGAGAAATGGTGTTTTAAACAATAAAAACGACTCCCGGCCTTATTTAGTTCACATTTTTACTTTTGGTAACCTAGCCCGTATTCATAACGCACTAAACCTTTTTATCGCGTTAAACGCCTTTTCTCGACAACAAAAGCACAATTTCATCAAAAACAAACAAAACAAGAAAAATGAATCTATTCAACAAGTCTGCAACACATCCTTAAGAGTTACATGATTTCACCCAATGTCAATGTGTAATTTCTCCAGTTCTGATCATTGTTTAGGTTGTTGGTAGCTTGGTCCAATGCCAAAACACAGTGAAATCTTTTTATGGCTTTAAACGCGTTTTCTCCTCGAGAGAAACATGATTTCACTAAAAACGTTATAGTTTAAACATGCCTGTTGTACATGTCTGCAAACACTCAGAGCCTTAAAGTAGGGTTTTCACCAATGTGTTTTTTGGTGAGAAACCTTCTATTTCAAAGGTTCTGTGCGTTTTCAGACATGTTCAGTATGTATTTTTTGTGTTTTCTGATGAAATCCCTCCTTTTAATGCATTTTCTCACAGAAAATGAGTCTCTCACCATGGGAAAATGGCTTTTTTGAAAACGCATATTCTGGTCGAGAAATGGTGTTTTAAACAATAAAACGACTCCCGGCCTTATTTAGTTCACATTTTTACTTTTGGTAACCTAGCCCGTATTCATAACGCACTAAACCTTTTTATCGCGTTAAACGCCTTTTCTCGACAACAAAAGCACAATTTCATCAAAAACAAACAAAACAAGAAAAATGAATCTATTCAACAAGTCTGCAACACATCCTTAAGAGTTACATGATTTCACCCAATGTCAATGTGTAATTTCTCCAGTTCTGATCATTGTTTAGGTTGTTGGTAGCTTGGTCCAATGCCAAAACACAGTGAAATCTTTTTATGGCTTTAAACGCGTTTTCTCCTCGAGAGAAACATGATTTCACTAAAAACGTTATAGTTTAAACACGCCTGTTGTACATGTCTGCAAACACTCTCAGAGCCTTAAAGTAGGGTTTTCACCAATGTGTTTTTTGGTGAGAAACCTTCTATTTCAAGGTTCTGTGCGTTTTCAGACATGTTCAGTATGTATTTTTTGTGTTTCTGATGAAATCCCTCCTTTTAATGCATTTTCTCACAGAAAATGAGTCTCTTGCCATGGCAAAATGGCTATCTTGAAAAAGCATATTGTGGTCGAGAAATGGTGTTTTAAACAATAAAAACGACTCCCGGCCTTATTTAGTTCACATTTTTACTTTTGGTAACCTAGCCCGTATTCATAACGCACTAAACCTTTTTATCGCGTTAAACGCCTTTCTCGACAAGAAAAGCACAATTTCATCAAAAACAAACAAAACAAGAAAAATGAATCTATTCAACAAGTCTGCAACACATCCTTAAGAGTTACATGATTTCACCCAATGTCAATGTGTAATTTCTCCAGTTCTGATCATTGTTTAGGTTGTTGGTAGCTTGGTCCAATGCCAAAACACAGTGAAATCTTTTTATGGCTTTAAACGCGTTTTCTCCTCGAGAGAAACATGATTTCACTAAAAACGTTATAGTTTAAACATGCCTGTTGTACAAGTCTACAAACACTCTCAGAGCCTTAAAGTAGGGTTTTCACCAATGTGTTTTTTGGTGAGAAACCTTCTATTTCAAGGTTCTGTGCGTTTTCAGACACGTACAATATGTATTTTTTGTGTTTCTGATGAAATCCCTCCTTTTAATGCATTTTCTCACAGAAAATTAGTCTCTTGCCATGGCAAAATGGCTTTCTTGAAAAAGCATATTGTGGTCGAGAAATGGTGTTTTAAACAATAAAAACGACTCCCGGCCTTATTTAGTTCACATTTTTACTTTTGGTAACCTAGCCCGTATTCATAACGCACTAAACCTTTTTATCGCGTTAAACGCCTTTTCTCGACAACAAAAGCACAATTTCATCAAAAACAAACAAAACAAGAAAAATGAATCTATTCAACAAGTCTGCAACACATCCTTAAGAGTTACATGATTTCACCCAATGTCAATGTGTAATTTCTCCAGTTCTGATCATTGTTTAGGTTGTTGGTAGCTTGGTCCAATGCCAAAACACAGAGAAATCTTTTTATGGCTTTAAACGCGTTTTCTCCTCGAGAGAAACATGATTTCACTAAAAACGTTATAGTTTAAACATGCCTGTTGTACAAGTCTACAAACACTCTCAGAGCCTTAAAGTAGGGTTTTCACCAATGTGTTTTTTGGTGAGAAACCTTCTATTTCAAGGTTCTGTGCGTTTTCAGACACGTACAATATGTATTTTTTGTGTTTCTGATGAAATCCCTCCTTTTAATGCATTTTCTCACAGAAAATTAGTCTCTTGCCATGGCAAAATGGCTTTCTTGAAAAAGCATATTGTGGTCGAGAAATGGTGTTTTAAACAATAAAAACGACTCCCGGCCTTATTTAGTTCACATTTTTACTTTTGGTAACCTAGCCCGTATTCATAACGCACTAAACCTTTTTATCGCGTTAAACGCCTTTTCTCGACAACAAAAGCACAATTTCATCAAAAACAAACAAAACAAGAAAAATGAATCTATTCAACAAGTCTGCAACACATCCTTAAGAGTTACATGATTTCACCCAATGTCAATGTGTAATTTCTCCAGTTCTGATCATTGTTTAGGTTGTTGGTAGCTTGGTCCAATGCCAAAACACAGTGAAATCTTTTTATGGCTTTAAACGCGTTTTCTCCTCGAGAGAAACATGATTTCACTAAAAACGTTATAGTTTAAACATGCCTGTTGTACATGTCTGCAAACACTCAGAGCCTTAAAGTAGGGTTTTCACCAATGTGTTTTTTGGTAAGAAACCTTCTATTTCAAAGGTTCTGTGCGTTTTCAGACATGTTCAGTATGTATTTTTTGTGTTTTCTGATGAAATCCCTCCTTTTAATGCATTTTCTCACAGAAAATGAGTCTCTCACCATGGGAAAATGGCTTTTTTGAAAACGCATATTCTGGTCGAGAAATGGTGTTTTAAACAATAAAACGACTCCCGGCCTTATTTAGTTCACATTTTTACTTTTGGTAACCTAGCCCGTATTCATAACGCACTAAACCTTTTTATCGCGTTAAACGCCTTTTCTCGACAACAAAAGCACAATTTCATCAAAAACAAACAAAACAAGAAAAAAGAATCTATTCAACAAGTCTGCAACACATCCTTAAGAGTTACAATGATTTCACCCAATGTCAATGTGTAATTTCTCCAGTTCTGATCATTGTTTAGGTTGTTGGTAGCTTGGTCCAATGCCAAAACACAGTGAAATCTTTTTATGGCTTTAAACGCGTTTTCTCCTCGAGAGAAACATGATTTCACTAAAAACGTTATAGTTTAAACACGCCTGTTGTACATGTCTGCAAACACTCTCAGAGCCTTAAAGTAGGGTTTTCACCAATGTGTTTTTTGGTGAGAAACCTTCTATTTCAAGGTTCTGTGCGTTTTCAGACACGTACAATATGTATTTTTTGTGTTTCTGATGAAATCCCTCCTTTTAATGCATTTTCTCACAGAAAATGAGTCTCTTCCCATGGCAAAATGGCTATCTTGAAAAAGCATATTGTGGTCGAGAAATGGTGTTTTAAACAATAAAAACGACTCCCGGCCTTATTTAGTTCACATTTTTACTTTTGGTAACCTAGCCCGTATTCATAACGCACTAAACCTTTTTATCGCGTTAAACGCCTTTCTCGACAACAAAAGCACAATTTCATCAAAAACAAACAAAACAAGAAAAATGAATCTATTCAACAAGTCTGCAACACATCCTTAAGAGTTACATGATTTCACCCAATGTCAATGTGTAATTTCTCCAGTTCTGATCATTGTTTAGGTTGTTGGTAGCTTGGTCCAATGCCAAAACACAGTGAAATCTTTTTATGGCTTTAAACGCGTTTTCTCCTCGAGAGAAACATGTTTTCACTAAAAACGTTATAGTTTAAACATGCCTGTTGTACATGTCTGCAAACACTCAGAGCCTTAAAGTAGGGTTTTCACCAATGTGTTTTTTGGTGAGAAACCTTCTATTTCAAAGGTTCTGTGCGTTTTCAGACATGTTCAGTATGTATTTTTTGTGTTTCTGATGAAATCCCTCCTTTTAATGCATTTTCTCACAGAAAATGAGTCTCTCACCATGGGAAAATGGCTTTTTTGAAAACGCATATTCTGGTCGAGAAATGGTGTTTTAAACAATAAAAACGTCTCCCGGCCTTATTTAGTTCACATTTTTACTTTTGGTAACCTAGCCCGTATTCATAACGCACTAAACCTTTTTTATCGCGTTAAACGCCTTTCTCGACAAGAAAAGCACAATTTCATCAAAAACAAACAAAACAAGAAAAATGAATCTATTCAACAAGTCTGCAACACATCCTTAAGAGTTACATGATTTCACCCAATGTCAATGTGTAATTTATCCAGTTCTGATCATTGTTTAGGTTGTTGGTAGCTTGGTCCAATGCCAAAACACAGTGAAATCTCTTTATGGCTTTAAACGCGTTTTCTCCTCGAGAGAAACATGATTTCACTAAAAACGATATAGTTCAAACATGCCTGTTGTAACTGTCTGCAAACACTCAGACCCTTAAAGTAGGGTTTTCACCAATGTGTTTTTTGGTGAGAAACCTTCTATTTCAAAGGTTCTGTGCGTTTTCAGACATGTTCAGTATGTATTTTTTGTGTTTCTGATGAAATCCCTCCTTTTAATGCATTTTCTCACTGAAAATGAGTCTCTCACCATGGGAAAATGGCTTTCTTGAAAAAGCATATTGTGGTCGAGAAATGGTGTTTTAAACAATAAAAAAGACTCCCGGCCTTATTTAGTTCACATTTTTACTTTTGGTAACCTAGCCCGTATTCATAACGCACTAAACCTTTTTATCGCGTTAAACGCCTTTCTCGACAACAAAAGCACAATTTCAGCAAAAACAAACAAAACAAGAAAAATGAATCTATTCAACAAGTCTGCAACACATCCTTAAGAGTTACATGATTTCACCCAATGTCAATGTGTAATTTCTCCAGTTCTGATCATTGTTTAGGTTGTTGGTAGCTTGGTCCAATGCCAAAACACAGTGAAATCTTTTTATGGCTTTAAACGCGTTTTCTCCTCGAGAGAAACATGTTTTCACTAAAAACGTTATAGTTTAAACATGCCTGTTGTACATGTCTGCAAACACTCAGAGCCTTAAAGTAGGGTTTTCACCAATGTGTTTTTTGGTGAGAAACCTTCTATTTCAAAGGTTCTGTGCGTTTTCAGACATGTTCAGTATGTATTTTTTGTGTTTCTGATGAAATCCCTCCTTTTAATGCATTTTCTCACAGAAAATGAGTCTCTCACCATGGGAAAATGGCTTTTTTGAAAACGCATATTCTGGTCGAGAAATGGTGTTTTAAACAATAAAAACGTCTCCCGGCCTTATTTAGTTCACATTTTTACTTTTGGTAACCTAGCCCGTATTCATAACGCACTAAACCTTTTTATCGCGTTAAACGCCTTTCTCGACAAGAAAAGCACAATTTCATCAAAAACAAACAAAATAAGAAAAATGAATCTATTCAACAAGTCTGCAACACATCCTTAAGAGTTACATGATTTCACCCAATGTCAATGTGTAATTTCTCCAGTTCTGATCATTGTTTAGGTTGTTGGTAGCTTGGTCCAATGCCAAAACACAGTGAAATCTCTTTATGGCTTTAAACGCGTTTTCTCCTCGAGAGAAACATGATTTCACTAAAAACGATATAGTTCAAACATGCCTGTTGTAACTGTCTGCAAACACTCAGACCCTTAAAGTAGGGTTTTCACCAATGTGTTTTTTGGTGAGAAACCTTCTATTTCAAAGGTTCTGTGCGTTTTCAGACATGTTCAGTATGTATTTTTTGTGTTTCTGATGAAATCCCTCCTTTTAATGCATTTTCTCACTGAAAATGAGTCTCTCACCATGGGAAAATGGCTTTCTTGAAAAAGCATATTGTGGTCGAGAAATGGTGTTTTAAACAATAAAAAAGACTCCCGGCCTTATTTAGTTCACATTTTTACTTTTGGTAACCTAGCCCGTATTCATAACGCACTAAACCTTTTTATCGCGTTAAACGCCTTTCTCGACAACAAAAGCACAATTTCAGCAAAAACAAACAAAACAAGAAAAATGAATCTATTCAACAAGTCTGCAACACATCCTTAAGAGTTACATGATTTCACCCAATGTCAATGTGTAATTTCTCCAGTTCTGATCATTGTTTAGGTTGTTGGTAGCTTGGTCCAATGCCAAAACACAGTGAAATCTCTTTATGGCTTTAAACGCGTTTTCTCCTCGAGAGAAACATGTTTTCACTAAAAACGATATAGTTCAAACATGCCTGTTGTAACTGTCTGCAAACACTCAGACCCTTAAAGTAGGGTTTTCACCAATGTGTTTTTTGGTGAGAAACCTTCTATTTCAAAGGTTCTGTGCGTTTTCAGACATGTTCAGTATGTATTTTTTGTGTTTCTGATGAAATCCCTCCTTTTAATGCATTTTCTCACTGAAAATGAGTCTCTCACCATGGGAAAATGGCTTTCTTGAAAAAGCATATTGTGGTCGAGAAATGGTGTTTTAAACAATAAAAACGTCTCCCGGCCTTATTTAGTTCACATTTTTACTTTTGGTAACCTAGCCCGTATTCATAACGCACTAAACCTTTTTATCGCGTTAAACGCCTTTCTCGACAAGAAAAGCACAATTTCATCAAAAACAAACAAAACAAGAAAAATGAATCTATTCAACAAGTCTGCAACACATCCTTAAGAGTTACATGATTTCACCCAATGTCAATGTGTAATTTCTCCAGTTCTGATCATTGTTTAGGTTGTTGGTAGCTTGGTCCAATGCCAAAACACAGTGAAATCTTTTTATGGCTTTAAACGCGTTTTCTCCTCGAGAGAAACATGTTTTCACTAAAAACGTTATAGTTTAAACATGCCTGTTGTACATGTCTGCAAACACTCAGAGCCTTAAAGTAGGGTTTTCACCAATGTGTTTTTTGGTGAGAAACCTTCTATTTCAAAGGTTCTGTGCGTTTTCAGACATGTTCAGTATGTATTTTTTGTGTTTCTGATGAAATCCCTCCTTTTAATGCATTTTCTCACAGAAAATGAGTCTCTCACCATGGGAAAATGGCTTTTTTGAAAACGCATATTCTGGTCGAGAAATGGTGTTTTAAACAATAAAAACGTCTCCCGGCCTTATTTAGTTCACATTTTTACTTTTGGTAACCTAGCCCGTATTCATAACGCACTAAACCTTTTTATCGCGTTAAACGCCTTTCTCGACAAGAAAAGCACAATTTCATCAAAAACAAACAAAACAAGAAAAATGAATCTATTCAACAAGTCTGCAACACATCCTTAAGAGTTACATGATTTCACCCAATGTCAATGTGTAATTTCTCCAGTTCTGATCATTGTTTAGGTTGTTGGTAGCTTGGTCCAATGCCAAAACACAGTGAAATCTTTTTATGGCTTTAAACGCGATTTCTCCTCGAGAGAAACATGTTTTCACTAAAAACGTTATAGTTTAAACATGCCTGTTGTACATGTCTGCAAACACTCAGAGCCTTAAAGTAGGGTTTTCACCAATGTGTTTTTTGGTGAGAAACCTTGTATTTCAATGGTTCTGTGCGTTTTCAGACATGTTCAGTATGTATTTTTTGTGTTTTCTGATGAAATCCCTCCTTTTAATGCATTTTCTCACAGAAAATGAGTCTCTCACCATGGGAAAATGGCTTTTTTGAAAACGCATATTCTGGTCGAGAAATGGTGTTTTAAACAATAAAACGACTCCCGGCCTTATTTAGTTCACATTTTTACTTTTGGTAACCTAGCCCGTATTCATAACGCACTAAACCTTTTTATCGCGTTAAACGCCTTTTCTCGACAACAAAAGCACAATTTCATCAAAAACAAACAAAACAAGAAAAATGAATCTATTCAACAAGTCTGCAACACATCCTTAAGAGTTACATGATTTCACCCAATGTCAATGTGTAATTTATCCAGTTCTGATCATTGTTTAGGTTGTTGGTAGCTTGGTCCAATGCCAAAACACAGTGAAATCTCTTTATGGCTTTAAACGCGTTTTCTCCTCGAGAGAAACATGATTTCACTAAAAACGATATAGTTCAAACATGCCTGTTGTAACTGTCTGCAAACACTCAGAGCCTTAAAGTAGGGTTTTCACCAATGTGTTTTTTGGTGAGAAACCTTCTATTTCAAAGGTTCTGTGCGTTTTCAGACATGTTCAGTATGTATTTTTTGTGTTTCTGATGAAATCCCTCCTTTTAATGCATTTTCTCACAGAAAATTAGTCTCTTGCCATGGCAAAATGGCTTTCTTGAAAAAGCATATTGTGGTCGAGAAATGGTGTTTTAAACAATAAAAACGACTCCCGGCCTTATTTAGTTCACATTTTTACTTTTGGTAACCTAGCCCGTATTCATAACGCACTAAACCTTTTTATCGCGTTAAACGCCTTTTCTCGACAACAAAAGCACAATTTCATCAAAAACAAACAAAACAAGAAAAATGAATCTATTCAACAAGTCTGCAACACATCCTTAAGAGTTACATGATTTCACCCAATGTCAATGTGTAATTTCTCCAGTTCTGATCATTGTTTAGGTTGTTGGTAGCTTGGTCCAATGCCAAAACACAGTGAAATCTTTTTATGGCTTTAAACGCGTTTTCTCCTCGAGAGAAACATGTTTTCACTAAAAACGTTATAGTTTAAACACGCCTGTTGTACATGTCTGCAAACACTCAGAGCCTTAAAGTAGGGTTTTCACCAATGTGTTTTTTGGTGAGAAACCTTCTATTTCAAAGGTTCTGTGCGTTTTCAGACATGTTCAGTATGTATTTTTTGTGTTTCTGATGAAATCCCTCCTTTTAATGCATTTTCTCACAGAAAATGAGTCTCTCACCATGGGAAAATGGCTTTTTTGAAAACGCATATTCTGGTCGAGAAATGGTGTTTTAAACAATAAAAACGTCTCCCGGCCTTATTTAGTTCACATTTTAACTTTTGTTAACCTAGCCCGTATTCATAACGCACTAAACCTTTTTATCGCGTTAAACGCCTTTCTCGACAAGAAAAGCACAATTTCATCAAAAACAAACAAAACAAGAAAAATGAATCTATTCAACAAGTCTGCAACACATCCTTAAGAGTTACATGATTTCACCCAATGTCAATGTGTAATTTCTCCAGTTCTGATCATTGTTTAGGTTGTTGGTAGCTTGGTCCAATGTCAAAACACAGTGAAATCTCTTTATGGCTTTAAACGCGTTTTCTCCTCGAGAGAAACATGATTTCACTAAAAACGATATAGTTCAAACATGCCTGTTGTAACTGTCTGCAAACACTCAGAGCCTTAAAGTAGGGTTTTCACCAATGTGTTTTTTGGTGAGAAACCTTCTATTTCAAAGGTTCTGTGCGTTTTCAGACATGTTCAGTATGTATTTTTTGTGTTTCTGATGAAATCCCTCCTTTTAATGCATTTTCTCACTGAAAATGAGTCTCTCACCATGGGAAAATGGCTTTCTTGAAAAAGCATATTGTGGTCGAGAAATGGTGTTTTAAACAATAAAAACGACTCCCGGCCTTATTTAGTTCACATTTTTACTTTTGGTAACCTAGCCCGTATTCATAACGCACTAAACCTTTTTATCGCGTTAAACGCCTTTTCTCGACAACAAAAGCACAATTTCATCAAAAACAAACAAAACAAGAAAAATGAATCTATTCAACAAGTCTGCAACACATCCTTAAGAGTTACATGATTTCACCCAATGTCAATGTGTAATTTCTCCAGTTCTGATCATTGTTTAGGTTGTTGGTAGCTTGGTCCAATGCCAAAACACAGTGAAATCTTTTTATGGCTTTAAACGCGTTTTCTCCTCGAGAGAAACATGATTTCACTAAAAACGTTATAGTTTAAACATGCCTGTTGTACATGTCTACAAACACTCTCAGAGCCTTAAAGTAGGGTTTTCACCAATGTGTTTTTTGGTGAGAAACCTTCTATTTCAAGGTTCTGTGCGTTTTCAGACACGTACAATATGTATTTTTTGTGTTTCTGATGAAATCCCTCCTTTTAATGCATTTTCTCACAGAAAATTAGTCTCTTGCCATGGCAAAATGGCTTTCTTGAAAAAGCATATTGTGGTCGAGAAATGGTGTTTTAAACAATAAAAACGACTCCCGGCCTTATTTAGTTCACATTTTTACTTTTGGTAACCTAGCCCGTATTCATAACGCACTAAACCTTTTTATCGCGTTAAACGCCTTTTCTCGACAACAAAAGCACAATTTCATCAAAAACAAACAAAACAAGAAAAATGAATCTATTCAACAAGTCTGCAACACATCCTTAAGAGTTACATGATTTCACCCAATGTCAATGTGTAATTTCTCCAGTTCTGATCATTGTTTAGGTTGTTGGTAGCTTGGTCCAATGCCAAAACACAGTGAAATCTTTTTATGGCTTTAAACGCGTTTTCTCCTCGAGAGAAACATGATTTCACTAAAAACGTTATAGTTTAAACATGCCTGTTGTACATGTCTGCAAACACTCAGAGCCTTAAAGTAGGGTTTTCACCAATGTGTTTTTTGGTGAGAAACCTTCTATTTCAAAGGTTCTGTGCGTTTTCAGACATGTTCAGTATGTATTTTTTGTGTTTTCTGATGAAATCCCTCCTTTTAATGCATTTTCTCACAGAAAATGAGTCTCTCACCATGGGAAAATGGCTTTTTTGAAAACGCATATTCTGGTCGAGAAATGGTGTTTTAAACAATAAAACGACTCCCGGCCTTATTTAGTTCACATTTTTACTTTTGGTAACCTAGCCCGTATTCATAACGCACTAAACCTTTTTATCGCGTTAAACGCCTTTTCTCGACAACAAAAGCACAATTTCATCAAAAACAAACAAAACAAGAAAAATGAATCTATTCAACAAGTCTGCAACACATCCTTAAGAGTTACATGATTTCACCCAATGTCAATGTGTAATTTCTCCAGTTCTGATCATTGTTTAGGTTGTTGGTAGCTTGGTCCAATGCCAAAACACAGTGAAATCTTTTTATGGCTTTAAACGCGTTTTCTCCTCGAGAGAAACATGATTTCACTAAAAACGTTATAGTTTAAACACGCCTGTTGTACATGTCTGCAAACACTCTCAGAGCCTTAAAGTAGGGTTTTCACCAATGTGTTTTTTGGTGAGAAACCTTCTATTTCAAGGTTCTGTGCGTTTTCAGACATGTTCAGTATGTATTTTTTGTGTTTCTGATGAAATCCCTCCTTTTAATGCATTTTCTCACAGAAAATGAGTCTCTTGCCATGGCAAAATGGCTATCTTGAAAAAGCATATTGTGGTCGAGAAATGGTGTTTTAAACAATAAAAACGACTCCCGGCCTTATTTAGTTCACATTTTTACTTTTGGTAACCTAGCCCGTATTCATAACGCACTAAACCTTTTTATCGCGTTAAACGCCTTTCTCGACAAGAAAAGCACAATTTCATCAAAAACAAACAAAACAAGAAAAATGAATCTATTCAACAAGTCTGCAACACATCCTTAAGAGTTACATGATTTCACCCAATGTCAATGTGTAATTTCTCCAGTTCTGATCATTGTTTAGGTTGTTGGTAGCTTGGTCCAATGCCAAAACACAGTGAAATCTTTTTATGGCTTTAAACGCGTTTTCTCCTCGAGAGAAACATGATTTCACTAAAAACGTTATAGTTTAAACATGCCTGTTGTACAAGTCTACAAACACTCTCAGAGCCTTAAAGTAGGGTTTTCACCAATGTGTTTTTTGGTGAGAAACCTTCTATTTCAAGGTTCTGTGCGTTTTCAGACACGTACAATATGTATTTTTTGTGTTTCTGATGAAATCCCTCCTTTTAATGAATTTTCTCACAGAAAATTAGTCTCTTGCCATGGCAAAATGGCTTTCTTGAAAAAGCATATTGTGGTCGAGAAATGGTGTTTTAAACAATAAAAACGACTCCCGGCCTTATTTAGTTCACATTTTTACTTTTGGTAACCTAGCCCGTATTCATAACGCACTAAACCTTTTTATCGCGTTAAACGCCTTTTCTCGACAACAAAAGCACAATTTCATCAAAAACAAACAAAACAAGAAAAATGAATCTATTCAACAAGTCTGCAACACATCCTTAAGAGTTACATGATTTCACCCAATGTCAATGTGTAATTTCTCCAGTTCTGATCATTGTTTAGGTTGTTGGTAGCTTGGTCCAATGCCAAAACACAGTGAAATCTTTTTATGGCTTTAAACGCGTTTTCTCCTCGAGAGAAACATGATTTCACTAAAAACGTTATAGTTTAAACATGCCTGTTGTACAAGTCTACAAACACTCTCAGAGCCTTAAAGTAGGGTTTTCACCAATGTGTTTTTTGGTGAGAAACCTTCTATTTCAAGGTTCTGTGCGTTTTCAGACACGTACAATATGTATTTTTTGTGTTTCTGATGAAATCCCTCCTTTTAATGCATTTTCTCACAGAAAATTAGTCTCTTGCCATGGCAAAATGGCTTTCTTGAAAAAGCATATTGTGGTCGAGAAATGGTGTTTTAAACAATAAAAACGACTCCCGGCCTTATTTAGTTCACATTTTTACTTTTGGTAACCTAGCCCGTATTCATAACGCACTAAACCTTTTTATCGCGTTAAACGCCTTTTCTCGACAACAAAAGCACAATTTCATCAAAAACAAACAAAACAAGAAAAATGAATCTATTCAACAAGTCTGCAACACATCCTTAAGAGTTACATGATTTCACCCAATGTCAATGTGTAATTTCTCCAGTTCTGATCATTGTTTAGGTTGTTGGTAGCTTGGTCCAATGCCAAAACACAGTGAAATCTTTTTATGGCTTTAAACGCGTTTTCTCCTCGAGAGAAACATGATTTCACTAAAAACGTTATAGTTTAAACATGCCTGTTGTACATGTCTGCAAACACTCAGAGCCTTAAAGTAGGGTTTTCACCAATGTGTTTTTTGGTAAGAAACCTTCTATTTCAAAGGTTCTGTGCGTTTTCAGACATGTTCAGTATGTATTTTTTGTGTTTTCTGATGAAATCCCTCCTTTTAATGCATTTTCTCACAGAAAATGAGTCTCTCACCATGGGAAAATGGCTTTTTTGAAAACGCATATTCTGGTCGAGAAATGGTGTTTTAAACAATAAAACGACTCCCGGCCTTATTTAGTTCACATTTTTACTTTTGGTAACCTAGCCCGTATTCATAACGCACTAAACCTTTTTATCGCGTTAAACGCCTTTTCTCGACAACAAAAGCACAATTTCATCAAAAACAAACAAAACAAGAAAAATGAATCTATTCAACAAGTCTGCAACACATCCTTAAGAGTTACATGATTTCACCCAATGTCAATGTGTAATTTCTCCAGTTCTGATCATTGTTTAGGTTGTTGGTAGCTTGGTCCAATGCCAAAACACAGTGAAATCTTTTTATGGCTTTAAACGCGTTTTCTCCTCGAGAGAAACATGATTTCACTAAAAACGTTATAGTTTAAACACGCCTGTTGTACATGTCTGCAAACACTCTCAGAGCCTTAAAGTAGGGTTTTCACCAATGTGTTTTTTGGTGAGAAACCTTCTATTTCAAGGTTCTGTGCGTTTTCAGACACGTACAATATGTATTTTTTGTGTTTCTGATGAAATCCCTCCTTTTCATGCATTTTCTCACAGAAAATGAGTCTCTTGCCATGGCAAAATGGCTATCTTGAAAAAGCATATTGTGGTCGAGAAATGGTGTTTTAAACAATAAAAACGACTCCCGGCCTTATTTAGTTCACATTTTTACTTTTGGTAACCTAGCCCGTATTCATAACGCACTAAACCTTTTTATCGCGTTAAACGACTTTTCTCGACAACAAAAGCACAATTTCATCAAAAACAAACAAAACAAGAAAAATGAATCTATTCAACAAGTCTGCAACACATCCTTAAGAGTTACATGATTTCACCCAATGTCAATGTGTAATTTCTCCAGTTCTGATCATTGTTTAGGTTGTTGGTAGCTTGGTCCAATGCCAAAACACAGTGAAATCTTTTTATGGCTTTAAACGCGTTTTCTCCTCGAGAGAAACATGATTTCACTAAAAACGTTATAGTTTAAACATGCCTGTTGTACATGTCTACAAACACTCTCAGAGCCTTAAAGTAGGGTTTTCACCAATGTGTTTTTTGGTGAGAAACCTTCTATTTCAAGGTTCTGTGCGTTTTCAGACACGTACAATATGTATTTTTTGTGTTTCTGATGAAATCCCTCCTTTTAATGCATTTTCTCACAGAAAATTAGTCTCTAGCCATGGCAAAATGGCTTTCTTGAAAAAGCATATTGTGGTCGAGAAATGGTGTTTTAAACAATAAAAACGACTCCCGGCCTTATTTAGTTCACATTTTTACTTTTGGTAACCTAGCCCGTATTCATAACGCACTAAACCTTTTTATCGCGTTAAACGCCTTTCTCGACAACAAAAGCACAATTTCAGCAAAAACAAACAAAACAAGAAAAATGAATCTATTCAACAAGTCTGCAACACATCCTTAAGAGTTACATGATTTCACCCAATGTCAATGTGTAATTTTTCCAGTTCTGATCATTGTTTAGGTTGTTGGTAGCTTGGTCCAATGCCAAAACACAGTGAAATCTTTTTATGGCTTTAAACGCGTTTTCTCCTCGAGAGAAACATGATTTCACTAAAAACGTTATAGTTTAAACATGCCTGTTGTACATGTCTGCAAACACTCAGAGCCTTAAAGTAGGGTTTTCACCAATGTGTTTTTTGGTGAGAAACCTTCTATTTCAAAGGTTCTGTGCGTTTTCAGACATGTTCAGTATGTATTTTTTGTGTTTTCTGATGAAATCCCTCCTTTTAATGCATTTTCTCACAGAAAATGAGTCTCTCACCATGGGAAAATGGCTTTTTTGAAAACGCATATTCTGGTCGAGAAATGGTGTTTTAAACAATAAAACGACTCCCGGCCTTATTTAGTTCACATTTTTACTTTTGGTAACCTAGCCCGTATTCATAACGCACTAAACCTTTTTATCGCGTTAAACGCCTTTTCTCGACAACAAAAGCACAATTTCATCAAAAACAAACAAAACAAGAAAAATGAATCTATTCAACAAGTCTGCAACACATCCTTAAGAGTTACATGATTTCACCCAATGTCAATGTGTAATTTCTCCAGTTCTGATCATTGTTTAGGTTGTTGGTAGCTTGGTCCAATGCCAAAACACAGTGAAATCTTTTTATGGCTTTAAACGCGTTTTCTCCTCGAGAGAAACATGATTTCACTAAAAACGTTATAGTTTAAACACGCCTGTTGTACATGTCTGCAAACACTCTCAGAGCCTTAAAGTAGGGTTTTCACCAATGTGTTTTTTGGTGAGAAACCTTCTATTTCAAGGTTCTGTGCGTTTTCAGACATGTTCAGTATGTATTTTTTGTGTTTCTGATGAAATCCCTCCTTTTAATGCATTTTCTCACAGAAAATGAGTCTCTTGCCATGGCAAAATGGCTATCTTGAAAAAGCATATTGTGGTCGAGAAATGGTGTTTTAAACAATAAAAACGACTCCCGGCCTTATTTAGTTCACATTTTTACTTTTGGTAACCTAGCCCGTATTCATAACGCACTAAACCTTTTTATCGCGTTAAACGCCTTTCTCGACAAGAAAAGCACAATTTCATCAAAAACAAACAAAACAAGAAAAATGAATCTATTCAACAAGTCTGCAACACATCCTTAAGAGTTACATGATTTCACCCAATGTCAATGTGTAATTTCTCCAGTTCTGATCATTGTTTAGGTTGTTGGTAGCTTGGTCCAATGCCAAAACACAGTGAAATCTTTTTATGGCTTTAAACGCGTTTTCTCCTCGAGAGAAACATGATTTCACTAAAAACGTTATAGTTTAAACATGCCTGTTGTACAAGTCTACAAACACTCTCAGAGCCTTAAAGTAGGGTTTTCACCAATGTGTTTTTTGGTGAGAAACCTTCTATTTCAAGGTTCTGTGCGTTTTCAGACACGTACAATATGTATTTTTTGTGTTTCTGATGAAATCCCTCCTTTTAATGCATTTTCTCACAGAAAATTAGTCTCTTGCCATGGCAAAATGGCTTTCTTGAAAAAGCATATTGTGGTCGAGAAATGGTGTTTTAAACAATAAAAACGACTCCCGGCCTTATTTAGTTCACATTTTTACTTTTGGTAACCTAGCCCGTATTCATAACGCACTAAACCTTTTTATCGCGTTAAACGCCTTTTCTCGACAACAAAAGCACAATTTCATCAAAAACAAACAAAACAAGAAAAATGAATCTATTCAACAAGTCTGCAACACATCCTTAAGAGTTACATGATTTCACCCAATGTCAATGTGTAATTTCTCCAGTTCTGATCATTGTTTAGGTTGTTGGTAGCTTGGTCCAATGCCAAAACACAGTGAAATCTTTTTATGGCTTTAAACGCGTTTTCTCCTCGAGAGAAACATGATTTCACTAAAAACGTTATAGTTTAAACATGCCTGTTGTACATGTCTACAAACACTCTCAGAGCCTTAAAGTAGGGTTTTCACCAATGTGTTTTTTGGTGAGAAACCTTCTATTTCAAGGTTCTGTGCGTTTTCAGACACGTACAATATGTATTTTTTGTGTTTCTGATGAAATCCCTCCTTTTAATGCATTTTCTCACAGAAAATTAGTCTCTTGCCATGGCAAAATGGCTTTCTTGAAAAAGCATATTGTGGTCGAGAAATGGTGTTTTAAACAATAAAAACGACTCCCGGCCTTATTTAGTTCACATTTTTACTTTTGGTAACCTAGCCCGTATTCATAACGCACTAAACCTTTTTATCGCGTTAAACGCCTTTTCTCGACAACAAAAGCACAATTTCATCAAAAACAAACAAAACAAGAAAAATGAATCTATTCAACAAGTCTGCAACACATCCTTAAGAGTTACATGATTTCACCCAATGTCAATGTGTAATTTCTCCAGTTCTGATCATTGTTTAGGTTGTTGGTAGCTTGGTCCAATGCCAAAACACAGTGAAATCTTTTTATGGCTTTAAACGCGTTTTCTCCTCGAGAGAAACATGATTTCACTAAAAACGTTATAGTTTAAACATGCCTGTTGTACATGTCTGCAAACACTCAGAGCCTTAAAGTAGGGTTTTCACCAATGTGTTTTTTGGTAAGAAACCTTCTATTTCAAAGGTTCTGTGCGTTTTCAGACATGTTCAGTATGTATTTTTTGTGTTTTCTGATGAAATCCCTCCTTTTAATGCATTTTCTCACAGAAAATGAGTCTCTCACCATGGGAAAATGGCTTTTTTGAAAACGCATATTCTGGTCGAGAAATGGTGTTTTAAACAATAAAACGACTCCCGGCCTTATTTAGTTCACATTTTTACTTTTGGTAACCTAGCCCGTATTCATAACGCACTAAACCTTTTTATCGCGTTAAACGCCTTTTCTCGACAACAAAAGCACAATTTCATCAAAAACAAACAAAACAAGAAAAAAGAATCTATTCAACAAGTCTGCAACACATCCTTAAGAGTTACAATGATTTCACCCAATGTCAATGTGTAATTTCTCCAGTTCTGATCATTGTTTAGGTTGTTGGTAGCTTGGTCCAATGCCAAAACACAGTGAGATCTTTTTATGGCTTTAAACGCGTTTTCTCCTCGAGAGAAACATGATTTCACTAAAAACGTTATAGTTTAAACACGCCTGTTGTACATGTCTGCAAACACTCTCAGAGCCTTAAAGTAGGGTTTTCACCAATGTGTTTTTTGGTGAGAAACCTTCTATTTCAAGGTTCTGTGCGTTTTCAGACACGTACAATATGTATTTTTTGTGTTTCTGATGAAATCCCTCCTTTTAATGCATTTTCTCACAGAAAATGAGTCTCTTCCCATGGCAAAATGGCTATCTTGAAAAAGCATATTGTGGTCGAGAAATGGTGTTTTAAACAATAAAAACGACTCCCGGCCTTATTTAGTTCACATTTTTACTTTTGGTAACCTAGCCCGTATTCATAACGCACTAAACCTTTTTATCGCGTTAAACGCCTTTTCTCGACAAGAAAAGCACAATTTCATCAAAAACAAACAAAACAAGAAAAATGAATCTATTCAACAAGTCTGCAACACATCCTTAAGAGTTACATGATTTCACCCAATGTCAATGTGTAATTTCTCCAGTTCTGATCATTGTTTAGGTTGTTGGTAGCTTGGTCCAATGCCAAAACACAGTGAAATCTTTTTATGGCTTTAAACGCGTTTTCTCCTCGAGAGAAACATGTTTTCACTAAAAACGTTATAGTTTAAACATGCCTGTTGTACATGTCTGCAAACACTCAGAGCCTTAAAGTAGGGTTTTCACCAATGTGTTTTTTGGTGAGAAACCTTCTATTTCAAAGGTTCTGTGCGTTTTCAGACATGTTCAGTATGTATTTTTTGTGTTTCTGATGAAATCCCTCCTTTTAATGCATTTTCTCACAGAAAATGAGTCTCTCACCATGGGAAAATGGCTTTTTTGAAAACGCATATTCTGGTCGAGAAATGGTGTTTTAAACAATAAAAACGTCTCCCGGCCTTATTTAGTTCACATTTTTACTTTTGGTAACCTAGCCCGTATTCATAACGCACTAAACCTTTTTATCGCGTTAAACGCCTTTCTCGACAAGAAAAGCACAATTTCATCAAAAACAAACAAAATAAGAAAAATGAATCTATTCAACAAGTCTGCAACACATCCTTAAGAGTTACATGATTTCACCCAATGTCAATGTGTAATTTCTCCAGTTCTGATCATTGTTTAGGTTGTTGGTAGCTTGGTCCAATGCCAAAACACAGTGAAATCTCTTTATGGCTTTAAACGCGTTTTCTCCTCGAGAGAAACATGATTTCACTAAAAACGATATAGTTCAAACACGCCTGTTGTAACTGTCTGCAAACACTCAGACCCTTAAAGTAGGGTTTTCACCAATGTGTTTTTTGGTGAGAAACCTTCTATTTCAAAGGTTCTGTGCGTTTTCAGACATGTTCAGTATGTATTTTTTGTGTTTCTGATGAAATCCCTCCTTTTAATGCATTTTCTCACTGAAAATGAGTCTCTCACCATGGGAAAATGGCTTTCTTGAAAAAGCATATTGTGGTCGAGAAATGGTGTTTTAAACAATAAAAAAGACTCCCGGCCTTATTTAGTTCACATTTTTACTTTTGGTAACCTAGCCCGTATTCATAACGCACTAAACCTTTTTATCGCGTTAAACGCCTTTCTCGACAACAAAAGCACAATTTCAGCAAAAACAAACAAAACAAGAAAAATGAATCTATTCAACAAGTCTGCAACACATCCTTAAGAGTTACATGATTTCACCCAATGTCAATGTGTAATTTCTCCAGTTCTGATCATTGTTTAGGTTGTTGGTAGCTTGGTCCAATGCCAAAACACAGTGAAATCTTTTTATGGCTTTAAACGCGTTTTCTCCTCGAGAGAAACATGTTTTCACTAAAAACGTTATAGTTTAAACATGCCTGTTGTACATGTCTGCAAACACTCAGAGCCTTAAAGTAGGGTTTTCACCAATGTGTTTTTTGGTGAGAAACCTTCTATTTCAAAGGTTCTGTGCGTTTTCAGACATGTTCAGTATGTATTTTTTGTGTTTCTGATGAAATCCCTCCTTTTAATGCATTTTCTCACAGAAAATGAGTCTCTCACCATGGGAAAATGGCTTTTTTGAAAACGCATATTCTGGTCGAGAAATGGTGTTTTAAACAATAAAAACGTCTCCCGGCCTTATTTAGTTCACATTTTTACTTTTGGTAACCTAGCCCGTATTCATAACGCACTAAACCTTTTTATCGCGTTAAACGCCTTTCTCGACAAGAAAAGCACAATTTCATCAAAAACAAACAAAACAAGAAAAATGAATCTATTCAACAAGTCTGCAACACATCCTTAAGAGTTACATGATTTCACCCAATGTCAATGTGTAATTTCTCCAGTTCTGATCATTGTTTAGGTTGTTGGTAGCTTGGTCCAATGCCAAAACACAGTGAAATCTTTTTATGGCTTTAAACGCGATTTCTCCTCGAGAGAAACATGTTTTCACTAAAAACGTTATAGTTTAAACATGCCTGTTGTACATGTCTGCAAACACTCAGAGCCTTAAAGTAGGGTTTTCACCAATGTGTTTTTTGGTGAGAAACCTTGTATTTCAATGGTTCTGTGCGTTTTCAGACATGTTCAGTATGTATTTTTTGTGTTTTCTGATGAAATCCCTCCTTTTAATGCATTTTCTCACAGAAAATGAGTCTCTCACCATGGGAAAATGGCTTTTTTGAAAACGCATATTCTGGTCGAGAAATGGTGTTTTAAACAATAAAACGACTCCCGGCCTTATTTAGTTCACATTTTTACTTTTGGTAACCTAGCCCGTATTCATAACGCACTAAACCTTTTTATCGCGTTAAACGCCTTTTCTCGACAACAAAAGCACAATTTCATCAAAAACAAACAAAACAAGAAAAATGAATCTATTCAACAAGTCTGCAACACATCCTTAAGAGTTACATGATTTCACCCAATGTCAATGTGTAATTTCTCCAGTTCTGATCATTGTTTAGGTTGTTGGTAGCTTGGTCCAATGCCAAAACACAGTGAAATCTCTTTATGGCTTTAAACGCGTTTTCTCCTCGAGAGAAACATGATTTCACTAAAAACGATATAGTTCAAACATGCCTGTTGTAACTGTCTGCAAACACTCAGAGCCTTAAAGTAGGGTTTTCACCAATGTGTTTTTTGGTGAGAAACCTTCTATTTCAAAGGTTCTGTGCGTTTTCAGACATGTTCAGTATGTATTTTTTGTGTTTCTGATGAAATCCCTCCTTTTAATGCATTTTCTCACTGAAAATGAGTCTCTCACCATGGGAAAATGGCTTTCTTGAAAAAGCATATTGTGGTCGAGAAATGGTGTTTTAAACAATAAAAACGACTCCCGGCCTTATTTAGTTCACATTTTTACTTTTGGTAACCTAGCCCGTATTCATAACGCACTAAACCTTTTTATCGCGTTAAACGCCTTTTCTCGACAACAAAAGCACAATTTCATCAAAAACAAACAAAACAAGAAAAATGAATCTATTCAACAAGTCTGCAACACATCCTTAAGAGTTACATGATTTCACCCAATGTCAATGTGTAATTTCTCCAGTTCTGATCATTGTTTAGGTTGTTGGTAGCTTGGTCCAATGCCAAAACACAGTGAAATCTTTTTATGGCTTTAAACGCGATTTCTCCTCGAGAGAAACATGTTTTCACTAAAAACGTTATAGTTTAAACATGCCTGTTGTACATGTCTGCAAACACTCAGAGCCTTAAAGTAGGGTTTTCACCAATGTGTTTTTTGGTGAGAAACCTTGTATTTCAATGGTTCTGTGCGTTTTCAGACATGTTCAGTATGTATTTTTTGTGTTTTCTGATGAAATCCCTCCTTTTAATGCATTTTCTCACAGAAAATGAGTCTCTCACCATGGGAAAAAGGCTTTTTTGAAAACGCATATTCTGGTCGAGAAATGGTGTTTTAAACAATAAAACGACTCCCGGCCTTATTTAGTTCACATTTTTACTTTTGGTAACCTAGCCCGTATTCATAACGCACTAAACCTTTTTATCGCGTTAAACGCCTTTTCTCGACAACAAAAGCACAATTTCATCAAAAACAAACAAAACAAGAAAAATGAATCTATTCAACAAGTCTGCAACACATCCTTAAGAGTTACATGATTTCACCCAATGTCAATGTGTAATTTCTCCAGTTCTGATCATTGTTTAGGTTGTTGGTAGCTTGGTCCAATGCCAAAACACAGTGAAATCTCTTTATGGCTTTAAACGCGTTTTCTCCTCGAGAGAAACATGATTTCACTAAAAACGATATAGTTCAAACATGCCTGTTGTAACTGTCTGCAAACACTCAGAGCCTTAAAGTAGGGTTTTCACCAATGTGTTTTTTGGTGAGAAACCTTCTATTTCAAAGGTTCTGTGCGTTTTCAGACATGTTCAGTATGTATTTTTTGTGTTTCTGATGAAATCCCCCTTTTAATGCATTTTCTCACTGAAAATGAGTCTCTCACCATGGGAAAATGGCTTTCTTGAAAAAGCATATTGTGGTCGAGAAATGGTGTTTTAAACAATAAAAACGACTCCCGGCCTTATTTAGTTCACATTTTTACTTTTGGTAACCTAGCCCGTATTCATAACGCACTAAACCTTTTTATCGCGTTAAACGCCTTTTCTCGACAACAAAAGCACAATTTCATCAAAAACAAACAAAACAAGAAAAATGAATCTATTCAACAAGTCTGCAACACATCCTTAAGAGTTACATGATTTCACCCAATGTCAATGTGTAATTTCTCCAGTTCTGATCATTGTTTAGGTTGTTGGTAGCTTGGTCCAATGCCAAAACACAGTGAAATCTTTTTATGGCTTTAAACGCGTTTTCTCCTCGAGAGAAACATGTTTTCACTAAAAACGTTATAGTTTAAACACGCCTGTTGTACATGTCTGCAAACACTCAGAGCCTTAAAGTAGGGTTTTCACCAATGTGTTTTTTGGTGAGAAACCTTCTATTTCAAAGGTTCTGTGCGTTTTCAGACATGTTCAGTATGTATTTTTTGTGTTTCTGATGAAATCCCTCCTTTTAATGCATTTTCTCACAGAAAATGAGTCTCTCACCATGGGAAAATGGCTTTTTTGAAAACGCATATTCTGGTCGAGAAATGGTGTTTTAAACAATAAAAACGTCTCCCGGCCTTATTTAGTTCACATTTTAACTTTTGTTAACCTAGCCCGTATTCATAACGCACTAAACCTTTTTATCGCGTTAAACGCCTTTCTCGACAAGAAAAGCACAATTTCATCAAAAACAAACAAAACAAGAAAAATGAATCTATTCAACAAGTCTGCAACACATCCTTAAGAGTTACATGATTTCACCCAATGTCAATGTGTAATTTCTCCAGTTCTGATCATTGTTTAGGTTGTTGGTAGCTTGGTCCAATGTCAAAACACAGTGAAATCTCTTTATGGCTTTAAACGCGTTTTCTCCTCGAGAGAAACATGATTTCACTAAAAACGATATAGTTCAAACATGCCTGTTGTAACTGTCTGCAAACACTCAGAGCCTTAAAGTAGGGTTTTCACCAATGTGTTTTTTGGTGAGAAACCTTCTATTTCAAAGGTTCTGTGCGTTTTCAGACATGTTCAGTATGTATTTTTTGTGTTTCTGATGAAATCCCTCCTTTTAATGCATTTTCTCACTGAAAATGAGTCTCTCACCATGGGAAAATGGCTTTCTTGAAAAAGCATATTGTGGTCGAGAAATGGTGTTTTAAACAATAAAAACGACTCCCGGCCTTATTTAGTTCACATTTTTACTTTTGGTAACCTAGCCCGTATTCATAACGCACTAAACCTTTTTATCGCGTTAAACGCCTTTTCTCGACAACAAAAGCACAATTTCATCAAAAACAAACAAAACAAGAAAAATGAATCTATTCAACAAGTCTGCAACACATCCTTAAGAGTTACATGATTTCACCCAATGTCAATGTGTAATTTCTCCAGTTCTGATCATTGTTTAGGTTGGTAGCTTGGTCCAATGCCAAAACACAGTGAAATCTTTTTATGGCTTTAAACGCGTTTTCTCCTCGAGAGAAACATGTTTTCACTAAAAACGTTATAGTTTAAACATGCCTGTTGTACATGTCTGCAAACACTCAGAGCCTTAAAGTAGGGTTTTCACCAATGTGTTTTTTGGTGAGAAACCTTCTATTTCAAAGGTTCTGTGCGTTTTCAGACATGTTCAGTATGTATTTTTTGTGTTTCTGATGAAATCCCTCCTTTTAATGCATTTTCTCACAGAAAATGAGTCTCTCACCATGGGAAAATGGCTTTTTTGAAAACGCATATTCTGGTCGAGAAATGGTGTTTTAAACAATAAAAACGTCTCCCGGCCTTATTTAGTTCACATTTTAACTTTTGTTAACCTAGCCCGTATTCATAACGCACTAAACCTTTTTATCGCGTTAAACGCCTTTCTCGACAAGAAAAGCACAATTTCATCAAAAACAAACAAAACAAGAAAAATGAATCTATTCAACAAGTCTGCAACACATCCTTAAGAGTGACATGATTTCACCCAATGTCAATGTGTAATTTCTCCAGTTCTGATCATTGTTTAGGTTGTTGGTAGCTTGGTCCAATGTCAAAACACAGTGAAATCTTTTTATGGCTTTAAACGCGTTTTCTCCTCGAAACATGTTTTCACTAAAAACGTTATAGTTTAAACATGCCTGTTGTACATGTCTGCAAACACTCAGAGCCTTAAAGTAGGGTTTTCACCAATGTGTTTTTTGGTGAGAAACCTTCTATTTCAAAGGTTCTGTGCGTTTTCAGACATGTTCAGTATGTATTTTTTGTGTTTTCTGATGAAATCCCTCCTTTTAATGCATTTTCTCACAGAAAATGAGTCTCTCACCATGGGAAAATGGCTTTGTTGAAAACGCATATTCTGGTCGAGAAATGGTGTTTTAAACAATAAAAACGACTCCCGGCCTTATTTAGTTCACATTTTTACTTTTGGTAACCTAGCCCGTATTCATAACGCACTAAACCTTTTTATCGCGTTAAACGACTTTTCTCGACAACAAAAGCACAATTTCATCAAAAACAAACAAAACAAGAAAAATGAATCTATTCAACAAGTCTGCAACACATCCTTAAGAGTTACATGATTTCACCCAATGTCAATGTGTAATTTCTCCAGTTCTGATCATTGTTTAGGTTGTTGGTAGCTTGGTCCAATGCCAAAACACAGTGAAATCTTTTTATGGCTTTAAACGCGTTTTCTCCTCGAGAGATACATGATTTCACTAAAAACGTTATAGTTTAAACATGCCTGTTGTACATGTCTACAAACACTCTCAGAGCCTTAAAGTAGGGTTTTCACCAATGTGTTTTTTGGTGAGAAACCTTCTATTTCAAGGTTCTGTGCGTTTTCAGACACGTAAAATATGTATTTTTTGTGTTTCTGATGAAATCCCTCCTTTTAATGCATTTTCTCACAGAAAATTAGTCTCTTGCCATGGCAAAATGGCTTTCTTGAAAAAGCATATTGTGGTCGAGAAATGGTGTTTTAAACAATAAAAACGACTCCCGGCCTTATTTAGTTCACATTTTTACTTTTGGTAACCTAGCCCGTATTCATAACGCACTAAACCTTTTTATCGCGTTAAACGCCTTTTCTCGACAACAAAATCACAATTTCATCAAAAACAAACAAAACAAGAAAAATGAATCTATTCAACAAGTCTGCAACACATCCTTGAGAGTTACATGATTTCACCCAATGTCAATGTGTAATTTCTCCAGTTCTGATCATTGTTTAGGTTGTTGGTAGCTTGGTCCAATGCCAAAACACAGTGAAATCTTTTTATGGCTTTAAACGCGTTTTCTCCTCGAGAGAAACATGATTTCACTAAAAACGTTATAGTTTAAACATGCCTGTTGTACATGTCTGCAAACACTCAGAGCCTTAAAGTAGGGTTTTCACCAATGTGTTTTTCGGTGAGAAACCTTCTATTTCAAAGGTTCTGTGCGTTTTCAGACATGTTCAGTATGTATTTTTTGTGTTTTCTGATGAAATCCCTCCTTTTAATGCATTTTCTCACAGAAAATGAGTCTCTCACCATGGGAAAATGGCTTTTTTGAAAACGCATATTCTGGTCGAGAAATGGTGTTTTAAACAATAAAACGACTCCCGGCCTTATTTAGTTCACATTTTTACTTTTGGTAACCTAGCCCGTATTCATAACGCACTAAACCTTTTTATCGCGTTAAACGCCTTTTCTCGACAACAAAAGCACAATTTCATCAAAAACAAACAAAACAAGAAAAATGAATCTATTCAACAAGTCTGCAACACATCCTTAAGAGTTACATGATTTCACCCAATGTCAATGTGTAATTTCTCCAGTTCTGATCATTGTTTAGGTTGTTGGTAGCTTGGTCCAATGCCAAAACACAGTGAAATCTTTTTATGGCTTTAAACGCGTTTTCTCCTCGAGAGAAACATGATTTCACTAAAAACGTTATAGTTTAAACACGCCTGTTGTACATGTCTGCAAACACTCTCAGAGCCTTAAAGTAGGGTTTTCACCAATGTGTTTTTTGGTGAGAAACCTTCTATTTCAAGGTTCTGTGCGTTTTCAGACATGTTCAGTATGTATTTTTTGTGTTTCTGATGAAATCCCTCCTTTTAATGCATTTTCTCACAGAAAATTAGTCTCTTGCCATGGCAAAATGGCTTTCTTGAAAAAGCATATTGTGGTCGAGAAATGGTGTTTTAAACAATAAAAACGACTCCCGGCCTTATTTAGTTCACATTTTTACTTTTGGTAACCTAGCCCGTATTCATAACGCACTAAACCTTTTTATCGCGTTAAACGCCTTTTCTCGACAACAAAAGCACAATTTCATCAAAAACAAACAAAACAAGAAAAATGAATCTATTCAACAAGTCTGCAACACATCCTTGAGAGTTACATGATTTCACCCAATGTCAATGTGTAATTTCTCCAGTTCTGATCATTGTTTAGGTTGTTGGTAGCTTGGTCCAATGCCAAAACACAGTGAAATCTTTTTATGGCTTTAAACGCGTTTTCTCCTCGAGAGAAACATGATTTCACTAAAAACGTTATAGTTTAAACATGCCTGTTGTACATGTCTGCAAACACTCAGAGCCTTAAAGTAGGGTTTTCACCAATGTGTTTTTTGGTGAGAAACCTTCTATTTCAAAGGTTCTGTGCGTTTTCAGACATGTTCAGTATGTATTTTTTGTGTTTTCTGATGAAATCCCTCCTTTTAATGCATTTTCTCACAGAAAATGAGTCTCTCACCATGGGAAAATGGCTTTTTTGAAAACGCATATTCTGGTCGAGAAATGGTGTTTTAAACAATAAAACGACTCCCGGCCTTATTTAGTTCACATTTTTACTTTTGGTAACCTAGCCCGTATTCATAACGCACTAAACCTTTTTATCGCGTTAAACGCCTTTTCTCGACAACAAAAGCACAATTTCATCAAAAACAAACAAAACAAGAAAAATGAATCTATTCAACAAGTCTGCAACACATCCTTAAGAGTTACATGATTTCACCCAATGTCAATGTGTAATTTCTCCAGTTCTGATCATTGTTTAGGTTGTTGGTAGCTTGGTCCAATGCCAAAACACAGTGAAATCTTTTTATGGCTTTAAACGCGTTTTCTCCTCGAGAGAAACATGATTTCACTAAAAACGTTATAGTTTAAACACGCCTGTTGTACATGTCTGCAAACACTCTCAGAGCCTTAAAGTAGGGTTTTCACCAATGTGTTTTTTGGTGAGAAACCTTCTATTTCAAGGTTCTGTGCGTTTTCAGACATGTTCAGTATGTATTTTTTGTGTTTCTGATGAAATCCCTCCTTTTAATGCATTTTCTCACAGAAAATGAGTCTCTTGCCATGGCAAAATGGCTATCTTGAAAAAGCATATTGTGGTCGAGAAATGGTGTTTTAAACAATAAAAACGACTCCCGGCCTTATTTAGTTCACATTTTTACTTTTGGTAACCTAGCCCGTATTCATAACGCACTAAACCTTTTTATCGCGTTAAACGCCTTTTCTCGACAACAAAAGCACAATTTCATCAAAAACAAACAAAACAAGAAAAATGAATCTATTCAACAAGTCTGCAACACATCCTTAAGAGTTACATGATTTCACCCAATGTCAATGTGTAATTTCTCCAGTTCTGATCATTGTTTAGGTTGTTGGTAGCTTGGTCCAATGCCAAAACACAGAGAAATCTCTTTATGGCTTTAAACGCGTTTTCTCCTCGAGAGAAACATGATTTCACTAAAAACGATATAGTTCAAACATGCCTGTTGTAACTGTCTGCAAACACTCAGAGCCTTAAAGTAGGGTTTTCACCAATGTGTTTTTTGGTGAGAAACCTTCTATTTCAAAGGTTCTGTGCGTTTTAAGACATGTTCAGTATGTATTTTTTGTGTTTCTGATGAAATCCCTCCTTTTAATGCATTTTCTCACTGAAAATGAGTCTCTCACCATGGAAAAATGGCTTTCTTGAAAAAGCATATTGTGGTCGAGAAATGGTGTTTTAAACAATAAAAACGACTCCCGGCCTTATTTAGTTCACATTTTTACTTTTGGTAACCTAGCCCGTATTCATAACGCACTAAACCTTTTTATCGCGTTAAACGCCTTTTCTCGACAACAAAAGCACAATTTCATCAAAAACAAACAAAACAAGAAAAATGAATCTATTCAACAAGTCTGCAACACATCCTTAAGAGTTACATGATTTCACCCAATGTCAATGTGTAATTTCTCCAGTTCTGATCATTGTTTAGGTTGTTGGTAGCTTGGTCCAATGCCAAAACACAGTGAAATCTTTTTATGGCTTTAAACGCGTTTTCTCCTCGAGAGAAACATGTTTTCACTAAAAACGTTATAGTTTAAACATGCCTGTTGTACATGTCTGCAAACACTCAGAGCCTTAAAGTAGGGTTTTCACCAATGTGTTTTTTGGTGAGAAACCTTCTATTTCAAAGGTTCTGTGCGTTTTCAGACATGTTCAGTATGTATTTTTTGTGTTTCTGATGAAATCCCTCCTTTTAATGCATTTTCTCACAGAAAATGAGTCTCTCACCATGGGAAAATGGCTTTTTTGAAAACGCATATTCTGGTCGAGAAATGGTGTTTTAAACAATAAAAACGTCTCCCGGCCTTATTTAGTTCACATTTTAACTTTTGTTATCCTAGCCCGTATTCATAACGCACTAAACCTTTTTATCGCGTTAAACGCCTTTTCTCGACAAGAAAAGCACAATTTCATCAAAAACAAACAAAACAAGAAAAATGAATCTATTCAACAAGTCTGCAACACATCCTTAAGAGTTACATGATTTCACCCAATGTCAATGTGTAATTTCTCCAGTTCTGATCATTGTTTAGGTTGTTGGTAGCTTGGTCCAATGTCAAAACACAGTGAAATCTCTTTATGGCTTTAAACGCGTTTTCTCCTCGAGAGAAACATGATTTCACTAAAAACGATATAGTTCAAACATGCCTGTTGTAACTGTCTGCAAACACTCAGAGCCTTAAAGTAGGGTTTTCACCAATGTGTTTTTTGGTGAGAAACCTTCTATTTCAAAGGTTCTGTGCGTTTTCAGACATGTTCAGTATGTATTTTTTGTGTTTCTGATGAAATCCCTCCTTTTAATGCATTTTCTCACTGAAAATGAGTCTCTCACCATGGGAAAATGGCTTTCTTGAAAAAGCATATTGTGGTCGAGAAATGGTGTTTTAAACAATAAAAACGACTCCCGGCCTTATTTAGTTCACATTTTTACTTTTGGTAACCTAGCCCGTATTCATATCGCACTAAACCTTTTTATCGCGTTAAACGCCTTTTCTCGACAACAAAAGCACAATTTCATCAAAAACAAACAAAACAAGAAAAATGAATCTATTCAACAAGTCTGCAACACATCCTTAAGAGTTACATGATTTCACCCAATGTCAATGTGTAATTTCTCCAGTTCTGATCATTGTTTAGGTTGTTGGTAGCTTGGTCCAATGCCAAAACACAGTGAAATCTTTTTATGGCTTTAAACGCGTTTTCTCCTCGAGAGAAACATGTTTTCACTAAAAACGTTATAGTTTAAACATGCCTGTTGTACATGTCTGCAAACACTCAGAGCCTTAAAGTAGGGTTTTCACCAATGTGTTTTTTGGTGAGAAACCTTCTATTTCAAAGGTTCTGTGCGTTTTCAGACATGTTCAGTATGTATTTTTTGTGTTTCTGATGAAATCCCTCCTTTTAATGCATTTTCTCACAGAAAATGAGTCTCTCACCATGGGAAAATGGCTTTTTTGAAAACGCATATTCTGGTCGAGAAATGGTGTTTTAAACAATAAAAACGTCTCCCGGCCTTATTTAGTTCACATTTTAACTTTTGTTAACCTAGCCCGTATTCATAACGCACTAAACCTTTTTATCGCGTTAAACGCCTTTCTCGACAAGAAAAGCACAATTTCATCAAAAACAAACAAAACAAGAAAAATGAATCTATTCAACAAGTCTGCAACACATCCTTAAGAGTGACATGATTTCACCCAATGTCAATGTGTAATTTCTCCAGTTCTGATCATTGTTTAGGTTGTTGGTAGCTTGGTCCAATGTCAAAACACAGTGAAATCTTTTTATGGCTTTAAACGCGTTTTCTCCTCGAAACATGTTTTCACTAAAAACGTTATAGTTTAAACATGCCTGTTGTACATGTCTGCAAACACTCAGAGCCTTAAAGTAGGGTTTTCACCAATGTGTTTTTTGGTGAGAAACCTTCTATTTCAAAGGTTCTGTGCGTTTTCAGACATGTTCAGTATGTATTTTTTGTGTTTTCTGATGAAATCCCTCCTTTTAATGCATTTTCTCACAGAAAA
Source organism: Lampris incognitus (assembly GCF_029633865.1). Taxonomy (NCBI): domain Eukaryota; kingdom Metazoa; phylum Chordata; class Actinopteri; order Lampriformes; family Lampridae; genus Lampris; species Lampris incognitus. Next base: position 49,571,504 of record NC_079213.1, on the reverse strand, counting down.
TGAGTCTCTCACCATGGGAAAATGGCTTTGTTGAAAACGCATATTCTGGTCGAGAAATGGTGTTTTAAACAATAAAAACGACTCCCGGCCTTATTTAGTTCACATTTTTACTTTTGGTAACCTAGCCCGTATTCATAACGCACTAAACCTTTTTATCGCGTTAAACGACTTTTCTCGACAACAAAAGCACAATTTCATCAAAAACAAACAAAACAAGAAAAATGAATCTATTCAACAAGTCTGCAACACATCCTTAAGAGTTACATGATTTCACCCAATGTCAATGTGTAATTTCTCCAGTTCTGATCATTGTTTAGGTTGTTGGTAGCTTGGTCCAATGCCAAAACACAGTGAAATCTTTTTATGGCTTTAAACGCGTTTTCTCCTCGAGAGAAACATGATTTCACTAAAAACGTTATAGTTTAAACATGCCTGTTGTACATGTCTACAAACACTCTCAGAGCCTTAAAGTAGGGTTTTCACCAATGTGTTTTTTGGTGAGAAACCTTCTATTTCAAAGGTTCTGTGCGTTTTCAGACATGTTCAGTATGTATTTTTTGTGTTTCTGATGAAATCCCTCCTTTTAATGCATTTTCTCACTGAAAATGAGTCTCTCACCATGGGAAAATGGCTTTCTTGAAAAAGCATATTGTGGTCGAGAAATGGTGTTTTAAACAATAAAAACGACTCCCGGCCTTATTTAGTTCACATTTTTACTTTTGGTAACCTAGCCCGTATTCATATCGCACTAAACCTTTTTATCGCGTTAAACGCCTTTTCTCGACAACAAAAGCACAATTTCATCAAAAACAAACAAAACAAGAAAAATGAATCTATTCAACAAGTCTGCAACACATCCTTAAGAGTTACATGATTTCACCCAATGTCAATGTGTAATTTCTCCAGTTCTGATCATTGTTTAGGTTGTTGGTAGCTTGGTCCAATGCCAAAACACAGTGAAATCTTTTTATGGCTTTAAACGCGTTTTCTCCTCGAGAGAAACATGTTTTCACTAAAAACGTTATAGTTTAAACATGCCTGTTGTACATGTCTGCAAACACTCAGAGCCTTAAAGTAGGGTTTTCACCAATGTGTTTTTTGGTGAGAAACCTTCTATTTCAAAGGTTCTGTGCGTTTTCAGACATGTTCAGTATGTATTTTTTGTGTTTCTGATGAAATCCCTCCTTTTAATGCATTTTCTCACAGAAAATGAGTCTCTCACCATGGGAAAATGGCTTTTTTGAAAACGCATATTCTGGTCGAGAAATGGTGTTTTAAACAATAAAAACGTCTCCCGGCCTTATTTAGTTCACATTTTAACTTTTGTTAACCTAGCCCGTATTCATAACGCACTAAACCTTTTTATCGCGTTAAACGCCTTTCTCGACAAGAAAAGCACAATTTCATCAAAAACAAACAAAACAAGAAAAATGAATCTATTCAACAAGTCTGCAACACATCCTTAAGAGTGACATGATTTCACCCAATGTCAATGTGTAATTTCTCCAGTTCTGATCATTGTTTAGGTTGTTGGTAGCTTGGTCCAATGTCAAAACACAGTGAAATCTTTTTATGGCTTTAAACGCGTTTTCTCCTCGAAACATGTTTTCACTAAAAACGTTATAGTTTAAACATGCCTGTTGTACATGTCTGCAAACACTCAGAGCCTTAAAGTAGGGTTTTCACCAATGTGTTTTTTGGTGAGAAACCTTCTATTTCAAAGGTTCTGTGCGTTTTCAGACATGTTCAGTATGTATTTTTTGTGTTTTCTGATGAAATCCCTCCTTTTAATGCATTTTCTCACAGAAAATGAGTCTCTCACCATGGGAAAATGGCTTTGTTGAAAACGCATATTCTGGTCGAGAAATGGTGTTTTAAACAATAAAAACGACTCCCGGCCTTATTTAGTTCACATTTTTACTTTTGGTAACCTAGCCCGTATTCATAACGCACTAAACCTTTTTATCGCGTTAAACGACTTTTCTCGACAACAAAAGCACAATTTCATCAAAAACAAACAAAACAAGAAAAATGAATCTATTCAACAAGTCTGCAACACATCCTTAAGAGTTACATGATTTCACCCAATGTCAATGTGTAATTTCTCCAGTTCTGATCATTGTTTAGGTTGTTGGTAGCTTGGTCCAATGCCAAAACACAGTGAAATCTTTTTATGGCTTTAAACGCGTTTTCTCCTCGAGAGAAACATGATTTCACTAAAAACGTTATAGTTTAAACATGCCTGTTGTACATGTCTACAAACACTCTCAGAGCCTTAAAGTAGGGTTTTCACCAATGTGTTTTTTGGTGAGAAACCTTCTATTTCAAGGTTCTGTGCGTTTTCAGACACGTAAAATATGTATTTTTTGTGTTTCTGATGAAATCCCTCCTTTTAATGCATTTTCTCACTGAAAATGAGTCTCTCACCATGGGAAAATGGCTTTCTTGAAAAAGCATATTGTGGTCGAGAAATGGTGTTTTAAACAATAAAAACGACTCCCGGCCTTATTTAGTTCACATTTTTACTTTTGGTAACCTAGCCCGTATTCATAACGCACTAAACCTTTTTATCGCGTTAAACGCCTTTTCTCGACAACAAAAGCACAATTTCATCAAAAACAAACAAAACAAGAAAAATGAATCTATTCAACAAGTCTGCAACACATCCTTAAGAGTTACATGATTTCACCCAATGTCAATGTGTAATTTCTCCAGTTCTGATCATTGTTTAGGTTGTTGGTAGCTTGGTCCAATGCCAAAACACAGAGAAATCTCTTTATGGCTTTAAACGCGTTTTCTCCTCGAGAGAAACATGATTTCACTAAAAACGATATAGTTCAAACATGCCTGTTGTAACTGTCTGCAAACACTCAGAGCCTTAAAGTAGGGTTTTCACCAATGTGTTTTTTGGTGAGAAACCTTCTATTTCAAAGGTTCTGTGCGTTTTCAGACATGTTCAGTATGTATTTTTTGTGTTTCTGATGAAATCCCTCCTTTTAATGCATTTTCTCACTGAAAATGAGTCTCTCACCATGGGAAAATGGCTTTCTTGAAAAAGCATATTGTGGTCGAGAAATGGTGTTTTAAACAATAAAAACGACTCCCGGCCTTATTTAGTTCACATTTTTACTTTTGGTAACCTAGCCCGTATTCATAACGCACTAAACCTTTTTATCGCGTTAAACGCCTTTTCTCGACAACAAAAGCACAATTTCATCAAAAACAAACAAAACAAGAAAAATGAATCTATTCAACAAGTCTGCAACACATCCTTAAGAGTTACATGATTTCACCCAATGTCAATGTGTAATTTCTCCAGTTCTGATCATTGTTTAGGTTGTTGGTAGCTTGGTCCAATGCCAAAACACAGTGAAATCTTTTTATGGCTTTAAACGCGTTTTCTCCTCGAGAGAAACATGTTTTCACTAAAAACGTTATAGTTTAAACATGCCTGTTGTACATGTCTGCAAACACTCAGAGCCTTAAAGTAGGGTTTTCACCAATGTGTTTTTTGGTGAGAAACCTTCTATTTCAAAGGTTCTGTGCGTTTTCAGACATGTTCAGTATGTATTTTTTGTGTTTCTGATGAAATCCCTCCTTTTAATGCATTTTCTCACAGAAAATGAGTCTCTCACCATGGGAAAATGGCTTTTTTGAAAACGCATATTCTGGTCGAGAAATGGTGTTTTAAACAATAAAAACGTCTCCCGGCCTTATTTAGTTCACATTTTAACTTTTGTTAACCTAGCCCGTATTCATAACGCACTAAACCTTTTTATCGCGTTAAACGCCTTTCTCGACAAGAAAAGCACAATTTCATCAAAAACAAACAAAACAAGAAAAATGAATCTATTCAACAAGTCTGCAACACATCCTTAAGAGTTACATGATTTCACCCAATGTCAATGTGTAATTTCTCCAGTTCTGATCATTGTTTAGGTTGTTGGTAGCTTGGTCCAATGTCAAAACACAGTGAAATCTCTTTATGGCTTTAAACGCGTTTTCTCCTCGAGAGAAACATGATTTCACTAAAAACGATATAGTTCAAACATGCCTGTTGTAACTGTCTGCAAACACTCAGAGCCTTAAAGTAGGGTTTTCACCAATGTGTTTTTTGGTGAGAAACCTTCTATTTCAAAGGTTCTGTGCGTTTTCAGACATGTTCAGTATGTATTTTTTGTGTTTCTGATGAAATCCCTCCTTTTAATGCATTTTCTCACTGAAAATGAGTCTCTCACCATGGGAAAATGGCTTTCTTGAAAAAGCATATTGTGGTCGAGAAATGGTGTTTTAAACAATAAAAACGACTCCCGGCCTTATTTAGTTCACATTTTTACTTTTGGTAACCTAGCCCGTATTCATATCGCACTAAACCTTTTTATCGCGTTAAACGCCTTTTCTCGACAACAAAAGCACAATTTCATCAAAAACAAACAAAACAAGAAAAATGAATCTATTCAACAAGTCTGCAACACATCCTTAAGAGTTACATGATTTCACCCAATGTCAATGTGTAATTTCTCCAGTTCTGATCATTGTTTAGGTTGTTGGTAGCTTGGTCCAATGCCAAAACACAGTGAAATCTTTTTATGGCTTTAAACGCGTTTTCTCCTCGAGAGAAACATGTTTTCACTAAAAACGTTATAGTTTAAACATGCCTATTGTACATGTCTGCAAACACTCAGAGCCTTAAAGTAGGGTTTTCACCAATGTGTTTTTTGGTGAGAAACCTTCTATTTCAAAGGTTCTGTGCGTTTTCAGACATGTTCAGTATGTATTTTTTGTGTTTCTGATGAAATCCCTCCTTTTAATGCATTTTCTCACAGAAAATGAGTCTCTCACCATGGGAAAATGGCTTTTTTGAAAACGCATATTCTGGTCGAGAAATGGTGTTTTAAACAATAAAAACGTCTCCCGGCCTTATTTAGTTCACATTTTAACTTTTGTTAACCTAGCCCGTATTCATAACGCACTAAACCTTTTTATCGCGTTAAACGCCTTTCTCGACAAGAAAAGCACAATTTCATCAAAAACAAACAAAACAAGAAAAATGAATCTATTCAACAAGTCTGCAACACATCCTTAAGAGTGACATGATTTCACCCAATGTCAATGTGTAATTTCTCCAGTTCTGATCATTGTTTAGGTTGTTGGTAGCTTGGTCCAATGTCAAAACACAGTGAAATCTTTTTATGGCTTTAAACGCGTTTTCTCCTCGAAACATGTTTTCACTAAAAACGTTATAGTTTAAACATGCCTGTTGTACATGTCTGCAAACACTCAGAGCCTTAAAGTAGGGTTTTCACCAATGTGTTTTTTGGTGAGAAACCTTCTATTTCAAAGGTTCTGTGCGTTTTCAGACATGTTCAGTATGTATTTTTTGTGTTTTCTGATGAAATCCCTCCTTTTAATGCATTTTCTCACAGAAAATGAGTCTCTCACCATGGGAAAATGGCTTTGTTGAAAACGCATATTCTGGTCGAGAAATGGTGTTTTAAACAATAAAAACGACTCCCGGCCTTATTTAGTTCACATTTTTACTTTTGGTAACCTAGCCCGTATTCATAACGCACTAAACCTTTTTATCGCGTTAAACGACTTTTCTCGACAACAAAAGCACAATTTCATCAAAAACAAACAAAACAAGAAAAATGAATCTATTCAACAAGTCTGCAACACATCCTTAAGAGTTACATGATTTCACCCAATGTCAATGTGTAATTTCTCCAGTTCTGATCATTGTTTAGGTTGTTGGTAGCTTGGTCCAATGCCAAAACACAGTGAAATCTTTTTATGGCTTTAAACGCGTTTTCTCCTCGAGAGAAACATGATTTCACTAAAAACGTTATAGTTTAAACATGCCTGTTGTACATGTCTACAAACACTCTCAGAGCCTTAAAGTAGGGTTTTCACCAATGTGTTTTTTGGTGAGAAACCTTCTATTTCAAGGTTCTGTGCGTTTTCAGACACGTAAAATATGTATTTTTTGTGTTTCTGATGAAATCCCTCCTTTTAATGCATTTTCTCACTGAAAATGAGTCTCTCACCATGGCAAAATGGCTTTCTTGAAAAAGCATATTGTGGTCGAGAAATGGTGTTTTAAACAATAAAAACGACTCCCGGCCTTATTTAGTTCACATTTTTACTTTTGGTAACCTAGCCCGTATTCATAACGCACTAAACCTTTTTATCGCGTTAAACGCCTTTTCTCGACAACAAAAGCACAATTTCATCAAAAACAAACAAAACAAGAAAAATGAATCTATTCAACAAGTCTGCAACACATCCTTAAGAGTTACATGATTTCACCCAATGTCAATGTGTAATTTCTCCAGTTCTGATCATTGTTTAGGTTGTTGGTAGCTTGGTCCAATGCCAAAACACAGTGAAATCTTTTTATGGCTTTAAACGCGTTTTCTCCTCGAGAGAAACATGATTTCACTAAAAACGTTATAGTTTAAACATGCCTGTTGTACATGTCTGCAAACACTCAGAGCCTTAAAGTAGGGTTTTCACCAATGTGTTTTTTGGTGAGAAACCTTCTATTTCAAAGGTTCTGTGCGTTTTCAGACATGTTCAGTATGTATTTTTTGTGTTTTCTGATGAAATCCCTCCTTTTAATGCATTTTCTCACAGAAAATGAGTCTCTCACCATGGGAAAATGGCTTTTTTGAAAACGCATATTCTGGTCGAGAAATGGTGTTTTAAACAATAAAACGACTCCCGGCCTTATTTAGTTCACATTTTTACTTTTGGTAACCTAGCCCGTATTCATAACGCACTAAACCTTTTTATCGCGTGAAACGCCTTTTCTCGACAACAAAAGCACAATTTCATCAAAAACAAACAAAACAAGAAAAATGAATCTATTCAACAAGTCTGCAACACATCCTTAAGAGTTACATGATTTCACCCAACGTCAATGTGTAATTTCTCCAGTTCTGATCATTGTTTAGGTTGTTGGTAGCTTGGTCCAATGCCAAAACACAGTGAAATCTTTTTATGGCTTTAAACGCGTTTTCTCCTCGAGAGAAACATGATTTCACTAAAAACGTTATAGTTTAAACACGCCTGTTGTACATGTCTGCAAACACTCTCAGAGCCTTAAAGTAGGGTTTTCACCAATGTGTTTTTTGGTGAGAAACCTTCTATTTCAAGGTTCTGTGCGTTTTCAGACATGTTCAGTATGTATTTTTTGTGTTTTCTGATGAAATCCCTCCTTTTAATGCATTTTCTCACAGAAAATGAGTCTCTCACCATGGGAAAATGGCTTTGTTGAAAACGCATATTCTGGTCGAGAAATGGTGTTTTAAACAATAAAAACGACTCCCGGCCTTATTTAGTTCACATTTTTACTTTTGGTAACCTAGCCCGTATTCATAACGCACTAAACCTTTTTATCGCGTTAAACGACTTTTCTCGACAACAAAAGCACAATTTCATCAAAAACAAACAAAACAAGAAAAATGAATCTATTCAACAAGTCTGCAACACATCCTTAAGAGTTACATGATTTCACCCAATGTCAATGTGTAATTTCTCCAGTTCTGATCATTGTTTAGGTTGTTGGTAGCTTGGTCCAATGCCAAAACACAGTGAAATCTTTTTATGGCTTTAAACGCGTTTTCTCCTCGAGAGAAACATGATTTCACTAAAAACGTTATAGTTTAAACATGCCTGTTGTACATGTCTACAAACACTCTCAGAGCCTTAAAGTAGGGTTTTCACCAATGTGTTTTTTGGTGAGAAACCTTCTATTTCAAGGTTCTGTGCGTTTTCAGACACGTAAAATATGTATTTTTTGTGTTTCTGATGAAATCCCTCCTTTTAATGCATTTTCTCACAGAAAATTAGTCTCTTGCCATGGCAAAATGGCTTTCTTGAAAAAGCATATTGTGGTCGAGAAATGGTGTTTTAAACAATAAAAACGACTCCCGGCCTTATTTAGTTCACATTTTTACTTTTGGTAACCTAGCCCGTATTCATAACGCACTAAACCTTTTTATCGCGTTAAACGCCTTTTCTCGACAACAAAAGCACAATTTCATCAAAAACAAACAAAACAAGAAAAATGAATCTATTCAACAAGTCTGCAACACATCCTTAAGAGTTACATGATTTCACCCAATGTCAATGTGTAATTTCTCCAGTTCTGATCATTGTTTAGGTTGTTGGTAGCTTGGTCCAATGCCAAAACACAGTGAAATCTTTTTATGGCTTTAAACGCGTTTTCTCCTCGAGAGAAACATGATTTCACTAAAAACGTTATAGTTTAAACATGCCTGTTGTACATGTCTGCAAACACTCTCAGAGCCTTAAAGTAGGGTTTTCACCAATGTGTTTTTTGGTGAGAAACCTTCTATTTCAAGGTTCTGTGCGTTTTCAGACATGTTCAGTATGTATTTTTTGTGTTTCTGATGAAATCCCTCCTTTTAATGCATTTTCTCACAGAAAATGAGTCTCTTGCCATGGCAAAATGGCTATCTTGAAAAAGCATATTGTGGTCGAGAAATGGTGTTTTAAACAATAAAAACGACTCCCGGCCTTATTTAGTTCACATTTTTACTTTTGGTAACCTAGCCCGTATTCATAACGCACTAAACCTTTTTATCGCGTTAAACGCCTTTCTCGACAAGAAAAGCACAATTTCATCAAAAACAAACAAAACAAGAAAAATGAATCTATTCAACAAGTCTGCAACACATCCTTAAGAGTTACATGATTTCACCCAATGTCAATGTGTAATTTCTCCAGTTCTGATCATTGTTTAGGTTGTTGGTAGCTTGGTCCAATGCCAAAACACAGTGAAATCTTTTTATGGCTTTAAACGCGTTTTCTCCTCGAGAGAAACATGATTTCACTAAAAACGTTATAGTTTAAACATGCCTGTTGTACATGTCTACAAACACTCTCAGAGCCTTAAAGTAGGGTTTTCACCAATGTGTTTTTTGGTGAGAAACCTTCTATTTCAAGGTTCTGTGCGTTTTCAGACACGTACAATATGTATTTTTTGTGTTTCTGATGAAATCCCTCCTTTTAATGCATTTTCTCACAGAAAATTAGTCTCTTGCCATGGCAAAATGGCTTTCTTGAAAAAGCATATTGTGGTCGAGAAATGGTGTTTTAAACAATAAAAACGACTCCCGGCCTTATTTAGTTCACATTTTTACTTTTGGTAACCTAGCCCGTATTCATAACGCACTAAACCTTTTTATCGCGTTAAACGCCTTTTCTCGACAACAAAAGCACAATTTCATCAAAAACAAACAAAACAAGAAAAATGAATCTATTCAACAAGTCTGCAACACATCCTTAAGAGTTACATGATTTCACCCAATGTCAATGTGTAATTTCTCCAGTTCTGATCATTGTTTAGGTTGTTGGTAGCTTGGTCCAATGCCAAAACACAGTGAAATCTTTTTATGGCTTTAAACGCGTTTTCTCCTCGAGAGAAACATGATTTCACTAAAAACGTTATAGTTTAAACATGCCTGTTGTACATGTCTACAAACACTCTCAGAGCCTTAAAGTAGGGTTTTCACCAATGTGTTTTTTGGTGAGAAACCTTCTATTTCAAGGTTCTGTGCGTTTTCAGACACGTACAATATGTATTTTTTGTGTTTTCTGATGAAATCCCTCCTTTTAATGCATTTTCTCACAGAAAATGAGTCTCTCACCATGGGAAAATGGCTTTGTTGAAAACGCATATTCTGGTCGAGAAATGGTGTTTTAAACAATAAAAACGACTCCCGGCCTTATTTAGTTCACATTTTTACTTTTGGTAACCTAGCCCGTATTCATAACGCACTAAACCTTTTTATCGCGTTAAACGCCTTTCTCGACAAGAAAAGCACAATTTCATCAAAAACAAACAAAACAAGAAAAATGAATCTATTCAACAAGTCTGCAACACATCCTTAAGAGTTACATGATTTCACCCAATGTCAATGTGTAATTTCTCCAGTTCTGATCATTGTTTAGGTTGTTGGTAGCTTGGTCCAATGCCAAAACACAGTGAAATCTTTTTATGGCTTTAAACGCGTTTTTCTCCTCGAGAGAAACATGTTTTCACTAAAAACGTTATAGTTTAAACATGCCTGTTGTACATGTCTGCAAACACTCAGAGCCTTAAAGTAGGGTTTTCACCAATGTGTTTTTTGGTGAGAAACCTTCTATTTCAAAGTTTCTGTGCGTTTTCAGACATGTTCAGTATGTATTTTTTGTGTTTCTGATGAAATCCCTCCTTTTAGTGCATTTTCTCACAGAAAATGAGTCTCTCACCATGGGAAAATGGCTTTTTTGAAAACGCATATTCTGGTCGAGAAATGGTGTTTTAAACAATAAAAACGACTCCCGGCCTTATTTAGTTCACATTTTTACTTTTGGTAACCTAGCCCGTATTCATAACGCACTAAACCTTTTTATCGCGTTAAACGCCTTTCTTGACAAGAAAAGCACAATTTCATCAAAAACAAACAAAACAAGAAAAATGAATCTATTCAACAAGTCTGCAACACATCCTTAAGAGTTACATGATTTCACCCAATGTCAATGTGTAATTTCTCCAGTTCTGATCATTGTTTAGGTTGTTGGTAGCTTGGTCCAATGCCAAAACACAGTGAAATCTCTTTATGGCTTTAAACGCGTTTTCTCCTCGAGAGAAACATGATTTCACTAAAAACGATATAGTTCAAACATGCCTGTTGTAACTGTCTGCAAACACTCAGAGCCTTAAAGTAGGGTTTTCACCAATGTGTTTTTTGGTGAGAAACCTTCTATTTCAAAGGTTCTGTGCGTTTTCAGACATGTTCAGTATGTATTTTTTGTGTTTCTGATGAAATCCCTCCTTTTAATGCATTTTCTCACTGAAAATGAGTCTCTCACCATGGGAAAATGGCTTTCTTGAAAAAGCATATTGTGGTCGAGAAATGGTGTTTTAAACAATAAAAACGACTCCCGGCCTTATTTAGTTCACATTTTTACTTTTGGTAACCTAGCCCGTATTCATAACGCACTAAACCTTTTTATCGCGTTAAACGCCTTTTCTCGACAACAAAAGCACAATTTCAGCAAAAACAAACAAAACAAGAAAAATGAATCTATTCAACAAGTCTGCAACACATCCTTAAGAGTTACATGATTTCACCCAATGTCAATGTGTAATTTCTCCAGTTCTGATCATTGTTTAGGTTGTTGGTAGCTTGGTCCAATGCCAAAACACAGTGAAATCTTTTTATGGCTTTAAACGCGTTTTCTCCTCGAGAGAAACATGTTTTCACTAAAAACGTTATAGTTTAAACATGCCTGTTGTACATGTCTGCAAACACTCAGAGCCTTAAAGTAGGGTTTTCACCAATGTGTTTTTTGGTGAGAAACCTTCTATTTCAAAGGTTCTGTGCGTTTTCAGACATGTTCAGTATGTATTTTTTGTGTTTCTGATGAAATCCCTCCTTTTAATGCATTTTCTCACAGAAAATGAGTCTCTCACCATGGGAAAATGGCTTTTTTGAAAACGCATATTCTGGTCGAGAAATGGTGTTTTAAACAATAAAAACGTCTCCCGGCCTTATTTAGTTCACATTTTTACTTTTGGTAACCTAGCCCGTATTCATAACGCACTAAACCTTTTTATCGCGTTAAACGCCTTTCTCGACAAGAAAAGCACAATTTCATCAAAAACAAACAAAACAAGAAAAATGAATCTATTCAACAAGTCTGCAACACATCCTTAAGAGTTACATGATTTCACCCAATGTCAATGTGTAATTTCTCCAGTTCTGATCATTGTTTAGGTTGTTGGTAGCTTGGTCCAATGCCAAAACACAGTGAAATCTCTTTATGGCTTTAAACGCGTTTTCTCCTCGAGAGAAACATGATTTCACTAAAAACGATATAGTTCAAACATGCCTCTTGTAACTGTCTGCAAACACTCAGAGCCTTAAAGTAGGGTTTTCACCAATGTGTTTTTTGGTGAGAAACCTTCTATTTCAAAGGTTCTGTGCGTTTTCAGACATGTTCAGTATGTATTTTTTGTGTTTCTGATGAAATCCCTCCTTTTAATGCATTTTCTCACTGAAAATGAGTCTCTCACCATGGGAAAATGGCTTTCTTGAAAAAGCATATTGTGGTCGAGAAATGGTGTTTTAAACAATAAAAACGACTCCCGGCCTTATTTAGTTCACATTTTTACTTTTGGTAACCTAGCCCGTATTCATAACGCACTAAACCTTTTTATCGCGTTAAACGCCTTTTCTCGACAACAAAAGCACAATTTCATCAAAAACAAACAAAACAAGAAAAATGAATCTATTCAACAAGTCTGCAACACATCCTTAAGAGTTACATGATTTCACCCAATGTCAATGTGTAATTTCTCCAGTTCTGATCATTGTTTAGGTTGTTGGTAGCTTGGTCCAATGCCAAAACACAGTGAAATCTTTTTATGGCTTTAAACGCGATTTCTCCTCGAGAGAAACATGTTTTCACTAAAAACGTTATAGTTTAAACATGCCTGTTGTACATGTCTGCAAACACTCAGAGCCTTAAAGTAGGGTTTTCACCAATGTGTTTTTTGGTGAGAAACCTTGTATTTCAATGGTTCTGTGCGTTTTCAGACATGTTCAGTATGTATTTTTTGTGTTTTCTGATGAAATCCCTCCTTTTAATGCATTTTCTCACAGAAAATGAGTCTCTCACCATGGGAAAATGGCTTTTTTGAAAACGCATATTCTGGTCGAGAAATGGTGTTTTAAACAATAAAACGACTCCCGGCCTTATTTAGTTCACATTTTTACTTTTGGTAACCTAGCCCGTATTCATAACGCACTAAACCTTTTTATCGCGTTAAACGCCTTTTCTCGACAACAAAAGCACAATTTCATCAAAAACAAACAAAACAAGAAAAATGAATCTATTCAACAAGTCTGCAACACATCCTTAAGAGTTACATGATTTCACCCAATGTCAATGTGTAATTTCTCCAGTTCTGATCATTGTTTAGGTTGTTGGTAGCTTGGTCCAATGCCAAAACACAGTGAAATCTCTTTATGGCTTTAAACGCGTTTTCTCCTCGAGAGAAACATGATTTCACTAAAAACGATATAGTTCAAACATGCCTGTTGTAACTGTCTGCAAACACTCAGAGCCTTAAAGTAGGGTTTTCACCAATGTGTTTTTTGGTGAGAAACCTTCTATTTCAAATGTTCTGTGCGTTTTCAGACATGTTCAGTATGTATTTTTTGTGTTTCTGATGAAATCCCCCTTTTAATGCATTTTCTCACTGAAAATGAGTCTCTCACCATGGGAAAATGGCTTTCTTGAAAAAGCATATTGTGGTCGAGAAATGGTGTTTTAAACAATAAAAACGACTCCCGGCCTTATTTAGTTCACATTTTTACTTTTGGTAACCTAGCCCGTATTCATAACGCACTAAACCTTTTTATCGCGTTAAACGCCTTTTCTCGACAACAAAAGCACAATTTCATCAAAAACAAACAAAACAAGAAAAATGAATCTATTCAACAAGTCTGCAACACATCCTTAAGAGTTACATGATTTCACCCAATGTCAAATGTGTAATTTCTCCAGTTCTGATCATTGTTTAGGTTGTTGGTAGCTTGGTCCAATGCCAAAACACAGTGAAATCTTTTTATGGCTTTAAACGCGTTTTCTCCTCGAGAGAAACATGTTTTCACTAAAAACGTTATAGTTTAAACATGCCTGTTGTACATGTCTGCAAACACTCAGAGCCTTAAAGTAGGGTTTTCACCAATGTGTTTTTTGGTGAGAAACCTTCTATTTCAAAGGTTCTGTGCGTTTTCAGACATGTTCAGTATGTATTTTTTGTGTTTCTGATGAAATCCCTCCTTTTAATGCATTTTCTCACAGAAAATGAGTCCCTCACCATGGGAAAAAGGCTTTTTTGAAAACGCATATTCTGGTCGAGAAATGGTGTTTTAAACAATAAAACGACTCCCGGCCTTATTTAGTTCACATTTTTACTTTTGGTAACCTAGCCCGTATTCATAACGCACTAAACCTTTTTATCGCGTTAAACGCCTTTCTCGACAAGAAAACCACAATTTCATCAAAAACAAACAAAACAAGAAAAATGAATCTATTCAACAAGTCTGCAACACATCCTTAAGAGTTACATGATTTCACCCAATGTCAATGTGTAATTTCTCCAGTTCTGATCATTGTTTAGGTTGTTGGTAGCTTGGTCCAATGCCAAAACACGGTGAAATCTTTTTATGGCTTTAAACGCGTTTTCTCCTCGAGAGAAACATGATTTCACTAAAAACGTTATAGTTTAAACACACCTGTTGTACATGTCTGCAAACACTCTCAGAGCCTTAAAGTAGGGTTTTCACCAATGTGTTTTTTGGTGAGAAACCTTCTATTTCAAGGTTCTGTGCGTTTTCAGACACGTACAATATGTATTTTTTGTGTTTCTGATGAAATCCCTCCTTTTAATGCATTTTCTCACAGAAAATTAGTCTCTTGCCATTGCAAAATGGCTTTCTTGAAAAAGCATATTGTGGTCGAGAAATGGTGTTTTAAACAATAAAAACGACTCCCGGCCTTATTTAGTTCACATTTTTACTTTTGGTAACCTAGCCCGTATTCATAACGCACTAAACCTTTTTATCGCGTTAAACGCCTTTTCTCGACAACAAAAGCACAATTTCATCAAAAACAAACAAAACAAGAAAAAAAGAATCTATTCAACAAGTCTACAACACATCCTTAAGAGTTACATGATTTCACCCAATGTCAATGTGTAAATTCTCCAGTTCTGATCATTGTTTAGGTTGTTGGTAGCTTGGTCCAATGCCAAAACACAGTGAAATCTTTTTTATGGCTTTAAACGCGTTTTCTCCTCGAGAGAAACATGTTTTCACTAAAAACGTTATAGTTTAAACATGCCTGTTGTACATGTCTGCAAACACTCAGAGCCTTAAAGTAGGGTTTTCACCAATGTGTTTTTTGGTGAGAAACCTTCTATTTCAAAGGTTCTGTGCGTTTTCAGACATGTTCAGTATGTATTTTTTGTGTTTTCTGATGAAATCCCTCCTTTTAATGCATTTTCTCACAGAAAATGAGTCTCTCACCATGGGAAAATGGCTTTTTTGAAAACGCATATTCTGGTCGAGAAATGGTGTTTTAAACAATAAAACGACTCCCGGCCTTATTTAGTTCACATTTTTACTTTTGGTAACCTAGCCCGTATTCATAACGCACTAAACCTTTTTATCGCGTTAAACGCCTTTTCTCGACAACAAAAGCACAATTTCATCAAAAACAAACAAAACAAGAAAAATGAATATATTCAACAAGTCTGCAACACATCCTTAAGAGTTACATGATTTCACCCAATGTCAATGTGTAATTTCTCCAGTTCTGAGCATTGTTTAGGTTGTTGGTAGCTTGGTCCAATGCCAAAACACAGAGAAATCTCTTTATGGCTTTAAACGCGTTTTCTCCTCGAGAGAAACATGATTTCACTAAAAACGATATAGTTCAAACATGCCTGTTGTAACTGTCTGCAAACACTCAGAGCCTTAAAGTAGGGTTTTCACCAATGTGTTTTTTGGTGAGAAACCTTCTATTTCAAAGGTTCTTTGCGTTTTCAGACATGTTCAGTATGTATTTTTTGTGTTTCTGATGAAATCCCTCCTTTTAATGCATTTTCTCACTGAAAATGAGTCTCTCACCATGGGAAAATGGCTTTCTTGAAAAAGCATATTGTGGTCGAGAAATGGTGTTTTAAACAATAAAAACGACTCCCGGCCTTATTTAGTTCACATTTTTACTTTTGGTAACCTAGCCCGTATTCATAACGCACTAAACCTTTTTATCGCGTTAAACGCCTTTTCTCGACAACAAAAGCACAATTTCATCAAAAACAAACAAAACAAGAAAAATGAATCTATTCAACAAGTCTGCAACACATCCTTAAGAGTTACATGATTTCACCCAATGTCAATGTGTAATTTCTCCAGTTCTGATCATTGTTTAGGTTGTTGGTAGCTTGGTCCAATGCCAAAACACAGTGAAATCTTTTTATGGCTTTAAACGCGTTTTCTCCTCGAGAGAAACATGTTTTCACTAAAAACGTTATAGTTTAAACATGCCTGTTGTACATGTCTGCAAACACTCAGAGCCTTAAAGTAGGGTTTTCACCAATGTGTTTTTTGGTGAGAAACCTTCTATTTCAAAGGTTCTGTGCGTTTTCAGACATGTTCAGTATGTATTTTTTGTGTTTCTGATGAAATCCCTCCTTTTAATGCATTTTCTCACAGAAAATGAGTCTCTCACCATGGGAAAATGGCTTTTTTGAAAACGCATATTCTGGTCGAGAAATGGTGTTTTAAACAATAAAAACGTCTCCCGGCCTTATTTAGTTCACATTTTAACTTTTGTTAACCTAGCCCGTATTCATAACGCACTAAACCTTTTTATCGCGTTAAACGCCTTTCTCGACAAGAAAAGCACAATTTCATCAAAAACAAACAAAACAAGAAAAATGAATCTATTCAACAAGTCTGCAACACATCCTTAAGAGTTACATGATTTCACCCAATGTCAATGTGTAATTTCTCCAGTTCTGATCATTGTTTAGGTTGTTGGTAGCTTGGTCCAATGTCAAAACACAGTGAAATCTCTTTATGGCTTTAAACGCGTTTTCTCCTCGAGAGAAACATGATTTCACTAAAAACGATATAGTTCAAACATGCCTGTTGTAACTGTCTGCAAACACTCAGAGCCTTAAAGTAGGGTTTTCACCAATGTGTTTTTTGGTGAGAAACCTTCTATTTCAAAGGTTCTGTGCGTTTTCAGACATGTTCAGTATGTATTTTTTGTGTTTCTGATGAAATCCCTCCTTTTAATGCATTTTCTCACAGAAAATTAGTCTCTTGCCATTGCAAAATGGCTTTCTTGAAAAAGCATATTGTGGTCGAGAAATGGTGTTTTAAACAATAAAAACGACTCCCGGCCTTATTTAGTTCACATTTTTACTTTTGGTAACCTAGCCCGTATTCATAACGCACTAAACCTTTTTATCGCGTTAAACGCCTTTTCTCGACAACAAAAGCACAATTTCATCAAAAACAAACAAAACAAGAAAAAAAGAATCTATTCAACAAGTCTGCAACACATCCTTAAGAGTTACATGATTTCACCCAATGTCAATGTGTAATTTCTCCAGTTCTGATCATTGTTTAGGTTGTTGGTAGCTTGGTCCAATGCCAAAACACAGTGAAATCTTTTTTATGGCTTTAAACGCGTTTTCTCCTCGAGAGAAACATGTTTTCACTAAAAACGTTATAGTTTAAACATGCCTGTTGTACATGTCTGCAAACACTCAGAGCCTTAAAGTAGGGTTTTCACCAATGTGTTTTTTGGTGAGAAACCTTCTATTTCAAAGGTTCTGTGCGTTTTCAGACATGTTCAGTATGTATTTTTTGTGTTTTCTGATGAAATCCCTCCTTTTAATGCATTTTCTCACAGAAAATGAGTCTCTCACCATGGGAAAATGGCTTTTTTGAAAACGCATATTCTGGTCGAGAAATGGTGTTTTAAACAATAAAACGACTCCCGGCCTTATTTAGTTCACATTTTTACTTTTGGTAACCTAGCCCGTATTCATAACGCACTAAACCTTTTTATCGCGTTAAACGCCTTTTCTCGACAACAAAAGCACAATTTCATCAAAAACAAACAAAACAAGAAAAATGAATATATTCAACAAGTCTGCAACACATCCTTAAGAGTTACATGATTTCACCCAATGTCAATGTGTAATTTCTCCAGTTCTGAGCATTGTTTAGGTTGTTGGTAGCTTGGTCCAATGCCAAAACACAGTGAAATCTTTTTATGGCTTTAAACGCGTTTTCTCCTCGAGAGAAACATGTTTTCACTAAAAACGTTATAGTTTAAACATGCCTGTTGTACATGTCTGCAAACACTCAGAGCCTTAAAGTAGGGTTTTCACCAATGTGTTTTTTGGTGAGAAACCTTCTATTTCAAAGGTTCTGTGCGTTTTCAGACATGTTCAGTATGTATTTTTTGTGTTTCTGATGAAATCCCTCCTTTTAATGCATTTTCTCACAGAAAATGAGTCTCTCACCATGGGAAAATGGCTTTTTTGAAAACGCATATTCTGGTCGAGAAATGGTGTTTTAAACAATAAAAACGTCTCCCGGCCTTATTTAGTTCACATTTTAACTTTTGTTAACCTAGCCCGTATTCATAACGCACTAAACCTTTTTATCGCGTTAAACGCCTTTCTCGACAAGAAAAGCACAATTTCATCAAAAACAAACAAAACAAGAAAAATGAATCTATTCAACAAGTCTGCAACACATCCTTAAGAGTTACATGATTTCACCCAATGTCAATGTGTAATTTCTCCAGTTCTGATCATTGTTTAGGTTGTTGGTAGCTTAGTCCAATGTCAAAACACAGTGAAATCTCTTTATGGCTTTAAACGCGTTTTCTCCTCGAGAGAAACATGATTTCACTAAAAACGATATAGTTCAAACATGCCTGTTGTAACTGTCTGCAAACACTCAGAGCCTTAAAGTAGGGTTTTCACCAATGTGTTTTTTGGTGAGAAACCTTCTATTTCAAAGGTTCTGTGCGTTTTCAGACATGTTCAGTATGTATTTTTTGTGTTTTCTGATGAAATCCCTCCTTTTAATGCATTTTCTCACAGAAAATGAGTCTCTCACCATGGGAAAATGGCTTTTTTGAAAACGCATATTCTGGTCGAGAAATGGTGTTTTAAACAATAAAACGACTCCCGGCCTTATTTAGTTCACATTTTTACTTTTGGTAACCTAGCCCGTATTCATAACGCACTAAACCTTTTTATCGCGTTAAACGCCTTTTCTCGACAACAAAAGCACAATTTCATCAAAAACAAACAAAACAAGAAAAATGAATATATTCAACAAGTCTGCAACACATCCTTAAGAGTTACATGATTTCACCCAATGTCAATGTGTAATTTCTCCAGTTCTGAGCATTGTTTAGGTTGTTGGTAGCTTGGTCCAATGCCAAAACACAGAGAAATCTCTTTATGGCTTTAAACGCGTTTTCTCCTCGAGAGAAACATGATTTCACTAAAAACGATATAGTTCAAACATGCCTGTTGTAACTGTCTGCAAACACTCAGAGCCTTAAAGTAGGGTTTTCACCAATGTGTTTTTTGGTGAGAAACCTTCTATTTCAAAGGTTCTGTGCGTTTTCAGACATGTTCAGTATGTATTTTTTGTGTTTCTGATGAAATCCCTCCTTTTAATGCATTTTCTCACTGAAAATGAGTCTCTCACCATGGGAAAATGGCTTTCTTGAAAAAGCATATTGTGGTCGAGAAATGGTGTTTTAAACAATAAAAACGACTCCCGGCCTTATTTAGTTCACATTTTTACTTTTGGTAACCTAGCCCGTATTCATAACGCACTAAACCTTTTTATCGCGTTAAACGCCTTTTCTCGACAACAAAAGCACAATTTCAGCAAAAACAAACAAAACAAGAAAAATGAATCTATTCAACAAGTCTGCAACACATCCTTAAGAGTTACATGATTTCACCCAATGTCAATGTGTAATTTCTCCAGTTCTGATCATTGTTTAGGTTGTTGGTAGCTTGGTCCAATGCCAAAACACAGTGAAATCTTTTTATGGCTTTAAACGCGTTTTCTCCTCGAGAGAAACATGTTTTCACTAAAAACGTTATAGTTTAAACATGCCTGTTGTACATGTCTGCAAACACTCAGAGCCTTAAAGTAGGGTTTTCACCAATGTGTTTTTTGGTGAGAAACCTTCTATTTCAAAGGTTCTGTGCGTTTTCAGACATGTTCAGTATGTATTTTTTGTGTTTCTGATGAAATCCCTCCTTTTAATGCATTTTCTCACAGAAAATGAGTCTCTCACCATGGGAAAATGGCTTTTTTGAAAACGCATATTCTGGTCGAGAAATGGTGTTTTAAACAATAAAAACGTCTCCCGCCCTTATTTAGTTCACATTTTAACTTTTGTTAACCTAGCCCGTATTCATAACGCACTAAACCTTTTTATCGCGTTAAACGCCTTTCTCGACAAGAAAAGCACAATTTCATCAAAAACAAACAAAACAAGAAAAATGAATCTATTCAACAAGTCTGCAACACATCCTTAAGAGTTACATGATTTCACCCAATGTCAATGTGTAATTTCTCCAGTTCTGATCATTGTTTAGGTTGTTGGTAGCTTAGTCCAATGTCAAAACACAGTGAAATCTCTTTATGGCTTTAAACGCGTTTTCTCCTCGAGAGAAACATGATTTCACTAAAAACGATATAGTTCAAACATGCCTGTTGTAACTGTCTGCAAACACTCAGAGCCTTAAAGTAGGGTTTTCACCAATGTGTTTTTTGGTGAGAAACCTTCTATTTCAAGGTTCTGTGCGTTTTCAGACACGTACAATATGTATTTTTTGTGTTTCTGATGAAATCCCTCCTTTTAATGCATTTTCTCACAGAAAATTAGTCTCTTGCCATGGCAAAATGGCTTTCTTGAAAAAGCATATTGTGGTCTAGAAATGGTGTTTTAAACAATAAAAACGTCTCCCGGCCTTATTTAGTTCACATTTTAACTTTTGTTAACCTAGCCCGTATTCATAACGCACTAAACCTTTTTATCGCGTTAAACGCCTTTCTCGACAAGAAAAGCACAATTTCATCAAAAACAGACAAAACAAGAAAAATGAATCTATTCAACAAGTCTGCAACACATCCTTAAGAGTTACATGATTTCACCCAATGTCAATGTGTAATTTCTCCAGTTCTGATCATTGTTTAGGTTGTTGGTAGCTTGGTCCAATGCCAAAACACAGTGAAATCTTTTTATGGCTTTAAACGCGTTTTCTCCTCGAGAGAAACATGTTTTCACTAAAAACGTTATAGTTTAAACATGCCTGTTGTACATGTCTGCAAACACTCAGAGCCTTAAAGTAGGGTTTTCACCAATGTGTTTTTTGGTGAGAAACCTTCTATTTCAAAGGTTCTGTGCGTTTTCAGACATGTTCAGTATGTATTTTTTGTGTTTCTGATGAAATCCCTCCTTTTAATGCATTTTCTCACAGAAAATGAGTCTCTCACCATGGGAAAATGGCTTTTTTGAAAACGCATATTCTGGTCGAGAAATGGTGTTTTAAACAATAAAAACGTCTCCCGGCCTTATTTAGTTCACATTTTAACTTTTGTTAACCTAGCCCGTATTCATAACGCACTAAACCTTTTTATCGCGTTAAACGCCTTTCTCGACAAGAAAAGCACAATTTCATCAAAAACAAACAAAACAAGAAAAATGAATCTATTCAACAAGTCTGCAACACATCCTTAAGAGTTACATGATTTCACCCAATGTCAATGTGTAATTTCTCCAGTTCTGATCATTGTTTAGGTTGTTGGTAGCTTGGTCCAATGCCAAAACACAGTGAAATCTTTTTATGGCTTTAAACGCGTTTTCTCCTCGAGAGAAACATGTTTTCACTAAAAACGTTATAGTTTAAACATGCCTGTTGTACATGTCTGCAAACACTCAGAGCCTTAAAGTAGGGTTTTCACCAATGTGTTTTTTGGTGAGAAACCTTCTATTTCAAAGGTTCTGTGCGTTTTCAGACATGTTCAGTATGTATTTTTTGTGTTTCTGATGAAATCCCTCCTTTTAATGCATTTTCTCACAGAAAATGAGTCTCTCACCATGGGAAAATGGCTTTTTTGAAAACGCATATTCTGGTCGAGAAATGGTGTTTTAAACAATAAAAACGTCTCCCGGCCTTATTTAGTTCACATTTTAACTTTTGTTAACCTAGCCCGTATTCATAACGCACTAAACCTTTTTATCGCGTTAAACGCCTTTCTCGACAAGAAAAGCACAATTTCATCAAAAACAAACAAAACAAGAAAAATGAATCTATTCAACAAGTCTGCAACACATCCTTAAGAGTTACATGATTTCACCCAATGTCAATGTGTAATTTCTCCAGTTCTGATCATTGTTTAGGTTGTTGGTAGCTTAGTCCAATGTCAAAACACAGTGAAATCTCTTTATGGCTTTAAACGCGTTTTCTCCTCGAGAGAAACATGATTTCACTAAAAACGATATAGTTCAAACATGCCTGTTGTAACTGTCTGCAAACACTCAGAGCCTTAAAGTAGGGTTTTCACCAATGTGTTTTTTGGTGAGAAACCTTCTATTTCAAAGGTTCTGTGCGTTTTCAGACATGTTCAGTATGTATTTTTTGTGTTTCTGATGAAATCCCTCCTTTTAATGCATTTTCTCACAGAAAATTAGTCTCTTGCCATTGCAAAATGGCTTTCTTGAAAAAGCATATTGTGGTCGAGAAATGGTGTTTTAAACAATAAAAACGACTCCCGGCCTTATTTAGTTCACATTTTTACTTTTGGTAACCTAGCCCGTATTCATAACGCACTAAACCTTTTTATCGCGTTAAACGCCTTTTCTCGACAACAAAAGCACAATTTCATCAAAAACAAACAAAACAAGAAAAAAAGAATCTATTCAACAAGTCTGCAACACATCCTTAAGAGTTACATGATTTCACCCAATGTCAATGTGTAATTTCTCCAGTTCTGATCATTGTTTAGGTTGTTGGTAGCTTGGTCCAATGCCAAAACACAGTGAAATCTTTTTTATGGCTTTAAACGCGTTTTCTCCTCGAGAGAAACATGTTTTCACTAAAAACGTTATAGTTTAAACATGCCTGTTGTACATGTCTGCAAACACTCAGAGCCTTAAAGTAGGGTTTTCACCAATGTGTTTTTTGGTGAGAAACCTTCTATTTCAAAGGTTCTGTGCGTTTTCAGACATGTTCAGTATGTATTTTTTGTGTTTTCTGATGAAATCCCTCCTTTTAATGCATTTTCTCACAGAAAATGAGTCTCTCACCATGGGAAAATGGCTTTTTTGAAAACGCATATTCTGGTCGAGAAATGGTGTTTTAAACAATAAAACGACTCCCGGCCTTATTTAGTTCACATTTTTACTTTTGGTAACCTAGCCCGTATTCATAACGCACTAAACCTTTTTATCGCGTTAAACGCCTTTTCTCGACAACAAAAGCACAATTTCATCAAAAACAAACAAAACAAGAAAAATGAATATATTCAACAAGTCTGCAACACATCCTTAAGAGTTACATGATTTCACCCAATGTCAATGTGTAATTTCTCCAGTTCTGAGCATTGTTTAGGTTGTTGGTAGCTTGGTCCAATGCCAAAACACAGTGAAATCTTTTTATGGCTTTAAACGCGTTTTCTCCTCGAGAGAAACATGTTTTCACTAAAAACGTTATAGTTTAAACATGCCTGTTGTACATGTCTGCAAACACTCAGAGCCTTAAAGTAGGGTTTTCACCAATGTGTTTTTTGGTGAGAAACCTTCTATTTCAAAGGTTCTGTGCGTTTTCAGACATGTTCAGTATGTATTTTTTGTGTTTCTGATGAAATCCCTCCTTTTAATGCATTTTCTCACAGAAAATGAGTCTCTCACCATGGGAAAATGGCTTTTTTGAAAACGCATATTCTGGTCGAGAAATGGTGTTTTAAACAATAAAAACGTCTCCCGGCCTTATTTAGTTCACATTTTAACTTTTGTTAACCTAGCCCGTATTCATAACGCACTAAACCTTTTTATCGCGTTAAACGCCTTTCTCGACAAGAAAAGCACAATTTCATCAAAAACAAACAAAACAAGAAAAATGAATCTATTCAACAAGTCTGCAACACATCCTTAAGAGTTACATGATTTCACCCAATGTCAATGTGTAATTTCTCCAGTTCTGATCATTGTTTAGGTTGTTGGTAGCTTAGTCCAATGTCAAAACACAGTGAAATCTCTTTATGGCTTTAAACGCGTTTTCTCCTCGAGAGAAACATGATTTCACTAAAAACGATATAGTTCAAACATGCCTGTTGTAACTGTCTGCAAACACTCAGAGCCTTAAAGTAGGGTTTTCACCAATGTGTTTTTTGGTGAGAAACCTTCTATTTCAAAGGTTCTGTGCGTTTTCAGACATGTTCAGTATGTATTTTTTGTGTTTTCTGATGAAATCCCTCCTTTTAATGCATTTTCTCACAGAAAATGAGTCTCTCACCATGGGAAAATGGCTTTTTTGAAAACGCATATTCTGGTCGAGAAATGGTGTTTTAAACAATAAAACGACTCCCGGCCTTATTTAGTTCACATTTTTACTTTTGGTAACCTAGCCCGTATTCATAACGCACTAAACCTTTTTATCGCGTTAAACGCCTTTTCTCGACAACAAAAGCACAATTTCATCAAAAACAAACAAAACAAGAAAAATGAATATATTCAACAAGTCTGCAACACATCCTTAAGAGTTACATGATTTCACCCAATGTCAATGTGTAATTTCTCCAGTTCTGAGCATTGTTTAGGTTGTTGGTAGCTTGGTCCAATGCCAAAACACAGAGAAATCTCTTTATGGCTTTAAACGCGTTTTCTCCTCGAGAGAAACATGATTTCACTAAAAACGATATAGTTCAAACATGCCTGTTGTAACTGTCTGCAAACACTCAGAGCCTTAAAGTAGGGTTTTCACCAATGTGTTTTTTGGTGAGAAACCTTCTATTTCAAAGGTTCTGTGCGTTTTCAGACATGTTCAGTATGTATTTTTTGTGTTTCTGATGAAATCCCTCCTTTTAATGCATTTTCTCACTGAAAATGAGTCTCTCACCATGGGAAAATGGCTTTCTTGAAAAAGCATATTGTGGTCGAGAAATGGTGTTTTAAACAATAAAAACGACTCCCGGCCTTATTTAGTTCACATTTTTACTTTTGGTAACCTAGCCCGTATTCATAACGCACTAAACCTTTTTATCGCGTTAAACGCCTTTTCTCGACAACAAAAGCACAATTTCAGCAAAAACAAACAAAACAAGAAAAATGAATCTATTCAACAAGTCTGCAACACATCCTTAAGAGTTACATGATTTCACCCAATGTCAATGTGTAATTTCTCCAGTTCTGATCATTGTTTAGGTTGTTGGTAGCTTGGTCCAATGCCAAAACACAGTGAAATCTTTTTATGGCTTTAAACGCGTTTTCTCCTCGAGAGAAACATGTTTTCACTAAAAACGTTATAGTTTAAACATGCCTGTTGTACATGTCTGCAAACACTCAGAGCCTTAAAGTAGGGTTTTCACCAATGTGTTTTTTGGTGAGAAACCTTCTATTTCAAAGGTTCTGTGCGTTTTCAGACATGTTCAGTATGTATTTTTTGTGTTTCTGATGAAATCCCTCCTTTTAATGCATTTTCTCACAGAAAATGAGTCTCTCACCATGGGAAAATGGCTTTTTTGAAAACGCATATTCTGGTCGAGAAATGGTGTTTTAAACAATAAAAACGTCTCCCGCCCTTATTTAGTTCACATTTTAACTTTTGTTAACCTAGCCCGTATTCATAACGCACTAAACCTTTTTATCGCGTTAAACGCCTTTCTCGACAAGAAAAGCACAATTTCATCAAAAACAAACAAAACAAGAAAAATGAATCTATTCAACAAGTCTGCAACACATCCTTAAGAGTTACATGATTTCACCCAATGTCAATGTGTAATTTCTCCAGTTCTGATCATTGTTTAGGTTGTTGGTAGCTTAGTCCAATGTCAAAACACAGTGAAATCTCTTTATGGCTTTAAACGCGTTTTCTCCTCGAGAGAAACATGATTTCACTAAAAACGATATAGTTCAAACATGCCTGTTGTAACTGTCTGCAAACACTCAGAGCCTTAAAGTAGGGTTTTCACCAATGTGTTTTTTGGTGAGAAACCTTCTATTTCAAGGTTCTGTGCGTTTTCAGACACGTACAATATGTATTTTTTGTGTTTCTGATGAAATCCCTCCTTTTAATGCATTTTCTCACAGAAAATTAGTCTCTTGCCATGGCAAAATGGCTTTCTTGAAAAAGCATATTGTGGTCTAGAAATGGTGTTTTAAACAATAAAAACGTCTCCCGGCCTTATTTAGTTCACATTTTAACTTTTGTTAACCTAGCCCGTATTCATAACGCACTAAACCTTTTTATCGCGTTAAACGCCTTTCTCGACAAGAAAAGCACAATTTCATCAAAAACAGACAAAACAAGAAAAATGAATCTATTCAACAAGTCTGCAACACATCCTTAAGAGTTACATGATTTCACCCAATGTCAATGTGTAATTTCTCCAGTTCTGATCATTGTTTAGGTTGTTGGTAGCTTGGTCCAATGCCAAAACACAGTGAAATCTTTTTATGGCTTTAAACGCGTTTTCTCCTCGAGAGAAACATGTTTTCACTAAAAACGTTATAGTTTAAACATGCCTGTTGTACATGTCTGCAAACACTCAGAGCCTTAAAGTAGGGTTTTCACCAATGTGTTTTTTGGTGAGAAACCTTCTATTTCAAAGGTTCTGTGCGTTTTCAGACATGTTCAGTATGTATTTTTTGTGTTTCTGATGAAATCCCTCCTTTTAATGCATTTTCTCACAGAAAATGAGTCTCTCACCATGGGAAAATGGCTTTTTTGAAAACGCATATTCTGGTCGAGAAATGGTGTTTTAAACAATAAAAACGTCTCCCGGCCTTATTTAGTTCACATTTTAACTTTTGTTAACCTAGCCCGTATTCATAACGCACTAAACCTTTTTATCGCGTTAAACGCCTTTCTCGACAAGAAAAGCACAATTTCATCAAAAACAAACAAAACAAGAAAAATGAATCTATTCAACAAGTCTGCAACACATCCTTAAGAGTTACATGATTTCACCCAATGTCAATGTGTAATTTCTCCAGTTCTGATCATTGTTTAGGTTGTTGGTAGCTTGGTCCAATGCCAAAACACAGTGAAATCTTTTTATGGCTTTAAACGCGTTTTCTCCTCGAGAGAAACATGTTTTCACTAAAAACGTTATAGTTTAAACATGCCTGTTGTACATGTCTGCAAACACTCAGAGCCTTAAAGTAGGGTTTTCACCAATGTGTTTTTTGGTGAGAAACCTTCTATTTCAAAGGTTCTGTGCGTTTTCAGACATGTTCAGTATGTATTTTTTGTGTTTCTGATGAAATCCCTCCTTTTAATGCATTTTCTCACAGAAAATGAGTCTCTCACCATGGGAAAATGGCTTTTTTGAAAACGCATATTCTGGTCGAGAAATGGTGTTTTAAACAATAAAAACGTCTCCCGGCCTTATTTAGTTCACATTTTAACTTTTGTTAACCTAGCCCGTATTCATAACGCACTAAACCTTTTTATCGCGTTAAACGCCTTTCTCGACAAGAAAAGCACAATTTCATCAAAAACAAACAAAACAAGAAAAATGAATCTATTCAACAAGTCTGCAACACATCCTTAAGAGTTACATGATTTCACCCAATGTCAATGTGTAATTTCTCCAGTTCTGATCATTGTTTAGGTTGTTGGTAGCTTAGTCCAATGTCAAAACACAGTGAAATCTCTTTATGGCTTTAAACGCGTTTTCTCCTCGAGAGAAACATGATTTCACTAAAAACGATATAGTTCAAACATGCCTGTTGTAACTGTCTGCAAACACTCAGAGCCTTAAAGTAGGGTTTTCACCAATGTGTTTTTTGGTGAGAAACCTTCTATTTCAAAGGTTCTGTGCGTTTTCAGACATGTTCAGTATGTATTTTTTGTGTTTTCTGATGAAATCCCTCCTTTTAATGCATTTTCTCACAGAAAATGAGTCTCTCACCATGGGAAAATGGCTTTTTTGAAAACGCATATTCTGGTCGAGAAATGGTGTTTTAAACAATAAAACGACTCCCGGCCTTATTTAGTTCACATTTTTACTTTTGGTAACCTAGCCCGTATTCATAACGCACTAAACCTTTTTATCGCGTTAAACGCCTTTTCTCGACAACAAAAGCACAATTTCATCAAAAACAAACAAAACAAGAAAAATGAATATATTCAACAAGTCTGCAACACATCCTTAAGAGTTACATGATTTCACCCAATGTCAATGTGTAATTTCTCCAGTTCTGAGCATTGTTTAGGTTGTTGGTAGCTTGGTCCAATGCCAAAACACAGAGAAATCTCTTTATGGCTTTAAACGCGTTTTCTCCTCGAGAGAAACATGATTTCACTAAAAACGATATAGTTCAAACATGCCTGTTGTAACTGTCTGCAAACACTCAGAGCCTTAAAGTAGGGTTTTCACCAATGTGTTTTTTGGTGAGAAACCTTCTATTTCAAAGGTTCTGTGCGTTTTCAGACATGTTCAGTATGTATTTTTTGTGTTTCTGATGAAATCCCTCCTTTTAATGCATTTTCTCACTGAAAATGAGTCTCTCACCATGGGAAAATGGCTTTTTTGAAAACGCATATTCTGGTCGAGAAATGGTGTTTTAAACAATAAAAACGTCTCCCGGCCTTATTTAGTTCACATTTTAACTTTTGTTAACCTAGCCCGTATTCATAACGCACTAAACCTTTTTATCGCGTTAAACGCCTTTCTCGACAAGAAAAGCACAATTTCATCAAAAACAAACAAAACAAGAAAAATGAATCTATTCAACAAGTCTGCAACACATCCTTAAGAGTTACATGATTTCACCCAATGTCAATGTGTAATTTCTCCAGTTCTGATCATTGTTTAGGTTGTTGGTAGCTTAGTCCAATGTCAAAACACAGTGAAATCTCTTTATGGCTTTAAACGCGTTTTCTCCTCGAGAGAAACATGATTTCACTAAAAACGATATAGTTCAAACATGCCTGTTGTAACTGTCTGCAAACACTCAGAGCCTTAAAGTAGGGTTTTCACCAATGTGTTTTTTGGTGAGAAACCTTCTATTTCAAGGTTCTGTGCGTTTTCAGACACGTACAATATGTATTTTTTGTGTTTCTGATGAAATCCCTCCTTTTAATGCATTTTCTCACAGAAAATTAGTCTCTTGCCATGGCAAAATGGCTTTCTTGAAAAAGCATATTGTGGTCTAGAAATGGTGTTTTAAACAATAAAAACGTCTCCCGGCCTTATTTAGTTCACATTTTAACTTTTGTTAACCTAGCCCGTATTCATAACGCACTAAACCTTTTTATCGCGTTAAACGCCTTTCTCGACAAGAAAAGCACAATTTCATCAAAAACAGACAAAACAAGAAAAATGAATCTATTCAACAAGTCTGCAACACATCCTTAAGAGTTACATGATTTCACCCAATGTCAATGTGTAATTTCTCCAGTTCTGATCATTGTTTAGGTTGTTGGTAGCTTGGTCCAATGCCAAAACACAGTGAAATCTTTTTATGGCTTTAAACGCGTTTTCTCCTCGAGAGAAACATGTTTTCACTAAAAACGTTATAGTTTAAACATGCCTGTTGTACATGTCTGCAAACACTCAGAGCCTTAAAGTAGGGTTTTCACCAATGTGTTTTTTGGTGAGAAACCTTCTATTTCAAAGGTTCTGTGCGTTTTCAGACATGTTCAGTATGTATTTTTTGTGTTTCTGATGAAATCCCTCCTTTTAATGCATTTTCTCACAGAAAATGAGTCTCTCACCATGGGAAAATGGCTTTTTTGAAAACGCATATTCTGGTCGAGAAATGGTGTTTTAAACAATAAAAACGTCTCCCGGCCTTATTTAGTTCACATTTTAACTTTTGTTAACCTAGCCCGTATTCATAACGCACTAAACCTTTTTATCGCGTTAAACGCCTTTCTCGACAAGAAAAGCACAATTTCATCAAAAACAAACAAAACAAGAAAAATGAATCTATTCAACAAGTCTGCAACACATCCTTAAGAGTTACATGATTTCACCCAATGTCAATGTGTAATTTCTCCAGTTCTGATCATTGTTTAGGTTGTTGGTAGCTTGGTCCAATGCCAAAACACAGTGAAATCTTTTTATGGCTTTAAACGCGTTTTCTCCTCGAGAGAAACATGTTTTCACTAAAAACGTTATAGTTTAAACATGCCTGTTGTACATGTCTGCAAACACTCAGAGCCTTAAAGTAGGGTTTTCACCAATGTGTTTTTTGGTGAGAAACCTTCTATTTCAAAGGTTCTGTGCGTTTTCAGACATGTTCAGTATGTATTTTTTGTGTTTCTGATGAAATCCCTCCTTTTAATGCATTTTCTCACAGAAAATGAGTCTCTCACCATGGGAAAATGGCTTTTTTGAAAACGCATATTCTGGTCGAGAAATGGTGTTTTAAACAATAAAAACGTCTCCCGGCCTTATTTAGTTCACATTTTAACTTTTGTTAACCTAGCCCGTATTCATAACGCACTAAACCTTTTTATCGCGTTAAACGCCTTTCTCGACAAGAAAAGCACAATTTCATCAAAAACAAACAAAACAAGAAAAATGAATCTATTCAACAAGTCTGCAACACATCCTTAAGAGTTACATGATTTCACCCAATGTCAATGTGTAATTTCTCCAGTTCTGATCATTGTTTAGGTTGTTGGTAGCTTAGTCCAATGTCAAAACACAGTGAAATCTCTTTATGGCTTTAAACGCGTTTTCTCCTCGAGAGAAACATGATTTCACTAAAAACGATATAGTTCAAACATGCCTGTTGTAACTGTCTGCAAACACTCAGAGCCTTAAAGTAGGGTTTTCACCAATGTGTTTTTTGGTGAGAAACCTTCTATTTCAAAGGTTCTGTGCGTTTTCAGACATGTTCAGTATGTATTTTTTGTGTTTTCTGATGAAATCCCTCCTTTTAATGCATTTTCTCACAGAAAATTAGTCTCTCACCATGGGAAAATGGCTTTTTTGAAAACGCATATTCTGGTCGAGAAATGGTGTTTTAAACAATAAAACGACTCCCGGCCTTATTTAGTTCACATTTTTACTTTTGGTAACCTAGCCCGTATTCATAACGCACTAAACCTTTTTATCGCGTTAAACGCCTTTTCTCGACAACAAAAGCACAATTTCATCAAAAACAAACAAAACAAGAAAAATGAATATATTCAACAAGTCTGCAACACATCCTTAAGAGTTACATGATTTCACCCAATGTCAATGTGTAATTTCTCCAGTTCTGAGCATTGTTTAGGTTGTTGGTAGCTTGGTCCAATGCCAAAACACAGAGAAATCTCTTTATGGCTTTAAACGCGTTTTCTCCTCGAGAGAAACATGATTTCACTAAAAACGATATAGTTCAAACATGCCTGTTGTAACTGTCTGCAAACACTCAGAGCCTTAAAGTAGGGTTTTCACCAATGTGTTTTTTGGTGAGAAACCTTCTATTTCAAAGGTTCTGTGCGTTTTCAGACATGTTCAGTATGTATTTTTTGTGTTTCTGATGAAATCCCTCCTTTTAATGCATTTTCTCACTGAAAATGAGTCTCTCACCATGGGAAAATGGCTTTCTTGAAAAAGCATATTGTGGTCGAGAAATGGTGTTTTAAACAATAAAAACGACTCCCGGCCTTATTTAGTTCACATTTTTACTTTTGGTAACCTAGCCCGTATTCATAACGCACTAAACCTTTTTATCGCGTTAAACGCCTTTTCTCGACAACAAAAGCACAATTTCAGCAAAAACAAACAAAACAAGAAAAATGAATCTATTCAACAAGTCTGCAACACATCCTTAAGAGTTACATGATTTCACCCAATGTCAATGTGTAATTTCTCCAGTTCTGATCATTGTTTAGGTTGTTGGTAGCTTGGTCCAATGCCAAAACACAGTGAAATCTTTTTATGGCTTTAAACGCGTTTTCTCCTCGAGAGAAACATGTTTTCACTAAAAACGTTATAGTTTAAACATGCCTGTTGTACATGTCTGCAAACACTCAGAGCCTTAAAGTAGGGTTTTCACCAATGTGTTTTTTGGTGAGAAACCTTCTATTTCAAAGGTTCTGTGCGTTTTCAGACATGTTCAGTATGTATTTTTTGTGTTTCTGATGAAATCCCTCCTTTTAATGCATTTTCTCACAGAAAATGAGTCTCTCACCATGGGAAAATGGCTTTTTTGAAAACGCATATTCTGGTCGAGAAATGGTGTTTTAAACAATAAAAACGTCTCCCGGCCTTATTTAGTTCACATTTTAACTTTTGTTAACCTAGCCCGTATTCATAACGCACTAAACCTTTTTATCGCGTTAAACGCCTTTCTCGACAAGAAAAGCACAATTTCATCAAAAACAAACAAAACAAGAAAAATGAATCTATTCAACAAGTCTGCAACACATCCTTAAGAGTTACATGATTTCACCCAATGTCAATGTGTAATTTCTCCAGTTCTGATCATTGTTTAGGTTGTTGGTAGCTTAGTCCAATGTCAAAACACAGTGAAATCTCTTTATGGCTTTAAACGCGTTTTCTCCTCGAGAGAAACATGATTTCACTAAAAACGATATAGTTCAAACATGCCTGTTGTAACTGTCTGCAAACACTCAGAGCCTTAAAGTAGGGTTTTCACCAATGTGTTTTTTGGTGAGAAACCTTCTATTTCAAGGTTCTGTGCGTTTTCAGACACGTACAATATGTATTTTTTGTGTTTCTGATGAAATCCCTCCTTTTAATGCATTTTCTCACAGAAAATTAGTCTCTTGCCATGGCAAAATGGCTTTCTTGAAAAAGCATATTGTGGTCTAGAAATGGTGTTTTAAACAATAAAAACGTCTCCCGGCCTTATTTAGTTCACATTTTAACTTTTGTTAACCTAGCCCGTATTCATAACGCACTAAACCTTTTTATCGCGTTAAACGCCTTTCTCGACAAGAAAAGCACAATTTCATCAAAAACAGACAAAACAAGAAAAATGAATCTATTCAACAAGTCTGCAACACATCCTTAAGAGTTACATGATTTCACCCAATGTCAATGTGTAATTTCTCCAGTTCTGATCATTGTTTAGGTTGTTGGTAGCTTGGTCCAATGCCAAAACACAGTGAAATCTTTTTATGGCTTTAAACGCGTTTTCTCCTCGAGAGAAACATGTTTTCACTAAAAACGTTATAGTTTAAACATGCCTGTTGTACATGTCTGCAAACACTCAGAGCCTTAAAGTAGGGTTTTCACCAATGTGTTTTTTGGTGAGAAACCTTCTATTTCAAAGGTTCTGTGCGTTTTCAGACATGTTCAGTATGTATTTTTTGTGTTTTCTGATGAAATCCCTCCTTTTAATGCATTTTCTCACAGAAAATGAGTCTCTCACCATGGGAAAATGGCTTTTTTGAAAACGCATATTCTGGTCGAGAAATGGTGTTTTAAACAATAAAACGACTCCCGGCCTTATTTAGTTCACATTTTTACTTTTGGTAACCTAGCCCGTATTCATAACGCACTAAACCTTTTTATCGCGTTAAACGCCTTTTCTCGACAACAAAAGCACAATTTCATCAAAAACAAACAAAACAAGAAAAATGAATCTATTCAACAAGTCTGCAACACATCCTTAAGAGTTACATGATTTCACCCAATGTCAATGTGTAATTTCTCCAGTTCTGATCATTGTTTAGGTTGTTGGTAGCTTGGTCCAATGCCAAAACACAGTGAAATCTTTTTATGGCTTTAAACGCGTTTTCTCCTCGAGAGAAACATGATTTCACTAAAAACGTTATAGTTTAAACACGCCTGTTGTACATGTCTGCAAACACTCTCAGAGCCTTAAAGTAGGGTTTTCACCAATGTGTTTTTTGGTGAGAAACCTTCTATTTCAAGGTTCTGTGCGTTTTCAGACACGTACAATATGTATTTTTTGTGTTTCTGATGAAATCCCTCCTTTTAATGCATTTTCTCACAGAAAATTAGTCTCTTGCCATGGCAAAATGGCTTTCTTAAAAAAGCATATTGTGGTCTAGAAATGGTGTTTTAAACAATAAAAACGACTCCCGGCCTTATTTAGTTCACATTTTTACTTTTGGTAACCTAGCCCGTATTCATAACGCACCAAACCTTTTTATCGCGTTAAACGCCTTTTCTCGACAACAAAAGCACAATTTCATCAAAAACAAACAAAACAAGAAAAATGAATCTATTCAACAAGTCTGCAACACATCCTTAAGAGTTACATGATTTCACCCAATGTCAATGTGTAATTTCTCCAGTTCTGATCATTGTTTAGGTTGTTGGTAGCTTGGTCCAATGCCAAAACACAGTGAAATCTTTTTATGGCTTTAAACGCGTTTTCTCCTCGAGAGAAACATGTTTTCACCAAAAACGTTATAGTTTAAACATGCCTGCTGTACATGTCTGCAAACACTCAGAGCCTTAAAGTAGGGTTTTCACCAATGTGTTTTTTGGTGAGAAACCTTCTATTTCAAAGGTTCTGTGCGTTTTCAGACATGTTCAGTATGTATTTTTTGTGTTTCTGATGAAATCCCTCCTTTTAATGCATTTTCTCACAGAAAATGAGTCTCTCACCATGGGAAAATGGCTTTTTTGAAAACGCATATTCTGGTCGAGAAATGGTGTTTTAAACAATAAAAACGTCTCCCGGCCTTATTTAGTTCACATTTTAACTTTTGTTAACCTAGCCCGTATTCATAACGCACTAAACCTTTTTATCGCGTTAAACGCCTTTCTCGACAAGAAAAGCACAATTTCATCAAAAACAGACAAAACAAGAAAAATGAATCTATTCAACAAGTCTGCAACACATCCTTAAGAGTTACATGATTTCACCCAATGTCAATGTGTAATTTCTCCAGTTCTGATCATTGTTTAGGTTGTTGGTAGCTTGGTCCAATGCCAAAACACAGTGAAATCTTTTTATGGCTTTAAACGCGTTTTCTCCTCGAGAGAAACATGTTTTCACTAAAAACGTTATAGTTTAAACATGCCTGTTGTACATGTCTGCAAACACTCAGAGCCTTAAAGTAGGGTTTTCACCAATGTGTTTTTTGGTGAGAAACCTTCTATTTCAAAGGTTCTGTGCGTTTTCAGACATGTTCAGTATGTATTTTTTGTGTTTTCTGATGAAATCCCTCCTTTTAATGCATTTTCTCACAGAAAATGAGTCTCTCACCATGGGAAAATGGCTTTTTTGAAAACGCATATTCTGGTCGAGAAATGGTGTTTTAAACAATAAAACGACTCCCGGCCTTATTTAGTTCACATTTTTACTTTTGGTAACCTAGCCCGTATTCATAACGCACTAAACCTTTTTATCGCGTTAAACGCCTTTTCTCGACAACAAAAGCACAATTTCATCAAAAACAAACAAAACAAGAAAAATGAATCTATTCAACAAGTCTGCAACACATCCTTAAGAGTTACATGATTTCACCCAATGTCAATGTGTAATTTCTCCAGTTCTGATCATTGTTTAGGTTGTTGGTAGCTTGGTCCAATGCCAAAACACAGTGAAATCTTTTTATGGCTTTAAACGCGTTTTCTCCTCGAGAGAAACATGTTTTCACTAAAAACGTTATAGTTTAAACATGCCTGTTGTACATGTCTGCATACACTCAGAGCCTTAAAGTAGGGTTTTCACCAATGTGTTTTTTGGTGAGAAACCTTCTATTTCAAAGGTTCTGTGCGTTTTCAGACATGTTCAGTATGTATTTTTTGTGTTTCTGATGAAATCCCTCCTTTTAATGCATTTTCTCACAGAAAATTAGTCTCTTGCCATTGCAAAATGGCTTTCTTGAAAAAGCATATTGTGGTCGAGAAATGGTGTTTTAAACAATAAAAACGACTGCCGGCCTTATTTAGTTCACATTTTTACTTTTGTTAACCTAGCCCGTATTCATAACGCACTAAACCTTTTTATCGCGTTAAACGCCTTTTCTCGACAACAAAAGCACAATTTCATCAAAAACAAACAAAACAAGAAAAAAAGAATCTATTCAACAAGTCTGCAACACATCCTTAAGAGTTACATGATTTCACCCAATGTCAATGTGTAATTTCTCCAGTTCTGATCATTGTTTAGGTTGTTGGTAGCTTGGTCCAATGCCAAAACACAGTGAAATCTTTTTTATGGCTTTAAACGCGTTTTCTCCTCGAGAGAAACATGTTTTCACTAAAAACGTTATAGTTTAAACATGCCTGTTGTACATGTCTGCAAACACTCAGAGCCTTAAAGTAGGGTTTTCACCAATGTGTTTTTTGGTGAGAAACCTTCTATTTCAAAGGTTCTGTGCGTTTTCAGACATGTTCAGTATGTATTTTTTGTGTTTTCTGATGAAATCCCTCCTTTTAATGCATTTTCTCACAGAAAATGAGTCTCTCACCATGGGAAAATGGCTTTTTTGAAAACGCATATTCTGGTCGAGAAATGGTGTTTTAAACAATAAAACAACTCCCGGCCTTATTTAGTTCACATTTTTACTTTTGGTAACCTAGCCCGTATTCATAACGCACTAAACCTTTTTATCGCGTTAAACGCCTTTTCTCGACAACAAAAGCACAATTTCATCAAAAACAAACAAAACAAGAAAAATGAATCTATTCAACAAGTCTGCAACACATCCTTAAGAGTTACATGATTTCACCCAATGTCAATGTGTAATTTCTCCAGTTCTGATCATTGTTTAGGTTGTTGGTAGCTTGGTCCAATGCCAAAACACAGTGAAATCTTTTTATGGCTTTAAACGCGTTTTCTCCTCGAGAGAAACATGTTTTCACTAAAAACGTTATAGTTTAAACATGCCTGTTGTACATGTCTGCATACACTCAGAGCCTTAAAGTAGGGTTTTCACCAATGTGTTTTTTGGTGAGAAACCTTCTATTTCAAAGGTTCTGTGCGTTTTCAGACATGTTCAGTATGTATTTTTTGTGTTTCTGATGAAATCCCTCCTTTTAATGCATTTTCTCACAGAAAATTAGTCTCTTGCCATTGCAAAATGGCTTTCTTGAAAAAGCATATTGTGGTCGAGAAATGGTGTTTTAAACAATAAAAACGACTGCCGGCCTTATTTAGTTCACATTTTTACTTTTGGTAACCTAGCCCGTATTCATAACGCACTAA
Source organism: Lampris incognitus (assembly GCF_029633865.1). Taxonomy (NCBI): domain Eukaryota; kingdom Metazoa; phylum Chordata; class Actinopteri; order Lampriformes; family Lampridae; genus Lampris; species Lampris incognitus. The sequence goes on along the minus strand of NC_079213.1, from coordinate 49,534,529 downwards.
ACCTTTTTATCGCGTTAAACGCCTTTTCTCGACAACAAAAGCACAATTTCATCAAAAACAAACAAAACAAGAAAAAAAGAATCTATTCAACAAGTCTGCAACACATCCTTAAGAGTTACATGATTTCACCCAATGTCAATGTGTAATTTCTCCAGTTCTGATCATTGTTTAGGTTGTTGGTAGCTTGGTCCAATGCCAAAACACAGTGAAATCTTTTTTATGGCTTTAAACGCGTTTTCTCCTCGAGAGAAACATGTTTTCACTAAAAACGTTATAGTTTAAACATGCCTGTTGTACATGTCTGCAAACACTCAGAGCCTTAAAGTAGGGTTTTCACCAATGTGTTTTTTGGTGAGAAACCTTCTATTTCAAAGGTTCTGTGCGTTTTCAGACATGTTCAGTATGTATTTTTTGTGTTTTCTGATGAAATCCCTCCTTTTAATGCATTTTCTCACAGAAAATGAGTCTCTCACCATGGGAAAATGGCTTTTTTGAAAACGCATATTCTGGTCGAGAAATGGTGTTTTAAACAATAAAACAACTCCCGGCCTTATTTAGTTCACATTTTTACTTTTGGTAACCTAGCCCGTATTCATAACGCACTAAACCTTTTTATCGCGTTAAACGCCTTTTCTCGACAACAAAAGCACAATTTCATCAAAAACAAACAAAACAAGAAAAATGAATCTATTCAACAAGTCTGCAACACATCCTTAAGAGTTACATGATTTCACCCAATGTCAATGTGTAATTTCTCCAGTTCTGATCATTGTTTAGGTTGTTGGTAGCTTGGTCCAATGCCAAAACACAGTGAAATCTTTTTATGGCTTTAAACGCGTTTTCTCCTCGAGAGAAACATGTTTTCACTAAAAACGTTATAGTTTAAACATGCCTGTTGTACATGTCTGCAAACACTCAGAGCCTTAAAGTAGGGTTTTCACCAATGTGTTTTTTGGTGAGAAACCTTCTATTTCAAAGGTTCTGTGCGTTTTCAGACATGTTCAGTATGTATTTTTTGTGTTTCTGATGAAATCCCTCCTTTTAATGCATTTTCTCACAGAAAATGAGTCTCTCACCATGGGAAAATGGCTTTTTTGAAAACGCATATTCTGGTCGAGAAATGGTGTTTTAAACAATAAAAACGTCTCCCGGCCTTATTTAGTTCACATTTTAACTTTTGTTAACCTAGCCCGTATTCATAACGCACTAAACCTTTTTATCGCGTTAAACGCCTTTCTCGACAAGAAAAGCACAATTTCATCAAAAACAAACAAAACAAGAAAAATGAATCTATTCAACAAGTCTGCAACACATCCTTAAGAGTTACATGATTTCACCCAATGTCAATGTGTAATTTCTCCAGTTCTGATCATTGTTTAGGTTGTTGGTAGCTTAGTCCAATGTCAAAACACAGTGAAATCTCTTTATGGCTTTAAACGCGTTTTCTCCTCGAGAGAAACATGATTTCACTAAAAACGATATAGTTCAAACATGCCTGTTGTAACTGTCTGCAAACACTCAGAGCCTTAAAGTAGGGTTTTCACCAATGTGTTTTTTGGTGAGAAACCTTCTATTTCAAGGTTCTGTGCGTTTTCAGACACGTACAATATGTATTTTTTGTGTTTCTGATGAAATCCCTCCTTTTAATGCATTTTCTCACAGAAAATTAGTCTCTTGCCATGGCAAAATGGCTTTCTTGAAAAAGCATATTGTGGTCTAGAAATGGTGTTTTAAACAATAAAAACGTCTCCCGGCCTTATTTAGTTCACATTTTAACTTTTGTTAACCTAGCCCGTATTCATAACGCACTAAACCTTTTTATCGCGTTAAACGCCTTTCTCGACAAGAAAAGCACAATTTCATCAAAAACAGACAAAACAAGAAAAATGAATCTATTCAACAAGTCTGCAACACATCCTTAAGAGTTACATGATTTCACCCAATGTCAATGTGTAATTTCTCCAGTTCTGATCATTGTTTAGGTTGTTGGTAGCTTGGTCCAATGCCAAAACACAGTGAAATCTTTTTATGGCTTTAAACGCGTTTTCTCCTCGAGAGAAACATGTTTTCACTAAAAACGTTATAGTTTAAACATGCCTGTTGTACATGTCTGCAAACACTCAGAGCCTTAAAGTAGGGTTTTCACCAATGTGTTTTTTGGTGAGAAACCTTCTATTTCAAGGTTCTGTGCGTTTTCAGACACGTACAATATGTATTTTTTGTGTTTCTGATGAAATCCCTCCTTTTAATGCATTTTCTCACAGAAAATTAGTCTCTTGCCATGGCAAAATGGCTTTCTTAAAAAAGCATATTGTGGTCTAGAAATGGTGTTTTAAACAATAAAAACGACTCCCGGCCTTATTTATTTCACATTTTTACTTTTGGTAACCTAGCCCGTATTCATAACGCACCAAACCTTTTTATCGCGTTAAACGCCTTTTCTCGACAACAAAAGCACAATTTCATCAAAAACAAACAAAACAAGAAAAATGAATCTATTCAACAAGTCTGCAACACATCCTTAAGAGTTACATGATTTCACCCAATGTCAATGTGTAATTTCTCCAGTTCTGATCATTGTTTAGGTTGTTGGTAGCTTGGTCCAATGCCAAAACACAGTGAAATCTTTTTATGGCTTTAAACGCGTTTTCTCCTCGAGAGAAACATGTTTTCACTAAAAACGTTATAGTTTAAACATGCCTGCTGTACATGTCTGCAAACACTCAGAGCCTTAAAGTAGGGTTTTCACCAATGTGTTTTTTGGTGAGAAACCTTCTATTTCAAAGGTTCTGTGCGTTTTCAGACATGTTCAGTATGTATTTTTTGTGTTTCTGATGAAATCCCTCCTTTTAATGCATTTTCTCACAGAAAATGAGTCTCTCACCATGGGAAAATGGCTTTTTTGAAAACGCATATTCTGGTCGAGAAATGGTGTTTTAAACAATAAAAACGTCTCCCGGCCTTATTTAGTTCACATTTTAACTTTTGTTAACCTAGCCCGTATTCATAACGCACTAAACCTTTTTATCGCGTTAAACGCCTTTCTCGACAAGAAAAGCACAATTTCATCAAAAACAGACAAAACAAGAAAAATGAATCTATTCAACAAGTCTGCAACACATCCTTAAGAGTTACATGATTTCACCCAATGTCAATGTGTAATTTCTCCAGTTCTGATCATTGTTTAGGTTGTTGGTAGCTTGGTCCAATGCCAAAACACAGTGAAATCTTTTTATGGCTTTAAACGCGTTTTCTCCTCGAGAGAAACATGTTTTCACTAAAAACGTTATAGTTTAAACATGCCTGTTGTACATGTCTGCAAACACTCAGAGCCTTAAAGTAGGGTTTTCACCAATGTGTTTTTTGGTGAGAAACCTTCTATTTCAAAGGTTCTGTGCGTTTTCAGACATGTTCAGTATGTATTTTTTGTGTTTTCTGATGAAATCCCTCCTTTTAATGCATTTTCTCACAGAAAATGAGTCTCTCACCATGGGAAAATGGCTTTTTTGAAAACGCATATTCTGGTCGAGAAATGGTGTTTTAAACAATAAAACGACTCCCGGCCTTATTTAGTTCACATTTTTACTTTTGGTAACCTAGCCCGTATTCATAACGCACTAAACCTTTTTATCGCGTTAAACGCCTTTTCTCGACAACAAAAGCACAATTTCATCAAAAACAAACAAAACAAGAAAAATGAATCTATTCAACAAGTCTGCAACACATCCTTAAGAGTTACATGATTTCACCCAATGTCAATGTGTAATTTCTCCAGTTCTGATCATTGTTTAGGTTGTTGGTAGCTTGGTCCAATGCCAAAACACAGTGAAATCTTTTTATGGCTTTAAACGCGTTTTCTCCTCGAGAGAAACATGTTTTCACTAAAAACGTTATAGTTTAAACATGCCTGTTGTACATGTCTGCATACACTCAGAGCCTTAAAGTAGGGTTTTCACCAATGTGTTTTTTGGTGAGAAACCTTCTATTTCAAAGGTTCTGTGCGTTTTCAGACATGTTCAGTATGTATTTTTTGTGTTTCTGATGAAATCCCTCCTTTTAATGCATTTTCTCACAGAAAATTAGTCTCTTGCCATTGCAAAATGGCTTTCTTGAAAAAGCATATTGTGGTCGAGAAATGGTGTTTTAAACAATAAAAACGACTGCCGGCCTTATTTAGTTCACATTTTTACTTTTGTTAACCTAGCCCGTATTCATAACGCACTAAACCTTTTTATCGCGTTAAACGCCTTTTCTCGACAACAAAAGCACAATTTCATCAAAAACAAACAAAACAAGAAAAAAAGAATCTATTCAACAAGTCTGCAACACATCCTTAAGAGTTACATGATTTCACCCAATGTCAATGTGTAATTTCTCCAGTTCTGATCATTGTTTAGGTTGTTGGTAGCTTGGTCCAATGCCAAAACACAGTGAAATCTTTTTTATGGCTTTAAACGCGTTTTCTCCTCGAGAGAAACATGTTTTCACTAAAAACGTTATAGTTTAAACATGCCTGTTGTACATGTCTGCAAACACTCAGAGCCTTAAAGTAGGGTTTTCACCAATGTGTTTTTTGGTGAGAAACCTTCTATTTCAAAGGTTCTGTGCGTTTTCAGACATGTTCAGTATGTATTTTTTGTGTTTTCTGATGAAATCCCTCCTTTTAATGCATTTTCTCACAGAAAATGAGTCTCTCACCATGGGAAAATGGCTTTTTTGAAAACGCATATTCTGGTCGAGAAATGGTGTTTTAAACAATAAAACAACTCCCGGCCTTATTTAGTTCACATTTTTACTTTTGGTAACCTAGCCCGTATTCATAACGCACTAAACCTTTTTATCGCGTTAAACGCCTTTTCTCGACAACAAAAGCACAATTTCATCAAAAACAAACAAAACAAGAAAAATGAATCTATTCAACAAGTCTGCAACACATCCTTAAGAGTTACATGATTTCACCCAATGTCAATGTGTAATTTCTCCAGTTCTGATCATTGTTTAGGTTGTTGGTAGCTTGGTCCAATGCCAAAACACAGTGAAATCTTTTTATGGCTTTAAACGCGTTTTCTCCTCGAGAGAAACATGTTTTCACTAAAAACGTTATAGTTTAAACATGCCTGTTGTACATGTCTGCATACACTCAGAGCCTTAAAGTAGGGTTTTCACCAATGTGTTTTTTGGTGAGAAACCTTCTATTTCAAAGGTTCTGTGCGTTTTCAGACATGTTCAGTATGTATTTTTTGTGTTTCTGATGAAATCCCTCCTTTTAATGCATTTTCTCACAGAAAATTAGTCTCTTGCCATTGCAAAATGGCTTTCTTGAAAAAGCATATTGTGGTCGAGAAATGGTGTTTTAAACAATAAAAACGACTGCCGGCCTTATTTAGTTCACATTTTTACTTTTGGTAACCTAGCCCGTATTCATAACGCACTAAACCTTTTTATCGCGTTAAACGCCTTTTCTCGACAACAAAAGCACAATTTCATCAAAAACAAACAAAACAAGAAAAAAAGAATCTATTCAACAAGTCTGCAACACATCCTTAAGAGTTACATGATTTCACCCAATGTCAATGTGTAATTTCTCCAGTTCTGATCATTGTTTAGGTTGTTGGTAGCTTGGTCCAATGCCAAAACACAGTGAAATCTTTTTTATGGCTTTAAACGCGTTTTCTCCTCGAGAGAAACATGTTTTCACTAAAAACGTTATAGTTTAAACATGCCTGTTGTACATGTCTGCAAACACTCAGAGCCTTAAAGTAGGGTTTTCACCAATGTGTTTTTTGGTGAGAAACCTTCTATTTCAAAGGTTCTGTGCGTTTTCAGACATGTTCAGTATGTATTTTTTGTGTTTTCTGATGAAATCCCTCCTTTTAATGCATTTTCTCACAGAAAATGAGTCTCTCACCATGGGAAAATGGCTTTTTTGAAAACGCATATTCTGGTCGAGAAATGGTGTTTTAAACAATAAAACAACTCCCGGCCTTATTTAGTTCACATTTTTACTTTTGGTAACCTAGCCCGTATTCATAACGCACTAAACCTTTTTATCGCGTTAAACGCCTTTTCTCGACAACAAAAGCACAATTTCATCAAAAACAAACAAAACAAGAAAAATGAATCTATTCAACAAGTCTGCAACACATCCTTAAGAGTTACATGATTTCACCCAATGTCAATGTGTAATTTCTCCAGTTCTGATCATTGTTTAGGTTGTTGGTAGCTTGGTCCAATGCCAAAACACAGAGAAATCTTTTTATGGCTTTAAACGCGTTTTCTCCTCGAGAGAAACATGATTTCACTAAAAACGATATAGTTCAAACATGCCTGTTGTAACTGTCTGCAAACACTCAGAGCCTTAAAGTAGGGTTTTCACCAATGTGTTTTTTGGTGAGAAACCTTCTATTTCAAAGGTTCTGTGCGTTTTCAGACATGTTCAGTATGAATTTTTTGTGTTTCTGATGAAATCCCTCCTTTTAATGCATTTTCTCACTGAAAATGAGTCTCTCACCATGGGAAAATGGCTTTTTTGAAAACGCATATTCTGGTCGAGAAATGGTGTTTTAAACAATAAAACGACTCCCGGCCTTATTTAGTTCACATTTTTACTTTTGGTAACCTAGCCCGTATTCATAATGCACTAAACCTTTTTATCGCGTTAAACGCCTTTTCTCGACAACAAAAGCACAATTTCATCAAAAACAAACAAAACAAGAAAAATGAATCTATTCAACAAGTCTGCAACACATCCTTAAGAGTTACATGATTTCACCCAATGTCAATGTGTAATTTATCCAGTTCTGATCATTGTTTAGGTTGTTGGTAGCTTGGTCCAATGCCAAAACACAGTGAAATCTTTTTATGGCTTTAAACGCGTTTTCTCCTCGAGAGAAACATGATTTCACTAAAAACGTTATAGTTTAAACACGCCTGTTGTACATGTCTGCAAACACTCTCAGAGCCTTAAAGTAGGGTCTTCACCAATGTGTTTTTTGGTGAGAAACCTTCTATTTCAAGGTTCTGTGCGTTTTCAGACACGTACAATATGTATTTTTTGTGTTTCTGATGAAATCCCTCCTTTTAATGCATTTTCTCACAGAAAATGAGTCTCTCACCATGGGAAAATGGCTTTTTTGAAAACGCATATTCTGGTCGAGAAATGGTGTTTTAAACAATAAAAACGTCTCCCGGCCTTATTTAGTTCACATTTTAACTTTTGTTAACCTAGCCCGTATTCATAACGCACTAAACCTTTTTATCGCGTTAAACGCCTTTTCTCGACAACAAAAGCACAATTTCATCAAAAACAAACAAAACAAGAAAAATGAATATATTCAACAAGTCTGCAACACATCCTTAAGAGTTACATGATTTCACCCAATGTCAATGTGTAATTTCTCCAGTTCTGATCATTGTTTAGGTTGTTGGTAGCTTGGTCCAATGCCAAAACACAGAGAAATCTTTTTATGGCTTTAAACGCGTTTTCTCCTCGAGAGAAACATGATTTCACTAAAAACGATATAGTTCAAACATGCCTGTTGTAACTGTCTGCAAACACTCAGAGCCTTAAAGTAGGGTTTTCACCAATGTGTTTTTTGGTGAGAAACCTTCTATTTCAAAGGTTCTGTGCGTTTTCAGAGATGTTCAGTATGTATTTTTTGTGTTTCTGATGAAATCCCTCCTTTTAATGCATTTTCTCACAGAAAATGAGTCTCTCACCATGGGAAAATGGCTTTTTTGAAAACGCATATTCTGGTCGAGAAATGGTGTTTTAAACAATAAAAACGTCTCCCGGCCTTATTTAGTTCACATTTTAACTTTTGTTAACCTAGCCCGTATTCATAACGCACTAAACCTTTTTATCGCGTTAAACGCCTTTCTCGACAAGAAAAGCACAATTTCATCAAAAACAAACAAAACAAGAAAAATGAATCTATTCAACAAGTCTGCAACACATCCTTAAGAGTTACATGATTTCACCCAATGTCAATGTGTAATTTCTCCAGTTCTGATCATTGTTTAGGTTGTTGGTAGCTTGGTCCAATGTCAAAACACAGTGAAATCTCTTTATGGCTTTAAACGCGTTTTCTCCTCGAGAGAAACATGATTTCACTAAAAACGATATAGTTCAAACATGCCTGTTGTAACTGTCTGCAAACACTCAGAGCCTTAAAGTAGGGTTTTCACCAATGTGTTTTTTGGTGAGAAACCTTCTATTTCAAAGGTTCTGTGCGTTTTCAGACATGTTCAGTATGTATTTTTTGTGTTTCTGATGAAATCCCTCCTTTTAATGCATTTTCTCACTGAAAATGAGTCTCTCACCATGGGAAAATGGCTTTCTTGAAAAAGCATATTGTGGTCGAGAAATGGTGTTTTAAACAATAAAAACGACTCCCGGCCTTATTTAGTTCACATTTTTACTTTTGGTAACCTAGCCCGTATTCATAACGCACTAAACCTTTTTATCGCGTTAAACGCCTTTTCTCGACAACAAAAGCACAATTTCAGCAAAAACAAACAAAACAAGAAAAATGAATCTATTCAACAAGTCTGCAACACATCCTTAAGAGTTACATGATTTCACCCAATGTCAATGTGTAATTTCTCCAGTTCTGATCATTGTTTAGGTTGTTGGTAGCTTGGTCCAATGCCAAAACACAGTGAAATCTTTTTATGGCTTTAAACGCGTTTTCTCCTCGAGAGAAACATGTTTTCACTAAAAACGTTATAGTTTAAACATGCCTGTTGTACATGTCTGCAAACACTCAGAGCCTTAAAGTAGGGTTTTCACCAATGTGTTTTTTGGTGAGAAACCTTCTATTTCAAAGGTTCTGTGCGTTTTCAGACATGTTCAGTATGTATTTTTTGTGTTTCTGATGAAATCCCTCCTTTTAATGCATTTTCTCACAGAAAATGAGTCTCTCACCATGGGAAAATGGCTTTTTTGAAAACGCATATTCTGGTCGAGAAATGGTGTTTTAAACAATAAAAACGTCTCCCGGCCTTATTTAGTTCACATTTTAACTTTTGTTAACCTAGCCCGTATTCATAACGCACTAAACCTTTTTATCGCGTTAAACGCCTTTCTCGACAAGAAAAGCACAATTTCATCAAAAACAGACAAAACAAGAAAAATGAATCTATTCAACAAGTCTGCAACACATCCTTAAGAGTTACATGATTTCACCCAATGTCAATGTGTAATTTCTCCAGTTCTGATCATTGTTTAGGTTGTTGGTAGCTTGGTCCAATGCCAAAACACAGTGAAATCTTTTTATGGCTTTAAACGCGTTTTCTCCTCGAGAGAAAAATGTTTTCACTAAAAACGATATAGTTCAAACATGCCTGTTGTAACTGTCTGCAAACACTCAGAGCCTTAAAGTAGGGTTTTCACCAATGTGTTTTTTGGTGAGAAACCTTCTATTTCAAAGGTTCTGTGCGTTTTCAGACATGTTCAGTATGTATTTTTTGTGTTTCTGATGAAATCCCTCCTTTTAATGCATTTTCTCACTGAAAATGAGTCTCTCACCATGGGAAAATGGCTTTCTTGAAAAAGCATATTGTGGTCGAGAAATGGTGTTTTAAACAATAAAAACGACTCCCGGCCTTATTTAGTTCACATTTTTACTTTTGTTAACCTAGCCCGTATTCATAACGCACTAAACCTTTTTATCGCGTTAAACGCCTTTTCTCGACAACAAAAGCACAATTTCATCAAAAACAAACAAAACAAGAAAAATGAATCTATTCAACAAGTCTGCAACACATCCTTAAGAGTTACATGATTTCACCCAATGTCAATGTGTAATTTCTCCAGTTCTGATCATTGTTTAGGTTGTTGGTAGCTTGGTCCAATGCCAAAACACAGTGAAATCTTTTTATGGCTTTAAACGCGTTTTCTCCTCGAGAGAAACATGATTTCACTAAAAACGTTATAGTTTAAACACGCCTGTTGTACATGTCTGCAAACACTCTCAGAGCCTTAAAGTAGGGTTTTCACCAATGTGTTTTTTGGTGAAAAACCTTCTATTTCAAGGTTCTGTGCGTTTTCAGACACGTACAATATGTATTTTTTGTGTTTCTGATGAAATCCCTCCTTTTAATGCATTTTCTCACTGAAAATGAGTCTCTCACCATGGGAAAATGGCTTTCTTGAAAAAGCATATTGTGGTCGAGAAATGGTGTTTTAAACAATAAAAACGACTCCCGGCCTTATTTAGTTCACATTTTTACTTTTGGTAACCTAGCCCGTATTCATAACGCACTAAACCTTTTTATCGCGTTAAACGCCTTTTCTCGACAAGAAAAGCACAATTTCATCAAAAACAAACAAAACAAGAAAAATGAATCTATTCAACAAGTCTGCAACACATCCTTAAGAGTTACATGATTTCACCCAATGTCAATGTGTAATTTCTCCAGTTCTGATCATTGTTTAGGTTGTTGGTAGCTTGGTCCAATGCCAAAACACAGGGAAATCTTTTTATGGCTTTAAACGCGTTTTCTCCTCGAGAGAAACATGTTTTCACTAAAAACGTTATAGTTTAAACACACCTGTTGTAACTGTCTGCAAACACTCAGAGCCTTAAAGTAGGGTTTTCACCAATGTGTTTTTTGGTGAGAAACCTTCTATTTCAAAGGTTCTGTGCGTTTTCAGACATGTTCAGTATGTATTTTTTGTGTTTCTGATGAAATCCCTCCTTTTAATGCATTTTCTCACAGAAAATTAGTCTCTTGCCATGGCAAAATGGCTTTCTTGAAAAAGCATATTGTGGTCGAGAAATGGTGTTTTAAACAATAAAAATGACTCCCGGCCTTATTTAGTTCACATTTTTACTTTTGGTAACCTAGCCCGTATTCATAACGCACTAAACCTTTTTATCGCGTTAAACGCCTTTTCTCGACAACAAAAGCACAATTTCATCAAAAACAAACAAAACAAGAAAAATGAATCTATTCAACAAGTCTGCAACACATCCTTAAGAGTTACATGATTTCACCCAATGTCAATGTGTAATTTCTCCAGTTCTGATCATTGTTTAGGTTGTTGGTAGCTTGGTCCAATGCCAAAACACAGTGAAATCTTTTTATGGCTTTAAACGCGTTTTCTCCTCGAGAGAAACATGTTTTCACTAAAAACGTTATAGTTTAAACATGCCTGTTGTACATGTCTGCATACACTCAGAGCCTTAAAGTAGGGTTTTCACCAATGTGTTTTTTGGTGAGAAACCTTCTATTTCAAAGGTTCTGTGCGTTTTCAGACATGTTCAGTATGTATTTTTTGTGTTTCTGATGAAATCCCTCCTTTTAATGCATTTTCTCACAGAAAATTAGTCTCTTGCCATTGCAAAATGGCTTTCTTGAAAAAGCATATTGTGGTCGAGAAATGGTGTTTTAAACAATAAAAACGACTGCCGGCCTTATTTAGTTCACATTTTTACTTTTGGTAACCTAGCCCGTATTCATAACGCACTAAACCTTTTTATCGCGTTAAACGCCTTTTCTCGACAACAAAAGCACAATTTCATCAAAAACAAACAAAACAAGAAAAAAAGAATCTATTCAACAAGTCTGCAACACATCCTTAAGAGTTACATGATTTCACCCAATGTCAATGTGTAATTTCTCCAGTTCTGATCATTGTTTAGGTTGTTGGTAGCTTGGTCCAATGCCAAAACACAGTGAAATCTTTTTTATGGCTTTAAACGCGTTTTCTCCGCGAGAGAAACATGTTTTCACTAAAAACGTTATAGTTTAAACATGCCTGTTGTACATGTCTGCAAACACTCAGAGCCTTAAAGTAGGGTTTTCACCAATGTGTTTTTTGGTGAGAAACCTTCTATTTCAAAGGTTCTGTGCGTTTTCAGACATGTTCAGTATGTATTTTTTGTGTTTTCTGATGAAATCCCTCCTTTTAATGCATTTTCTCACAGAAAATGAGTCTCTCACCATGGGAAAATGGCTTTTTTGAAAACGCATATTCTGGTCGAGAAATGGTGTTTTAAACAATAAAACAACTCCCGGCCTTATTTAGTTCACATTTTTACTTTTGGTAACCTAGCCCGTATTCATAACGCACTAAACCTTTTTATCGCGTTAAACGCCTTTTCTCGACAACAAAAGCACAATTTCATCAAAAACAAACAAAACAAGAAAAATGAATCTATTCAACAAGTCTGCAACACATCCTTAAGAGTTACATGATTTCACCCAATGTCAATGTGTAATTTCTCCAGTTCTGATCATTGTTTAGGTTGTTGGTAGCTTGGTCCAATGCCAAAACACAGTGAAATCTTTTTATGGCTTTAAACGCGTTTTCGCCTCGAGAGAAACATGATTTCACTAAAAACGTTATAGTTTAAACACGCCTGTTGTACATGTCTGCAAACACTCTCAGAGCCTTAAAGTAGGGTCTTCACCAATGTGTTTTTTGGTGAGAAACCTTCTATTTCAAGGTTCTGTGCGTTTTCAGACACGTACAATATGTATTTTTTGTGTTTCTGATGAAATCCCTCCTTTTAATGCATTTTCTCACAGAAAATGAGTCTCTCACCATGGGAAAATGGCTTTTTTGAAAACGCATATTCTGGTCGAGAAATGGTGTTTTAAACAATAAAAACGTCTCCCGGCCTTATTTAGTTCACATTTTAACTTTTGTTAACCTAGCCCGTATTCATAACGCACTAAACCTTTTTATCGCGTTAAACGCCTTTTCTCGACAACAAAAGCACAATTTCATCAAAAACAAACAAAACAAGAAAAATGAATATATTCAACAAGTCTGCAACACATCCTTAAGAGTTACATGATTTCACCCAATGTCAATGTGTAATTTCTCCAGTTCTGATCATTGTTTAGGTTGTTGGTAGCTTGGTCCAATGCCAAAACACAGAGAAATCTTTTTATGGCTTTAAACGCGTTTTCTCCTCGAGAGAAACATGATTTCACTAAAAACGATATAGTTCAAACATGCCTGTTGTAACTGTCTGCAAACACTCAGAGCCTTAAAGTAGGGTTTTCACCAATGTGTTTTTTGGTGAGAAACCTTCTATTTCAAAGGTTCTGTGCGTTTTCAGACATGTTCAGTATGAATTTTTTGTGTTTCTGATGAAATCCCTCCTTTTAATGCATTTTCTCACAGAAAATGAGTCTCTCACCATGGGAAAATGGCTTTTTTGAAAACGCATATTCTGGTCGAGAAATGGTGTTTTAAACAATAAAACAACTCCCGGCCTTATTTAGTTCACATTTTTACTTTTGGTAACCTAGCCCGTATTCATAACGCACTAAACCTTTTTATCGCGTTAAACGCCTTTTCTCGACAACAAAAGCACAATTTCATCAAAAACAAACAAAACAAGAAAAATGAATCTATTCAACAAGTCTGCAACACATCCTTAAGAGTTACATGATTTCACCCAATGTCAATGTGTAATTTCTCCAGTTCTGATCATTGTTTAGGTTGTTGGTAGCTTGGTCCAATGCCAAAACACAGTGAAATCTTTTTATGGCTTTAAACGCGTTTTCTCCTCGAGAGAAACATGATTTCACTAAAAACGTTATAGTTTAAACACGCCTGTTGTACATGTCTGCAAACACTCTCAGAGCCTTAAAGTAGGGTCTTCACCAATGTGTTTTTTGGTGAGAAACCTTCTATTTCAAGGTTCTGTGCGTTTTCAGACACGTACAATATGTATTTTTTGTGTTTCTGATGAAATCCCTCCTTTTAATGCATTTTCTCACAGAAAATGAGTCTCTCACCATGGGAAAATGGCTTTTTTGAAAACGCATATTCTGGTCGAGAAATGGTGTTTTAAACAATAAAAACGTCTCCCGGCCTTATTTAGTTCACATTTTAACTTTTGTTAACCTAGCCCGTATTCATAACGCACTAAACCTTTTTATCGCGTTAAACGCCTTTTCTCGACAACAAAAGCACAATTTCATCAAAAACAAACAAAACAAGAAAAATGAATATATTCAACAAGTCTGCAACACATCCTTAAGAGTTACATGATTTCACCCAATGTCAATGTGTAATTTCTCCAGTTCTGATCATTGTTTAGGTTGTTGGTAGCTTGGTCCAATGCCAAAACACAGAGAAATCTTTTTATGGCTTTAAACGCGTTTTCTCCTCGAGAGAAACATGATTTCACTAAAAACGATATAGTTCAAACATGCCTGTTGTAACTGTCTGCAAACACTCAGAGCCTTAAAGTAGGGTTTTCACCAATGTGTTTTTTGGTGAGAAACCTTCTATTTCAAAGGTTCTGTGCGTTTTCAGACATGTTCAGTATGATTTTTTTGTGTTTCTGATGAAATCCCTCCTTTTAATGCATTTTCTCACAGAAAATGAGTCTCTCACCATGGGAAAATGGCTTTTTTGAAAACGCATATTCTGGTCGAGAAATGGTGTTTTAAACAATAAAACAACTCCCGGCCTTATTTAGTTCACATTTTTACTTTTGGTAACCTAGCCCGTATTCATAACGCACTAAACCTTTTTATCGCGTTAAACGCCTTTTCTCGACAACAAAAGCACAATTTCATCAAAAACAAACAAAACAAGAAAAATGAATCTATTCAACAAGTCTGCAACACATCCTTAAGAGTTACATGATTTCACCCAATGTCAATGTGTAATTTCTCCAGTTCTGATCATTGTTTAGGTTGTTGGTAGCTTGGTCCAATGCCAAAACACAGTGAAATCTTTTTATGGCTTTAAACGCGTTTTCTCCTCGAGAGAAACATGATTTCACTAAAAACGTTATAGTTTAAACACGCCTGTTGTACATGTCTGCAAACACTCTCAGAGCCTTAAAGTAGGGTCTTCACCAATGTGTTTTTTGGTGAGAAACCTTCTATTTCAAGGTTCTGTGCGTTTTCAGACACGTACAATATGTATTTTTTGTGTTTCTGATGAAATCCCTCCTTTTAATGCATTTTCTCACAGAAAATGAGTCTCTCACCATGGGAAAATGGCTTTTTTGAAAACGCATATTCTGGTCGAGAAATGGTGTTTTAAACAATAAAAACGTCTCCCGGCCTTATTTAGTTCACATTTTAACTTTTGTTAACCTAGCCCGTATTCATAACGCACTAAACCTTTTTATCGCGTTAAACGCCTTTTCTCGACAACAAAAGCACAATTTCATCAAAAACAAACAAAACAAGAAAAATGAATATATTCAACAAGTCTGCAACACATCCTTAAGAGTTACATGATTTCACCCAATGTCAATGTGTAATTTCTCCAGTTCTGATCATTGTTTAGGTTGTTGGTAGCTTGGTCCAATGCCAAAACACAGAGAAATCTTTTTATGGCTTTAAACGCGTTTTCTCCTCGAGAGAAACATGATTTCACTAAAAACGATATAGTTCAAACATGCCTGTTGTAACTGTCTGCAAACACTCAGAGCCTTAAAGTAGGGTTTTCACCAATGTGTTTTTTGGTGAGAAACCTTCTATTTCAAAGGTTCTGTGCGTTTTCAGACATGTTCAGTATGAATTTTTTGTGTTTCTGATGAAATCCCTCCTTTTAATGCATTTTCTCACTGAAAATGAGTCTCTCACCATGGGAAAATGGCTTTTTTGAAAACGCATATTCTGGTCGAGAAATGGTGTTTTAAACAATAAAACGACTCCCGGCCTTATTTAGTTCACATTTTAACTTTTGTTAACCTAGCCCGTATTCATAACGCACTAAACCTTTTTATCGCGTTAAACGCCTTTTCTCGACAACAAAAGCACAATTTCATCAAAAACAAACAAAACAAGAAAAATGAATCTATTCAACAAGTCTGCAACACATCCTTAAGAGTTACATGATTTCACCCAATGTCAATGTGTAATTTCTCCAGTTCTGATCATTGTTTAGGTTGTTGGTAGCTTGGTCCAATGCCAAAACACAGAGAAATCTTTTTATGGCTTTAAACGCGTTTTCTCCTCGAGAGAAACATGATTTCACTAAAAACGATATAGTTCAAACATGCCTGTTGTAACTGTCTGCAAACACTCAGAGCCTTAAAGTAGGGTTTTCACCAATGTGTTTTTTGGTGAGAAACCTTCTATTTCAAAGGTTCTGTGCGTTTTCAGACATGTTCAGTATGAATTTTTTGTGTTTCTGATGAAATCCCTCCTTTTAATGCATTTTCTCACTGAAAATGAGTCTCTCACCATGGGAAAATGGCTTTTTTGAAAACGCATATTCTGGTCGAGAAATGGTGTTTTAAACAATAAAACGACTCCCGGCCTTATTTAGTTCACATTTTTACTTTTGGTAACCTAGCCCGTATTCATAACGCACTAAACCTTTTTATCGCGTTAAACGCCTTTTCTCGACAACAAAAGCACAATTTCATCAAAAACAAACAAAACAAGAAAAATGAATCTATTCAACAAGTCTGCAACACATCCTTAAGAGTTACATGATTTCACCCAATGTCAATGTGTAATTTCTCCAGTTCTGATCATTGTTTAGGTTGTTGGTAGCTTGGTCCAATGCCAAAACACAGTGAAATCTTTTTATGGCTTTAAACGCGTTTTCTCCTCGAGAGAAAAATGTTTTCACTAAAAACGATATAGTTCAAACATGCCTGTTGTAACTGTCTGCAAACACTCAGAGCCTTAAAGTAGGGTTTTCACCAATGTGTTTTTTGGTGAGAAACCTTCTATTTCAAAGGTTCTGTGCGTTTTCAGACATGTTCAGTATGTATTTTTTGTGTTTCTGATGAAATCCCTCCTTTTAATGCATTTTCTCACTGAAAATGAGTCTCTCACCATGGGAAAATGGCTTTCTTGAAAAAGCATATTGTGGTCGAGAAATGGTGTTTTAAACAATAAAAACGACTCCCGGCCTTATTTAGTTCACATTTTTACTTTTGGTAACCTAGCCCGTATTCATAACGCACTAAACCTTTTTATCGCGTTAAACGCCTTTTCTCGACAACAAAAGCACAATTTCATCAAAAACAAACAAAACAAGAAAAATGAATCTATTCAACAAGTCTGCAACACATCCTTAAGAGTTACATGATTTCACCCAATGTCAATGTGTAATTTCTCCAGTTCTGATCATTGTTTAGGTTGTTGGTAGCTTGGTCCAATGCCAAAACACAGTGAAATCTTTTTATGGCTTTAAACGCGTTTTCTCCTCGAGAGAAACATGTTTTCACTAAAAACGTTATAGTTTAAACATGCCTGTTGTACATGTCTGCAAACACTCAGAGCCTTAAAGTAGGGTTTTCACCAATGTGTTTTTTGGTGAGAAACCTTCTATTTCAAAGGTTCTGTGCGTTTTCAGACATGTTCAGTATGTATTTTTTGTGTTTTCTGATGAAATCCCTCCTTTTAATGCATTTTCTCACAGAAAATGAGTCTCTCACCATGGGAAAATGGCTTTTTTGAAAACGCATATTCTGGTCGAGAAATGGTGTTTTAAACAATAAAAACGTCTCCCGGCCTTATTTAGTTCACATTTTAACTTTTGTTAACCTAGCCCGTATTCATAACGCACTAAACCTTTTTATCGCGTTAAACGCCTTTTCTCGACAACAAAAGCACAATTTCATCAAAAACAAACAAAACAAGAAAAATGAATCTATTCAACAAGTCTGCAACACATCCTTAAGAGTTACATGATTTCACCCAATGTCAATGTGTAATTTCTCCAGTTCTGATCATTGTTTAGGTTGTTGGTAGCTTGGTCCAATGCCAAAACACAGTGAAATCTCTTTATGGCTTTAAACGCGTTTTCTCCTCGAGAGAAACATGATTTCACTAAAAACGATATAGTTCAAACATGCCTGTTGTAACTGTCTGCAAACACTCAGAGCCTTAAAGTAGGGTTTTCACCAATGTGTTTTTTGGTGAGAAACCTTCTATTTCAAAGGTTCTGTGCATTTTCTGACATGTTCAGTATGTATTTTTTGTGTTTCTGATGAAATCCCTCCTTTTAATGCATTTTCTCACTGAAAATGAGTCTCTCACCATGGGAAAATGGCTTTCTTGAAAAAGCATATTGTGGTCGAGAAATGGTGTTTTAAACAATAAAAACGACTCCCGGCCTTATTTAGTTCACATTTTTACTTTTGGTAACCTAGCCCGTATTCATAACGCACTAAACCTTTTTATCGCGTTAAACGCCTTTTCTCGACAACAAAAGCACAATTTCATCAAAAACAAACAAAACAAGAAAAATGAATCTATTCAACAAGTCTGCAACACATCCTTAAGAGTTACATGATTTCACCCAATGTCAATGTGTAATTTCTCCAGTTCTGATCATTGTTTAGGTTGTTGGTAGCTTGGTCCAATGCCAAAACACAGTGAAATCTTTTTATGGCTTTAAACGCGTTTTCTCCTCGAGAGAAACATGATTTCACTAAAAACGTTATAGTTTAAACACGCCTGTTGTACATGTCTGCAAACACTCTCAGAGCCTTAAAGTAGGGTTTTCACCAATGTGTTTTTTGGTGAAAAACCTTCTATTTCAAGGTTCTGTGCGTTTTCAGACACGTACAATATGTATTTTTTGTGTTTCTGATGAAATCCCTCCTTTTAATGCATTTTCTCACTGAAAATGAGTCTCTCACCATGGGAAAATGGCTTTCTTGAAAAAGCATATTGTGGTCAAGAAATGGTGTTTTAAACAATAAAAACGACTCCCGGCCTTATTTAGTTCACATTTTTACTTTTGGTAACCTAGCCCGTATTCATAACGCACTAAACCTTTTTATCGCGTTAAACGCCTTTTCTCGACAAGAAAAGCACAATTTCATCAAAAACAAACAAAACATGAAAAATGAATCTATTCAACAAGTCTGCAACACATCCTTAAGAGTTACATGATTTCACCCAATGTCAATGTGTAATTTCTCCAGTTCTGATCATTGTTTAGGTTGTTGGTAGCTTGGTCCAATGCCAAAACACAGTGAAATCTTTTTATGGCTTTAAACGCGTTTTCTCCTCGAGAGAAACATGTTTTCACTAAAAACGTTATAGTTTAAACATGCCTGTTGTACATGTCTGCAAACACTCAGAGCCTTAAAGTAGGGTTTTCACCAATGTGTTTTTTGGTGAGAAACCTTCTATTTCAAAGGTTCTGTGCGTTTTCAGACATGTTCAGTATGTATTTTTTGTGTTTCTGATGAAATCCCTCCTTTTAATGCATTTTCTCACAGAAAATTAGTCTCTTGCCATGGCAAAATGGCTTTCTTGAAAAAGCATATTGTGGTCGAGAAATGGTGTTTTAAACAATAAAAACGACTCCCGGCCTTATTTAGTTCACATTTTTACTTTTGGTAACCTAGCCCGTATTCATAACGCACTAAACCTTTTTATCGCGTTAAACGCCTTTTCTCGACAACAAAAGCACAATTTCATCAAAAACAAACAAAACAAGAAAAATGAATCTATTCAACAAGTCTGCAACACATCCTTAAGAGTTACATGATTTCACCCAATGTCAATGTGTAATTTCTCCAGTTCTGATCATTGTTTAGGTTGTTGGTAGCTTGGTCCAATGCCAAAACACAGTGAAATCTTTTTATGGCTTTAAACGCGTTTTCTCCTCGAGAGAAACATGTTTTCACTAAAAACGTTATAGTTTAAACATGCCTGTTGTACATGTCTGCATACACTCAGAGCCTTAAAGTAGGGTTTTCACCAATGTGTTTTTTGGTGAGAAACCTTCTATTTCAAAGGTTCTGTGCGTTTTCAGACATGTTCAGTATGTATTTTTTGTGTTTCTGATGAAATCCCTCCTTTTAATGCATTTTCTCACAGAAAATTAGTCTCTTGCCATTGCAAAATGGCTTTCTTGAAAAAGCATATTGTGGTCGAGAAATGGTGTTTTAAACAATAAAAACGACTGCCGGCCTTATTTAGTTCACATTTTTACTTTTGGTAACCTAGCCCGTATTCATAACGCACTAAACCTTTTTATCGCGTTAAACGCCTTTTCTCGACAACAAAAGCACAATTTCATCAAAAACAAACAAAACAAGAAAAAAAGAATCTATTCAACAAGTCTGCAACACATCCTTAAGAGTTACATGATTTCACCCAATGTCAATGTGTAATTTCTCCAGTTCTGATCATTGTTTAGGTTGTTGGTAGCTTGGTCCAATGCCAAAACACAGTGAAATCTTTTTTATGGCTTTAAACGCGTTTTCTCCTCGAGAGAAACATGTTTTCACTAAAAACGTTATAGTTTAAACATGCCTGTTGTACATGTCTGCAAACACTCAGAGCCTTAAAGTAGGGTTTTCACCAATGTGTTTTTTGGTGAGAAACCTTCTATTTCAAAGGTTCTGTGCGTTTTCAGACATGTTCAGTATGTATTTTTTGTGTTTTCTGATGAAATCCCTCCTTTTAATGCATTTTCTCACAGAAAATGAGTCTCTCACCATGGGAAAATGGCTTTTTTGAAAACGCATATTCTGGTCGAGAAATGGTGTTTTAAACAATAAAACAACTCCCGGCCTTATTTAGTTCACATTTTTACTTTTGGTAACCTAGCCCGTATTCATAACGCACTAAACCTTTTTATCGCGTTAAACGCCTTTTCTCGACAACAAAAGCACAATTTCATCAAAAACAAACAAAACAAGAAAAAAGAATCTATTCAACAAGTCTGCAACACATCCTTAAGAGTTACATGATTTCACCCAATGTCAATGTGTAATTTCTCCAGTTCTGATCATTGTTTAGGTTGTTGGTAGCTTGGTCCAATGCCAAAACACAGTGAAATCTTTTTATGGCTTTAAACGCGTTTTCTCCTCGAGAGAAACATGATTTCACTAAAAACGTTATAGTTTAAACACGCCTGTTGTACATGTCTGCAAACACTCTCAGAGCCTTAAAGTAGGGTCTTCACCAATGTGTTTTTTGGTGAGAAACCTTCTATTTCAAGGTTCTGTGCGTTTTCAGACACGTACAATATGTATTTTTTGTGTTTCTGATGAAATCCCTCCTTTTAATGCATTTTCTCACAGAAAATGAGTCTCTCACCATGGGAAAATGGCTTTTTTGAAAACGCATATTCTGGTCGAGAAATGGTGTTTTAAACAATAAAAACGTCTCCCGGCCTTATTTAGTTCACATTTTAACTTTTGTTAACCTAGCCCGTATTCATAACGCACTAAACCTTTTTATCGCGTTAAACGCCTTTTCTCGACA
Organism: Lampris incognitus; assembly: GCF_029633865.1. NCBI lineage: Eukaryota > Metazoa > Chordata > Actinopteri > Lampriformes > Lampridae > Lampris > Lampris incognitus. The sequence goes on along the minus strand of NC_079213.1, from coordinate 49,513,349 downwards.
ACAAAAGCACAATTTCATCAAAAACAAACAAAACAAGAAAAATGAATATATTCAACAAGTCTGCAACACATCCTTAAGAGTTACATGATTTCACCCAATATCAATGTGTAATTTCTCCAGTTCTGATCATTGTTTAGGTTGTTGGTAGCTTGGTCCAATGCCAAAACACAGAGAAATCTTTTTATGGCTTTAAACGCGTTTTCTCCTCGAGAGAAACATGATTTCACTAAAAACGATATAGTTCAAACATGCCTGTTGTAACTGTCTGCAAACACTCAGAGCCTTAAAGTAGGGTTTTCACCAATGTGTTTTTTGGTGAGAAACCTTCTATTTCAAAGGTTCTGTGCGTTTTCAGACATGTTCAGTATGAATTTTTTGTGTTTCTGATGAAATCCCTCCTTTTAATGCATTTTCTCACTGAAAATGAGTCTCTCACCATGGGAAAATGGCTTTTTTGAAAACGCATATTCTGGTCGAGAAATGGTGTTTTAAACAATAAAACGACTCCCGGCCTTATTTAGTTCACATTTTTACTTTTGGTAACCTAGCCCGTATTCATAACGCACTAAACCTTTTTATCGCGTTAAACGCCTTTTCTCGACAACAAAAGCACAATTTCATCAAAAACAAACAAAACAAGAAAAATGAATCTATTCAACAAGTCTGCAACACATCCTTAAGAGTTACATGATTTCACCCAATGTCAATGTGTAATTTCTCCAGTTCTGATCATTGTTTAGGTTGTTGGTAGCTTGGTCCAATGCCAAAACACAGTGAAATCTTTTTATGGCTTTAAACGCGTTTTCTCCTCGAGAGAAACATGATTTCACTAAAAACGTTATAGTTTAAACACGCCTGTTGTACATGTCTGCAAACACTCTCAGAGCCTTAAAGTAGGGTCTTCACCAATGTGTTTTTTGGTGAGAAACCTTCTATTTCAAGGTTCTGTGCGTTTTCAGACACGTACAATATGTATTTTTTGTGTTTCTGATGAAATCCCTCCTTTTAATGCATTTTCTCACAGAAAATGAGTCTCTCACAATGGGAAAATGGCTTTTTTGAAAACGCATATTCTGGTCGAGAAATGGTGTTTTAAACAATAAAAACGTCTCCCGGCCTTATTTAGTTCACATTTTAACTTTTGTTAACCTAGCCCGTATTCATAACGCACTAAACCTTTTTATCGCGTTAAACGCCTTTTCTCGACAACAAAAGCACAATTTCATCAAAAACAAACAAAACAAGAAAAATGAATATATTCAACAAGTCTGCAACACATCCTTAAGAGTTACATGATTTCACCCAATGTCAATGTGTAATTTCTCCAGTTCTGATCATTGTTTAGGTTGTTGGTAGCTTGGTCCAATGCCAAAACACAGAGAAATCTTTTTATGGCTTTAAACGTGTTTTCTCCTCGAGAGAAACATGATTTCACTAAAAACGATATAGTTCAAACATGCCTGTTGTAACTGTCTGCAAACACTCAGAGCCTTAAAGTAGGGTTTTCACCAATGTGTTTTTTGGTGAGAAACCTTCTATTTCAAGGTTCTGTGCGTTTTCAGACATGTTCAGTATGTATTTTTTGTGTTTCTGATGAAATCCCTCCTTTTAATGCATTTTCTCACAGAAAATGAGTCTCTCACCATGGGAAAATGGCTTTTTTGAAAACGCATATTCTGGTCGAGAAATGGTGTTTTAAACAATAAAAACGTCTCCCGGCCTTATTTAGTTCACATTTTAACTTTTGTTAACCTAGCCCGTATTCATAACGCACTAAACCTTTTTATCGCGTTAAACGCCTTTCTCGACAAGAAAAGCACAATTTCATCAAAAACAAACAAAACAAGAAAAATGAATCTATTCAACAAGTCTGCAACACATCCTTAAGAGTTACATGATTTCACCCAATGTCAATGTGTAATTTCTCCAGTTCTGATCATTGTTTAGGTTGTTGGTAGCTTGGTCCAATGTCAAAACACAGTGAAATCTCTTTATGGCTTTAAACGCGTTTTCTCCTCGAGAGAAACATGATTTCACTAAAAACGATATAGTTCAAACATGCCTGTTGTAACTGTCTGCAAACACTCAGAGCCTTAAAGTAGGGTTTTCACCAATGTGTTTTTTGGTGAGAAACCTTCTATTTCAAAGGTTCTGTGCTTTTTCAGACATGTTCAGTATGTATTTTTTGTGTTTCTGATGAAATCCCTCCTTTTAATGCATTTTCTCACTGAAAATGAGTCTCTCACCATGGGAAAATGGCTTTCTTGAAAAAGCATATTGTGGTCGAGAAATGGTGTTTTAAACAATAAAAACGACTCCCGGCCTTATTTAGTTCACATTTTTACTTTTGGTAACCTAGCCCGTATTCATAACGCACTAAACCTTTTTATCGCGTTAAACGCCTTTTCTCGACAACAAAAGCACAATTTCATCAAAAACAAACAAAACAAGAAAAATTAATCTATTCAACAAGTCTGCAACACATCCTTAAGAGTTACATGATTTCACCCAATGTCAATGTGTAATTTCTCCAGTTCTGATCATTGTTTAGGTTGTTGGTAGCTTGGTCCAATGCCAAAACACAGTGAATCTTTTTATGGCTTTAAACGCGTTTTCTCCTCGAGAGAAACATGTTTTCACTAAAAACGTTATAGTTTAAACATGCCTGTTGTACATGTCTGCAAACACTCAGAGCCTTAAAGTAGGGTTTTCACCAATGTGTTTTTTGGTGAGAAACCTTCTATTTCAAAGGTTCTGTGCGTTTTCAGACATGTTCAGTATGTATTTTTTGTGTTTTCTGATGAAATCCCTCCTTTTAATGCATTTTCTCACAGAAAATGAGTCTCTCACCATGGGAAAATGGCTTTTTTGAAAACGCATATTCTGGTCGAGAAATGGTGTTTTAAACAATAAAACGACTCCCGGCCTTATTTAGTTCACATTTTTACTTTTGGTAACCTAGCCCGTATTCATAACGCACTAAACCTTTTTATCGCGTTAAACGCCTTTTCTCGACAACAAAAGCACAATTTCATCAAAAACAAACAAAACAAGAAAAATGAATCTATTCAACAAGTCTGCAACACATCCTTAAGAGTTACATGATTTCACCCAATGTCAATGTGTAATTTCTCCAGTTCTGATCATTGTTTAGGTTGTTGGTAGCTTGGTCCAATGCCAAAACACAGTGAAATCTCTTTATGGCTTTAAACGCGTTTTCTCCTCGAGAGAAACATGATTTCACTAAAAACGATATAGTTCAAACATGCCTGTTGTAACTGTCTGCAAACACTCAGAGCCTTAAAGTAGGGTTTTCACCAATGTGTTTTTTGGTGAGAAACCTTCTATTTCAAAGGTTCTGTGCGTTTTCAGACATGTTCAGTATGTATTTTTTGTGTTTCTGATGAAATCCCTCCTTTTAATGCATTTTCTCACTGAAAATGAGTCTCTCACCATGGGAAAATGGCTTTCTTGAAAAAGCATATTATGGTCGAGAAATGGTGTTTTAAACAATAAAAACGACTCCCGGCCTTATTTAGTTCACATTTTTACTTTTGGTAACCTAGCCCGTATTCATAACGCACTAAACCTTTTTATCGCGTTAAACGCCTTTTCTCGACAAGAAAAGCACAATTTCATCAAAAACAAACAAAACAAGAAAAATGAATCTATTCAACAAGTCTGCAACACATCCTTAAGAGTTACATGATTTCACCCAATGTCAATGTGTAATTTCTCCAGTTCTGATCATTGTTTAGGTTGTTGGTAGCTTGGTCCAATGCCAAAACACAGTGAAATCTTTTTATGGCTTTAAACGCGTTTTCTCCTCGAGAGAAACATGTTTTCACTAAAAACGTTATAGTTTAAACATGCCTGTTGTACATGTCTGCAAACACTCAGAGCCTTAAAGTAGGGTTTTCACCAATGTGTTTTTTGGTGAAAAACCTTCTATTTCAAAGGTTCTGTGCGTTTTCAGACATGTTCAGTATGTATTTTTTGTGTTTCTGATGAAATCCCTCCTTTTAATGCATTTTCTCACAGAAAATTAGTCTCTTGCCATGGCAAAATGGCTTTCTTGAAAAAGCATATTGTGGTCGAGAAATGGTGTTTTAAACAATAAAAACGACTCCCGGCCTTATTTAGTTCACATTTTTACTTTTGGTAACCTAGCCCGTATTCATAACGCACTAAACCTTTTTATCGCGTTAAACGACTTTTCTCGACAACAAAAGCACAATTTCATCAAAAACAAACAACACAAGAAAAATGAATCTATTCAACAAGTCTGCAACACATCCTTAAGAGTTACATGATTTCACCCAATGTCAATGTGTAATTTCTCCAGTTCTGATCATTGTTTAGGTTGTTGGTAGCTTGGTCCAATGCCAAAACACAGTGAAATCTCTTTATGGCTTTAAACGCGTTTTCTCCTCGAGAAAAACATGATTTCACTAAAAACGATATAGTTCAAACATGCCTGTTGTAACTGTCTGCAAACACTCTCAGAGCCTTAAAGTAGGGTTTTCACCAATGTGTTTTTTGGTGAGAAACCTTCTATTTCAAAGGTTCTGTGCGTTTTCAGACATGTTCAGTATGTATTTTTTGTGTTTCTGATGAAATCCCTCCTTTTAATGCATTTTCTCACTGAAAATGAGTCTCTCACCATGGGAAAATGGCTTTCTTGAAAAAGCATATTGTGGTCGAGAAATGGTGTTTTAAACAATAAAAACGACTCCCGGCCTTATTTAGTTCACATTTTTACTTTTGGTAACCTAGCCCGTATTCATAACGCACTAAACCTTTTTATCGCGTTAAACGACTTTTCTCGACAACAAAAGCACAATTTCATCAAAAACAAACAAAACAAGAAAAATGAATCTATTCAACAAGTCTGCAACACATCCTTAAGAGTTACATGATTTCACCCAATGTCAATGTGTAATTTCTCCATTTCTGATCATTGTTTAGGTTGTTGGTAGCTTGGTCCAATGCCAAAACACAGTGAAATCTTTTTATGGCTTTAAACGCGTTTTCTCCTCGAGAGAAACATGTTTTCACTAAAAACGTTATCGTTTAAACATGCCTGTTGTACATGTCTGCAAACACTCAGAGCCTTAAAGTAGGGTTTTCACCAATGTGTTTTTTGGTGAGAAACCTTCTATTTCAAAGGTTCTGTGCGTTTTCAGACATGTTCAGTATGTATTTTTTGTGTTTTCTGATGAAATCCCTCCTTTTAATGCATTTTCTCACAGAAAATGAGTCTCTCACCATGGGAAAATGGCTTTCTTGAAAAAGCATATTGTGGTCGAGAAATGTTGTTTTAAACAATAAAAACGACTCCCGGCCTTATTTAGTTCACATTTTTACTTTTGGTAACCTAGCCCGTATTCATAACGCACTAAACCTTTTTATCGCGTTAAACGCCTTTTCTCGACAACAAAAGCACAATTTCATCAAAAACAAACAAAACAAGAAAAATGAATCTATTCAACAAGTCTGCAACACATCCTTAAGAGTTACATGATTTCACCCAATGTCAATGTGTAATTTCTCCAGTTCTGATCATTGTTTAGGTTGTTGGTAGCTTGGTCCAATGCCAAAACACAGTGAAATCTTTTTATGGCTTTAAACGCGTTTTCTCCTCGAGAGAAACATGTTTTCACTAAAAACGTTATAGTTTAAACATGCCTGTTGTACATGTCTGCAAACACTCAGAGCCTTAAAGTAGGGTTTTCACCAATGTGTTTTTTGGTCAGAAACCTTCTATTTCAAAGGTTCTGTGCGTTTTCAGACATGTTCAGTATGTATTTTTTGTGTTTTCTGATGAAATCCGTCCTTTTAATGCATTTTCTCACAGAAAATGAGTCTCTCACCATGGGAAAATGGCTTTCTTGAAAAAGCATATTGTGGTCGAGAAATGGTGTTTTAAACAATAAAAACGACTCCCGGCCTTATTTAGTTCACATTTTTACTTTTGGTAACCTAGCCCGTATTCATAACGCACTAAACCTTTTTATCGCGTTAAACGCCTTTTCTCGACAACAAAAGCACAATTTCATCAAAAACAAACAAAACAAGAAAAATGAATCTATTCAACAAGTCTGCAACACATCCTTAAGAGTTACATGATTTCACCCAATGTCAATGTGTAATTTCTCCAGTTCTGATCATTGATTAGGTTGTTGGTAGCTTGGTCCAATGCCAAAACACAGTGAAATCTCTTTATGGCTTTAAACGCGTTTTCTCCTCGAGAAAAACATGATTTCACTAAAAACGATATAGTTCAAACATGCCTGTTGTAACTGTCTACAAACACTCAGAGCCTTAAAGTAGGGGTTTCACCAATGTGTTTTTTGGTGAGAAACCTTCTATTTCAAAGGTTCTGTGCGTTTTCAGACATGTTCAGTATGTATTTTTTGTGTTTCTGATGAAATCCCTCCTTTTAGTGCATTTTCTCACTGAAAATGAGTCTCTCACCATGGGAAAATGGCTTTCTTGAAAAAGCATATTGTGGTCGAGAAATGGTGTTTTAAACAATAAAAACGACTCCCGGCCTTATTTAGTTCACATTTTTACTTTTGGTAACCTAGCCCGTATTCATAACGCACTAAACCTTTTTATCGCGTTAAACGCCTTTTCTCGACAACAAAAGCACAATTTCATCAAAAACAAACAAAACAAGAAAAATGAATCTATTCAACAAGTCTGCAACACATCCTTAAGAGTTACATGATTTCACCCAATGTCAATGTGTAATTTCTCCAGTTCTGATCATTGTTTAGGTTGTTGGTAGCTTGGTCCAATGCCAAAACACAGTGAAATCTTTTTATGGCTTTAAACGCGTTTTCTCCTCGAGAGAAACATGATTTCACTAAAAACGTTATAGTTTAAACATGCCTGTTGTACATGTCTGCAAACACTCAGAGCCTTAAAGTAGGGTTTTCACCAATGTGTTTTTTGGTGAGAAACCTTCTATTTCAAAGGTTCTGTGCGTTTTCAGACATGTTCAGTATGTATTTTTTGTGTTTTCTGATGAAATCCCTGCACAATTTCATCAAAAACAAACAAAACAAGAAAAATGAATCTATTCAACAAGTCTGCAACACATCCTTAAGAGTTACATGATTTCACCCAATGTCAATGTGTAATTTCTCCAGTTCTGATCATTGTTTAGGTTGTTGGTAGCTTGGTCCAATGCCAAAACACAGTGAAATCTTTTTATGGCTTTAAACGCGTTTTCTCCTCGCGAGAAACATGATTTCACTAAAAACGTTATAGTTTAAACACGCCTGTTGTACATGTCTGCAAACACTCTCAGAGCCTTAAAGTAGGGTTTTCACCAATGTGTTTTTTGGTGAAAAACCTTCTATTTCAAGGTTCTGTGCGTTTTCAGACACGTACAATATGTATTTTTTGTGTTTCTGATGAAATCCCTCCTTTTAATGCATTTTCTCACAGAAAATGAGTCTCTTGCCATGGCAAAATGGCTATCTTGAAAAAGCATATTGTGGTCGAGAAATGGTGTTTTAAACAATAAAAACGACTCCCGGCCTTATTTAGTTCACATTTTTACTTTTGGTAACCTAGCCCGTATTCATAACGCACTAAACCTTTTTATCGCGTTAAACGACTTTTCTCGACAACAAAAGCACAATTTCATCAAAAACAAACAAAACAAGAAAAATGAATCTATTCAACAAGTCTGCAACACATCCTTAAGAGTTACATGATTTCACCCAATGTCAATGTGTAATTTCTCCAGTTCTGATCATTGTTTAGGTTGTTGGTAGCTTGGTCCAATGCCAAAACACAGTGAAATCTTTTTATGGCTTTAAACGCGTTTTCTCCTCGAGAGAAACATGTTTTCACTAAAAACGTTATAGTTTAAACATGCCTGTTGTACATGTCTGCAAACACTCAGAGCCTTAAAGTAGGGTTTTCACCAATGTGTTTTTTGGTGAAAAACCTTCTATTTCAAAGGTTCTGTGCGTTTTCAGACATGTTCAGTATGTATTTTTTGTGTTTCTGATGAAATCCCTCCTTTTAATGCATTTTCTCATAGAAAATTAGTCTCTTGCCATGGCAAAATGGCTTTCTTGAAAAAGCATATTGTGGTCGAGAAATGGTGTTTTAAACAATAAAAACGACTCCCGGCCTTATTTAGTTCACATTTTTACTTTTGGTAACCTAGCCCGTATTCATAACGCACTAAACCTTTTTATCGCGTTAAACGACTTTTCTCGACAACAAAAGCACAATTTCATCAAAAACAAACAACACAAGAAAAATGAATCTATTCAACAAGTCTGCAACACATCCTTAAGAGTTACATGATTTCACCCAATGTCAATGTGTAATTTCTCCAGTTCTGATCATTGTTTAGGTTGTTGGTAGCTTGGTCCAATGCCAAAACACAGTGAAATCTCTTTATGGCTTTAAACGCGTTTTCTCCTCGAGAAAAACATGATTTCACTAAAAACGATATAGTTCAAACATGCCTGTTGTAACTGTCTGCAAACACTCTCAGAGCCTTAAAGTAGGGTTTTCACCAATGTGTTTTTTGGTGAGAAACCTTCTATTTCAAAGGTTCTGTGCGTTTTCAGACATGTTCAGTATGTATTTTTTGTGTTTCTGATGAAATCCCTCCTTTTAATGCATTTTCTCACTGAAAATGAGTCTCTCACCATGGGAAAATGGCTTTCTTGAAAAAGCATATTGTGGTCGAGAAATGGTGTTTTAAACAATAAAAACGACTCCCGGCCTTATTTAGTTCACATTTTTACTTTTGGTAACCTAGCCCGTATTCATAACGCACTAAACCTTTTTATCGCGTTAAACGACTTTTCTCGACAACAAAAGCACAATTTCATCAAAAACAAACAAAACAAGAAAAATGAATCTATTCAACAAGTCTGCAACACATCCTTAAGAGTTACATGATTTCACCCAATGTCAATGTGTAATTTCTCCATTTCTGATCATTGTTTAGGTTGTTGGTAGCTTGGTCCAATGCCAAAACACAGTGAAATCTTTTTATGGCTTTAAACGCGTTTTCTCCTCGAGAGAAACATGTTTTCACTAAAAACGTTATCGTTTAAACATGCCTGTTGTACATGTCTGCAAACACTCAGAGCCTTAAAGTAGGGTTTTCACCAATGTGTTTTTTGGTGAGAAACCTTCTATTTCAAAGGTTCTGTGCGTTTTCAGACATGTTCAGTATGTATTTTTTGTGTTTTCTGATGAAATCCCTCCTTTTAATGCATTTTCTCACAGAAAATGAGTCTCTCACCATGGGAAAATGGCTTTCTTGAAAAAGCATATTGTGGTCGAGAAATGCTGTTTTAAACAATAAAAACGACTCCCGGCCTTATTTAGTTCACATTTTTACTTTTGGTAACCTAGCCCGTATTCATAACGCACTAAACCTTTTTATCGCGTTAAACGCCTTTTCTCGACAACAAAAGCACAATTTCATCAAAAACAAACAAAACAAGAAAAATGAATCTATTCAACAAGTCTGCAACACATCCTTAAGAGTTACATGATTTCACCCAATGTCAATGTGTAATTTCTCCAGTTCTGATCATTGTTTAGGTTGTTGGTAGCTTGGTCCAATGCCAAAACACAGTGAAATCTTTTTATGGCTTTAAACGCGTTTTCTCCTCGAGAGAAACATGTTTTCACTAAAAACGTTATAGTTTAAACATGCCTGTTGTACATGTCTGCAAACACTCAGAGCCTTAAAGTAGGGTTTTCACCAATGTGTTTTTTGGTCAGAAACCTTCTATTTCAAAGGTTCTGTGCGTTTTCAGACATGTTCAGTATGTATTTTTTGTGTTTTCTGATGAAATCCGTCCTTTTAATGCATTTTCTCACAGAAAATGAGTCTCTCACCATGGGAAAATGGCTTTCTTGAAAAAGCATATTGTGGTCGAGAAATGGTGTTTTAAACAATAAAAACGACTCCCGGCCTTATTTAGTTCACATTTTTACTTTTGGTAACCTAGCCCGTATTCATAACGCACTAAACCTTTTTATCGCGTTAAACGCCTTTTCTCGACAACAAAAGCACAATTTCATCAAAAACAAACAAAACAAGAAAAATGAATCTATTCAACAAGTCTGCAACACATCCTTAAGAGTTACATGATTTCACCCAATGTCAATGTGTAATTTCTCCAGTTCTGATCATTGATTAGGTTGTTGGTAGCTTGGTCCAATGCCAAAACACAGTGAAATCTCTTTATGGCTTTAAACGCGTTTTCTCCTCGAGAAAAACATGATTTCACTAAAAACGATATAGTTCAATCATGCCTGTTGTAACTGTCTACAAACACTCAGAGCCTTAAAGTAGGGGTTTCACCAATGTGTTTTTTGGTGAGAAACCTTCTATTTCAAAGGTTCTGTGCGTTTTCAGACATGTTCAGTATGTATTTTTTGTGTTTCTGATGAAATCCCTCCTTTTAGTGCATTTTCTCACTGAAAATGAGTCTCTCACCATGGGAAAATGGCTTTCTTGAAAAAGCATATTGTGGTCGAGAAATGGTGTTTTAAACAATAAAAACGACTCCCGGCCTTATTTAGTTCACATTTTTACTTTTGGTAACCTAGCCCGTATTCATAACGCACTAAACCTTTTTATCGCGTTAAACGCCTTTTCTCGACAACAAAAGCACAATTTCATCAAAAACAAACAAAACAAGAAAAATGAATCTATTCAACAAGTCTGCAACACATCCTTAAGAGTTACATGATTTCACCCAATGTCAATGTGTAATTTCTCCAGTTCTGATCATTGTTTAGGTTGTTGGTAGCTTGGTCCAATGCCAAAACACAGTGAAATCTTTTTATGGCTTTAAACGCGTTTTCTCCTCGAGAGAAACATGATTTCACTAAAAACGTTATAGTTTAAACATGCCTGTTGTACATGTCTGCAAACACTCAGAGCCTTAAAGTAGGGTTTTCACCAATGTGTTTTTTGGTGAGAAACCTTCTATTTCAAAGGTTCTGTGCGTTTTCAGACATGTTCAGTATGTATTTTTTGTGTTTTCTGATGAAATCCCTGCACAATTTCATCAAAAACAAACAAAACAAGAAAAATGAATCTATTCAACAAGTCTGCAACACATCCTTAAGAGTTACATGATTTCACCCAATGTCAATGTGTAATTTCTCCAGTTCTGATCATTGTTTAGGTTGTTGGTAGCTTGGTCCAATGCCAAAACACAGTGAAATCTTTTTATGGCTTTAAACGCGTTTTCTCCTCGAGAGAAACATGATTTCACTAAAAACGTTATAGTTTAAACACGCCTGTTGTACATGTCTGCAAACACTCTCAGAGCCTTAAAGTAGGGTTTTCACCAATGTGTTTTTTGGTGAAAAACCTTCTATTTCAAGGTTCTGTGCGTTTTCAGACACGTACAATATGTATTTTTTGTGTTTCTGATGAAATCCCTCCTTTTAATGCATTTTCTCACAGAAAATGAGTCTCTTGCCATGGCAAAATGGCTATCTTGAAAAAGCATATTGTGGTCGAGAAATGGTGTTTTAAACAATAAAAACGACTCCCGGCCTTATTTAGTTCACATTTTTACTTTTGGTAACCTAGCCCGTATTCATAACGCACTAAACCTTTTTATCGCGTTAAACGCCTTTTCTCGACAACAAAAGCACAATTTCATCAAAAACAAACAAAACAAGAAAAATGAATCTATTCAACAAGTCTGCAACACATCCTTAAGAGTTACATGATTTCACCCAATGTCAATGTGTAATTTCTCCAGTTCTGATCATTGATTAGGTTGTTGGTAGCTTGGTCCAATGCCAAAACACAGTGAAATCTCTTTATGGCTTTAAACGCGTTTTCTCCTCGAGAAAAACATGATTTCACTAAAAACGATATAGTTCAAACATGCCTGTTGTAACTGTCTACAAACACTCAGAGCCTTAAAGTAGGGGTTTCACCAATGTGTTTTTTGGTGAGAAACCTTCTATTTCAAAGGTTCTGTGCGTTTTCAGACATGTTCAGTATGTATTTTTTGTGTTTCTGATGAAATCCCTCCTTTTAGTGCATTTTCTCACTGAAAATGAGTCTCTCACCATGGGAAAATGGCTTTCTTGAAAAAGCATATTGTGGTCGAGAAATGGTGTTTTAAACAATAAAAACGACTCCCGGCCTTATTTAGTTCACATTTTTACTTTTGGTAACCTAGCCCGTATTCATAACGCACTAAACCTTTTTATCGCGTTAAACGCCTTTTCTCGACAACAAAAGCACAATTTCATCAAAAACAAACAAAACAAGAAAAATGAATCTATTCAACAAGTCTGCAACACATCCTTAAGAGTTACATGATTTCACCCAATGTCAATGTGTAATTTCTCCAGTTCTGATCATTGTTTAGGTTGTTGGTAGCTTGGTCCAATGCCAAAACACAGTGAAATCTTTTTATGGCTTTAAACGCGTTTTCTCCTCGAGAGAAACATGATTTCACTAAAAACGTTATAGTTTAAACATGCCTGTTGTACATGTCTGCAAACACTCAGAGCCTTAAAGTAGGGTTTTCACCAATGTGTTTTTTGGTGAGAAACCTTCTATTTCAAAGGTTCTGTGCATTTTCAGACATGTTCAGTATGTATTTTTTGTGTTTTCTGATGAAATCCCTGCACAATTTCATCAAAAACAAACAAAACAAGAAAAATGAATCTATTCAACAAGTCTGCAACACATCCTTAAGAGTTACATGATTTCACCCAATGTCAATGTGTAATTTCTCCAGTTCTGATCATTGTTTAGGTTGTTGGTAGCTTGGTCCAATGCCAAAACACAGTGAAATCTTTTTATGGCTTTAAACGCGTTTTCTCCTCGAGAGAAACATGATTTCACTAAAAACGTTATAGTTTAAACACGCCTGTTGTACATGTCTGCAAACACTCTCAGAGCCTTAAAGTAGGGTTTTCACCAATGTGTTTTTTGGTGAAAAACCTTCTATTTCAAGGTTCTGTGCGTTTTCAGACACGTACAATATGTATTTTTTGTGTTTCTGATGAAATCCCTCCTTTTAATGCATTTTCTCACAGAAAATTAGTCTCTTGCCATGGCAAAATGGCTATCTTGAAAAAGCATATTGTGGTCGAGAAATGGTGTTTTAAACAATAAAAACGACTCCCGGCCTTATTTAGTTCACATTTTTACTTTTGGTAACCTAGCCCGTATTCATAACGCACTAAACCTTTTTATCGCGTTAAACGACTTTTCTCGACAACAAAAGCACAATTTCATCAAAAACAAACAAAACAAGAAAAATGAATCTATTCAACAAGTCTGCAACACATCCTTAAGAGTTACATGATTTCACCCAATGTCAATGTGTAATTTCTCCAGTTCTGATCATTGTTTAGGTTGTTGGTAGCTTGGTCCAATGCCAAAACACAGTGAAATCTTTTTATGGCTTTAAACGCGTTTTCTCCTCGAGAGAAATATGATTTCACTAAAAACGTTATAGTTTAAACATGCCTGTTGTACATGTCTGCAAACACTCTCAGAGCCTTAAAGTAGGGTTTTCACCAATGTGTTTTTTGGTGAGAAACCTTCTATTTCAAGGTTCTGTGCGTTTTCAGACACGTACAATATGTATTTTTTGTGTTTCTGATGAAATCCCTCCTTTTAATGCATTTTCTCACAGAAAATGAGTCTCTTGCCATGGCAAAATGGCTTTCTTGAAAAAGCATATTGTGGTCAAGAAATGGTGTTTTAAACAATAAAAACGACTCCCGGCCTTATTTAGTTCACATTTTTACTTTTGGTAACCTAGCCCGTATTCATAACGCACTAAACCTTTTTATCGCGTTAAACGACTTTTCTCGACAACAAAAGCACAATTTCATCAAAAACAAACAAAACAAGAAAAATGAATCTATTCAACAAGTCTGCAACACATCCTTAAGAGTTACATGATTTCACCCAATGTCAATGTGTAATTTCTCCAGTTCTGATCATTGTTTAGGTTGTTGGTAGCTTGGTCCAATGCCAAAACACAGTGAAATCTCTTTATGGCTTTAAACGCGTTTTCTCCTCGAGAAAAACATGATTTCACTAAAAACGTTATAGTTTAAACATGCCTGTTGTACATGTCTGCAAACACTCTCAGAGCCTTAAAGTAGGGTTTCACCAATGTGTTTTTTGGTGAGAAACCTTCTATTTCAAGGTTCTGTGCGTTTTCAGACACGTACAATATGTATTTTTTGTGTTTCTGATGAAATCCCTCCTTTTAATGCATTTTCTCACAGAAAATGAATCTCTCGCCATGGGGAAATGGCTTTCTTGAGAAAGCATATTGTGGTCGAGAAATGGTGTTTTAAACAATAAAAACGACTCCCGGCCTTATTTAGTTCACATTTTTACTTTTGGTAACCTAGCCCGTATTCATAACGCACTAAACCTTTTTATCGCGTTAAACGACTTTTCTCGACAACAAAAGCACAATTTCATCAAAAACAAACAAAACAAGAAAAATGAATCTATTCAACAAGTCTGCAACACATCCTTAAGAGTTACATGATTTCACCCAATGTCAATGTGTAATTTCTCCAGTTCTGATCATTGTTTAGGTTGTTGGTAGCTTGGTCCAATGCCAAAACACAGTGAAATCTTTTTATGGCTTTAAACGCGTTTTCTCCTCGAGAGAAATATGATTTCACTAAAAACGTTATAGTTTAAACATGCCTGTTGTACATGTCTGCAAACACTCAGAGCCTTAAAGTAGGGTTTTCACCAATGTGTTTTTTGGTGAGAAACCTTCTATTTCAAGGTTCTGTGCGTTTTCAGACACGTACAATATGTATTTTTTGTGTTTCTGATGAAATCCCTCCTTTTAATGCATTTTCTCACAGAAAATGAGTCTCTTGCCATGGCAAAATGGCTTTCTTGAAAAAGCATATTGTGGTCAAGAAATGGTGTTTTAAACAATAAAAACGACTCCCGGCCTTATTTAGTTCACATTTTTACTTTTGGTAACCTAGCCCGTATTCATAACGCACTAAACCTTTTTATCGCGTTAAACGACTTTTCTCGACAACAAAAGCACAATTTCATCAAAAACAAACAAAACAAGAAAAATGAATCTATTCAACAAGTCTGCAACACATCCTTAAGAGTTACATGATTTCACCCAATGTCAATGTGTAATTTCTCCAGTTCTGATCATTGTTTAGGTTGTTGGTAGCTTGGTCCAATGCCAAAACACAGTGAAATCTTTTTATGGCTTTAAACGCGTTTTCTCCTCGAGAAAAACATGATTTCACTAAAAATGTTATAGTTTAAACATGCCTGTTGTACATGTCTGCAAACACTCTCAGAGCCTTAAAGTAGGGTTTTCACCAATGTGTTTTTTGGTGAGAAACCTTCTATTTCAAGGTTCTGTGCGTTTTCAGACACGTACAATATGTATTTTTTGTGTTTCTGATGAAATCCCTCCTTTTAATGCATTTTCTCACAGAAAATGAATCTCTCGCCATGGGGAAATGGCTTTCTTGAGAAAGCATATTGTGGTCGAGAAATGGTGTTTTAAACAATAAAAACGACTCCCGGCCTTATTTAGTTCACATTTTTACTTTTGGTAACCTAGCCCGTATTCATAACGCACTAAACCTTTTTATCGCGTTAAACGCCTTTTCTCGACAACAAAAGCACAATTTCATCAAAAACAAACAAAACAAGAAAAATGAATCTATTCAACAAGTATGCAACACATCCTTAAGAGTTACATGATTTCACCCAATGTCAATGTGTAATTTCTCCAGTTCTGATCATTGTTTAGGTTGTTGGTAGCTTGGTCCAATGCCAAAACACAGTGAAATCTTTTTATGGCTTTAAACGCGTTTTCTCCTCGAGAGAAACATGATTTCACTAAAAACGTTATAGTTTAAACATGCCTGTTGTACATGTCTGCAAACACTCTCAGAGCCTTAAAGTAGGGTTTTCACCAATGTGTTTTTTGGTGAGAAACCTTCTATTTCAAGGTTCTGTGCGTTTTCAGACACGTACAATATGTATTTTTTGTGTTTCTGATGAAATCCCTCCTTTTAATGCATTTTCTCACAGAAAATTAGCCTCTTGCCATGGCAAAATGGCTTTCTTGAAAAAGCATATTGTGGTCGAGAAATGGTGTTTTAAACAATAAAAACGACTCCCGGCCTTATTTAGTTCACATTTTTACTTTTGGTAACCTAGCCCGTATTCATAACGCACTAAACCTTTTTATCGCGTTAAACGACTTTTCTCGACAACAAAAGCACAATTTCATCAAAAACAAACAAAACAAGAAAAATGAATCTATTCAACAAGTCTGCAACACATCCTTAAGAGTTACATGATTTCACCCAATGTCAATGTGTAATTTCTCCAGTTCTGATCATTGTTTAGGTTGTTGGTAGCTTGGTCCAATGCCAAAACACAGTGAAATCTTTTTATGGCTTTAAACGCGTTTTCTCCTCGAGAGAAACATGATTTCACTAAAAACGTTATAGTTTAAACATGCCTGTTGTACATGTCTGCAAACACTCAGAGCCTTAAAGTAGGGTTTTCACCAATGTGTTTTTTGGTGAGAAACCTTCTATTTCAAAGGTTCTGTGCGTTTTCAGACATGTTCAGTATGTATTTTTTGTGTTTTCTGATGAAATCCCTCCTTTTAATGCATTTTCTCACAGAAAATGAGTCTCTCACCATGGGAAAATGGCTTTTTTGAAAACGCATATTCTGGTCGAGAAATGGTGTTTTAAACAATAAAACGACTCCCGGCCTTATTTAGTTCACATTTTTACTTTTGGTAACCTAGCCCGTATTCATAACGCACTAAACCTTTTTATCGCGTTAAACGCCTTTTCTCGACAACAAAAGCACAATTTCATCAAAAACAAACAAAACAAGAAAAATGAATCTATTCAACAAGTCTGCAACACATCCTTAAGAGTTACATGATTTCACCCAATGTCAATGTGTAATTTCTCCAGTTCTGATCATTGTTTAGGTTGTTGGTAGCTTGGTCCAATGCCAAAACACAGTGAAATCTTTTTATGGCTTTAAACGCGTTTTCTCCTCGAGAGAAACATGATTTCACTAAAAACGTTATAGTTTAAACACGCCTGTTGTACATGTCTGCAAACACTCTCAGAGCCTTAAAGTAGGGTTTTCACCAATGTGTTTTTTGGTGAAAAACCTTCTATTTCAAGGTTCTGTGCGTTTTCAGACACGTACAATATGTATTTTTTGTGTTTCTGATGAAATCCCTCCTTTTAATGCATTTTCTCACAGAAAATGAGTCTCTTGCCATGGCAAAATGGCTATCTTGAAAAAGCATATTGTGGTCGAGAAATGGTGTTTTAAACAATAAAAACGACTCCCGGCCTTATTTAGTTCACATTTTTACTTTTGGTAACCTAGCCCGTATTCATAACGCACTAAACCTTTTTATCGCGTTAAACGACTTTTCTCGACAACAAAAGCACAATTTCATCAAAAACAAACAAAACAAGAAAAATGAATCTATTCAACAAGTCTGCAACACATCCTTAAGAGTTACATGATTTCACCCAATGTCAATGTGTAATTTCTCCAGTTCTGATCATTGTTTAGGTTGTTGGTAGCTTGGTCCAATGCCAAAACACAGTGAAATCTTTTTATGGCTTTAAACGCGTTTTCTCCTCGAGAGAAATATGATTTCACTAAAAACGTTATAGTTTAAACATGCCTGTTGTACATGTCTGCAAACACTCTCAGAGCCTTAAAGTAGGGTTTTCACCAATGTGTTTTTTGGTGAGAAACCTTCTATTTCAAGGTTCTGTGCGTTTTCAGACACGTACAATATGTATTTTTTGTGTTTCTGATGAAATCCCTCCTTTTAATGCATTTTCTCACAGAAAATTAGACTCTTGCCATGGCAAAATGGCTTTCTTGAAAAAGCATATTGTGGTCAAGAAATGGTGTTTTAAACAATAAAAACGACTCCCGGCCTTATTTAGTTCACATTTTTACTTTTGGTAACCTAGCCCGTATTCATAACGCACTAAACCTTTTTATCGCGTTAAACGACTTTTCTCGACAACAAAAGCACAATTTCATCAAAAACAAACAAAACAAGAAAAATGAATCTATTCAACAAGTCTGCAACACATCCTTAAGAGTTACATGATTTCACCCAATGTCAATGTGTAATTTCTCCAGTTCTGATCATTGTTTAGGTTGTTGGTAGCTTGGTCCAATGCCAAAACACAGTGAAATCTCTTTATGGCTTTAAACGCGTTTTCTCCTCGAGAAAAACATGATTTCACTAAAAACGTTATAGTTTAAACATGCCTGTTGTACATGTCTGCAAACACTCTCAGAGCCTTAAAGTAGGGTTTTCACCAATGTGTTTTTTGGTGAGAAACCTTCTATTTCAAGGTTCTGTGCGTTTTCAGACACGTACAATATGTATTTTTTGTGTTTCTGATGAAATCCCTCCTTTTAATGCATTTTCTCACAGAAAATGAATCTCTCGCCATGGGGAAATGGCTTTCTTGAGAAAGCATATTGTGGTCGAGAAATGGTGTTTTAAACAATAAAAACGACTCCCGGCCTTATTTAGTTCACATTTTTACTTTTGGTAACCTAGCCCGTATTCATAACGCACTAAACCTTTTTATCGCGTTAAACGCCTTTTCTCGACAACAAAAGCACAATTTCATCAAAAACAAACAAAACAAGAAAAATGAATCTATTCAACAAGTATGCAACACATCCTTAAGAGTTACATGATTTCACCCAATGTCAATGTGTAATTTCTCCAGTTCTGATCATTGTTTAGGTTGTTGGTAGCTTGGTCCAATGCCAAAACACAGTGAAATCTTTTTATGGCTTTAAACGCGTTTTCTCCTCGAGAGAAACATGATTTCACTAAAAACGTTATAGTTTAAACATGCCTGTTGTACATGTCTGCAAACACTCTCAGAGCCTTAAAGTAGGGTTTTCACCAATGTGTTTTTTGGTGAGAAACCTTCTATTTCAAGGTTCTGTGCGTTTTCAGACACGTACAATATGTATTTTTTGTGTTTCTGATGAAATCCCTCCTTTTAATGCATTTTCTCACAGAAAATTAGCCTCTTGCCATGGCAAAATGGCTTTCTTGAAAAAGCATATTGTGGTCGAGAAATGGTGTTTTAAACAATAAAAACGACTCCCGGCCTTATTTAGTTCACATTTTTACTTTTGGTAACCTAGCCCGTATTCATAACGCACTAAACCTTTTTATCGCGTTAAACGACTTTTCTCGACAACAAAAGCACAATTTCATCAAAAACAAACAAAACAAGAAAAATGAATCTATTCAACAAGTCTGCAACACATCCTTAAGAGTTACATGATTTCACCCAATGTCAATGTGTAATTTCTCCAGTTCTGATCATTGTTTAGGTTGTTGGTAGCTTGGTCCAATGCCAAAACACAGTGAAATCTTTTTATGGCTTTAAACGCGTTTTCTCCTCGAGAGAAACATGATTTCACTAAAAACGTTATAGTTTAAACATGCCTGTTGTACATGTCTGCAAACACTCAGAGCCTTAAAGTAGGGTTTTCACCAATGTGTTTTTTGGTGAGAAACCTTCTATTTCAAAGGTTCTGTGCGTTTTCAGACATGTTCAGTATGTATTTTTTGTGTTTTCTGATGAAATCCCTCCTTTTAATGCATTTTCTCACAGAAAATGAGTCTCTCACCATGGGAAAATGGCTTTTTTGAAAACGCATATTCTGGTCGAGAAATGGTGTTTTAAACAATAAAACGACTCCCGGCCTTATTTAGTTCACATTTTTACTTTTGGTAACCTAGCCCGTATTCATAACGCACTAAACCTTTTTATCGCGTTAAACGCCTTTTCTCGACAACAAAAGCACAATTTCATCAAAAACAAACAAAACAAGAAAAATGAATCTATTCAACAAGTCTGCAACACATCCTTAAGAGTTACATGATTTCACCCAATGTCAATGTGTAATTTCTCCAGTTCTGATCATTGTTTAGGTTGTTGGTAGCTTGGTCCAATGCCAAAACACAGTGAAATCTTTTTATGGCTTTAAACGCGTTTTCTCCTCGAGAGAAACATGATTTCACTAAAAACGTTATAGTTTAAACACGCCTGTTGTACATGTCTGCAAACACTCTCAGAGCCTTAAAGTAGGGTTTTCACCAATGTGTTTTTTGGTGAAAAACCTTCTATTTCAAGGTTCTGTGCGTTTTCAGACACGTACAATATGTATTTTTTGTGTTTCTGATGAAATCCCTCCTTTTAATGCATTTTCTCACAGAAAATGAGTCTCTTGCCATGGCAAAATGGCTATCTTGAAAAAGCATATTGTGGTCGAGAAATGGTGTTTTAAACAATAAAAACGACTCCCGGCCTTATTTAGTTCACATTTTTACTTTTGGTAACCTAGCCCGTATTCATAACGCACTAAACCTTTTTATCGCGTTAAACGACTTTTCTCGACAACAAAAGCACAATTTCATCAAAAACAAACAAAACAAGAAAAATGAATCTATTCAACAAGTCTGCAACACATCCTTAAGAGTTACATGATTTCACCCAATGTCAATGTGTAATTTCTCCAGTTCTGATCATTGTTTAGGTTGTTGGTAGCTTGGTCCAATGCCAAAACACAGTGAAATCTTTTTATGGCTTTAAACGCGTTTTCTCCTCGAGAGAAATATGATTTCACTAAAAACGTTATAGTTTAAACATGCCTGTTGTACATGTCTGCAAACACTCTCAGAGCCTTAAAGTAGGGTTTTCACCAATGTGTTTTTTGGTGAGAAACCTTCTATTTCAAGGTTCTGTGCGTTTTCAGACACGTACAATATGTATTTTTTGTGTTTCTGATGAAATCCCTCCTTTTAATGCATTTTCTCACAGAAAATTAGACTCTTGCCATGGCAAAATGGCTTTCTTGAAAAAGCATATTGTGGTCAAGAAATGGTGTTTTAAACAATAAAAACGACTCCCGGCCTTATTTAGTTCACATTTTTACTTTTGGTAACCTAGCCCGTATTCATAACGCACTAAACCTTTTTATCGCGTTAAACGACTTTTCTCGACAACAAAAGCACAATTTCATCAAAAACAAACAAAACAAGAAAAATGAATCTATTCAACAAGTCTGCAACACATCCTTAAGAGTTACATGATTTCACCCAATGTCAATGTGTAATTTCTCCAGTTCTGATCATTGTTTAGGTTGTTGGTAGCTTGGTCCAATGCCAAAACACAGTGAAATCTCTTTATGGCTTTAAACGCGTTTTCTCCTCGAGAAAAACATGATTTCACTAAAAACGTTATAGTTTAAACATGCCTGTTGTACATGTCTGCAAACACTCTCAGAGCCTTAAAGTAGGGTTTCACCAATGTGTTTTTTGGTGAGAAACCTTCTATTTCAAGGTTCTGTGCGTTTTCAGACACGTACAATATGTATTTTTTGTGTTTCTGATGAAATCCCTCCTTTTAATGCATTTTCTCACAGAAAATGAGTCTCTTGCCATGGCAAAATGGCTTTCTTGAGAAAGCATATTGTGGTCGAGAAATGGTGTTTTAAACAATAAAAACGACTCCCGGCCTTATTTAGTTCACATTTTTACTTTTGGTAACCTAGCCCGTATTCATAACGCACTAAACCTTTTTATCGCGTTAAACGACTTTTCTCGACAACAAAAGCACAATTTCATCAAAAACAAACAAAACAAGAAAAATGAATCTATTCAACAAGTCTGCAACACATCCTTAAGAGTTACATGATTTCACCCAATGTCAATGTGTAATTTCTCCAGTTCTGATCATTGTTTAGGTTGTTGGTAGCTTGGTCCAATGCCAAAACACAGAGAAATCTTTTTATGGCTTTAAACGCGTTTTCTCCTCGAGAGAAATATGATTTCACTAAAAACGTTATAGTTTAAACATGCCTGTTGTACATGTCTGCAAACACTCTCAGAGCCTTAAAGTAGGGTTTTCACCAATGTGTTTTTTGGTGAGAAACCTTCTATTTCAAGGTTCTGTGCGTTTTCAGACACGTACAATATGTATTTTTTGTGTTTCTGATGAAATCCCTCCTTTTAATGCATTTTCTCACAGAAAATGAGTCTCTTGCCATGGCAAAATGGCTTTCTTGAAAAAGCATATTGTGGTCAAGAAATGGTGTTTTAAACAATAAAAACGACTCCCGGCCTTATTTAGTTCACATTTTTACTTTTGGTAACCTAGCCCGTATTCATAACGCACTAAACCTTTTTATCGCGTTAAACGACTTTTCTCGACAACAAAAGCACAATTTCATCAAAAACAAACAAAACAAGAAAAATGAATATATTCAACAAGTCTGCAACACATCCTTAAGAGTTACATGATTTCACCCAATGTCAATGTGTAATTTCTCCAGTTCTGATCATTGTTTAGGTTGTTGGTAGCTTGGTCCAATGCCAAAACACAGTGAAATCTCTTTATGGCTTTAAACGCGTTTTCTCCTCGAGAAAAACATGATTTCACTAAAAACGTTATAGTTTAAACATGCCTGTTGTACATGTCTGCAAACACTCTCAGAGCCTTAAAGTAGGGTTTTCACCAATGTGTTTTTTGGTGAGAAACCTTCTATTTCAAGGTTCTGTGCGTTTTCAGACACGTACAATATGTATTTTTTGTGTTTCTGATGAAATCCCTCCTTTTAATGCATTTTCTCACAGAAAATGAATCTCTCGCCATGGGGAAATGGCTTTCTTGAGAAAGCATATTGTGGTCGAGAAATGGTGTTTTAAACAATAAAAACGACTCCCGGCCTTATTTAGTTCACATTTTTACTTTTGGTAACCTAGCCCGTATTCATAACGCACTAAACCTTTTTATCGCGTTAAACGCCTTTTCTCGACAACAAAAGCACAATTTCATCAAAAACAAACAAAACAAGAAAAAATTAATCTATTCAACAAGTATGCAACACATCCTTAAGAGTTACATGATTTCACCCAATGTCAATGTGTAATTTCTCCAGTTCTGATCATTGTTTAGGTTGTTGGTAGCTTGGTCCAATGCCAAAACACAGTGAAATCTTTTTATGGCTTTAAACGCGTTTTCTCCTCGAGAGAAACATGTTTTCACTAAAAACGTTATAGTTTAAACATGCCTGTTGTACATGTCTGCAAACACTCAGAGCCTTAAAGTAGGGTTTTCACCAATGTGTTTTTTGGTGAGAAACCTTCTATTTCAAGGTTCTGTGCGTTTTCAGACACGTACAATATGTATTTTTTGTGTTTCTGATGAAATCCCTCCTTTTAATGCATTTTCTCACAGAAAATTAGCCTCTTGCCATGGCAAAATGGCTTTCTTGAAAAAGCATATTGTGGTCGAGAAATGGTGTTTTAAACAATAAAAACGACTCCCGGCCTTATTTAGTTCACATTTTTACTTTTGGTAACCTAGCCCGTATTCATAACGCACTAAACCTTTTTATCGCGTTAAACGACTTTTCTCGACAACAAAAGCACAATTTCATCAAAAACAAACAAAACAAGAAAAATGAATCTATTCAACAAGTCTGCAACACATCCTTAAGAGTTACATGATTTCACCCAATGTCAATGTGTAATTTCTCCAGTTCTGATCATTGTTTAGGTTGTTGGTAGCTTGGTCCAATGCCAAAACACAGTGAAATCTCTTTATGGCTTTAAACGCGTTTTCTCCTCGAGAGAAACATGATTTCACTAAAAACGTTATAGTTTAAACATGCCTGTTGTACATGTCTGCAAACACTCAGAGCCTTAAAGTAGGGTTTTCACCAATGTGTTTTTTGGTGAGAAACCTTCTATTTCAAAGGTTCTGTGCGTTTTCAGACATGTTCAGTATGTATTTTTTGTGTTTTCTGATGAAATCCCTCCTTTTAATGCATTTTCTCACAGAAAATGAGTCTCTCACCATGGGAAAATGGCTTTTTTGAAAACGCATATTCTGGTCGAGAAATGGTGTTTTAAACAATAAAACGACTCCCGGCCTTATTTAGTTCACATTTTTACTTTTGGTAACCTAGCCCGTATTCATAACGCACTAAACCTTTTTATCGCGTTAAACGCCTTTTCTCGACAACAAAAGCACAATTTCATCAAAAACAAACAAAACAAGAAAAATGAATCTATTCAACAAGTCTGCAACACATCCTTAAGAGTTACATGATTTCACCCAATGTCAATGTGTAATTTCTCCAGTTCTGATCATTGTTTAGGTTGTTGGTAGCTTGGTCCAATGCCAAAACACAGTGAAATCTTTTTATGGCTTTAAACGCGTTTTCTCCTCGAGAGAAACATGATTTCACTAAAAACGTTATAGTTTAAACACGCCTGTTGTACATGTCTGCAAACACTCTCAGAGCCTTAAAGTAGGGTTTTCACCAATGTGTTTTTTGGTGAGAAACCTATTTCAAGGTTCTGTGCGTTTTCAGACACGTACAATATGTATTTTTTGTGTTTCTGATGAAATCCCTCCTTTTAATGCATTTTCTCACAGAAAATGAGTCTCTTGCCATGGCAAAATGGCTATCTTGAAAAAGCATATTGTGGTCGAGAAATGGTGTTTTAAACAATAAAAACGACTCCCGGCCTTATTTAGTTCACATTTTTACTTTTGGTAACCTAGCCCGTATTCATAACGCACTAAACCTTTTTATCGCGTTAAACGACTTTTCTCGACAACAAAAGCACAATTTCATCAAAAACAAACAAAACAAGAAAAATGAATCTATTCAACAAGTCTGCAACACATCCTTAAGAGTTACATGATTTCACCCAATGTCAATGTGTAATTTCTCCAGTTCTGATCATTGTTTAGGTTGTTGGTAGCTTGGTCCAATGCCAAAACACAGTGAAATCTTTTTATGGCTTTAAACGCGTTTTCTCCTCGAGAGAAACATGATTTCACTAAAAACGTTATAGTTTAAACATGCCTGTTGTACATGTCTGCAAACACTCTCAGAGCCTTAAAGTAGGGTTTTCACCAATGTGTTTTTTGGTGAGAAACCTTCTATTTCAAGGTTCTGTGCGTTTTCAGACACGTACAATATGTATTTTTTGTGTTTCTGATGAAATCCCTCCTTTTAATGCATTTTCTCACAGAAAATTAGACTCTTGCCATGGCAAAATGGCTTTCTTGAAAAAGCATATTGTGGTCGAGAAATGGTGTTTTAAACAATAAAAACGACTCCCGGCCTTATTTAGTTCACATTTTAACTTTTGTTAACCTAGCCCGTATTCATAACGCACTAAACCTTTTTATCGCGTTAAACGACTTTTCTCGACAACAAAAGCACAATTTCATCAAAAACAAACAAAACAAGAAAAATGAATCTATTCAACAAGTCTGCAACACATCCTTAAGAGTTACATGATTTCACCCAATGTCAATGTGTAATTTCTCCAGTTCTGATCATTGTTTAGGTTGTTGGTAGCTTGGTCCAATGCCAAAACACAGTGAAATCTTTTTATGGCTTTAAACGCGTTTTCTCCTCGAGAGAAACATGATTTCACTAAAAACGTTATAGTTTAAACACGCCTGTTGTACATGTCTGCAAACACTCTCAGAGCCTTAAAGTAGGGTTTTCACCAATGTGTTTTTTGGTGAGAAACCTTCTATTTCAAGGTTCTGTGCGTTTTCAGACACGTACAATATGTATTTTTTGTGTTTCTGATGAAATCCCTCCTTTTAATGCATTTTCTCACAGAAAATGAGTCTCTTGCCATGGCAAAATGGCTATCTTGAAAAAGCATATTGTGGTCGAGAAATAGTGTTTTAAACAATAAAAACGACTCCCGGCCTTATTTAGTTCACATTTTTACTTTTGGTAACCTAGCCCGTATTCATAACGCACTAAACCTTTTTATCGCGTTAAACGCCTTTTCTCGACAAGAAAAGCACAATTTCATCAAAAACAAACAAAACAAGAAAAATGAATCTATTCAACAAGTCTGCAACACATCCTTAAGAGTTACATGATTTCACCCAATGTCAATGTGTAATTTCTCCAGTTCTGATCATTGTTTAGGTTGTTGGTAGCTTGGTCCAATGCCAAAACACAGAGAAATCTTTTTATGGCTTTAAACGCGTTTTCTCCTCGAGAGAAACATGATTTCACTAAAAACGATATAGTTCAAACATGCCTGTTGTAACTGTCTGCAAACACTCAGAGCCTTAAAGTAGGGTTTTCACCAATGTGTTTTTTGGTCAGAAACCTTCTATTTCAAAGGTTCTGTGCGTTTTCAGACATGTTCAGTATGTATTTTTTGTGTTTCTGATGAAATCCCTCCTTTTAATGCATTTTCTCACAGAAAATGAATCTCTCGCCATGGGAAAATGGCTTTTTTGAAAACGCATATTCTGGTCGAGAAATGGTGTTTTAAACAATAAAAACGTCTCCCGGCCTTATTTAGTTCACATTTTAACTTTTGTTAACCTAGCCCGTATTCATAACGCACTAAACCTTTTTATCGCGTTAAACGACTTTTCTCGACAACAAAAGCACAATTTCATCAAAAACAAACAAAACAAGAAAAATGAATCTATTCAACAAGTCTGCAACACATCCTTAAGAGTTACATGATTTCACCCAATGTCAATGTGTAATTTCTCCAGTTCTGATCATTGTTTAGGTTGTTGGTAGCTTGGTCCAATGTCAAAACACAGTGAAATCTCTTTATGGCTTTAAACGCGTTTTCTCCTCGAGAGAAACATGATTTCACTAAAAACGATATAGTTCAAACATGCCTGTTGTAACTGTCTGCAAACACTCAGAGCCTTAAAGTAGGGTTTTCACCAATGTGTTTTTTGGTGAGAAACCTTCTATTTCAAAGGTTCTGTGCGTTTTCAGACATGTTCAGTATGTATTTTTTGTGTTTCTGATGAAATCCCTCCTTTTAATGCATTTTCTCACTGAAAATGAGTCTCTCACCATGGGAAAATGGCTTTCTTGAAAAAGCATATTGTGGTCGAGAAATGGTGTTTTAAACAATAAAAACGACTCCCGGCCTTATTTAGTTCACATTTTTACTTTTGGTAACCTAGCCCGTATTCATAACGCACTAAACCTTTTTATCGCGTTAAACGCCTTTTCTCGACAACAAAAGCACAATTTCATCAAAAACAAACAAAACAAGAAAAAATTAATCTATTCAACAAGTATGCAACACATCCTTAAGAGTTACATGATTTCACCCAATGTCAATGTGTAATTTCTCCAGTTCTGATCATTGTTTAGGTTGTTGGTAGCTTGGTCCAATGCCAAAACACAGTGAAATCTCTTTATGGCTTTAAACGCGTTTTCTCCTCGAGAGAAACATGATTTCACTAAAAACGATATAGTTCAAACATGCCTGTTGTAACTGTCTGCAAACACTCAGAGCCTTAAAGTAGGGTTTTCACCAATGTGTTTTTTGGTGAGAAACCTTCTATTTCAAAGGTTCTGTGCGTTTTCAGACATGTTCAGTATGTATGTTTTGTGTTTCTGATGAAATCCCTCCTTTTAATGCATTTTCTCACTGAAAATGAGTCTCTCACCATGGGAAAATGGCTTTCTTGAAAAAGCATATTGTGGTCGAGAAATGGTGTTTTAAACAATAAAAACGACTCCCGGCCTTATTTAGTTCACATTTTTACTTTTGGTAACCTAGCCCGTATTCATAACGCACTAAACCTTTTTATCGCGTTAAACGCCTTTTCTAGACAACAAAAGCACAATTTCATCAAAAACAAACAAAACAAGAAAAATGAATCTATTCAACAAGTCTGCAACACATCCTTAAGAGTTACATGATTTCACCCAATGTCAATGTGTAATTTCTCCAGTTCTGATCATTGTTTAGGTTGTTGGTAGCTTGGTCCAATGCCAAAACA
The DNA here is from genome assembly GCF_029633865.1 of Lampris incognitus. Classification (NCBI taxonomy): domain Eukaryota; kingdom Metazoa; phylum Chordata; class Actinopteri; order Lampriformes; family Lampridae; genus Lampris; species Lampris incognitus. Next base: position 49,485,410 of record NC_079213.1, on the reverse strand, counting down.
CAGTGAAATCTTTTTATGGCTTTAAACGCGTTTTCTCCTCGAGAGAAACATGATTTCACTAAAAACGTTATAGTTTAAACACGCCTGTTGTACATGTCTGCAAACACTCTCAGAGCCTTAAAGTAGGGTTTTCACCAATGTGTTTTTTGGTGAGAAACCTTCTATTTCAAGGTTCTGTGCGTTTTCAGACACGTACAATATGTATTTTTTGTGTTTCTGATGAAATCCGTCCTTTTAATGCATTTTCTCACAGAAAATGAGTCTCTCACCATGGGAAAATGGCTTTCTTGAAAAAGCATATTGTGGTCGAGAAATGGTGTTTTAAACAATAAAAACGACTCCCGGCCTTATTTAGTTCACATTTTTACTTTTGGTAACCTAGCCCGTATTCATAACGCACTAAACCTTTTTATCGCGTTAAACGCCTTTTCTCGAGAAGAAAAGCACAATTTCATCAAAAACAAACAAAACAAGAAAAATGAATCTATTCAACAAGTCTGCAACACATCCTTAAGAGTTACATGATTTCACCCAATGTCAATGTGTAATTTCTCCAGTTCTGATCATTGTTTAGGTTGTTGGTAGCTTGGTCCAATGCCAAAACACAGTGAAATCTTTTTATGGCTTTAAACGCGTTTTCTCCTCGAGAGAAACATGTTTTCACTAAAAACGTTATAGTTTAAACATGCCTGTTGTACATGTCTGCAAACACTCAGAGCCTTAAAGTAGGGTTTTCACCAATGTGTTTTTTGGTGAGAAACCTTCTATTTCAAAGGTTCTGTGCGTTTTCAGACATGTTCAGTATGTATTTTTTGTGTTTCTGATGAAATCCCTCCTTTTAATGCATTTTCTCACAGAAAATTAGTCTCTTGCCATGGCAAAATGGCTTTTTTGAAAACGCATATTGTGGTCGAGAAATGGTGTTTTAAACAATAAAAACGACTCCCGGCCTTATTTAGTTCACATTTTTACTTTTGGTAACCTAGCCCGTATTCATAACGCACTAAACCTTTTTATCGCGTTAAACGACTTTTCTCGACAAGAAAAGCACAATTTCATCAAAAACAAACAAAACAAGAAAAATGAATCTATTCAACAAGTCTGCAACACATCCTTAAGAGTTACATGATTTCACCCAATGTCAATGTGTAATTTCTCCAGTTCTGATCATTGTTTAGGTTGTTGGTAGCTTGGTCCAATGCCAAAACACAGTGAAATCTCTTTATGGCTTTAAACGCGTTTTCTCCTCGAGAAAAACATGATTTCACTAAAAACGATATAGTTCAAACATGCCTGTTGTAACTGTCTGCAAACACTCAGAGCCTTAAAGTAGGGTTTTCACCAATGTGTTTTTTGGTGAGAAACCTTCTATTTCAAAGGTTCTGTGCGTTTTCAGACATGTTCAGTATGTATTTTTTGTGTTTCTGATGAAATCCCTCCTTTTAATGCATTTTCTCACTGAAAATGAGTCTCTCACCATGGGAAAATGGCTTTCTTGAAAAAGCATATTGTGGTCGAGAAATGGTGTTTTAAACAATAAAAACGACTCCCGGCCTTATTTAGTTCACATTTTTACTTTTGGTAACCTAGCCCGTATTCATAACGCACTAAACCTTTTTATCGCGTTAAACGACTTTTCTCGACAACAAAAGCACAATTTCATCAAAAACAAACAAAACAAGAAAAATGAATCTATTCAACAAGTCTGCAACACATCCTTAAGAGTTACATGATTTCACCCAATGTCAATGTGTAATTTCTCCAGTTCTGATCATTGTTTAGGTTGTTGGTAGCTTGGTCCAATGCCAAAACACAGTGAAATCTTTTTATGGCTTTAAACGCGTTTTCTCCTCGAGAGAAACATGATTTCACTAAAAACGTTATAGTTTAAACACGCCTGTTGTACATGTCTGCAAACACTCAGAGCCTTAAAGTAGGGTTTTCACCAATGTGTTTTTTGGTGAGAAACCTTCTATTTCAAGGTTCTGTGCGTTTTCAGACACGTACAATATGTATTTTTTGTGTTTCTGATGAAATCCCTCCTTTTAATGCATTTTCTCACTGAAAATGAGTCTCTCACCATGGGAAAATGGCTTTCTTGAAAAAGCATATTGTGGTCGAGAAATGGTGTTTTAAACAATAAAAACGACTCCCGGCCTTATTTAGTTCACATTTTTACTTTTGGTAACCTAGCCCGTATTCATAACGCACTAAACCTTTTTATCGCGTTAAACGCCTTTTCTCGACAAGAAAAGCACAATTTCATCAAAAACAAACAAAACAAGAAAAATGAATCTATTCAACAAGTCTGCAACACATCCTTAAGAGTTACATGATTTCACCCAATGTCAATGTGTAATTTCTCCAGTTCTGATCATTGTTTAGGTTGTTGGTAGCTTGGTCCAATGCCAAAACACAGTGAAATCTTTTTATGGCTTTAAACGCGTTTTCTCCTCGAGAGAAACATGTTTTCACTAAAAACGTTATAGTTTAAACATGCCTGTTGTACATGTCTGCAAACACTCAGAGCCTTAAAGTAGGGTTTTCACCAATGTGTTTTTTGGTGAGAAACCTTCTATTTCAAAGGTTCTGTGCGTTTTCAGACATGTTCAGTATGTATTTTTTGTGTTTCTGATGAAATCCCTCCTTTTAATGCATTTTCTCACAGAAAATTAGTCTCTTGCCATGGCAAAATGGCTTTCTTGAAAAAGCATATTGTGGTCGAGAAATGGTGTTTTAAACAATAAAAACGACTCCCGGCCTTATTTAGTTCACATTTTTACTTTTGGTAACCTAGCCCGTATTCATAACGCACTAAACCTTTTTATCGCGTTAAACGACTTTTCTCGACAACAAAAGCACAATTTCATCAAAAACAAACAAAACAAGAAAAATGAATCTATTCAACAAGTCTGCAACACATCCTTAAGAGTTACATGATTTCACCCAATGTCAATGTGTAATTTCTCCAGTTCTGATCATTGTTTAGGTTGTTGGTAGCTTGGTCCAATGCCAAAACACAGTGAAATCTCTTTATGGCTTTAAACGCGTTTTCTCCTCGAGAAAAACATGATTTCACTAAAAACGATATAGTTCAAACATGCCTGTTGTAACTGTCTGCAAACACTCAGAGCCTTAAAGTAGGGTTTTCACCAATGTGTTTTTTGGTGAGAAACCTTCTATTTCAAAGGTTCTGTGCGTTTTCAGACATGTTCAGTATGTATTTTTTGTGTTTCTGATGAAATCCCTCCTTTTAATGCATTTTCTCACTGAAAATGAGTCTCTCACCATGGGAAAATGGCTTTCTTGAAAAAGCATATTGTGGTCGAGAAATGGTGTTTTAAACAATAAAAACGACTCCCGGCCTTATTTAGTTCACATTTTTACTTTTGGTAACCTAGCCCGTATTCATAACGCACTAAACCTTTTTATCGCGTTAAACGACTTTTCTCGACAACAAAAGCACAATTTCATCAAAAACAAACAAAACAAGAAAAATGAATCTATTCAACAAGTCTGCAACACATCCTTAAGAGTTACATGATTTCACCCAATGTCAATGTGTAATTTCTCCAGTTCTGATCATTGTTTAGGTTGTTGGTAGCTTGGTCCAATGCCAAAACACAGTGAAATCTTTTTATGGCTTTAAACGCGTTTTCTCCTCGAGAGAAACATGATTTCACTAAAAACGTTATAGTTTAAACACGCCTGTTGTACATGTCTGCAAACACTCAGAGCCTTAAAGTAGGGTTTTCACCAATGTGTTTTTTGGTGAGAAACCTTCTATTTCAAGGTTCTGTGCGTTTTCAGACACGTACAATATGTATTTTTTGTGTTTCTGATGAAATCCCTCCTTTTAATGCATTTTCTCACTGAAAATGAGTCTCTCACCATGGGAAAATGGCTTTCTTGAAAAAGCATATTGTGGTCGAGAAATGGTGTTTTAAACAATAAAAACGACTCCCGGCCTTATTTAGTTCACATTTTTACTTTTGGTAACCTAGCCCGTATTCATAACGCACTAAACCTTTTTATCGCGTTAAACGCCTTTTCTCGACAACAAAAGCACAATTTCATCAAAAACAAACAAAACAAGAAAAATGAATCTATTCAACAAGTCTGCAACACATCCTTAAGAGTTACATGATTTCACCCAATGTCAATGTGTAATTTCTCCAGTTCTGATCATTGTTTAGGTTGTTGGTAGCTTGGTCCAATGCCAAAACACAGTGAAATCTTTTTATGGCTTTAAACGCGTTTTCTCCTCGAGAGAAACATGATTTCACTAAAAACGTTATAGTTTAAACACGCCTGTTGTACATGTCTGCAAACACTCTCAGAGCCTTAAAGTAGGGTTTTCACCAATGTGTTTTTTGGTGAGAAACCTTCTATTTCAAGGTTCTGTGCGTTTTCAGACACGTACAATATGTATTTTTTGTGTTTCTGATGAAATCCGTCCTTTTAATGCATTTTCTCACAGAAAATGAGTCTCTCACCATGGGAAAATGGCTTTCTTGAAAAAGCATATTGTGGTCGAGAAATGGTGTTTTAAACAATAAAAACGACTCCCGGCCTTATTTAGTTCACATTTTTACTTTTGGTAACCTAGCCCGTATTCATAACGCACTAAACCTTTTTATCGCGTTAAACGCCTTTTCTCGACAACAAAAGCACAATTTCATCAAAAACAAACAAAACAAGAAAAATGAATCTATTCAACAAGTCTGCAACACATCCTTAAGAGTTACATGATTTCACCCAATGTCAATGTGTAATTTCTCCAGTTCTGATCATTGTTTAGGTTGTTGGTAGCTTGGTCCAATGCCAAAACACAGTGAAATCTCTTTATGGCTTTAAACGCGTTTTCTCCTCGAGAAAAACATGATTTCACTAAAAACGATATAGTTCAAACATGCCTGTTGTAACTGTCTGCAAACACTCAGAGCCTTAAAGTAGGGTTTTCACCAATGTGTTTTTTGGTGAGAAACCTTCTATTTCAAAGGTTCTGTGCGTTTTCAGACATGTTCAGTATGTATTTTTTGTGTTTCTGATGAAATCCCTCCTTTTAATGCATTTTCTCACAGAAAATGAGTCTCTCACCATGGGAAAATGGCTTTTTTGAAAACGCATATTCTGGTCGAGAAATGGTGTTTTAAACAATAAAACGACTCCCGGCCTTATTTAGTTCACATTTTTACTTTTGGTAACCTAGCCCGTATTCATAACGCACTAAACCTTTTTATCGCGTTAAACGCCTTTTCTCGACAACAAAAGCACAATTTCATCAAAAACAAACAAAACAAGAAAAATGAATCTATTCAACAAGTCTGCAACACATCCTTAAGAGTTACATGATTTCACCCAATGTCAATGTGTAATTTCTCCAGTTCTGATCATTGTTTAGGTTGTTGGTAGCTTGGTCCAATGCCAAAACACAGTGAAATCTTTTTATGGCTTTAAACGCGTTTTCTCCTCGAGAGAAACATGATTTCACTAAAAACGTTATAGTTTAAACACGCCTGTTGTACATGTCTGCAAACACTCTCAGAGCCTTAAAGTAGGGTTTTCACCAATGTGTTTTTTGGTGAGAAACCTTCTATTTCAAGGTTCTGTGCGTTTTCAGACACGTACAATATGTATTTTTTGTGTTTCTGATGAAATCCGTCCTTTTAATGCATTTTCTCACAGAAAATGAGTCTCTCACCATGGGAAAATGGCTTTCTTGAAAAAGCATATTGTGGTCGAGAAATGGTGTTTTAAACAATAAAAACGACTCCCGGCCTTATTTAGTTCACATTTTTACTTTTGGTAACCTAGCCCGTATTCATAACGCACTAAACCTTTTTATCGCGTTAAACGCCTTTTCTCGAGAAGAAAAGCACAATTTCATCAAAAACAAACAAAACAAGAAAAATGAATCTATTCAACAAGTCTGCAACACATCCTTAAGAGTTACATGATTTCACCCAATGTCAATGTGTAATTTCTCCAGTTCTGATCATTGTTTAGGTTGTTGGTAGCTTGGTCCAATGCCAAAACACAGTGAAATCTTTTTATGGCTTTAAACGCGTTTTCTCCTCGAGAGAAACATGTTTTCACTAAAAACGTTATAGTTTAAACATGCCTGTTGTACATGTCTGCAAACACTCAGAGCCTTAAAGTAGGGTTTTCACCAATGTGTTTTTTGGTGAGAAACCTTCTATTTCAAAGGTTCTGTGCGTTTTCAGACATGTTCAGTATGTATTTTTTGTGTTTCTGATGAAATCCCTCCTTTTAATGCATTTTCTCACAGAAAATTAGTCTCTTGCCATGGCAAAATGGCTTTTTTGAAAACGCATATTGTGGTCGAGAAATGGTGTTTTAAACAATAAAAACGACTCCCGGCCTTATTTAGTTCACATTTTTACTTTTGGTAACCTAGCCCGTATTCATAACGCACTAAACCTTTTTATCGCGTTAAACGACTTTTCTCGACAAGAAAAGCACAATTTCATCAAAAACAAACAAAACAAGAAAAATGAATCTATTCAACAAGTCTGCAACACATCCTTAAGAGTTACATGATTTCACCCAATGTCAATGTGTAATTTCTCCAGTTCTGATCATTGTTTAGGTTGTTGGTAGCTTGGTCCAATGCCAAAACACAGTGAAATCTCTTTATGGCTTTAAACGCGTTTTCTCCTCGAGAAAAACATGATTTCACTAAAAACGATATAGTTCAAACATGCCTGTTGTAACTGTCTGCAAACACTCAGAGCCTTAAAGTAGGGTTTTCACCAATGTGTTTTTTGGTGAGAAACCTTCTATTTCAAAGGTTCTGTGCGTTTTCAGACATGTTCAGTATGTATTTTTTGTGTTTCTGATGAAATCCCTCCTTTTAATGCATTTTCTCACTGAAAATGAGTCTCTCACCATGGGAAAATGGCTTTCTTGAAAAAGCATATTGTGGTCGAGAAATGGTGTTTTAAACAATAAAAACGACTCCCGGCCTTATTTAGTTCACATTTTTACTTTTGGTAACCTAGCCCGTATTCATAACGCACTAAACCTTTTTATCGCGTTAAACGACTTTTCTCGACAACAAAAGCACAATTTCATCAAAAACAAACAAAACAAGAAAAATGAATCTATTCAACAAGTCTGCAACACATCCTTAAGAGTTACATGATTTCACCCAATGTCAATGTGTAATTTCTCCAGTTCTGATCATTGTTTAGGTTGTTGGTAGCTTGGTCCAATGCCAAAACACAGTGAAATCTTTTTATGGCTTTAAACGCGTTTTCTCCTCGAGAGAAACATGATTTCACTAAAAACGTTATAGTTTAAACACGCCTGTTGTACATGTCTGCAAACACTCAGAGCCTTAAAGTAGGGTTTTCACCAATGTGTTTTTTGGTGAGAAACCTTCTATTTCAAGGTTCTGTGCGTTTTCAGACACGTACAATATGTATTTTTTGTGTTTCTGATGAAATCCCTCCTTTTAATGCATTTTCTCACTGAAAATGAGTCTCTCACCATGGGAAAATGGCTTTCTTGAAAAAGCATATTGTGGTCGAGAAATGGTGTTTTAAACAATAAAAACGACTCCCGGCCTTATTTAGTTCACATTTTTACTTTTGGTAACCTAGCCCGTATTCATAACGCACTAAACCTTTTTATCGCGTTAAACGCCTTTTCTCGACAAGAAAAGCACAATTTCATCAAAAACAAACAAAACAAGAAAAATGAATCTATTCAACAAGTCTGCAACACATCCTTAAGAGTTACATGATTTCACCCAATGTCAATGTGTAATTTCTCCAGTTCTGATCATTGTTTAGGTTGTTGGTAGCTTGGTCCAATGCCAAAACACAGTGAAATCTTTTTATGGCTTTAAACGCGTTTTCTCCTCGAGAGAAACATGTTTTCACTAAAAACGTTATAGTTTAAACATGCCTGTTGTACATGTCTGCAAACACTCAGAGCCTTAAAGTAGGGTTTTCACCAATGTGTTTTTTGGTGAGAAACCTTCTATTTCAAAGGTTCTGTGCGTTTTCAGACATGTTCAGTATGTATTTTTTGTGTTTCTGATGAAATCCCTCCTTTTAATGCATTTTCTCACAGAAAATTAGTCTCTTGCCATGGCAAAATGGCTTTCTTGAAAAAGCATATTGTGGTCGAGAAATGGTGTTTTAAACAATAAAAACGACTCCCGGCCTTATTTAGTTCACATTTTTACTTTTGGTAACCTAGCCCGTATTCATAACGCACTAAACCTTTTTATCGCGTTAAACGACTTTTCTCGACAACAAAAGCACAATTTCATCAAAAACAAACAAAACAAGAAAAATGAATCTATTCAACAAGTCTGCAACACATCCTTAAGAGTTACATGATTTCACCCAATGTCAATGTGTAATTTCTCCAGTTCTGATCATTGTTTAGGTTGTTGGTAGCTTGGTCCAATGCCAAAACACAGTGAAATCTCTTTATGGCTTTAAACGCGTTTTCTCCTCGAGAAAAACATGATTTCACTAAAAACGATATAGTTCAAACATGCCTGTTGTAACTGTCTGCAAACACTCAGAGCCTTAAAGTAGGGTTTTCACCAATGTGTTTTTTGGTGAGAAACCTTCTATTTCAAAGGTTCTGTGCGTTTTCAGACATGTTCAGTATGTATTTTTTGTGTTTCTGATGAAATCCCTCCTTTTAATGCATTTTCTCACAGAAAATGAGTCTCTCACCATGGGAAAATGGCTTTTTTGAAAACGCATATTCTGGTCGAGAAATGGTGTTTTAAACAATAAAACGACTCCCGGCCTTATTTAGTTCACATTTTTACTTTTGGTAACCTAGCCCGTATTCATAACGCACTAAACCTTTTTATCGCGTTAAACGCCTTTTCTCGACAACAAAAGCACAATTTCATCAAAAACAAACAAAACAAGAAAAATGAATCTATTCAACAAGTCTGCAACACATCCTTAAGAGTTACATGATTTCACCCAATGTCAATGTGTAATTTCTCCAGTTCTGATCATTGTTTAGGTTGTTGGTAGCTTGGTCCAATGCCAAAACACAGTGAAATCTTTTTATGGCTTTAAACGCGTTTTCTCCTCGAGAGAAACATGATTTCACTAAAAACGTTATAGTTTAAACACGCCTGTTGTACATGTCTGCAAACACTCTCAGAGCCTTAAAGTAGGGTTTTCACCAATGTGTTTTTTGGTGAGAAACCTTCTATTTCAAGGTTCTGTGCGTTTTCAGACACGTACAATATGTATTTTTTGTGTTTCTGATGAAATCCGTCCTTTTAATGCATTTTCTCACAGAAAATGAGTCTCTCACCATGGGAAAATGGCTTTCTTGAAAAAGCATATTGTGGTCGAGAAATGGTGTTTTAAACAATAAAAACGACTCCCGGCCTTATTTAGTTCACATTTTTACTTTTGGTAACCTAGCCCGTATTCATAACGCACTAAACCTTTTTATCGCGTTAAACGACTTTTCTCGACAACAAAAGCACAATTTCATCAAAAACAAACAAAACAAGAAAAATGAATCTATTCAACAAGTCTGCAACACATCCTTAAGAGTTACATGATTTCACCCAATGTCAATGTGTAATTTCTCCAGTTCTGATCATTGTTTAGGTTGTTGGTAGCTTGGTCCAATGCCAAAACACAGTGAAATCTTTTTATGGCTTTAAACGCGTTTTCTCCTCGAGAGAAACATGATTTCACTAAAAACGTTATAGTTTAAACACGCCTGTTGTACATGTCTGCAAACACTCTCAGAGCCTTAAAGTAGGGTTTTCACCAATGTGTTTTTTGGTGAGAAACCTTCTATTTCAAGGTTCTGTGCGTTTTCAGACACGTACAATATGTATTTTTTGTGTTTCTGATGAAATCCGTCCTTTTAATGCATTTTCTCACAGAAAATGAGTCTCTCACCATGGGAAAATGGCTTTCTTGAAAAAGCATATTGTGGTCGAGAAATGGTGTTTTAAACAATAAAAACGACTCCCGGCCTTATTTAGTTCACATTTTTACTTTTGGTAACCTAGCCCGTATTCATAACGCACTAAACCTTTTTATCGCGTTAAACGCCTTTTCTCGAGAAGAAAAGCACAATTTCATCAAAAACAAACAAAACAAGAAAAATGAATCTATTCAACAAGTCTGCAACACATCCTTAAGAGTTACATGATTTCACCCAATGTCAATGTGTAATTTCTCCAGTTCTGATCATTGTTTAGGTTGTTGGTAGCTTGGTCCAATGCCAAAACACAGTGAAATCTTTTTATGGCTTTAAACGCGTTTTCTCCTCGAGAGAAACATGTTTTCACTAAAAACGTTATAGTTTAAACATGCCTGTTGTACATGTCTGCAAACACTCAGAGCCTTAAAGTAGGGTTTTCACCAATGTGTTTTTTGGTGAGAAACCTTCTATTTCAAAGGTTCTGTGCGTTTTCAGACATGTTCAGTATGTATTTTTTGTGTTTCTGATGAAATCCCTCCTTTTAATGCATTTTCTCACAGAAAATTAGTCTCTTGCCATGGCAAAATGGCTTTTTTGAAAACGCATATTGTGGTCGAGAAATGGTGTTTTAAACAATAAAAACGACTCCCGGCCTTATTTAGTTCACATTTTTACTTTTGGTAACCTAGCCCGTATTCATAACGCACTAAACCTTTTTATCGCGTTAAACGACTTTTCTCGACAAGAAAAGCACAATTTCATCAAAAACAAACAAAACAAGAAAAATGAATCTATTCAACAAGTCTGCAACACATCCTTAAGAGTTACATGATTTCACCCAATGTCAATGTGTAATTTCTCCAGTTCTGATCATTGTTTAGGTTGTTGGTAGCTTGGTCCAATGCCAAAACACAGTGAAATCTCTTTATGGCTTTAAACGCGTTTTCTCCTCGAGAAAAACATGATTTCACTAAAAACGATATAGTTCAAACATGCCTGTTGTAACTGTCTGCAAACACTCAGAGCCTTAAAGTAGGGTTTTCACCAATGTGTTTTTTGGTGAGAAACCTTCTATTTCAAAGGTTCTGTGCGTTTTCAGACATGTTCAGTATGTATTTTTTGTGTTTCTGATGAAATCCCTCCTTTTAATGCATTTTCTCACTGAAAATGAGTCTCTCACCATGGGAAAATGGCTTTCTTGAAAAAGCATATTGTGGTCGAGAAATGGTGTTTTAAACAATAAAAACGACTCCCGGCCTTATTTAGTTCACATTTTTACTTTTGGTAACCTAGCCCGTATTCATAACGCACTAAACCTTTTTATCGCGTTAAACGACTTTTCTCGACAACAAAAGCACAATTTCATCAAAAACAAACAAAACAAGAAAAATGAATCTATTCAACAAGTCTGCAACACATCCTTAAGAGTTACATGATTTCACCCAATGTCAATGTGTAATTTCTCCAGTTCTGATCATTGTTTAGGTTGTTGGTAGCTTGGTCCAATGCCAAAACACAGTGAAATCTTTTTATGGCTTTAAACGCGTTTTCTCCTCGAGAGAAACATGATTTCACTAAAAACGTTATAGTTTAAACACGCCTGTTGTACATGTCTGCAAACACTCAGAGCCTTAAAGTAGGGTTTTCACCAATGTGTTTTTTGGTGAGAAACCTTCTATTTCAAGGTTCTGTGCGTTTTCAGACACGTACAATATGTATTTTTTGTGTTTCTGATGAAATCCCTCCTTTTAATGCATTTTCTCACTGAAAATGAGTCTCTCACCATGGGAAAATGGCTTTCTTGAAAAAGCATATTGTGGTCGAGAAATGGTGTTTTAAACAATAAAAACGACTCCCGGCCTTATTTAGTTCACATTTTTACTTTTGGTAACCTAGCCCGTATTCATAACGCACTAAACCTTTTTATCGCGTTAAACGACTTTTCTCGACAAGAAAAGCACAATTTCATCAAAAACAAACAAAACAAGAAAAATGAATCTATTCAACAAGTCTGCAACACATCCTTAAGAGTTACATGATTTCACCCAATGTCAATGTGTAATTTCTCCAGTTCTGATCATTGTTTAGGTTGTTGGTAGCTTGGTCCAATGCCAAAACACAGTGAAATCTCTTTATGGCTTTAAACGCGTTTTCTCCTCGAGAAAAACATGATTTCACTAAAAACGATATAGTTCAAACATGCCTGTTGTAACTGTCTGCAAACACTCAGAGCCTTAAAGTAGGGTTTTCACCAATGTGTTTTTTGGTGAGAAACCTTCTATTTCAAAGGTTCTGTGCGTTTTCAGACATGTTCAGTATGTATTTTTTGTGTTTCTGATGAAATCCCTCCTTTTAATGCATTTTCTCACTGAAAATGAGTCTCTCACCATGGGAAAATGGCTTTCTTGAAAAAGCATATTGTGGTCGAGAAATGGTGTTTTAAACAATAAAAACGACTCCCGGCCTTATTTAGTTCACATTTTTACTTTTGGTAACCTAGCCCGTATTCATAACGCACTAAACCTTTTTATCGCGTTAAACGACTTTTCTCGACAACAAAAGCACAATTTCATCAAAAACAAACAAAACAAGAAAAATGAATCTATTCAACAAGTCTGCAACACATCCTTAAGAGTTACATGATTTCACCCAATGTCAATGTGTAATTTCTCCAGTTCTGATCATTGTTTAGGTTGTTGGTAGCTTGGTCCAATGCCAAAACACAGTGAAATCTTTTTATGGCTTTAAACGCGTTTTCTCCTCGAGAGAAACATGATTTCACTAAAAACGTTATAGTTTAAACACGCCTGTTGTACATGTCTGCAAACACTCAGAGCCTTAAAGTAGGGTTTTCACCAATGTGTTTTTTGGTGAGAAACCTTCTATTTCAAGGTTCTGTGCGTTTTCAGACACGTACAATATGTATTTTTTGTGTTTCTGATGAAATCCCTCCTTTTAATGCATTTTCTCACTGAAAATGAGTCTCTCACCATGGGAAAATGGCTTTCTTGAAAAAGCATATTGTGGTCGAGAAATGGTGTTTTAAACAATAAAAACGACTCCCGGCCTTATTTAGTTCACATTTTTACTTTTGGTAACCTAGCCCGTATTCATAACGCACTAAACCTTTTTATCGCGTTAAACGCCTTTTCTCGACAAGAAAAGCACAATTTCATCAAAAACAAACAAAACAAGAAAAATGAATCTATTCAACAAGTCTGCAACACATCCTTAAGAGTTACATGATTTCACCCAATGTCAATGTGTAATTTCTCCAGTTCTGATCATTGTTTAGGTTGTTGGTAGCTTGGTCCAATGCCAAAACACAGTGAAATCTTTTTATGGCTTTAAACGCGTTTTCTCCTCGAGAGAAACATGTTTTCACTAAAAACGTTATAGTTTAAACATGCCTGTTGTACATGTCTGCAAACACTCAGAGCCTTAAAGTAGGGTTTTCACCAATGTGTTTTTTGGTGAGAAACCTTCTATTTCAAAGGTTCTGTGCGTTTTCAGACATGTTCAGTATGTATTTTTTGTGTTTCTGATGAAATCCCTCCTTTTAATGCATTTTCTCACAGAAAATTAGTCTCTTGCCATGGCAAAATGGCTTTCTTGAAAAAGCATATTGTGGTCGAGAAATGGTGTTTTAAACAATAAAAACGACTCCCGGCCTTATTTAGTTCACATTTTTACTTTTGGTAACCTAGCCCGTATTCATAACGCACTAAACCTTTTTATCGCGTTAAACGACTTTTCTCGACAACAAAAGCACAATTTCATCAAAAACAAACAAAACAAGAAAAATGAATCTATTCAACAAGTCTGCAACACATCCTTAAGAGTTACATGATTTCACCCAATGTCAATGTGTAATTTCTCCAGTTCTGATCATTGTTTAGGTTGTTGGTAGCTTGGTCCAATGCCAAAACACAGTGAAATCTCTTTATGGCTTTAAACGCGTTTTCTCCTCGAGAAAAACATGATTTCACTAAAAACGATATAGTTCAAACATGCCTGTTGTAACTGTCTGCAAACACTCAGAGCCTTAAAGTAGGGTTTTCACCAATGTGTTTTTTGGTGAGAAACCTTCTATTTCAAAGGTTCTGTGCGTTTTCAGACATGTTCAGTATGTATTTTTTGTGTTTCTGATGAAATCCCTCCTTTTAATGCATTTTCTCACAGAAAATGAGTCTCTCACCATGGAAAAATGGCTTTTTTGAAAACGCATATTCTGGTCGAGAAATGGTGTTTTAAACAATAAAACGACTCCCGGCCTTATTTAGTTCACATTTTTACTTTTGGTAACCTAGCCCGTATTCATAACGCACTAAACCTTTTTATCGCGTTAAACGCCTTTTCTCGACAACAAAAGCACAATTTCATCAAAAACAAACAAAACAAGAAAAATGAATCTATTCAACAAGTCTGCAACACATCCTTAAGAGTTACATGATTTCACCCAATGTCAATGTGTAATTTCTCCAGTTCTGATCATTGTTTAGGTTGTTGGTAGCTTGGTCCAATGCCAAAACACAGTGAAATCTTTTTATGGCTTTAAACGCGTTTTCTCCTCGAGAGAAACATGATTTCACTAAAAACGTTATAGTTTAAACACGCCTGTTGTACATGTCTGCAAACACTCTCAGAGCCTTAAAGTAGGGTTTTCACCAATGTGTTTTTTGGTGAGAAACCTTCTATTTCAAGGTTCTGTGCGTTTTCAGACACGTACAATATGTATTTTTTGTGTTTCTGATGAAATCCCTCCTTTTCATGCATTTTCTCACAGAAAATGAGTCTCTCACCATGGGAAAATGGCTTTCTTGAAAAAGCATATTGTGGTCGAGAAATGGTGTTTTAAACAATAAAAACGACTCCCGGCCTTATTTAGTTCACATTTTTACTTTTGGTAACCTAGCCCGTATTCATAACGCACTAAACCTTTTTATCGCGTTAAACGACTTTTCTCGACAACAAAAGCACAATTTCATCAAAAACAAACAAAACAAGAAAAATGAATCTATTCAACAAGTCTGCAACACATCCTTAAGAGTTACATGATTTCACCCAATGTCAATGTGTAATTTCTCCAGTTCTGATCATTGTTTAGGTTGTTGGTAGCTTGGTCCAATGCCAAAACACAGTGAAATCTTTTTATGGCTTTAAACGCGTTTTCTCCTCGAGAGAAACATGATTTCACTAAAAACGTTATAGTTTAAACACGCCTGTTGTACATGTCTGCAAACACTCTCAGAGCCTTAAAGTAGGGTTTTCACCAATGTGTTTTTTGGTGAGAAACCTTCTATTTCAAGGTTCTGTGCGTTTTCAGACACGTACAATATGTATTTTTTGTGTTTCTGATGAAATCCGTCCTTTTAATGCATTTTCTCACAGAAAATGAGTCTCTCACCATGGGAAAATGGCTTTCTTGAAAAAGCATATTGTGGTCGAGAAATGGTGTTTTAAACAATAAAACGACTCCCGGCCTTATTTAGTTCACATTTTTACTTTTGGTAACCTAGCCCGTATTCATAACGCACTAAACCTTTTTATCGCGTTAAACGCCTTTTCTCGACAACAAAAGCACAATTTCATCAAAAACAAACAAAACAAGAAAAATGAATCTATTCAACAAGTCTGCAACACATCCTTAAGAGTTACATGATTTCACCCAATGTCAATGTGTAATTTCTCCAGTTCTGATCATTGTTTAGGTTGTTGGTAGCTTGGTCCAATGCCAAAACACAGTGAAATCTTTTTATGGCTTTAAACGCGTTTTCTCCTCGAGAGAAACATGATTTCACTAAAAACGTTATAGTTTAAACACGCCTGTTGTACATGTCTGCAAACACTCTCAGAGCCTTAAAGTAGGGTTTTCACCAATGTGTTTTTTGGTGAGAAACCTTCTATTTCAAGGTTCTGTGCGTTTTCAGACACGTACAATATGTATTTTTTGTGTTTCTGATGAAATCCGTCCTTTTAATGCATTTTCTCACAGAAAATGAGTCTCTCACCATGGGAAAATGGCTTTCTTGAAAAAGCATATTGTGGTCGAGAAATGGTGTTTTAAACAATAAAAACGACTCCCGGCCTTATTTAGTTCACATTTTTACTTTTGGTAACCTAGCCCGTATTCATAACGCACTAAACCTTTTTATCGCGTTAAACGCCTTTTCTCGAGAAGAAAAGCACAATTTCATCAAAAACAAACAAAACAAGAAAAATGAATCTATTCAACAAGTCTGCAACACATCCTTAAGAGTTACATGATTTCACCCAATGTCAATGTGTAATTTCTCCAGTTCTGATCATTGTTTAGGTTGTTGGTAGCTTGGTCCAATGCCAAAACACAGTGAAATCTTTTTATGGCTTTAAACGCGTTTTCTCCTCGAGAGAAACATGTTTTCACTAAAAACGTTATAGTTTAAACATGCCTGTTGTACATGTCTGCAAACACTCAGAGCCTTAAAGTAGGGTTTTCACCAATGTGTTTTTTGGTGAGAAACCTTCTATTTCAAAGGTTCTGTGCGTTTTCAGACATGTTCAGTATGTATTTTTTGTGTTTCTGATGAAATCCCTCCTTTTAATGCATTTTCTCACAGAAAATTAGTCTCTTGCCATGGCAAAATGGCTTTTTTGAAAACGCATATTGTGGTCGAGAAATGGTGTTTTAAACAATAAAAACGACTCCCGGCCTTATTTAGTTCACATTTTTACTTTTGGTAACCTAGCCCGTATTCATAACGCACTAAACCTTTTTATCGCGTTAAACGACTTTTCTCGACAAGAAAAGCACAATTTCATCAAAAACAAACAAAACAAGAAAAATGAATCTATTCAACAAGTCTGCAACACATCCTTAAGAGTTACATGATTTCACCCAATGTCAATGTGTAATTTCTCCAGTTCTGATCATTGTTTAGGTTGTTGGTAGCTTGGTCCAATGCCAAAACACAGTGAAATCTCTTTATGGCTTTAAACGCGTTTTCTCCTCGAGAAAAACATGATTTCACTAAAAACGATATAGTTCAAACATGCCTGTTGTAACTGTCTGCAAACACTCAGAGCCTTAAAGTAGGGTTTTCACCAATGTGTTTTTTGGTGAGAAACCTTCTATTTCAAAGGTTCTGTGCGTTTTCAGACATGTTCAGTATGTATTTTTTGTGTTTCTGATGAAATCCCTCCTTTTAATGCATTTTCTCACTGAAAATGAGTCTCTCACCATGGGAAAATGGCTTTCTTGAAAAAGCATATTGTGGTCGAGAAATGGTGTTTTAAACAATAAAAACGACTCCCGGCCTTATTTAGTTCACATTTTTACTTTTGGTAACCTAGCCCGTATTCATAACGCACTAAACCTTTTTATCGCGTTAAACGACTTTTCTCGACAACAAAAGCACAATTTCATCAAAAACAAACAAAACAAGAAAAATGAATCTATTCAACAAGTCTGCAACACATCCTTAAGAGTTACATGATTTCACCCAATGTCAATGTGTAATTTCTCCAGTTCTGATCATTGTTTAGGTTGTTGGTAGCTTGGTCCAATGCCAAAACACAGTGAAATCTTTTTATGGCTTTAAACGCGTTTTCTCCTCGAGAGAAACATGTTTTCACTAAAAACGTTATAGTTTAAACATGCCTGTTGTACATGTCTGCAAACACTCAGAGCCTTAAAGTAGGGTTTTCACCAATGTGTTTTTTGGTGAGAAACCTTCTATTTCAAAGGTTCTGTGCGTTTTCAGACATGTTCAGTATGTATTTTTTGTGTTTCTGATGAAATCCCTCCTTTTAATGCATTTTCTCACAGAAAATTAGTCTCTTGCCATGGCAAAATGGCTTTCTTGAAAAAGCATATTGTGGTCGAGAAATGGTGTTTTAAACAATAAAAACGACTCCCGGCCTTATTTAGTTCACATTTTTACTTTTGGTAACCTAGCCCGTATTCATAACGCACTAAACCTTTTTATCGCGTTAAACGACTTTTCTCGACAACAAAAGCACAATTTCATCAAAAACAAACAAAACAAGAAAAATGAATCTATTCAACAAGTCTGCAACACATCCTTAAGAGTTACATGATTTCACCCAATGTCAATGTGTAATTTCTCCAGTTCTGATCATTGTTTAGGTTGTTGGTAGCTTGGTCCAATGCCAAAACACAGTGAAATCTCTTTATGGCTTTAAACGCGTTTTCTCCTCGAGAAAAACATGATTTCACTAAAAACGATATAGTTCAAACATGCCTGTTGTAACTGTCTGCAAACACTCAGAGCCTTAAAGTAGGGTTTTCACCAATGTGTTTTTTGGTGAGAAACCTTCTATTTCAAAGGTTCTGTGCGTTTTCAGACATGTTCAGTATGTATTTTTTGTGTTTCTGATGAAATCCCTCCTTTTAATGCATTTTCTCACAGAAAATGAGTCTCTCACCATGGGAAAATGGCTTTTTTGAAAACGCATATTCTGGTCGAGAAATGGTGTTTTAAACAATAAAACGACTCCCGGCCTTATTTAGTTCACATTTTTACTTTTGGTAACCTAGCCCGTATTCATAACGCACTAAACCTTTTTATCGCGTTAAACGCCTTTTCTCGACAACAAAAGCACAATTTCATCAAAAACAAACAAAACAAGAAAAATGAATCTATTCAACAAGTCTGCAACACATCCTTAAGAGTTACATGATTTCACCCAATGTCAATGTGTAATTTCTCCAGTTCTGATCATTGTTTAGGTTGTTGGTAGCTTGGTCCAATGCCAAAACACAGTGAAATCTTTTTATGGCTTTAAACGCGTTTTCTCCTCGAGAGAAACATGATTTCACTAAAAACGTTATAGTTTAAACACGCCTGTTGTACATGTCTGCAAACACTCTCAGAGCCTTAAAGTAGGGTTTTCACCAATGTGTTTTTTGGTGAGAAACCTTCTATTTCAAGGTTCTGTGCGTTTTCAGACACGTACAATATGTATTTTTTGTGTTTCTGATGAAATCCGTCCTTTTAATGCATTTTCTCACAGAAAATGAGTCTCTCACCATGGGAAAATGGCTTTCTTGAAAAAGCATATTGTGGTCGAGAAATGGTGTTTTAAACAATAAAAACGACTCCCGGCCTTATTTAGTTCACATTTTTACTTTTGGTAACCTAGCCCGTATTCATAACGCACTAAACCTTTTTATCGCGTTAAACGACTTTTCTCGACAACAAAAGCACAATTTCATCAAAAACAAACAAAACAAGAAAAATGAATCTATTCAACAAGTCTGCAACACATCCTTAAGAGTTACATGATTTCACCCAATGTCAATGTGTAATTTCTCCAGTTCTGATCATTGTTTAGGTTGTTGGTAGCTTGGTCCAATGCCAAAACACAGTGAAATCTTTTTATGGCTTTAAACGCGTTTTCTCCTCGAGAGAAACATGATTTCACTAAAAACGTTATAGTTTAAACACGCCTGTTGTACATGTCTGCAAACACTCTCAGAGCCTTAAAGTAGGGTTTTCACCAATGTGTTTTTTGGTGAGAAACCTTCTATTTCAAGGTTCTGTGCGTTTTCAGACACGTACAATATGTATTTTTTGTGTTTCTGATGAAATCCGTCCTTTTAATGCATTTTCTCACAGAAAATGAGTCTCTCACCATGGGAAAATGGCTTTCTTGAAAAAGCATATTGTGGTCGAGAAATGGTGTTTTAAACAATAAAACGACTCCCGGCCTTATTTAGTTCACATTTTTACTTTTGGTAACCTAGCCCGTATTCATAACGCACTAAACCTTTTTATCGCGTTAAACGCCTTTTCTCGACAACAAAAGCACAATTTCATCAAAAACAAACAAAACAAGAAAAATGAATCTATTCAACAAGTCTGCAACACATCCTTAAGAGTTACATGATTTCACCCAATGTCAATGTGTAATTTCTCCAGTTCTGATCATTGTTTAGGTTGTTGGTAGCTTGGTCCAATGCCAAAACACAGTGAAATCTTTTTATGGCTTTAAACGCGTTTTCTCCTCGAGAGAAACATGATTTCACTAAAAACGTTATAGTTTAAACACGCCTGTTGTACATGTCTGCAAACACTCTCAGAGCCTTAAAGTAGGGTTTTCACCAATGTGTTTTTTGGTGAGAAACCTTCTATTTCAAGGTTCTGTGCGTTTTCAGACACGTACAATATGTATTTTTTGTGTTTCTGATGAAATCCGTCCTTTTAATGCATTTTCTCACAGAAAATGAGTCTCTCACCATGGGAAAATGGCTTTCTTGAAAAAGCATATTGTGGTCGAGAAATGGTGTTTTAAACAATAAAAACGACTCCCGGCCTTATTTAGTTCACATTTTTACTTTTGGTAACCTAGCCCGTATTCATAACGCACTAAACCTTTTTATCGCGTTAAACGACTTTTCTCGACAACAAAAGCACAATTTCATCAAAAACAAACAAAACAAGAAAAATGAATCTATTCAACAAGTCTGCAACACATCCTTAAGAGTTACATGATTTCACCCAATGTCAATGTGTAATTTCTCCAGTTCTGATCATTGTTTAGGTTGTTGGTAGCTTGGTCCAATGCCAAAACACAGTGAAATCTTTTTATGGCTTTAAACGCGTTTTCTCCTCGAGAGAAACATGATTTCACTAAAAACGTTATAGTTTAAACACGCCTGTTGTACATGTCTGCAAACACTCTCAGAGCCTTAAAGTAGGGTTTTCACCAATGTGTTTTTTGGTGAGAAACCTTCTATTTCAAGGTTCTGTGCGTTTTCAGACACGTACAATATGTATTTTTTGTGTTTCTGATGAAATCCGTCCTTTTAATGCATTTTCTCACAGAAAATGAGTCTCTCACCATGGGAAAATGGCTTTCTTGAAAAAGCATATTGTGGTCGAGAAATGGTGTTTTAAACAATAAAACGACTCCCGGCCTTATTTAGTTCACATTTTTACTTTTGGTAACCTAGCCCGTATTCATAACGCACTAAACCTTTTTATCGCGTTAAACGCCTTTTCTCGACAACAAAAGCACAATTTCATCAAAAACAAACAAAACAAGAAAAATGAATCTATTCAACAAGTCTGCAACACATCCTTAAGAGTTACATGATTTCACCCAATGTCAATGTGTAATTTCTCCAGTTCTGATCATTGTTTAGGTTGTTGGTAGCTTGGTCCAATGCCAAAACACAGTGAAATCTTTTTATGGCTTTAAACGCGTTTTCTCCTCGAGAGAAACATGATTTCACTAAAAACGTTATAGTTTAAACACGCCTGTTGTACATGTCTGCAAACACTCTCAGAGCCTTAAAGTAGGGTTTTCACCAATGTGTTTTTTGGTGAGAAACCTTCTATTTCAAGGTTCTGTGCGTTTTCAGACACGTACAATATGTATTTTTTGTGTTTCTGATGAAATCCGTCCTTTTAATGCATTTTCTCACAGAAAATGAGTCTCTCACCATGGGAAAATGGCTTTCTTGAAAAAGCATATTGTGGTCGAGAAATGGTGTTTTAAACAATAAAAACGACTCCCGGCCTTATTTAGTTCACATTTTTACTTTTGGTAACCTAGCCCGTATTCATAACGCACTAAACCTTTTTATCGCGTTAAACGCCTTTTCTCGAGAAGAAAAGCACAATTTCATCAAAAACAAACAAAACAAGAAAAATGAATCTATTCAACAAGTCTGCAACACATCCTTAAGAGTTACATGATTTCACCCAATGTCAATGTGTAATTTCTCCAGTTCTGATCATTGTTTAGGTTGTTGGTAGCTTGGTCCAATGCCAAAACACAGTGAAATCTTTTTATGGCTTTAAACGCGTTTTCTCCTCGAGAGAAACATGTTTTCACTAAAAACGTTATAGTTTAAACATGCCTGTTGTACATGTCTGCAAACACTCAGAGCCTTAAAGTAGGGTTTTCACCAATGTGTTTTTTGGTGAGAAACCTTCTATTTCAAAGGTTCTGTGCGTTTTCAGACATGTTCAGTATGTATTTTTTGTGTTTCTGATGAAATCCCTCCTTTTAATGCATTTTCTCACAGAAAATTAGTCTCTTGCCATGGCAAAATGGCTTTTTTGAAAACGCATATTGTGGTCGAGAAATGGTGTTTTAAACAATAAAAACGACTCCCGGCCTTATTTAGTTCACATTTTTACTTTTGGTAACCTAGCCCGTATTCATAACGCACTAAACCTTTTTATCGCGTTAAACGACTTTTCTCGACAAGAAAAGCGCACAATTTCATCAAAAACAAACAAAACAAGAAAAATGAATCTATTCAACAAGTCTGCAAACACATCCTTAAGAGTTACATGATTTCACCCAATGTCAATGTGTAATTTCTCCAGTTCTGATCATTGTTTAGGTTGTTGGTAGCTTGGTCCAATGCAAAACACAGTGAAATCTCTTTATGGCTTTAAACGCGTTTTCTCCTCGAGAAAACATGATTTCACTAAAAACGATATAGTTCAAACATGCCTGTTGTAACTGTCTGCAAACCACTCAGAGCCTTAAAGTAGGGTTTTCACCAATGTGTTTTTTGGTGAGAAACCTTCTATTTCAAAGGTTCTGTGCGTTTTCAGACATGTTCAGTATGTATTTTTTGTGTTTCTGATGAAATCCCTCCTTTTAATGCATTTTCTCACTGAAAATGAGTCTCTCACCATGGGAAAATGGCTTTCTTGAAAAAGCATATTGTGGTCAGAGAAATGGTGTTTTAAACAATAAAAACGACTCCCGGCCTTATTTAGTTCACATTTTTACTTTATGGTAACCTAGCCCGTATTCATAACGCACTAAACCTTTTTATCGCGTTAAACGACTTTTCTCGACAACAAAGCACAATTTCATCAAAAACAAACAAAACAAGAAAAATGAATCTATTCAACAAGTCTGCAACACATCCTTAAGAGTTACATGATTTCACCCAATGTCAATGTGTAATTTCTCCAGTTCTGATCATTGTTTAGGTTGTTGGTAGCTTGGTCCAATGCCAAAACACAGTGAAATCTTTTTATGGCTTTAAACGCGTTTTCTCCTCGAGAGAAACATGATTTCACTAAAAACGTTATAGTTTAAACACGCCTGTTGTACATGTCTGCAAACACTCAGAGCCTTAAAGTAGGGTTTTCACCAATGTGTTTTTTGGTGAGAAACCTTCTATTTCAAGGTTCTGTGCGTTTTCAGACACGTACAATATGTATTTTTTGTGTTTCTGATGAAATCCCTCCTTTTAATGCATTTTCTCACTGAAAATGAGTCTCTCACCATGGGAAAATGGCTTTCTTGAAAAAGCATATTGTGGTCGAGAAATGGTGTTTTAAACAATAAAAACGACTCCCGGCCTTATTTAGTTCACATTTTTACTTTTGGTAACCTAGCCCGTATTCATAACGCACTAAACCTTTTTATCGCGTTAAACGCCTTTTCTCGACAACAAAAGCACAATTTCATCAAAAACAAACAAAACAAGAAAAATGAATCTATTCAACAAGTCTGCAACACATCCTTAAGAGTTACATGATTTCACCCAATGTCAATGTGTAATTTCTCCAGTTCTGATCATTGTTTAGGTTGTTGGTAGCTTGGTCCAATGCCAAAACACAGTGAAATCTTTTTATGGCTTTAAACGCGTTTTCTCCTCGAGAGAAACATGATTTCACTAAAAACGTTATAGTTTAAACACGCCTGTTGTACATGTCTGCAAACACTCTCAGAGCCTTAAAGTAGGGTTTTCACCAATGTGTTTTTTGGTGAGAAACCTTCTATTTCAAGGTTCTGTGCGTTTTCAGACACGTACAATATGTATTTTTTGTGTTTCTGATGAAATCCGTCCTTTTAATGCATTTTCTCACAGAAAATGAGTCTCTCACCATGGGAAAATGGCTTTCTTGAAAAAGCATATTGTGGTCGAGAAATGGTGTTTTAAACAATAAAAACGACTCCCGGCCTTATTTAGTTCACATTTTTACTTTTGGTAACCTAGCCCGTATTCATAACGCACTAAACCTTTTTATCGCGTTAAACGACTTTTCTCGACAACAAAAGCACAATTTCATCAAAAACAAACAAAACAAGAAAAATGAATCTATTCAACAAGTCTGCAACACATCCTTAAGAGTTACATGATTTCACCCAATGTCAATGTGTAATTTCTCCAGTTCTGATCATTGTTTAGGTTGTTGGTAGCTTGGTCCAATGCCAAAACACAGTGAAATCTCTTTATGGCTTTAAACGCGTTTTCTCCTCGAGAAAAACATGATTTCACTAAAAACGATATAGTTCAAACATGCCTGTTGTAACTGTCTGCAAACACTCAGAGCCTTAAAGTAGGGTTTTCACCAATGTGTTTTTTGGTGAGAAACCTTCTATTTCAAAGGTTCTGTGCGTTTTCAGACATGTTCAGTATGTATTTTTTGTGTTTCTGATGAAATCCCTCCTTTTAATGCATTTTCTCACAGAAAATGAGTCTCTCACCATGGGAAAATGGCTTTTTTGAAAACGCATATTCTGGTCGAGAAATGGTGTTTTAAACAATAAAACGACTCCCGGCCTTATTTAGTTCACATTTTTACTTTTGGTAACCTAGCCCGTATTCATAACGCACTAAACCTTTTTATCGCGTTAAACGCCTTTTCTCGACAACAAAAGCACAATTTCATCAAAAACAAACAAAACAAGAAAAATGAATCTATTCAACAAGTCTGCAACACATCCTTAAGAGTTACATGATTTCACCCAATGTCAATGTGTAATTTCTCCAGTTCTGATCATTGTTTAGGTTGTTGGTAGCTTGGTCCAATGCCAAAACACAGTGAAATCTTTTTATGGCTTTAAACGCGTTTTCTCCTCGAGAGAAACATGATTTCACTAAAAACGTTATAGTTTAAACACGCCTGTTGTACATGTCTGCAAACACTCTCAGAGCCTTAAAGTAGGGTTTTCACCAATGTGTTTTTTGGTGAGAAACCTTCTATTTCAAGGTTCTGTGCGTTTTCAGACACGTACAATATGTATTTTTTGTGTTTCTGATGAAATCCGTCCTTTTAATGCATTTTCTCACAGAAAATGAGTCTCTCACCATGGGAAAATGGCTTTCTTGAAAAAGCATATTGTGGTCGAGAAATGGTGTTTTAAACAATAAAAACGACTCCCGGCCTTATTTAGTTCACATTTTTACTTTTGGTAACCTAGCCCGTATTCATAACGCACTAAACCTTTTTATCGCGTTAAACGCCTTTTCTCGAGAAGAAAAGCACAATTTCATCAAAAACAAACAAAACAAGAAAAATGAATCTATTCAACAAGTCTGCAACACATCCTTAAGAGTTACATGATTTCACCCAATGTCAATGTGTAATTTCTCCAGTTCTGATCATTGTTTAGGTTGTTGGTAGCTTGGTCCAATGCCAAAACACAGTGAAATCTTTTTATGGCTTTAAACGCGTTTTCTCCTCGAGAGAAACATGTTTTCACTAAAAACGTTATAGTTTAAACATGCCTGTTGTACATGTCTGCAAACACTCAGAGCCTTAAAGTAGGGTTTTCACCAATGTGTTTTTTGGTGAGAAACCTTCTATTTCAAAGGTTCTGTGCGTTTTCAGACATGTTCAGTATGTATTTTTTGTGTTTCTGATGAAATCCCTCCTTTTAATGCATTTTCTCACAGAAAATTAGTCTCTTGCCATGGCAAAATGGCTTTTTTGAAAACGCATATTGTGGTCGAGAAATGGTGTTTTAAACAATAAAAACGACTCCCGGCCTTATTTAGTTCACATTTTTACTTTTGGTAACCTAGCCCGTATTCATAACGCACTAAACCTTTTTATCGCGTTAAACGACTTTTCTCGACAAGAAAAGCACAATTTCATCAAAAACAAACAAAACAAGAAAAATGAATCTATTCAACAAGTCTGCAACACATCCTTAAGAGTTACATGATTTCACCCAATGTCAATGTGTAATTTCTCCAGTTCTGATCATTGTTTAGGTTGTTGGTAGCTTGGTCCAATGCCAAAACACAGTGAAATCTCTTTATGGCTTTAAACGCGTTTTCTCCTCGAGAAAAACATGATTTCACTAAAAACGATATAGTTTAAACACGCCTGTTGTACATGTCTGCAAACACTCAGAGCCTTAAAGTAGGGTTTTCACCAATGTGTTTTTTGGTGAGAAACCTTCTATTTCAAGGTTCTGTGCGTTTTCAGACACGTACAATATGTATTTTTTGTGTTTCTGATGAAATCCCTCCTTTTAATGCATTTTCTCACTGAAAATGAGTCTCTCACCATGGGAAAATGGCTTTCTTGAAAAAGCATATTGTGGTCGAGAAATGGTGTTTTAAACAATAAAAACGACTCCCGGCCTTATTTAGTTCACATTTTTACTTTTGGTAACCTAGCCCGTATTCATAACGCACTAAACCTTTTTATCGCGTTAAACGCCTTTTCTCGACAAGAAAAGCACAATTTCATCAAAAACAAACAAAACAAGAAAAATGAATCTATTCAACAAGTCTGCAACACATCCTTAAGAGTTACATGATTTCACCCAATGTCAATGTGTAATTTCTCCAGTTCTGATCATTGTTTAGGTTGTTGGTAGCTTGGTCCAATGCCAAAACACAGTGAAATCTTTTTATGGCTTTAAACGCGTTTTCTCCTCGAGAGAAACATGTTTTCACTAAAAACGTTATAGTTTAAACATGCCTGTTGTACATGTCTGCAAACACTCAGAGCCTTAAAGTAGGGTTTTCACCAATGTGTTTTTTGGTGAGAAACCTTCTATTTCAAAGGTTCTGTGCGTTTTCAGACATGTTCAGTATGTATTTTTTGTGTTTCTGATGAAATCCCTCCTTTTAATGCATTTTCTCACTGAAAATGAGTCTCTCACCATGGGAAAATGGCTTTCTTGAAAAAGCATATTGTGGTCGAGAAATGGTGTTTTAAACAATAAAAACGACTCCCGGCCTTATTTAGTTCACATTTTTACTTTTGGTAACCTAGCCCGTATTCATAACGCACTAAACCTTTTTATCGCGTTAAACGACTTTTCTCGACAACAAAAGCACAATTTCATCAAAAACAAACAAAACAAGAAAAATGAATCTATTCAACAAGTCTGCAACACATCCTTAAGAGTTACATGATTTCACCCAATGTCAATGTGTAATTTCTCCAGTTCTGATCATTGTTTAGGTTGTTGGTAGCTTGGTCCAATGCCAAAACACAGTGAAATCTTTTTATGGCTTTAAACGCGTTTTCTCCTCGAGAGAAACATGATTTCACTAAAAACGTTATAGTTTAAACACGCCTGTTGTACATGTCTGCAAACACTCAGAGCCTTAAAGTAGGGTTTTCACCAATGTGTTTTTTGGTGAGAAACCTTCTATTTCAAGGTTCTGTGCGTTTTCAGACACGTACAATATGTATTTTTTGTGTTTCTGATGAAATCCCTCCTTTTAATGCATTTTCTCACTGAAAATGAGTCTCTCACCATGGGAAAATGGCTTTCTTGAAAAAGCATATTGTGGTCGAGAAATGGTGTTTTAAACAATAAAAACGACTCCCGGCCTTATTTAGTTCACATTTTTACTTTTGGTAACCTAGCCCGTATTCATAACGCACTAAACCTTTTTATCGCGTTAAACGCCTTTTCTCGACAAGAAAAGCACAATTTCATCAAAAACAAACAAAACAAGAAAAATGAATCTATTCAACAAGTCTGCAACACATCCTTAAGAGTTACATGATTTCACCCAATGTCAATGTGTAATTTCTCCAGTTCTGATCATTGTTTAGGTTGTTGGTAGCTTGGTCCAATGCCAAAACACAGTGAAATCTTTTTATGGCTTTAAACGCGTTTTCTCCTCGAGAGAAACATGTTTTCACTAAAAACGTTATAGTTTAAACATGCCTGTTGTACATGTCTGCAAACACTCAGAGCCTTAAAGTAGGGTTTTCACCAATGTGTTTTTTGGTGAGAAACCTTCTATTTCAAAGGTTCTGTGCGTTTTCAGACATGTTCAGTATGTATTTTTTGTGTTTCTGATGAAATCCCTCCTTTTAATGCATTTTCTCACAGAAAATTAGTCTCTTGCCATGGCAAAATGGCTTTCTTGAAAAAGCATATTGTGGTCGAGAAATGGTGTTTTAAACAATAAAAACGACTCCCGGCCTTATTTAGTTCACATTTTTACTTTTGGTAACCTAGCCCGTATTCATAACGCACTAAACCTTTTTATCGCGTTAAACGACTTTTCTCGACAACAAAAGCACAATTTCATCAAAAACAAACAAAACAAGAAAAATGAATCTATTCAACAAGTCTGCAACACATCCTTAAGAGTTACATGATTTCACCCAATGTCAATGTGTAATTTCTCCAGTTCTGATCATTGTTTAGGTTGTTGGTAGCTTGGTCCAATGCCAAAACACAGTGAAATCTCTTTATGGCTTTAAACGCGTTTTCTCCTCGAGAAAAACATGATTTCACTAAAAACGATATAGTTCAAACATGCCTGTTGTAACTGTCTGCAAACACTCAGAGCCTTAAAGTAGGGTTTTCACCAATGTGTTTTTTGGTGAGAAACCTTCTATTTCAAAGGTTCTGTGCGTTTTCAGACATGTTCAGTATGTATTTTTTGTGTTTCTGATGAAATCCCTCCTTTTAATGCATTTTCTCACAGAAAATGAGTCTCTCACCATGGGAAAATGGCTTTTTTGAAAACGCATATTCTGGTCGAGAAATGGTGTTTTAAACAATAAAACGACTCCCGGCCTTATTTAGTTCACATTTTTACTTTTGGTAACCTAGCCCGTATTCATAACGCACTAAACCTTTTTATCGCGTTAAACGCCTTTTCTCGACAACAAAAGCACAATTTCATCAAAAACAAACAAAACAAGAAAAATGAATCTATTCAACAAGTCTGCAACACATCCTTAAGAGTTACATGATTTCACCCAATGTCAATGTGTAATTTCTCCAGTTCTGATCATTGTTTAGGTTGTTGGTAGCTTGGTCCAATGCCAAAACACAGTGAAATCTTTTTATGGCTTTAAACGCGTTTTCTCCTCGAGAGAAACATGATTTCACTAAAAACGTTATAGTTTAAACACGCCTGTTGTACATGTCTGCAAACACTCTCAGAGCCTTAAAGTAGGGTTTTCACCAATGTGTTTTTTGGTGAGAAACCTTCTATTTCAAGGTTCTGTGCGTTTTCAGACACGTACAATATGTATTTTTTGTGTTTCTGATGAAATCCGTCCTTTTAATGCATTTTCTCACAGAAAATGAGTCTCTCACCATGGGAAAATGGCTTTCTTGAAAAAGCATATTGTGGTCGAGAAATGGTGTTTTAAACAATAAAAACGACTCCCGGCCTTATTTAGTTCACATTTTTACTTTTGGTAACCTAGCCCGTATTCATAACGCACTAAACCTTTTTATCGCGTTAAACGACTTTTCTCGACAACAAAAGCACAATTTCATCAAAAACAAACAAAACAAGAAAAATGAATCTATTCAACAAGTCTGCAACACATCCTTAAGAGTTACATGATTTCACCCAATGTCAATGTGTAATTTCTCCAGTTCTGATCATTGTTTAGGTTGTTGGTAGCTTGGTCCAATGCCAAAACACAGTGAAATCTTTTTATGGCTTTAAACGCGTTTTCTCCTCGAGAGAAACATGATTTCACTAAAAACGTTATAGTTTAAACACGCCTGTTGTACATGTCTGCAAACACTCTCAGAGCCTTAAAGTAGGGTTTTCACCAATGTGTTTTTTGGTGAGAAACCTTCTATTTCAAGGTTCTGTGCGTTTTCAGACACGTACAATATGTATTTTTTGTGTTTCTGATGAAATCCGTCCTTTTAATGCATTTTCTCACAGAAAATGAGTCTCTCACCATGGGAAAATGGCTTTCTTGAAAAAGCATATTGTGGTCGAGAAATGGTGTTTTAAACAATAAAAACGACTCCCGGCCTTATTTAGTTCACATTTTTACTTTTGGTAACCTAGCCCGTATTCATAACGCACTAAACCTTTTTATCGCGTTAAACGCCTTTTCTCGAGAAGAAAAGCACAATTTCATCAAAAACAAACAAAACAAGAAAAATGAATCTATTCAACAAGTCTGCAACACATCCTTAAGAGTTACATGATTTCACCCAATGTCAATGTGTAATTTCTCCAGTTCTGATCATTGTTTAGGTTGTTGGTAGCTTGGTCCAATGCCAAAACACAGTGAAATCTTTTTATGGCTTTAAACGCGTTTTCTCCTCGAGAGAAACATGTTTTCACTAAAAACGTTATAGTTTAAACATGCCTGTTGTACATGTCTGCAAACACTCAGAGCCTTAAAGTAGGGTTTTCACCAATGTGTTTTTTGGTGAGAAACCTTCTATTTCAAAGGTTCTGTGCGTTTTCAGACATGTTCAGTATGTATTTTTTGTGTTTCTGATGAAATCCGTCCTTTTAATGCATTTTCTCACAGAAAATGAGTCTCTCACCATGGGAAAATGGCTTTCTTGAAAAAGCATATTGTGGTCGAGAAATGGTGTTTTAAACAATAAAAACGACTCCCGGCCTTATTTAGTTCACATTTTTACTTTTGGTAACCTAGCCCGTATTCATAACGCACTAAACCTTTTTATCGCGTTAAACGACTTTTCTCGACAACAAAAGCACAATTTCATCAAAAACAAACAAAACAAGAAAAATGAATCTATTCAACAAGTCTGCAACACATCCTTAAGAGTTACATGATTTCACCCAATGTCAATGTGTAATTTCTCCAGTTCTGATCATTGTTTAGGTTGTTGGTAGCTTGGTCCAATGCCAAAACACAGTGAAATCTTTTTATGGCTTTAAACGCGTTTTCTCCTCGAGAGAAACATGTTTTCACTAAAAACGTTATAGTTTAAACATGCCTGTTGTACATGTCTGCAAACACTCAGAGCCTTAAAGTAGGGTTTTCACCAATGTGTTTTTTGGTGAGAAACCTTCTATTTCAAAGGTTCTGTGCGTTTTCAGACATGTTCAGTATGTATTTTTTGTGTTTCTGATGAAATCCCTCCTTTTAATGCATTTTCTCACAGAAAATTAGTCTCTTGCCATGGCAAACTGGCTTTTTTGAAAACGCATATTGTGGTCGAGAAATGGTGTTTTAAACAATAAAAACGACTCCCGGCCTTATTTAGTTCACATTTTTACTTTTGGTAACCTAGCCCGTATTCATAACGCACTAAACCTTTTTATCGCGTTAAACGACTTTTCTCGACAAGAAAAGCACAATTTCATCAAAAACAAACAAAACAAGAAAAATGAATCTATTCAACAAGTCTGCAACACATCCTTAAGAGTTACATGATTTCACCCAATGTCAATGTGTAATTTCTCCAGTTCTGATCATTGTTTAGGTTGTTGGTAGCTTGGTCCAATGCCAAAACACAGTGAAATCTCTTTATGGCTTTAAACGCGTTTTCTCCTCGAGAAAAACATGATTTCACTAAAAACGATATAGTTCAAACATGCCTGTTGTAACTGTCTGCAAACACTCAGAGCCTTAAAGTAGGGTTTTCACCAATGTGTTTTTTGGTGAGAAACCTTCTATTTCAAAGGTTCTGTGCGTTTTCAGACATGTTCAGTATGTATTTTTTGTGTTTCTGATGAAATCCCTCCTTTTAATGCATTTTCTCACTGAAAATGAGTCTCTCACCATGGGAAAATGGCTTTCTTGAAAAAGCATATTGTGGTCGAGAAATGGTGTTTTAAACAATAAAAACGACTCCCGGCCTTATTTAGTTCACATTTTTACTTTTGGTAACCTAGCCCGTATTCATAACGCACTAAACCTTTTTATCGCGTTAAACGACTTTTCTCGACAACAAAAGCACAATTTCATCAAAAACAAACAAAACAAGAAAAATGAATCTATTCAACAAGTCTGCAACACATCCTTAAGAGTTACATGATTTCACCCAATGTCAATGTGTAATTTCTCCATTTCTGATCATTGTTTAGGTTGTTGGTAGCTTGGTCCAATGCCAAAACACAGTGAAATCTTTTTATGGCTTTAAACGCGTTTTCTCCTCGAGAGAAACATGTTTTCACTAAAAACGTTATCGTTTAAACATGCCTGTTGTACATGTCTGCAAACACTCAGAGCCTTAAAGTAGGGTTTTCACCAATGTGTTTTTTGGTGAGAAACCTTCTATTTCAAAGGTTCTGTGCGTTTTCAGACATGTTCAGTATGTATTTTTTGTGTTTTCTGATGAAATCCCTCCTTTTAATGCATTTTCTCACAGAAAATGAGTCTCTCACCATGGGAAAATGGCTTTTTTGAAAACGCATATTGTGGTCGAGAAATGGTGTTTTAAACAATAAAAACGACTCCCGGCCTTATTTAGTTCACATTTTTACTTTTGGTAACCTAGCCCGTATTCATAACGCACTAAACCTTTTTATCGCGTTAAACGACTTTTCTCGACAAGAAAAGCACAATTTCATCAAAAACAAACAAAACAAGAAAAATGAATCTATTCAACAAGTCTGCAACACATCCTTAAGAGTTACATGATTTCACCCAATGTCAATGTGTAATTTCTCCAGTTCTGATCATTGTTTAGGTTGTTGGTAGCTTGGTCCAATGCCAAAACACAGTGAAATCTCTTTATGGCTTTAAACGCGTTTTCTCCTCGAGAAAAACATGATTTCACTAAAAACGATATAGTTCAAACATGCCTGTTGTAACTGTCTGCAAACACTCAGAGCCTTAAAGTAGGGTTTTCACCAATGTGTTTTTTGGTGAGAAACCTTCTATTTCAAAGGTTCTGTGCGTTTTCAGACATGTTCAGTATGTATTTTTTGTGTTTCTGATGAAATCCCTCCTTTTAATGCATTTTCTCACTGAAAATGAGTCTCTCACCATGGGAAAATGGCTTTCTTGAAAAAGCATATTGTGGTCGAGAAATGGTGTTTTAAACAATAAAAACGACTCCCGGCCTTATTTAGTTCACATTTTTACTTTTGGTAACCTAGCCCGTATTCATAACGCACTAAACCTTTTTATCGCGTTAAACGACTTTTCTCGACAACAAAAGCACAATTTCATCAAAAACAAACAAAACAAGAAAAATGAATCTATTCAACAAGTCTGCAACACATCCTTAAGAGTTACATGATTTCACCCAATGTCAATGTGTAATTTCTCCAGTTCTGATCATTGTTTAGGTTGTTGGTAGCTTGGTCCAATGCCAAAACACAGTGAAATCTTTTTATGGCTTTAAACGCGTTTTCTCCTCGAGAGAAACATGATTTCACTAAAAACGTTATAGTTTA
This sequence comes from Lampris incognitus, assembly GCF_029633865.1. Lineage (NCBI taxonomy): Eukaryota > Metazoa > Chordata > Actinopteri > Lampriformes > Lampridae > Lampris > Lampris incognitus. Next base: position 49,452,109 of record NC_079213.1, on the reverse strand, counting down.
AACACGCCTGTTGTACATGTCTGCAAACACTCAGAGCCTTAAAGTAGGGTTTTCACCAATGTGTTTTTTGGTGAGAAACCTTCTATTTCAAGGTTCTGTGCGTTTTCAGACACGTACAATATGTATTTTTTGTGTTTCTGATGAAATCCCTCCTTTTAATGCATTTTCTCACTGAAAATGAGTCTCTCACCATGGGAAAATGGCTTTCTTGAAAAAGCATATTGTGGTCGAGAAATGGTGTTTTAAACAATAAAAACGACTCCCGGCCTTATTTAGTTCACATTTTTACTTTTGGTAACCTAGCCCGTATTCATAACGCACTAAACCTTTTTATCGCGTTAAACGCCTTTTCTCGACAAGAAAAGCACAATTTCATCAAAAACAAACAAAACAAGAAAAATGAATCTATTCAACAAGTCTGCAACACATCCTTAAGAGTTACATGATTTCACCCAATGTCAATGTGTAATTTCTCCAGTTCTGATCATTGTTTAGGTTGTTGGTAGCTTGGTCCAATGCCAAAACACAGTGAAATCTTTTTATGGCTTTAAACGCGTTTTCTCCTCGAGAGAAACATGTTTTCACTAAAAACGTTATAGTTTAAACATGCCTGTTGTACATGTCTGCAAACACTCAGAGCCTTAAAGTAGGGTTTTCACCAATGTGTTTTTTGGTGAGAAACCTTCTATTTCAAAGGTTCTGTGCGTTTTCAGACATGTTCAGTATGTATTTTTTGTGTTTCTGATGAAATCCCTCCTTTTAATGCATTTTCTCACAGAAAATTAGTCTCTTGCCATGGCAAAATGGCTTTCTTGAAAAAGCATATTGTGGTCGAGAAATGGTGTTTTAAACAATAAAAACGACTCCCGGCCTTATTTAGTTCACATTTTTACTTTTGGTAACCTAGCCCGTATTCATAACGCACTAAACCTTTTTATCGCGTTAAACGACTTTTCTCGACAACAAAAGCACAATTTCATCAAAAACAAACAAAACAAGAAAAATGAATCTATTCAACAAGTCTGCAACACATCCTTAAGAGTTACATGATTTCACCCAATGTCAATGTGTAATTTCTCCAGTTCTGATCATTGTTTAGGTTGTTGGTAGCTTGGTCCAATGCCAAAACACAGTGAAATCTCTTTATGGCTTTAAACGCGTTTTCTCCTCGAGAAAAACATGATTTCACTAAAAACGATATAGTTCAAACATGCCTGTTGTAACTGTCTGCAAACACTCAGAGCCTTAAAGTAGGGTTTTCACCAATGTGTTTTTTGGTGAGAAACCTTCTATTTCAAAGGTTCTGTGCGTTTTCAGACATGTTCAGTATGTATTTTTTGTGTTTCTGATGAAATCCCTCCTTTTAATGCATTTTCTCACAGAAAATGAGTCTCTCACCATGGGAAAATGGCTTTTTTGAAAACGCATATTCTGGTCGAGAAATGGTGTTTTAAACAATAAAACGACTCCCGGCCTTATTTAGTTCACATTTTTACTTTTGGTAACCTAGCCCGTATTCATAACGCACTAAACCTTTTTATCGCGTTAAACGCCTTTTCTCGACAACAAAAGCACAATTTCATCAAAAACAAACAAAACAAGAAAAATGAATCTATTCAACAAGTCTGCAACACATCCTTAAGAGTTACATGATTTCACCCAATGTCAATGTGTAATTTCTCCAGTTCTGATCATTGTTTAGGTTGTTGGTAGCTTGGTCCAATGCCAAAACACAGTGAAATCTCTTTATGGCTTTAAACGCGTTTTCTCCTCGAGAGAAACATGATTTCACTAAAAACGATATAGTTCAAACATGCCTGTTGTAACTGTCTGCAAACACTCAGAGCCTTAAAGTAGGGTTTTCACCAATGTGTTTTTTGGTGAGAAACCTTCTATTTCAAAGGTTCTGTGCGTTTTCAGACATGTTCAGTATGTATGTTTTGTGTTTCTGATGAAATCCCTCCTTTTAATGCATTTTCTCACTGAAAATGAGTCTCTCACCATGGGAAAATGGCTTTCTTGAAAAAGCATATTGTGGTCGAGAAATGGTGTTTTAAACAATAAAAACGACTCCCGGCCTTATTTAGTTCACATTTTTACTTTTGGTAACCTAGCCCGTATTCATAACGCACTAAACCTTTTTATCGCGTTAAACGCCTTTTCTAGACAACAAAAGCACAATTTCATCAAAAACAAACAAAACAAGAAAAATGAATCTATTCAACAAGTCTGCAACACATCCTTAAGAGTTACATGATTTCACCCAATGTCAATGTGTAATTTCTCCAGTTCTGATCATTGTTTAGGTTGTTGGTAGCTTGGTCCAATGCCAAAACACAGTGAAATCTTTTTATGGCTTTAAACGCGTTTTCTCCTCGAGAGAAACATGATTTCACTAAAAACGTTATAGTTTAAACACGCCTGTTGTACATGTCTGCAAACACTCTCAGAGCCTTAAAGTAGGGTTTTCACCAATGTGTTTCTTGGTGAGAAACCTTCTATTTCAAGGTTCTGTGCGTTTTCAGACACGTACAATATGTATTTTTTGTGTTTCTGATGAAATCCGTCCTTTTAATGCATTTTCTCACAGAAAATGAGTCTCTCACCATGGGAAAATGGCTTTCTTGAAAAAGCATATTGTGGTCGAGAAATGGTGTTTTAAACAATAAAAACGACTCCCGGCCTTATTTAGTTCACATTTTTACTTTTGGTAACCTAGCCCGTATTCATAACGCACTAAACCTTTTTATCGCGTTAAACGCCTTTTCTCGAGAAGAAAAGCACAATTTCATCAAAAACAAACAAAACAAGAAAAATGAATCTATTCAACAAGTCTGCAACACATCCTTAAGAGTTACATGATTTCACCCAATGTCAATGTGTAATTTCTCCAGTTCTGATCATTGTTTAGGTTGTTGGTAGCTTGGTCCAATGCCAAAACACAGTGAAATCTTTTTATGGCTTTAAACGCGTTTTCTCCTCGAGAGAAACATGTTTTCACTAAAAACGTTATAGTTTAAACATGCCTGTTGTACATGTCTGCAAACACTCAGAGCCTTAAAGTAGGGTTTTCACCAATGTGTTTTTTGGTGAGAAACCTTCTATTTCAAAGGTTCTGTGCGTTTTCAGACATGTTCAGTATGTATTTTTTGTGTTTCTGATGAAATCCCTCCTTTTAATGCATTTTCTCACAGAAAATTAGTCTCTTGCCATGGCAAAATGGCTTTTTTGAAAACGCATATTGTGGTCGAGAAATGGTGTTTTAAACAATAAAAACGACTCCCGGCCTTATTTAGTTCACATTTTTACTTTTGGTAACCTAGCCCGTATTCATAACGCACTAAACCTTTTTATCGCGTTAAACGACTTTTCTCGACAAGAAAAGCACAATTTCATCAAAAACAAACAAAACAAGAAAAATGAATCTATTCAACAAGTCTGCAACACATCCTTAAGAGTTACATGATTTCACCCAATGTCAATGTGTAATTTCTCCAGTTCTGATCATTGTTTAGGTTGTTGGTAGCTTGGTCCAATGCCAAAACACAGTGAAATCTCTTTATGGCTTTAAACGCGTTTTCTCCTCGAGAAAAACATGATTTCACTAAAAACGATATAGTTCAAACATGCCTGTTGTAACTGTCTGCAAACACTCAGAGCCTTAAAGTAGGGTTTTCACCAATGTGTTTTTTGGTGAGAAACCTTCTATTTCAAAGGTTCTGTGCGTTTTCAGACATGTTCAGTATGTATTTTTTGTGTTTCTGATGAAATCCCTCCTTTTAATGCATTTTCTCACTGAAAATGAGTCTCTCACCATGGGAAAATGGCTTTCTTGAAAAAGCATATTGTGGTCGAGAAATGGTGTTTTAAACAATAAAAACGACTCCCGGCCTTATTTAGTTCACATTTTTACTTTTGGTAACCTAGCCCGTATTCATAACGCACTAAACCTTTTTATCGCGTTAAACGACTTTTCTCGACAACAAAAGCACAATTTCATCAAAAACAAACAAAACAAGAAAAATGAATCTATTCAACAAGTCTGCAACACATCCTTAAGAGTTACATGATTTCACCCAATGTCAATGTGTAATTTCTCCATTTCTGATCATTGTTTAGGTTGTTGGTAGCTTGGTCCAATGCCAAAACACAGTGAAATCTTTTTATGGCTTTAAACGCGTTTTCTCCTCGAGAGAAACATGTTTTCACTAAAAACGTTATCGTTTAAACATGCCTGTTGTACATGTCTGCAAACACTCAGAGCCTTAAAGTAGGGTTTTCACCAATGTGTTTTTTGGTGAGAAACCTTCTATTTCAAAGGTTCTGTGCGTTTTCAGACATGTTCAGTATGTATTTTTTGTGTTTTCTGATGAAATCCCTCCTTTTAATGCATTTTCTCACAGAAAATGAGTCTCTCGCCATGGGAAAATGGCTTTCTTGAAAAAGCATATTCCGGTCGAGAAACGGTGTTTTAAACAATAAAAACGACTCCCGGCCTTATTTAGTTCACATTTTTACTTTTGGTAACGTAGCCCGTATTCATAACGCACTAAACCTTTTTATCGCGTTAAACGCCTTTTCTCGACAAGAAAAGCACAATTTCATCAGAAACAAACAAAACAAGAAAAATGAATCTATTCAACAAGTCTGCAACACATCCTTAAGAGTTACATGATTTCACCCAATGTCAATGTGTAATTTCTCCAGTTCTGATCATTGTTTAGGTTGTTGGCAGCTTGGTCCAATGCCAAAACACAGTGAAATCTTTTTATGGCTTTAAACGCGTTTTCTCCTCGAGAGAAACATGATTTCACTAAAAACGTTATAGTTTAAACATGCCTGTTGTACATGTCTGCAAACACTCAGAGCCTTAAAGTACGGCTTTCACCAATGTGATTTTTGGTGAGAAACCTTCTATTTCAAAGGTTCTGTGCGTTTTCAGACATGTTCAGTATGTATTTTTTGTGTTTCTGATGAAATCCCTCCTTTTAATGCATTTTCTCACTGAAAATGAGTCTCTCACCATGGGAAAATGGCTTTCTTGAAAAAGCATTTTGTGGTCGAGAAATGGTGTTTTAAACAATAAAAACGACTCCCGGCCTTATTTAGTTCACATTTTTACTTTTGGTAACCTAGCCCGTATTCATAACGCACTAAACCTTTTTATCGCGTTAAACGACTTTTCTCGACAACAAAAGCACAATTTCATCAAAAACAAACAAAACAAGAAAAATGAATCTATTCAACAAGTCTGCAACACATCCTTAAGAGTTACATGATTTCACCCAATGTCAATGTGTAATTTCTCCAGTTCTGATCATTGTTTAGGTTGTTGGTAGCTTGGTCCAATGCCAAAACACAGTGAAATCTTTTTATGGCTTTAAACGCGTTTTCTCCTCGAGAGAAACATGATTTCACTAAAAACGTTATAGTTTAAACATGCCTGTTGTACATGTCTGCAAACACTCTCAGAGCCTTAAAGTAGGGTTTTCACCAATGTGTTTTTTGGTGAGAAACCTTCTATTTCAAGGTTCTGTGCGTTTTCAGACACGTACAATATGTATTTTTTGTGTTTCTGATGAAATCCCTCCTTTTAATGCATTTTCTCACAGAAAATTAGCCTCTTGCCATGGCAAAATGGCTTTCTTGAAAAAGCATATTGTGGTCGAGAAATGGTGTTTTAAACAATAAAAACGACTCCCGGCCTTATTTAGTTCACATTTTTACTTTTGGTAACCTAGCCCGTATTCATAACGCACTAAACCTTTTTATCGCGTTAAACGACTTTTCTCGACAACAAAAGCACAATTTCATCAAAAACAAACAAAACAAGAAAAATGAATATATTCAACAAGTCTGCAACACATCCTTAAGAGTTACATGATTTCACCCAATGTCAATGTGTAATTTCTCCAGTTCTGATCATTGTTTAGGTTGTTGGTAGCTTGGTCCAATGCCAAAACACAGTGAAATCTTTTTATGGCTTTAAACGCGTTTTCTCCTCGAGAGAAACATGATTTCACTAAAAACGTTATAGTTTAAACATGCCTGTTGTACATGTCTGCAAACACTCAGAGCCTTAAAGTAGGGTTTTCACCAATGTGTTTTTTGGTGAGAAACCTTCTATTTCAAAGGTTCTGTGCGTTTTCAGACATGTTCAGTATGTATTTTTTGTGTTTTCTGATGAAATCCCTCCTTTTAATGCATTTTCTCACAGAAAATGAGTCTCTCACCATGGGAAAATGGCTTTTTTGAAAACGCATATTCTGGTCGAGAAATGGTGTTTTAAACAATAAAACGACTCCCGGCCTTATTTAGTTCACATTTTTACTTTTGGTAACCTAGCCCGTATTCATAACGCACTAAACCTTTTTATCGCGTTAAACGCCTTTTCTCGACAACAAAAGCACAATTTCATCAAAAACAAACAAAACAAGAAAAATGAATCTATTCAACAAGTCTGCAACACATCCTTAAGAGTTACATGATTTCACCCAATGTCAATGTGTAATTTCTCCAGTTCTGATCATTGTTTAGGTTGTTGGTAGCTTGGTCCAATGCCAAAACACAGTGAAATCTTTTTATGGCTTTAAACGCGTTTTCTCCTCGAGAGAAACATGATTTCACTAAAAACGTTATAGTTTAAACACGCCTGTTGTACATGTTTGCAAACACTCTCAGAGCCTTAAAGTAGGGTTTTCACCAATGTGTTTTTTGGTGAGAAACCTATTTCAAGGTTCTGTGCGTTTTCAGACACGTACAATATGTATTTTTTGTGTTTCTGATGAAATCCCTCCTTTTAATGCATTTTCTCACAGAAAATGAGTCTCTTGCCATGGCAAAATGGCTATCTTGAAAAAGCATATTGTGGTCGAGAAATGGTGTTTTAAACAATAAAAACGACTCCCGGCCTTATTTAGTTCACATTTTTACTTTTGGTAACCTAGCCCGTATTCATAACGCACTAAACCTTTTTATCGCGTTAAACGACTTTTCTCGACAACAAAAGCACAATTTCATCAAAAACAAACAAAACAAGAAAAATGAATCTATTCAACAAGTCTGCAACACATCCTTAAGAGTTACATGATTTCACCCAATGTCAATGTGTAATTTCTCCAGTTCTGATCATTGTTTAGGTTGTTGGTAGCTTGGTCCAATGCCAAAACACAGTGAAATCTTTTTATGGCTTTAAACGCGTTTTCTCCTCGAGAGAAACATGATTTCACTAAAAACGTTATAGTTTAAACATGCCTGTTGTACATGTCTGCAAACACTCTCAGAGCCTTAAAGTAGGGTTTTCACCAATGTGTTTTTTGGTGAGAAACCTTCTATTTCAAGGTTCTGTGCGTTTTCAGACACGTACAATATGTATTTTTTGTGTTTCTGATGAAATCCCTCCTTTTAATGCATTTTCTCACAGAAAATTAGACTCTTGCCATGGCAAAATGGCTTTCTTGAAAAAGCATATTGTGGTCGAGAAATGGTGTTTTAAACAATAAAAACGACTCCCGGCCTTATTTAGTTCACATTTTTACTTTTGGTAACCTAGCCCGTATTCATAACGCACTAAACCTTTTTATCGCGTTAAACGACTTTTCTCGACAACAAAAGCACAATTTCATCAAAAACAAACAAAACAAGAAAAATGAATCTATTCAACAAGTCTGCAACACATCCTTAAGAGTTACATGATTTCACCCAATGTCAATGTGTAATTTCTCCAGTTCTGATCATTGTTTAGGTTGTTGGTAGCTTGGTCCAATGCCAAAACACAGTGAAATCTTTTTATGGCTTTAAACGCGTTTTCTCCTCGAGAGAAACATGATTTCACTAAAAACGTTATAGTTTAAACACGCCTGTTGTACATGTCTGCAAACACTCTCAGAGCCTTAAAGTAGGGTTTTCACCAATGTGTTTTTTGGTGAGAAACCTTCTATTTCAAGGTTCTGTGCGTTTTCAGACACGTACAATATGTATTTTTTGTGTTTCTGATGAAATCCCTCCTTTTAATGCATTTTCTCACAGAAAATGAGTCTCTTGCCATGGCAAAATGGCTATCTTGAAAAAGCATATTGTGGTCGAGAAATAGTGTTTTAAACAATAAAAACGACTCCCGGCCTTATTTAGTTCACATTTTTACTTTTGGTAACCTAGCCCGTATTCATAACGCACTAAACCTTTTTATCGCGTTAAACGCCTTTTCTCGACAAGAAAAGCACAATTTCATCAAAAACAAACAAAACAAGAAAAATGAATCTATTCAACAAGTCTGCAACACATCCTTAAGAGTTACATGATTTCACCCAATGTCAATGTGTAATTTCTCCAGTTCTGATCATTGTTTAGGTTGTTGGTAGCTTGGTCCAATGCCAAAACACAGAGAAATCTTTTTATGGCTTTAAACGCGTTTTCTCCTCGAGAGAAACATGATTTCACTAAAAACGATATAGTTCAAACATGCCTGTTGTAACTGTCTGCAAACACTCAGAGCCTTAAAGTAGGGTTTTCACCAATGTGTTTTTTGGTGAGAAACCTTCTATTTCAAAGGTTCTGTGCGTTTTCAGACACGTACAATATGTATTTTTTGTGTTTCTGATGAAATCCGTCCTTTTAATGCATTTTCTCACAGAAAATGAGTCTCTCACCATGGGAAAATGGCTTTCTTGAAAAAGCATATTGTGGTCGAGAAATGGTGTTTTAAACAATAAAAACGACTCCCGGCCTTATTTAGTTCACATTTTTACTTTTGGTAACCTAGCCCGTATTCATAACGCACTAAACCTTTTTATCGCGTTAAACGCCTTTTCTCGAGAAGAAAAGCACAATTTCATCAAAAACAAACAAAACAAGAAAAATGAATCTATTCAACAAGTCTGCAACACATCCTTAAGAGTTACATGATTTCACCCAATGTCAATGTGTAATTTCTCCAGTTCTGATCATTGTTTAGGTTGTTGGTAGCTTGGTCCAATGCCAAAACACAGTGAAATCTTTTTATGGCTTTAAACGCGTTTTCTCCTCGAGAGAAACATGTTTTCACTAAAAACGTTATAGTTTAAACATGCCTGTTGTACATGTCTGCAAACACTCAGAGCCTTAAAGTAGGGTTTTCACCAATGTGTTTTTTGGTGAGAAACCTTCTATTTCAAAGGTTCTGTGCGTTTTCAGACATGTTCAGTATGTATTTTTTGTGTTTCTGATGAAATCCCTCCTTTTAATGCATTTTCTCACAGAAAATTAGTCTCTTGCCATGGCAAAATGGCTTTTTTGAAAACGCATATTGTGGTCGAGAAATGGTGTTTTAAACAATAAAAACGACTCCCGGCCTTATTTAGTTCACATTTTTACTTTTGGTAACCTAGCCCGTATTCATAACGCACTAAACCTTTTTATCGCGTTAAACGACTTTTCTCGACAAGAAAAGCACAATTTCATCAAAAACAAACAAAACAAGAAAAATGAATCTATTCAACAAGTCTGCAACACATCCTTAAGAGTTACATGATTTCACCCAATGTCAATGTGTAATTTCTCCAGTTCTGATCATTGTTTAGGTTGTTGGTAGCTTGGTCCAATGCCAAAACACAGTGAAATCTCTTTATGGCTTTAAACGCGTTTTCTCCTCGAGAAAAACATGATTTCACTAAAAACGATATAGTTCAAACATGCCTGTTGTAACTGTCTGCAAACACTCAGAGCCTTAAAGTAGGGTTTTCACCAATGTGTTTTTTGGTGAGAAACCTTCTATTTCAAAGGTTCTGTGCGTTTTCAGACATGTTCAGTATGTATTTTTTGTGTTTTCTGATGAAATCCCTCCTTTTAATGCATTTTCTCACAGAAAATGAGTCTCTCACCATGGGAAAATGGCTTTTTTGAAAACGCATATTCTGGTCGAGAAATGGTGTTTTAAACAATAAAACGACTCCCGGCCTTATTTAGTTCACATTTTTACTTTTGGTAACCTAGCCCGTATTCATAACGCACTAAACCTTTTTATCGCGTTAAACGCCTTTTCTCGACAACAAAAGCACAATTTCATCAAAAACAAACAAAACAAGAAAAATGAATCTATTCAACAAGTCTGCAACACATCCTTAAGAGTTACATGATTTCACCCAATGTCAATGTGTAATTTCTCCAGTTCTGATCATTGTTTAGGTTGTTGGTAGCTTGGTCCAATGCCAAAACACAGTGAAATCTTTTTATGGCTTTAAACGCGTTTTCTCCTCGAGAGAAACATGTTTTCACTAAAAACGTTATAGTTTAAACACGCCTGTTGTACATGTCTGCAAACACTCAGAGCCTTAAAGTAGGGTTTTCACCAATGTGTTTTTTGGTGAGAAACCTATTTCAAGGTTCTGTGCGTTTTCAGACACGTACAATATGTATTTTTTGTGTTTCTGATGAAATCCCTCCTTTTAATGCATTTTCTCACAGAAAATGAGTCTCTTGCCATGGCAAAATGGCTATCTTGAAAAAGCATATTGTGGTCGAGAAATGGTGTTTTAAACAATAAAAACGACTCCCGGCCTTATTTAGTTCACATTTTTACTTTTGGTAACCTAGCCCGTATTCATAACGCACTAAACCTTTTTATCGCGTTAAACGACTTTTCTCGACAACAAAAGCACAATTTCATCAAAAACAAACAAAACAAGAAAAATGAATCTATTCAACAAGTCTGCAACACATCCTTAAGAGTTACATGATTTCACCCAATGTCAATGTGTAATTTCTCCAGTTCTGATCATTGTTTAGGTTGTTGGTAGCTTGGTCCAATGCCAAAACACAGTGAAATCTTTTTATGGCTTTAAACGCGTTTTCTCCTCGAGAGAAACATGATTTCACTAAAAACGTTATAGTTTAAACACGCCTGTTGTACATGTCTGCAAACACTCTCAGAGCCTTAAAGTAGGGTTTTCACCAATGTGTTTTTTGGTGAGAAACCTTCTATTTCAAGGTTCTGTGCGTTTTCAGACACGTACAATATGTATTTTTTGTGTTTCTGATGAAATCCCTCCTTTTAATGCATTTTCTCACAGAAAATGAGTCTCTTGCCATGGCAAAATGGCTATCTTGAAAAAGCATATTGTGGTCGAGAAATAGTGTTTTAAACAATAAAAACGACTCCCGGCCTTATTTAGTTCACATTTTTACTTTTGGTAACCTAGCCCGTATTCATAACGCACTAAACCTTTTTATCGCGTTAAACGCCTTTTCTCGACAAGAAAAGCACAATTTCATCAAAAACAAACAAAACAAGAAAAATGAATCTATTCAACAAGTCTGCAACACATCCTTAAGAGTTACATGATTTCACCCAATGTCAATGTGTAATTTCTCCAGTTCTGATCATTGTTTAGGTTGTTGGTAGCTTGGTCCAATGCCAAAACACAGAGAAATCTTTTTATGGCTTTAAACGCGTTTTCTCCTCGAGAGAAACATGATTTCACTAAAAACGATATAGTTCAAACATGCCTGTTGTAACTGTCTGCAAACACTCAGAGCCTTAAAGTAGGGTTTTCACCAATGTGTTTTTTGGTGAGAAACCTTCTATTTCAAAGGTTCTGTGCGTTTTCAGACACGTACAATATGTATTTTTTGTGTTTCTGATGAAATCCGTCCTTTTAATGCATTTTCTCACAGAAAATGAGTCTCTCACCATGGGAAAATGGCTTTCTTGAAAAAGCATATTGTGGTCGAGAAATGGTGTTTTAAACAATAAAAACGACTCCCGGCCTTATTTAGTTCACATTTTTACTTTTGGTAACCTAGCCCGTATTCATAACGCACTAAACCTTTTTATCGCGTTAAACGACTTTTCTCGACAACAAAAGCACAATTTCATCAAAAACAAACAAAACAAGAAAAATGAATCTATTCAACAAGTCTGCAACACATCCTTAAGAGTTACATGATTTCACCCAATGTCAATGTGTAATTTCTCCAGTTCTGATCATTGTTTAGGTTGTTGGTAGCTTGGTCCAATGCCAAAACACAGTGAAATCTTTTTATGGCTTTAAACGCGTTTTCTCCTCGAGAGAAACATGATTTCACTAAAAACGTTATAGTTTAAACATGCCTGTTGTACATGTCTGCAAACACTCTCAGAGCCTTAAAGTAGGGTTTTCACCAATGTGTTTTTTGGTGAGAAACCTTCTATTTCAAGGTTCTGTGCGTTTTCAGACACGTACAATATGTATTTTTTGTGTTTCTGATGAAATCCCTCCTTTTAATGCATTTTCTCACAGAAAATTAGCCTCTTGCCATGGCAAAATGGCTTTCTTGAAAAAGCATATTGTGGTCGAGAAATGGTGTTTTAAACAATAAAAACGACTCCCGGCCTTATTTAGTTCACATTTTTACTTTTGGTAACCTAGCCCGTATTCATAACGCACTAAACCTTTTTATCGCGTTAAACGACTTTTCTCGACAACAAAAGCACAATTTCATCAAAAACAAACAAAACAAGAAAAATGAATATATTCAACAAGTCTGCAACACATCCTTAAGAGTTACATGATTTCACCCAATGTCAATGTGTAATTTCTCCAGTTCTGATCATTGTTTAGGTTGTTGGTAGCTTGGTCCAATGCCAAAACACAGTGAAATCTTTTTATGGCTTTAAACGCGTTTTCTCCTCGAGAGAAACATGATTTCACTAAAAACGTTATAGTTTAAACATGCCTGTTGTACATGTCTGCAAACACTCAGAGCCTTAAAGTAGGGTTTTCACCAATGTGTTTTTTGGTGAGAAACCTTCTATTTCAAAGGTTCTGTGCGTTTTCAGACATGTTCAGTATGTATTTTTTGTGTTTTCTGATGAAATCCCTCCTTTTAATGCATTTTCTCACAGAAAATGAGTCTCTCACCATGGGAAAATGGCTTTTTTGAAAACGCATATTCTGGTCGAGAAATGGTGTTTTAAACAATAAAACGACTCCCGGCCTTATTTAGTTCACATTTTTACTTTTGGTAACCTAGCCCGTATTCATAACGCACTAAACCTTTTTATCGCGTTAAACGCCTTTTCTCGACAACAAAAGCACAATTTCATCAAAAACAAACAAAACAAGAAAAATGAATCTATTCAACAAGTCTGCAACACATCCTTAAGAGTTACATGATTTCACCCAATGTCAATGTGTAATTTCTCCAGTTCTGATCATTGTTTAGGTTGTTGGTAGCTTGGTCCAATGCCAAAACACAGTGAAATCTTTTTATGGCTTTAAACGCGTTTTCTCCTCGAGAGAAACATGATTTCACTAAAAACGTTATAGTTTAAACACGCCTGTTGTACATGTTTGCAAACACTCTCAGAGCCTTAAAGTAGGGTTTTCACCAATGTGTTTTTTGGTGAGAAACCTATTTCAAGGTTCTGTGCGTTTTCAGACACGTACAATATGTATTTTTTGTGTTTCTGATGAAATCCCTCCTTTTAATGCATTTTCTCACAGAAAATGAGTCTCTTGCCATGGCAAAATGGCTATCTTGAAAAAGCATATTGTGGTCGAGAAATGGTGTTTTAAACAATAAAAACGACTCCCGGCCTTATTTAGTTCACATTTTTACTTTTGGTAACCTAGCCCGTATTCATAACGCACTAAACCTTTTTATCGCGTTAAACGACTTTTCTCGACAACAAAAGCACAATTTCATCAAAAACAAACAAAACAAGAAAAATGAATCTATTCAACAAGTCTGCAACACATCCTTAAGAGTTACATGATTTCACCCAATGTCAATGTGTAATTTCTCCAGTTCTGATCATTGTTTAGGTTGTTGGTAGCTTGGTCCAATGCCAAAACACAGTGAAATCTTTTTATGGCTTTAAACGCGTTTTCTCCTCGAGAGAAACATGATTTCACTAAAAACGTTATAGTTTAAACATGCCTGTTGTACATGTCTGCAAACACTCTCAGAGCCTTAAAGTAGGGTTTTCACCAATGTGTTTTTTGGTGAGAAACCTTCTATTTCAAGGTTCTGTGCGTTTTCAGACACGTACAATATGTATTTTTTGTGTTTCTGATGAAATCCCTCCTTTTAATGCATTTTCTCACAGAAAATTAGACTCTTGCCATGGCAAAATGGCTTTCTTGAAAAAGCATATTGTGGTCGAGAAATGGTGTTTTAAACAATAAAAACGACTCCCGGCCTTATTTAGTTCACATTTTTACTTTTGGTAACCTAGCCCGTATTCATAACGCACTAAACCTTTTTATCGCGTTAAACGACTTTTCTCGACAACAAAAGCACAATTTCATCAAAAACAAACAAAACAAGAAAAATGAATCTATTCAACAAGTCTGCAACACATCCTTAAGAGTTACATGATTTCACCCAATGTCAATGTGTAATTTCTCCAGTTCTGATCATTGTTTAGGTTGTTGGTAGCTTGGTCCAATGCCAAAACACAGTGAAATCTTTTTATGGCTTTAAACGCGTTTTCTCCTCGAGAGAAACATGATTTCACTAAAAACGTTATAGTTTAAACACGCCTGTTGTACATGTCTGCAAACACTCTCAGAGCCTTAAAGTAGGGTTTTCACCAATGTGTTTTTTGGTGAGAAACCTTCTATTTCAAGGTTCTGTGCGTTTTCAGACACGTACAATATGTATTTTTTGTGTTTCTGATGAAATCCCTCCTTTTAATGCATTTTCTCACAGAAAATGAGTCTCTTGCCATGGCAAAATGGCTATCTTGAAAAAGCATATTGTGGTCGAGAAATAGTGTTTTAAACAATAAAAACGACTCCCGGCCTTATTTAGTTCACATTTTTACTTTTGGTAACCTAGCCCGTATTCATAACGCACTAAACCTTTTTATCGCGTTAAACGCCTTTTCTCGACAAGAAAAGCACAATTTCATCAAAAACAAACAAAACAAGAAAAATGAATCTATTCAACAAGTCTGCAACACATCCTTAAGAGTTACATGATTTCACCCAATGTCAATGTGTAATTTCTCCAGTTCTGATCATTGTTTAGGTTGTTGGTAGCTTGGTCCAATGCCAAAACACAGAGAAATCTTTTTATGGCTTTAAACGCGTTTTCTCCTCGAGAGAAACATGATTTCACTAAAAACGATATAGTTCAAACATGCCTGTTGTAACTGTCTGCAAACACTCAGAGCCTTAAAGTAGGGTTTTCACCAATGTGTTTTTTGGTGAGAAACCTTCTATTTCAAAGGTTCTGTGCGTTTTCAGACACGTACAATATGTATTTTTTGTGTTTCTGATGAAATCCGTCCTTTTAATGCATTTTCTCACAGAAAATGAGTCTCTCACCATGGGAAAATGGCTTTCTTGAAAAAGCATATTGTGGTCGAGAAATGGTGTTTTAAACAATAAAAACGACTCCCGGCCTTATTTAGTTCACATTTTTACTTTTGGTAACCTAGCCCGTATTCATAACGCACTAAACCTTTTTATCGCGTTAAACGCCTTTTCTCGAGAAGAAAAGCACAATTTCATCAAAAACAAACAAAACAAGAAAAATGAATCTATTCAACAAGTCTGCAACACATCCTTAAGAGTTACATGATTTCACCCAATGTCAATGTGTAATTTCTCCAGTTCTGATCATTGTTTAGGTTGTTGGTAGCTTGGTCCAATGCCAAAACACAGTGAAATCTTTTTATGGCTTTAAACGCGTTTTCTCCTCGAGAGAAACATGTTTTCACTAAAAACGTTATAGTTTAAACATGCCTGTTGTACATGTCTGCAAACACTCAGAGCCTTAAAGTAGGGTTTTCACCAATGTGTTTTTTGGTGAGAAACCTTCTATTTCAAAGGTTCTGTGCGTTTTCAGACATGTTCAGTATGTATTTTTTGTGTTTCTGATGAAATCCCTCCTTTTAATGCATTTTCTCACAGAAAATTAGTCTCTTGCCATGGCAAAATGGCTTTTTTGAAAACGCATATTGTGGTCGAGAAATGGTGTTTTAAACAATAAAAACGACTCCCGGCCTTATTTAGTTCACATTTTTACTTTTGGTAACCTAGCCCGTATTCATAACGCACTAAACCTTTTTATCGCGTTAAACGACTTTTCTCGACAAGAAAAGCACAATTTCATCAAAAACAAACAAAACAAGAAAAATGAATCTATTCAACAAGTCTGCAACACATCCTTAAGAGTTACATGATTTCACCCAATGTCAATGTGTAATTTCTCCAGTTCTGATCATTGTTTAGGTTGTTGGTAGCTTGGTCCAATGCCAAAACACAGTGAAATCTCTTTATGGCTTTAAACGCGTTTTCTCCTCGAGAAAAACATGATTTCACTAAAAACGATATAGTTCAAACATGCCTGTTGTAACTGTCTGCAAACACTCAGAGCCTTAAAGTAGGGTTTTCACCAATGTGTTTTTTGGTGAGAAACCTTCTATTTCAAAGGTTCTGTGCGTTTTCAGACATGTTCAGTATGTATTTTTTGTGTTTTCTGATGAAATCCCTCCTTTTAATGCATTTTCTCACAGAAAATGAGTCTCTCACCATGGGAAAATGGCTTTTTTGAAAACGCATATTCTGGTCGAGAAATGGTGTTTTAAACAATAAAACGACTCCCGGCCTTATTTAGTTCACATTTTTACTTTTGGTAACCTAGCCCGTATTCATAACGCACTAAACCTTTTTATCGCGTTAAACGCCTTTTCTCGACAACAAAAGCACAATTTCATCAAAAACAAACAAAACAAGAAAAATGAATCTATTCAACAAGTCTGCAACACATCCTTAAGAGTTACATGATTTCACCCAATGTCAATGTGTAATTTCTCCAGTTCTGATCATTGTTTAGGTTGTTGGTAGCTTGGTCCAATGCCAAAACACAGTGAAATCTTTTTATGGCTTTAAACGCGTTTTCTCCTCGAGAGAAACATGATTTCACTAAAAACGTTATAGTTTAAACACGCCTGTTGTACATGTTTGCAAACACTCTCAGAGCCTTAAAGTAGGGTTTTCACCAATGTGTTTTTTGGTGAGAAACCTATTTCAAGGTTCTGTGCGTTTTCAGACACGTACAATATGTATTTTTTGTGTTTCTGATGAAATCCCTCCTTTTAATGCATTTTCTCACAGAAAATGAGTCTCTTGCCATGGCAAAATGGCTATCTTGAAAAAGCATATTGTGGTCGAGAAATGGTGTTTTAAACAATAAAAACGACTCCCGGCCTTATTTAGTTCACATTTTTACTTTTGGTAACCTAGCCCGTATTCATAACGCACTAAACCTTTTTATCGCGTTAAACGACTTTTCTCGACAACAAAAGCACAATTTCATCAAAAACAAACAAAACAAGAAAAATGAATCTATTCAACAAGTCTGCAACACATCCTTAAGAGTTACATGATTTCACCCAATGTCAATGTGTAATTTCTCCAGTTCTGATCATTGTTTAGGTTGTTGGTAGCTTGGTCCAATGCCAAAACACAGTGAAATCTTTTTATGGCTTTAAACGCGTTTTCTCCTCGAGAGAAACATGATTTCACTAAAAACGTTATAGTTTAAACATGCCTGTTGTACATGTCTGCAAACACTCTCAGAGCCTTAAAGTAGGGTTTTCACCAATGTGTTTTTTGGTGAGAAACCTTCTATTTCAAGGTTCTGTGCGTTTTCAGACACGTACAATATGTATTTTTTGTGTTTCTGATGAAATCCCTCCTTTTAATGCATTTTCTCACAGAAAATTAGACTCTTGCCATGGCAAAATGGCTTTCTTGAAAAAGCATATTGTGGTCGAGAAATGGTGTTTTAAACAATAAAAACGACTCCCGGCCTTATTTAGTTCACATTTTTACTTTTGGTAACCTAGCCCGTATTCATAACGCACTAAACCTTTTTATCGCGTTAAACGACTTTTCTCGACAACAAAAGCACAATTTCATCAAAAACAAACAAAACAAGAAAAATGAATCTATTCAACAAGTCTGCAACACATCCTTAAGAGTTACATGATTTCACCCAATGTCAATGTGTAATTTCTCCAGTTCTGATCATTGTTTAGGTTGTTGGTAGCTTGGTCCAATGCCAAAACACAGTGAAATCTTTTTATGGCTTTAAACGCGTTTTCTCCTCGAGAGAAACATGATTTCACTAAAAACGTTATAGTTTAAACACGCCTGTTGTACATGTCTGCAAACACTCTCAGAGCCTTAAAGTAGGGTTTTCACCAATGTGTTTTTTGGTGAGAAACCTTCTATTTCAAGGTTCTGTGCGTTTTCAGACACGTACAATATGTATTTTTTGTGTTTCTGATGAAATCCCTCCTTTTAATGCATTTTCTCACAGAAAATGAGTCTCTTGCCATGGCAAAATGGCTATCTTGAAAAAGCATATTGTGGTCGAGAAATAGTGTTTTAAACAATAAAAACGACTCCCGGCCTTATTTAGTTCACATTTTTACTTTTGGTAACCTAGCCCGTATTCATAACGCACTAAACCTTTTTATCGCGTTAAACGCCTTTTCTCGACAAGAAAAGCACAATTTCATCAAAAACAAACAAAACAAGAAAAATGAATCTATTCAACAAGTCTGCAACACATCCTTAAGAGTTACATGATTTCACCCAATGTCAATGTGTAATTTCTCCAGTTCTGATCATTGTTTAGGTTGTTGGTAGCTTGGTCCAATGCCAAAACACAGAGAAATCTTTTTATGGCTTTAAACGCGTTTTCTCCTCGAGAGAAACATGATTTCACTAAAAACGATATAGTTCAAACATGCCTGTTGTAACTGTCTGCAAACACTCAGAGCCTTAAAGTAGGGTTTTCACCAATGTGTTTTTTGGTGAGAAACCTTCTATTTCAAAGGTTCTGTGCGTTTTCAGACACGTACAATATGTATTTTTTGTGTTTCTGATGAAATCCGTCCTTTTAATGCATTTTCTCACAGAAAATGAGTCTCTCACCATGGGAAAATGGCTTTCTTGAAAAAGCATATTGTGGTCGAGAAATGGTGTTTTAAACAATAAAAACGACTCCCGGCCTTATTTAGTTCACATTTTTACTTTTGGTAACCTAGCCCGTATTCATAACGCACTAAACCTTTTTATCGCGTTAAACGCCTTTTCTCGAGAAGAAAAGCACAATTTCATCAAAAACAAACAAAACAAGAAAAATGAATCTATTCAACAAGTCTGCAACACATCCTTAAGAGTTACATGATTTCACCCAATGTCAATGTGTAATTTCTCCAGTTCTGATCATTGTTTAGGTTGTTGGTAGCTTGGTCCAATGCCAAAACACAGTGAAATCTTTTTATGGCTTTAAACGCGTTTTCTCCTCGAGAGAAACATGTTTTCACTAAAAACGTTATAGTTTAAACATGCCTGTTGTACATGTCTGCAAACACTCAGAGCCTTAAAGTAGGGTTTTCACCAATGTGTTTTTTGGTGAGAAACCTTCTATTTCAAAGGTTCTGTGCGTTTTCAGACATGTTCAGTATGTATTTTTTGTGTTTCTGATGAAATCCCTCCTTTTAATGCATTTTCTCACAGAAAATTAGTCTCTTGCCATGGCAAAATGGCTTTTTTGAAAACGCATATTGTGGTCGAGAAATGGTGTTTTAAACAATAAAAACGACTCCCGGCCTTATTTAGTTCACATTTTTACTTTTGGTAACCTAGCCCGTATTCATAACGCACTAAACCTTTTTATCGCGTTAAACGACTTTTCTCGACAAGAAAAGCACAATTTCATCAAAAACAAACAAAACAAGAAAAATGAATCTATTCAACAAGTCTGCAACACATCCTTAAGAGTTACATGATTTCACCCAATGTCAATGTGTAATTTCTCCAGTTCTGATCATTGTTTAGGTTGTTGGTAGCTTGGTCCAATGCCAAAACACAGTGAAATCTCTTTATGGCTTTAAACGCGTTTTCTCCTCGAGAAAAACATGATTTCACTAAAAACGATATAGTTCAAACATGCCTGTTGTAACTGTCTGCAAACACTCAGAGCCTTAAAGTAGGGTTTTCACCAATGTGTTTTTTGGTGAGAAACCTTCTATTTCAAAGGTTCTGTGCGTTTTCAGACATGTTCAGTATGTATTTTTTGTGTTTCTGATGAAATCCCTCCTTTTAATGCATTTTCTCACTGAAAATGAGTCTCTCACCATGGGAAAATGGCTTTCTTGAAAAAGCATATTGTGGTCGAGAAATGGTGTTTTAAACAATAAAAACGACTCCCGGCCTTATTTAGTTCACATTTTTACTTTTGGTAACCTAGCCCGTATTCATAACGCACTAAACCTTTTTATCGCGTTAAACGACTTTTCTCGACAACCAAAGCACAATTTCATCAAAAACAAACAAAACAAGAAAAATGAATCTATTCAACAAGTCTGCAACACATCCTTAAGAGTTACATGATTTCACCCAATGTCAATGTGTAATTTCTCCATTTCTGATCATTGTTTAGGTTGTTGGTAGCTTGGTCCAATGCCAAAACACAGTGAAATCTTTTTATGGCTTTAAACGCGTTTTCTCCTCGAGAGAAACATGTTTTCACTAAAAACGTTATCGTTTAAACATGCCTGTTGTACATGTCTGCAAACACTCAGAGCCTTAAAGTAGGGTTTTCACCAATGTGTTTTTTGGTGAGAAACCTTCTATTTCAAAGGTTCTGTGCGTTTTCAGACATGTTCAGTATGTATTTTTTGTGTTTTCTGATGAAATCCCTCCTTTTAATGCATTTTCTCACAGAAAATGAGTCTCTCACCATGGGAAAATGGCTTTCTTGAAAAAGCATATTGTGGTCGAGAAATGTTGTTTTAAACAATAAAAACGACTCCCGGCCTTATTTAGTTCACATTTTTACTTTTAGTAACCTAGCCCGTATTCATAACGCACTAAACCTTTTTTATCGCGTTAAACGCCTTTTCTCGACAAGAAAAGCACAATTTCATCAAAAACAAACAAAACAAGAAAAATGAATCTATTCAACAAGTCTGCAACACATCCTTAAGAGTTACATGATTTCACCCAATGTCAATGTGTAATTTCTCCAGTTCTGATCATTGTTTAGGTTGTTGGTAGCTTGGTCCAATGCCAAAACACAGTGAAATCTCTTTATGGCTTTAAACGCGTTTTCTCCTCGAGAAAAACATGATTTCACTAAAAACGATATAGTTCAAACATGCCTGTTGTAACTGTCTGCAAACACTCAGAGCCTTAAAGTAGGGTTTTCACCAATGTGTTTTTTGGTGAGAAACCTTCTATTTCAAAGGTTCTGTGCGTTTTCAGACATGTTCAGTATGTATTTTTTGTGTTTCTGATGAAATCCCTCCTTTTAATGCATTTTCTCACTGAAAATGAGTCTCTCACCATGGGAAAATGGCTTTCTTGAAAAAGCATATTGTGGTCGAGAAATGGTGTTTTAAACAATAAAAACGACTCCCGGCCTTATTTAGTTCACATTTTTACTTTTGGTAACCTAGCCCGTATTCATAACGCACTAAACCTTTTTATCGCGTTAAACGACTTTTCTCGACAACAAAAGCACAATTTCATCAAAAACAAACAAAACAAGAAAAATGAATCTATTCAACAAGTCTGCAACACATCCTTAAGAGTTACATGATTTCACCCAATGTCAATGTGTAATTTCTCCAGTTCTGATCATTGTTTAGGTTGTTGGTAGCTTGGTCCAATGCCAAAACACAGTGAAATCTTTTTATGGCTTTAAACGCGTTTTCTCCTCGAGAGAAACATGATTTCACTAAAAACGTTATAGTTTAAACATGCCTGTTGTACATGTCTGCAAACACTCTCAGAGCCTTAAAGTAGGGTTTTCACCAATGTGTTTTTTGGTGAGAAACCTTCTATTTCAAGGTTCTGTGCGTTTTCAGACACGTACAATATGTATTTTTTGTGTTTCTTATGAAATCCCTCCTTTTAATGCATTTTCTCACAGAAAATTAGCCTCTTGCCATGGCAAAATGGCTTTCTTGAAAAAGCATATTGTGGTCGAGAAATGGTGTTTTAAACAATAAAAACGACTCCCGGCCTTATTTAGTTCACATTTTTACTTTTGGTAACCTAGCCCGTATTCATAACGCACTAAACCTTTTTATCGCGTTAAACGACTTTTCTCGACAACAAAAGCACAATTTCATCAAAAACAAACAAAACAAGAAAAATGAATATATTCAACAAGTCTGCAACACATCCTTAAGAGTTACATGATTTCACCCAATGTCAATGTGTAATTTCTCCAGTTCTGATCATTGTTTAGGTTGTTGGTAGCTTGGTCCAATGCCAAAACACAGTGAAATCTTTTTATGGCTTTAAACGCGTTTTCTCCTCGAGAGAAACATGATTTCACTAAAAACGTTATAGTTTAAACATGCCTGTTGTACATGTCTGCAAACACTCAGAGCCTTAAAGTAGGGTTTTCACCAATGTGTTTTTTGGTGAGAAACCTTCTATTTCAAAGGTTCTGTGCGTTTTCAGACATGTTCAGTATGTATTTTTTGTGTTTTCTGATTAAATCCCTCCTTTTAATGCATTTTCTCACAGAAAATGAGTCTCTCACCATGGGAAAATGGCTTTTTTGAAAACGCATATTCTGGTCGAGAAATGGTGTTTTAAACAATAAAACGACTCCCGGCCTTATTTAGTTCACATTTTTACTTTTGGTAACCTAGCCCGTATTCATAACGCACTAAACCTTTTTATCGCGTTAAACGCCTTTTCTCGACAACAAAAGCACAATTTCATCAAAAACAAACAAAACAAGAAAAATGAATCTATTCAACAAGTCTGCAACACATCCTTAAGAGTTACATGATTTCACCCAATGTCAATGTGTAATTTCTCCAGTTCTGATCATTGTTTAGGTTGTTGGTAGCTTGGTCCAATGCCAAAACACAGTGAAATCTTTTTATGGCTTTAAACGCGTTTTCTCCTCGAGAGAAACATGATTTCACTAAAAACGTTATAGTTTAAACACGCCTGTTGTACATGTCTGCAAACACTCTCAGAGCCTTAAAGTAGGGTTTTCACCAATGTGTTTTTTGGTGAGAAACCTATTTCAAGGTTCTGTGCGTTTTCAGACACGTACAATATGTATTTTTTGTGTTTCTGATGAAATCCCTCCTTTTAATGCATTTTCTCACAGAAAATGAGTCTCTTGCCATGGCAAAATGGCTATCTTGAAAAAGCATATTGTGGTCGAGAAATGGTGTTTTAAACAATAAAAACGACTCCCGGCCTTATTTAGTTCACATTTTTACTTTTGGTAACCTAGCCCGTATTCATAACGCACTAAACCTTTTTATCGCGTTAAACGACTTTTCTCGACAACAAAAGCACAATTTCATCAAAAACAAACAAAACAAGAAAAATGAATCTATTCAACAAGTCTGCAACACATCCTTAAGAGTTACATGATTTCACCCAATGTCAATGTGTAATTTCTCCAGTTCTGATCATTGTTTAGGTTGTTGGTAGCTTGGTCCAATGCCAAAACACAGTGAAATCTTTTTATGGCTTTAAACGCGTTTTCTCCTCGAGAGAAACATGATTTCACTAAAAACGTTATAGTTTAAACATGCCTGTTGTACATGTCTGCAAACACTCTCAGAGCCTTAAAGTAGGGTTTTCACCAATGTGTTTTTTGGTGAGAAACCTTCTATTTCAAGGTTCTGTGCGTTTTCAGACACGTACAATATGTATTTTTTGTGTTTCTGATGAAATCCCTCCTTTTAATGCATTTTCTCACAGAAAATTAGACTCTTGCCATGGCAAAATGGCTTTCTTGAAAAAGCATATTGTGGTCGAGAAATGGTGTTTTAAACAATAAAAACGACTCCCGGCCTTATTTAGTTCACATTTTTACTTTTGGTAACCTAGCCCGTATTCATAACGCACTAAACCTTTTTATCGCGTTAAACGACTTTTCTCGACAACAAAAGCACAATTTCATCAAAAACAAACAAAACAAGAAAAATGAATCTATTCAACAAGTCTGCAACACATCCTTAAGAGTTACATGATTTCACCCAATGTCAATGTGTAATTTCTCCAGTTCTGATCATTGTTTAGGTTGTTGGTAGCTTGGTCCAATGCCAAAACACAGTGAAATCTTTTTATGGCTTTAAACGCGTTTTCTCCTCGAGAGAAACATGATTTCACTAAAAACGTTATAGTTTAAACACGCCTGTTGTACATGTCTGCAAACACTCTCAGAGCCTTAAAGTAGGGTTTTCACCAATGTGTTTTTTGGTGAGAAACCTTCTATTTCAAGGTTCTGTGCGTTTTCAGACACGTACAATATGTATTTTTTGTGTTTCTGATGAAATCCCTCCTTTTAATGCATTTTCTCACAGAAAATGAGTCTCTTGCCATGGCAAAATGGCTATCTTGAAAAAGCATATTGTGGTCGAGAAATAGTGTTTTAAACAATAAAAACGACTCCCGGCCTTATTTAGTTCACATTTTTACTTTTGGTAACCTAGCCCGTATTCATAACGCACTAAACCTTTTTATCGCGTTAAACGCCTTTTCTCGACAAGAAAAGCACAATTTCATCAAAAACAAACAAAACAAGAAAAATGAATCTATTCAACAAGTCTGCAACACATCCTTAAGAGTTACATGATTTCACCCAATGTCAATGTGTAATTTCTCCAGTTCTGATCATTGTTTAGGTTGTTGGTAGCTTGGTCCAATGCCAAAACACAGAGAAATCTTTTTATGGCTTTAAACGCGTTTTCTCCTCGAGAGAAACATGATTTCACTAAAAACGATATAGTTCAAACATGCCTGTTGTAACTGTCTGCAAACACTCAGAGCCTTAAAGTAGGGTTTTCACCAATGTGTTTTTTGGTGAGAAACCTTCTATTTCAAAGGTTCTGTGCGTTTTCAGACATGTTCAGTATGTATTTTTTGTGTTTCTGATGAAATCCCTCCTTTTAATGCATTTTCTCACAGAAAATGAATCTCTCACCATGGGAAAATGGCTTTTTTGAAAACGCATATTCTGGTCGAGAAATGGTGTTTTAAACAATAAAAACGTCTCCCGGCCTTATTTAGTTCACATTTTAACTTTTGTTAACCTAGCCCGTATTCATAACGCACTAAACCTTTTTATCGCGTTAAACTCCTTTCTCGACAAGAAAAGCACAATTTCATCAAAAACAAACAAAACAAGAAAAATGAATCTATTCAACAAGTCTGCAACACATCCTTAAGAGTTACATGATTTCACCCAATGTCAATGTGTAATTTCTCCAGTTCTGATCATTGTTTAGGTTGTTGGTAGCTTGGTCCAATGTCAAAACACAGTGAAATCTCTTTATGGCTTTAAACGCGTTTTCTCCTCGAGAGAAACATGATTTCACTAAAAACGATATAGTTCAAACATGCCTGTTGTAACTGTCTGCAAACACTCAGAGCCTTAAAGTAGGGTTTTCACCAATGTGTTTTTTGGTGAGAAACCTTCTATTTCAAAGGTTCTGTGCGTTTTCAGACATGTTCAGTATGTATTTTTTGTGTTTCTGATGAAATCCCTCCTTTTAATGCATTTTCTCACTGAAAATGAGTCTCTCACCATGGGAAAATGGCTTTCTTGAATAAGCATATTGTGGTCGAGAAATGGTGTTTTAAACAATAAAAACGACTCCCGGCCTTATTTAGTTCACATTTTTACTTTTGGTAACCTAGCCCGTATTCATAACGCACTAAACCTTTTTATCGCGTTAAACGCCTTTTCTCGACAACAAAAGCACAATTTCATCAAAAACAAACAAAACAAGAAAAATTAATCTATTCAACAAGTCTGCAACACATCCTTAAGAGTTACATGATTTCACCCAATGTCAATGTGTAATTTCTCCAGTTCTGATCATTGTTTAGGTTGTTGGTAGCTTGGTCCAATGCCAAAACACAGTGAATCTTTTTATGGCTTTAAACGCGTTTTCTCCTCGAGAGAAACATGTTTTCACTAAAAACGTTATAGTTTAAACATGCCTGTTGTACATGTCTGCAAACACTCAGAGCCTTAAAGTAGGGTTTTCACCAATGTGTTTTTTGGTGAGAAACCTTCTATTTCAAAGGTTCTGTGCGTTTTCAGACATGTTCAGTATGTATTTTTTGTGTTTTCTGATGAAATCCCTCCTTTTAATGCATTTTCTCACAGAAAATGAGTCTCTCACCATGGGAAAATGGCTTTTTTGAAAACGCATATTCTGGTCGAGAAATGGTGTTTTAAACAATAAAACGACTCCCGGCCTTATTTAGTTCACATTTTTACTTTTGGTAACCTAGCCCGTATTCATAACGCACTAAACCTTTTTATCGCGTTAAACGCCTTTTCTCGACAACAAAAGCACAATTTCATCAAAAACAAACAAAACAAGAAAAATGAATCTATTCAACAAGTCTGCAACACATCCTTAAGAGTTACATGATTTCACCCAATGTCAATGTGTAATTTCTCCAGTTCTGATCATTGTTTAGGTTGTTGGTAGCTTGGTCCAATGCCAAAACACAGTGAAATCTCTTTATGGCTTTAAACGCGTTTTCTCCTCGAGAGAAACATGATTTCACTAAAAACGATATAGTTCAAACATGCCTGTTGTAACTGTCTGCAAACACTCAGAGCCTTAAAGTAGGGTTTTCACCAATGTGTTTTTTGGTGAGAAACCTTCTATTTCAAAGGTTCTGTGCGTTTTCAGACATGTTCAGTATGTATTTTTTGTGTTTCTGATGAAATCCCTCCTTTTAATGCATTTTCTCACTGAAAATGAGTCTCTCACCATGGGAAAATGGCTTTCTTGAAAAAGCATATTGTGGTCGAGAAATGGTGTTTTAAACAATAAAAACGACTCCCGGCCTTATTTAGTTCACATTTTTACTTTTGGTAACCTAGCCCGTATTCATAACGCACTAAACCTTTTTATCGCGTTAAACGCCTTTTCTCGACAACAAAAGCACAATTTCATCAAAAACAAACAAAACAAGAAAAATGAATCTATTCAACAAGTCTGCAACACATCCTTAAGAGTTACATGATTTCACCCAATGTCAATGTGTAATTTCTCCAGTTCTGATCATTGTTTAGGTTGTTGGTAGCTTGGTCCAATGCCAAAACACAGTGAAATCTTTTTATGGCTTTAAACGCGTTTTCTCCTCGAGAGAAACATGATTTCACTAAAAACGTTATAGTTTAAACACGCCTGTTGTACATGTCTGCAAACACTCTCAGAGCCTTAAAGTAGGGTTTTCACCAATGTGTTTTTTGGTGAGAAACCTATTTCAAGGTTCTGTGCGTTTTCAGACACGTACAATATGTATTTTTTGTGTTTCTGATGAAATCCCTCCTTTTAATGCATTTTCTCACTGAAAATGAGTCTCTCACCATGGGAAAATGGCTTTCTTGAAAAAGCATATTGTGGTCGAGAAATGGTGTTTTAAACAATAAAAACGACTCCCGGCCTTATTTAGTTCACATTTTTACTTTTGGTAACCTAGCCCGTATTCATAACGCACTAAACCTTTTTATCGCGTTAAACGCCTTTTCTCGACAACAAAAGCACAATTTCATCAAAAACAAACAAAACAAGAAAAATGAATCTATTCAACAAGTCTGCAACACATCCTTAAGAGTTACATGATTTCACCCAATGTCAATGTGTAATTTCTCCAGTTCTGATCATTGTTTAGGTTGTTGGTAGCTTGGTCCAATGCCAAAACACAGTGAAATCTCTTTATGGCTTTAAACGCGTTTTCTCCTCGAGAGAAACATGATTTCACTAAAAACGATATAGTTCAAACATGCCTGTTGTAACTGTCTGCAAACACTCAGAGCCTTAAAGTAGGGTTTTCACCAATGTGTTTTTTGGTGAGAAACCTTCTATTTCAAAGGTTCTGTGCGTTTTCAGACATGTTCAGTATGTATTTTTTGTGTTTCTGATGAAATCCCTCCTTTTAATGCATTTTCTCACTGAAAATGAGTCTCTCACCATGGGAAAATGGCTTTCTTGAAAAAGCATATTGTGGTCGAGAAATGGTGTTTTAAACAATAAAAACGACTCCCGGCCTTATTTAGTTCACATTTTTACTTTTGGTAACCTAGCCCGTATTCATAACGCACTAAACCTTTTTATCGCGTTAAACGACTTTTCTAGACAACAAAAGCACAATTTCATCAAAAACAAACAAAACAAGAAAAATGAATCTATTCAACAAGTCTGCAACACATCCTTAAGAGTTACATGATTTCACCCAATGTCAATGTGTAATTTCTCCAGTTCTGATCATTGTTTAGGTTGTTGGTAGCTTGGTCCAATGCCAAAACACAGTGAAATCTTTTTATGGCTTTAAACGCGTTTTCTCCTCGAGAGAAACCTGATTTCACTAAAAACGTTATAGTTTAAACACGCCTGTTGTACATGTCTGCAAACACTCTCAGAGCCTTAAAGTAGGGTTTTCACCAATGTGTTTTTTGGTGAGAAACCTTCTATTTCAAGGTTCTGTGCGTTTTCAGACACGTACAATATGTATTTTTTGTGTTTCTGATGAAATCCCTCCTTTTAATGCATTTTCTCACTGAAAATGAGTCTCTCACCATGGGAAAATGGCTTTCTTGAAAAAGCATATTGTGGTCGAGAAATGGTGTTTTAAACAATAAAAACGACTCCCGGCCTTATTTAGTTCACATTTTTACTTTTGGTAACCTAGCCCGTATTCATAACGCACTAAACCTTTTTATCGCGTTAAACGCCTTTTCTCGACAAGAAAAGCACAATTTCATCAAAAACAAACAAAACAAGAAAAATGAATCTATTCAACAAGTCTGCAACACATCCTTAAGAGTTACATGATTTCACCCAATGTCAATGTGTAATTTCTCCAGTTCTGATCATTGTTTAGGTTGTTGGTAGCTTGGTCCAATGCCAAAACACAGTGAAATCTTTTTATGGCTTTAAACGCGTTTTCTCCTCGAGAGAAACATGTTTTCACTAAAAACGTTATAGTTTAAACATGCCTGTTGTACATGTCTGCAAACACTCAGAGCCTTAAAGTAGGGTTTTCACCAATGTGTTTTTTGGTGAGAAACCTTCTATTTCAAAGGTTCTGTGCGTTTTCAGACATGTTCAGTATGTATTTTTTGTGTTTCTGATGAAATCCCTCCTTTTAATGCATTTTCTCACAGAAAATTAGTCTCTTGCCATGGCAAAATGGCTTTCTTGAAAAAGCATATTGTGGTCGAGAAATGGTGTTTTAAACAATAAAAACGACTCCCGGCCTTATTTAGTTCACATTTTTACTTTTGGTAACCTAGCCCGTATTCATAACGCACTAAACCTTTTTATCGCGTTAAACGACTTTTCTCGACAACAAAAGCACAATTTCATCAAAAACAAACAAAACAAGAAAAATGAATCTATTCAACAAGTCTGCAACACATCCTTAAGAGTTACATGATTTCACCCAATGTCAATGTGTAATTTCTCCAGTTCTGATCATTGTTTAGGTTGTTGGTAGCTTGGTCCAATGCCAAAACACAGTGAAATCTCTTTATGGCTTTAAACGCGTTTTCTCCTCGAGAAAAACATGATTTCACTAAAAACGATATAGTTCAAACATGCCTGTTGTAACTGTCTGCAAACACTCAGAGCCTTAAAGTAGGGTTTTCACCAATGTGTTTTTTGGTGAGAAACCTTCTATTTCAAAGGTTCTGTGCGTTTTCAGACATGTTCAGTATGTATTTTTTGTGTTTCTGATGAAATCCCTCCTTTTAATGCATTTTCTCACAGAAAATGAGTCTCTCACCATGGGAAAATGGCTTTTTTGAAAACGCATATTCTGGTCGAGAAATGGTGTTTTAAACAATAAAACGACTCCCGGCCTTATTTAGTTCACATTTTTACTTTTGGTAACCTAGCCCGTATTCATAACGCACTAAACCTTTTTATCGCGTTAAACGCCTTTTCTCGACAACAAAAGCACAATTTCATCAAAAACAAACAAAACAAGAAAAATGAATCTATTCAACAAGTCTGCAACACATCCTTAAGAGTTACATGATTTCACCCAATGTCAATGTGTAATTTCTCCAGTTCTGATCATTGTTTAGGTTGTTGGTAGCTTGGTCCAATGCCAAAACACAGTGAAATCTCTTTATGGCTTTAATCGCGTTTTCTCCTCGAGAGAAACATGATTTCACTAAAAACGATATAGTTCAAACATGCCTGTTGTAACTGTCTGCAAACACTCAGAGCCTTAAAGTAGGGTTTTCACCAATGTGTTTTTTGGTGAGAAACCTTCTATTTCAAAGGTTCTGTGCGTTTTCAGACATGTTCAGTATGTATGTTTTGTGTTTCTGATGAAATCCCTCCTTTTAATGCATTTTCTCACTGAAAATGAGTCTCTCACCATGGGAAAATGGCGTTCTTGAAAAAGCATATTGTGGTCGAGAAATGGTGTTTTAAACAATAAAAACGACTCCCGGCCTTATTTAGTTCACATTTTTACTTTTGGTAACCTAGCCCGTATTCATAACGCACTAAACCTTTTTATCGCGTTAAACGCCTTTTCTAGACAACAAAAGCACAATTTCATCAAAAACAAACAAAACAAGAAAAATGAATCTATTCAACAAGTCTGCAACACATCCTTAAGAGTTACATGATTTCACCCAATGTCAATGTGTAATTTCTCCAGTTCTGATCATTGTTTAGGTTGTTGGTAGCTTGGTCCAATGCCAAAACACAGTGAAATCTTTTTATGGCTTTAAACGCGTTTTCTCCTCGAGAGAAACATGATTTCACTAAAAACGTTATAGTTTAAACACGCCTGTTGTACATGTCTGCAAACACTCTCAGAGCCTTAAAGTAGGGTTTTCACCAATGTGTTTTTTGGTGAGAAACCTTCTATTTCAAGGTTCTGTGCGTTTTCAGACACGTACAATATGTATTTTTTGTGTTTCTGATGAAATCCGTCCTTTTAATGCATTTTCTCACAGAAAATGAGTCTCTCACCATGGGAAAATGGCTTTCTTGAAAAAGCATATTGTGGTCGAGAAATGGTGTTTTAAACAATAAAAACGACTCCCGGCCTTATTTAGTTCACATTTTTACTTTTGGTAACCTAGCCCGTATTCATAACGCACTAAACCTTTTTATCGCGTTAAACGCCTTTTCTCGAGAAGAAAAGCACAATTTCATCAAAAACAAACAAAACAAGAAAAATGAATCTATTCAACAAGTCTGCAACACATCCTTAAGAGTTACATGATTTCACCCAATGTCAATGTGTAATTTCTCCAGTTCTGATCATTGTTTAGGTTGTTGGTAGCTTGGTCCAATGCCAAAACACAGTGAAATCTTTTTATGGCTTTAAACGCGTTTTCTCCTCGAGAGAAACATGTTTTCACTAAAAACGTTATAGTTTAAACATGCCTGTTGTACATGTCTGCAAACACTCAGAGCCTTAAAGTAGGGTTTTCACCAATGTGTTTTTTGGTGAGAAACCTTCTATTTCAAAGGTTCTGTGCGTTTTCAGACATGTTCAGTATGTATTTTTTGTGTTTCTGATGAAATCCCTCCTTTTAATGCATTTTCTCACAGAAAATTAGTCTCTTGCCATGGCAAAATGGCTTTTTTGAAAACGCATATTGTGGTCGAGAAATGGTGTTTTAAACAATAAAAACGACTCCCGGCCTTATTTAGTTCACATTTTTACTTTTGGTAACCTAGCCCGTATTCATAACGCACTAAACCTTTTTATCGCGTTAAACGACTTTTCTCGACAAGAAAAGCACAATTTCATCAAAAACAAACAAAACAAGAAAAATGAATCTATTCAACAAGTCTGCAACACATCCTTAAGAGTTACATGATTTCACCCAATGTCAATGTGTAATTTCTCCAGTTCTGATCATTGTTTAGGTTGTTGGTAGCTTGGTCCAATGCCAAAACACAGTGAAATCTCTTTATGGCTTTAAACGCGTTTTCTCCTCGAGAAAAACATGATTTCACTAAAAACGATATAGTTCAAACATGCCTGTTGTAACTGTCTGCAAACACTCAGAGCCTTAAAGTAGGGTTTTCACCAATGTGTTTTTTGGTGAGAAACCTTCTATTTCAAAGGTTCTGTGCGTTTTCAGACATGTTCAGTATGTATTTTTTGTGTTTCTGATGAAATCCCTCCTTTTAATGCATTTTCTCACTGAAAATGAGTCTCTCACCATGGGAAAATGGCTTTCTTGAAAAAGCATATTGTGGTCGAGAAATGGTGTTTTAAACAATAAAAACGACTCCCGGCCTTATTTAGTTCACATTTTTACTTTTGGTAACCTAGCCCGTATTCATAACGCACTAAACCTTTTTATCGCGTTAAACGACTTTTCTCGACAACAAAAGCACAATTTCATCAAAAACAAACAAAACAAGAAAAATGAATCTATTCAACAAGTCTGCAACACATCCTTAAGAGTTACATGATTTCACCCAATGTCAATGTGTAATTTCTCCATTTCTGATCATTGTTTAGGTTGTTGGTAGCTTGGTCCAATGCCAAAACACAGTGAAATCTTTTTATGGCTTTAAACGCGTTTTCTCCTCGAGAGAAACATGTTTTCACTAAAAACGTTATCGTTTAAACATGCCTGTTGTACATGTCTGCAAACACTCAGAGCCTTAAAGTAGGGTTTTCACCAATGTGTTTTTTGGTGAGAAACCTTCTATTTCAAAGGTTCTGTGCGTTTTCAGACATGTTCAGTATGTATTTTTTGTGTTTTCTGATGAAATCCCTCCTTTTAATGCATTTTCTCACAGAAAATGAGTCTCTCACCATGGGAAAATGGCTTTCTTGAAAAAGCATATTGTGGTCGAGAAATGTTGTTTTAAACAATAAAAACGACTCCCGGCCTTATTTAGTTCACATTTTTACTTTTGGTAACCTAGCCCGTATTCATAACGCACTAAACCTTTTTTATCGCGTTAAACGCCTTTTCTCGACAAGAAAAGCACAATTTCATCAAAAACAAACAAAACAAGAAAAATGAATCTATTCAACAAGTCTGCAACACATCCTTAAGAGTTACATGATTTCACCCAATGTCAATGTGTAATTTCTCCAGTTCTGATCATTGTTTAGGTTGTTGGTAGCTTGGTCCAATGCCAAAACACAGTGAAATCTCTTTATGGCTTTAAACGCGTTTTCTCCTCGAGAAAAACATGATTTCACTAAAAACGATATAGTTCAAACATGCCTGTTGTAACTGTCTGCAAACACTCAGAGCCTTAAAGTAGGGTTTTCACCAATGTGTTTTTTGGTGAGAAACCTTCTATTTCAAAGGTTCTGTGCGTTTTCAGACATGTTCAGTATGTATTTTTTGTGTTTCTGATGAAATCCCTCCTTTTAATGCATTTTCTCACTGAAAATGAGTCTCTCACCATGGGAAAATGGCTTTCTTGAAAAAGCATATTGTGGTCGAGAAATGGTGTTTTAAACAATAAAAACGTCTCCCGGCCTTATTTAGTTCACATTTTTACTTTTGGTAACCTAGCCCGTATTCATAACGCACTAAACCTTTTTATCGCGTTAAACGACTTTTCTCGACAACAAAAGCACAATTTCATCAAAAACAAACAAAACAAGAAAAATGAATCTATTCAACAAGTCTGCAACACATCCTTAAGAGTTACATGATTTCACCCAATGTCAATGTGTAATTTCTCCATTTCTGATCATTGTTTAGGTTGTTGGTAGCTTGGTCCAATGCCAAAACACAGTGAAATCTTTTTATGGCTTTAAACGCGTTTTCTCCTCGAGAGAAACATGTTTTCACTAAAAACGTTATCGTTTAAACATGCCTGTTGTACATGTCTGCAAACACTCAGAGCCTTAAAGTAGGGTTTTCACCAATGTGTTTTTTGGTGAGAAACCTTCTATTTCAAAGGTTCTGTGCGTTTTCAGACATGTTCAGTATGTATTTTTTGTGTTTTCTGATGAAATCCCTCCTTTTAATGCATTTTCTCACAGAAAATGAGTCTCTCACCATGGGAAAATGGCTTTCTTGAAAAAGCATATTGTGGTCGAGAAATGGTGTTTTAAACAATAAAAACGACTCCCGGCCTTATTTAGTTCACATTTTTACTTTTGGTAACCTAGCCCGTATTCATAACGCACTAAACCTTTTTATCGCGTTAAACGCCTTTTCTCGACAACAAAAGCACAATTTCATCAAAAACAAACAAAACAAGAAAAATGAATCTATTCAACAAGTCTGCAACACATCCTTAAGAGTTACATGATTTCACCCAATGTCAATGTGTAATTTCTCCAGTTCTGATCATTGTTTAGGTTGTTGGTAGCTTGGTCCAATGCCAAAACACAGTGAAATCTTTTTATGGCTTTAAACGCGTTTTCTCCTCGAGAGAAACCTGATTTCACTAAAAACGTTATAGTTTAAACATGCCTGTTGTACATGTCTGCAAACACTCAGAGCCTTAAAGTAAGGTTTTCACCAATGTGTTTTTTGGTCAGAAACCTTCTATTTCAAAGGTTCTGTGCGTTTTCAGACATGTTCAGTATGTATTTTTTGTGTTTTCTGATGAAATCCGTCCTTTTAATGCATTTTCTCACAGAAAATTAGTCTCTCACCATGGGAAAATGGCTTTCTTGAAAAAGCATATTGTGGTCGAGAAATGGTGTTTTAAACAATAAAAACGACTCCCGGCCTTATTTAGTTCACATTTTTACTTTTGGTAACCTAGCCCGTATTCATAACGCACTAAACCTTTTTATCGCGTTAAACGCCTTTTCTCGACAAGAAAAGCACAATTTCATCAAAAACAAACAAAACAAGAAAAATGAATCTATTCAACAAGTCTGCAACACATCCTTAAGAGTTACATGATTTCACCCAATGTCAATGTGTAATTTCTCCAGTTCTGATCATTGTTTAGGTTGTTGGTAGCTTGGTCCAATGCCAAAACACAGTGAAATCTCTTTATGGCTTTAAACGCGTTTTCTCCTCGAGAAAAACATGATTTCACTAAAAACGTTATAGTTTAAACATGCCTGTTGTACATGTCTGCAAACACTCAGAGCCTTAAAGTAGGGTTTTCACCAATGTGTTTTTTGGTGAGAAACCTTCTATTTCAAAGGTTCTGTGCGTTTTCAGACATGTTCAGTATGTATTTTTTGTGTTTTCTGATGAAATCCCTGCACAATTTCATCAAAAACAAACAAAACAAGAAAAATGAATCTATTCAACAAGTCTGCAACACATCCTTAAGAGTTACATGATTTCACCCAATGTCAATGTGTAATTTCTCCAGTTCTGATCATTGTTTAGGTTGTTGGTAGCTTGGTCCAATGCCAAAACACAGTGAAATCTTTTTATGGCTTTAAACGCGTTTTCTCCTCGAGAGAAACATGATTTCACTAAAAACGTTATAGTTTAAACACGCCTGTTGTACATGTCTGCAAACACTCTCAGAGCCTTAAAGTAGGGTTTTCACCAATGTGTTTTTTGGTGAAAAACCTTCTATTTCAAGGTTCTGTGCGTTTTCAGACACGTACAATATGTATTTTTTGTGTTTCTGATGAAATCCCTCCTTTTAATGCATTTTCTCACAGAAAATGAGTCTCTTGCCATGGCAAAATGGCTATCTTGAAAAAGCATATTGTGGTCGAGAAATGGTGTTTTAAACAATAAAAACGACTCCCGGCCTTATTTAGTTCACATTTTTACTTTTGGTAACCTAGCCCGTATTCATAACGCACTA
This sequence comes from Lampris incognitus, assembly GCF_029633865.1. Classification (NCBI taxonomy): domain Eukaryota; kingdom Metazoa; phylum Chordata; class Actinopteri; order Lampriformes; family Lampridae; genus Lampris; species Lampris incognitus. The sequence goes on along the minus strand of NC_079213.1, from coordinate 49,416,357 downwards.
AACCTTTTTATCGCGTTAAACGACTTTTCTCGACAACAAAAGCACAATTTCATCAAAAACAAACAAAACAAGAAAAATGAATCTATTCAACAAGTCTGCAACACATCCTTAAGAGTTACATGATTTCACCCAATGTCAATGTGTAATTTCTCCAGTTCTGATCATTGTTTAGGTTGTTGGTAGCTTGGTCCAATGCCAAAACACAGTGAAATCTTTTTATGGCTTTAAACGCGTTTTCTCCTCGAGAGAAATATGATTTCACTAAAAACGTTATAGTTTAAACATGCCTGTTGTACATGTCTGCAAACACTCTCAGAGCCTTAAAGTAGGGTTTTCACCAATGTGTTTTTTGGTGAGAAACCTTCTATTTCAAGGTTCTGTGCGTTTTCAGACACGTACAATATGTATTTTTTGTGTTTCTGATGAAATCCCTCCTTTTAATGCATTTTCTCACAGAAAATGAGTCTCTTGCCATGGCAAAATGGCTTTCTTGAAAAAGCATATTGTGGTCGAGAAATGGTGTTTTAAACAATAAAAACGACTCCCGGCCTTATTTAATTCACATTTTTACTTTTGGTAACCTAGCCCGTATTCATAACGCACTAAACCTTTTTATCGCGTTAAACGACTTTTCTCGACAACAAAAGCACAATTTCATCAAAAACAAACAAAACAAGAAAAATGAATCTATTCAACAAGTCTGCAACACATCCTTAAGAGTTACATGATTTCACCCAATGTCAATGTGTAATTTCTCCAGTTCTGATCATTGTTTAGGTTGTTGGTAGCTTGGTCCAATGCCAAAACACAGTGAAATCTCTTTATGGCTTTAAACGCGTTTTCTCCTCGAGAAAAACATGATTTCACTAAAAACGTTATAGTTTAAACATGCCTGTTGTACATGTCTGCAAACACTCTCAGAGCCTTAAAGTAGGGTTTTCACCAATGTGTTTTTTGGTGAGAAACCTTCTATTTCAAGGTTCTGTGCGTTTTCAGACACGTACAATATGTATTTTTTGTGTTTCTGATGAAATCCCTCCTTTTAATGCATTTTCTCACTGAAAATGAATCTCTCGCCATGGGGAAATGGCTTTCTTGAGAAAGCATATTGTGGTCGAGAAATGGTGTTTTAAACAATAAAAACGACTCCCGGCCTTAGTTCACATTTTTACTTTTGGTAACCTAGCCCGTATTCATAACGCACTAAACCTTTTTATCGCGTTAAACGCCTTTTCTCGACAACAAAAGCACAATTTCATCAAAAACAAACAAAACAAGAAAAATGAATCTATTCAACAAGTATGCAACACATCCTTAAGAGTTACATGATTTCACCCAATGTCAATGTGTAACTTCTCCAGTTCTGATCATTGTTTAGGTTGTTGGTAGCTTGGTCCAATGCCAAAACACAGTGAAATCTTTTTATGGCTTTAAACGCGTTTTCTCCTCGAGAGAAACATGATTTCACTAAAAACGTTATAGTTTAAACATGCCTGTTGTACATGTCTGCAAACACTCTCAGAGCCTTAAAGTAGGGTTTTCACCAATGTGTTTTTTGGTGAGAAACCTTCTATTTCAAGGTTCTGTGCGTTTTCAGACACGTACAATATGTATTTTTTGTGTTTCTGATGAAATCCCTCCTTTTAATGCATTTTCTCACAGAAAATGAGTCTCTCACCATGGGAAAATGGCTTTTTTGAAAAAGCATATTGTGGTCGAGAAATGGTGTTTTAAACAATAAAAACGACTCCCGGCCTTATTTAGTTCACATTTTTACTTTTGGTAACCTAGCCCGTATTCATAACGCACTAAACCTTTTTATCGCGTTAAACGCCTTTTCTCGACAACAAAAGCACAATTTCATCAAAAACAAACAAAACAAGAAAAATGAATCTATTCAACAAGTCTGCAACACATCCTTAAGAGTTACATGATTTCACCCAATGTCAATGTGTAATTTCTCCAGTTCTGATCATTGTTTAGGTTGTTGGTAGCTTGGTCCAATGCCAAAACACAGTGAAATCTTTTTATGGCTTTAAACGCGTTTTCTCCTCGAGAGAAACATGATTTCACTAAAAACGTTATAGTTTAAACATGCCTGTTGTACATGTCTGCAAACACTCAGAGCCTTAAAGTAGGGTTTTCACCAATGTGTTTTTTGGTGAGAAACCTTCTATTTCAAAGGTTCTGTGCGTTTTCAGACATGTTCAGTATGTATTTTTTGTGTTTTCTGATGAAATCCCTCCTTTTAATGCATTTTCTCACAGAAAATGAGTCTCTCACCATGGGAAAATGGCTTTTTTGAAAACGCATATTCTGGTCGAGAAATGGTGTTTTAAACAATAAAACGACTCCCGGCCTTATTTAGTTCACATTTTTACTTTTGGTAACCTAGCCCGTATTCATAACGCACTAAACCTTTTTATCGCGTTAAACGCCTTTTCTCGACAACAAAAGCACAATTTCATCAAAAACAAACAAAACAAGAAAAATGAATCTATTCAACAAGTCTGCAACACATCCTTAAGAGTTACATGATTTCACCCAATGTCAATGTGTAATTTCTCCAGTTCTGATCATTGTTTAGGTTGTTGGTAGCTTGGTCCAATGCCAAAACACAGTGAAATCTTTTTATGGCTTTAAACGCGTTTTCTCCTCGAGAGAAACATGATTTCACTAAAAACGTTATAGTTTAAACACGCCTGTTGTACAAGTCTGCAAACACTCTCAGAGCCTTAAAGTAGGGTTTTCACCAATGTGTTTTTTGGTGAGAAACCTATTTCAAGGTTCTGTGCGTTTTCAGACACGTACAATATGTATTTTTTGTGTTTCTGATGAAATCCCTCCTTTTAATGCATTTTCTCACAGAAAATGAGTCTCTTGCCATGGCAAAATGGCTATCTTGAAAAAGCATATTGTGGTCGAGAAATGGTGTTTTAAACAATAAAAACGACTCCCGGCCTTATTTAGTTCACATTTTTACTTTTGGTAACCTAGCCCGTATTCATAACGCACTAAACCTTTTTATCGCGTTAAACGACTTTTCTCGACAACAAAAGCACAATTTCATCAAAAACAAACAAAACAAGAAAAATGAATCTATTCAACAAGTCTGCAACACATCCTTAAGAGTTACATGATTTCACCCAATGTCAATGTGTAATTTCTCCAGTTCTGATCATTGTTTAGGTTGTTGGTAGCTTGGTCCAATGCCAAAACACAGTGAAATCTTTTTATGGCTTTAAACGCGTTTTCTCCTCGAGAGAAACATGATTTCACTAAAAACGTTATAGTTTAAACATGCCTGTTGTACATGTCTGCAAACACTCTCAGAGCCTTAAAGTAGGGTTTTCACCAATGTGTTTTTTGGTGAGAAACCTTCTATTTCAAGGTTCTGTGCGTTTTCAGACACGTACAATATGTATTTTTTGTGTTTCTGATGAAATCCCTCCTTTTAATGCATTTTCTCACAGAAAATTAGACTCTTGCCATGGCAAAATGGCTTTCTTGAAAAAGCATATTGTGGTCGAGAAATGGTGTTTTAAACAATAAAAACGACTCCCGGCCTTATTTAGTTCACATTTTTACTTTTGGTAACCTAGCCCGTATTCATAACGCACTAAACCTTTTTATCGCGTTAAACGACTTTTCTCGACAACAAAAGCACAATTTCATCAAAAACAAACAAAACAAGAAAAATGAATCTATTCAACAAGTCTGCAACACATCCTTAAGAGTTACATGATTTCACCCAATGTCAATGTGTAATTTCTCCAGTTCTGATCATTGTTTAGGTTGTTGGTAGCTTGGTCCAATGCCAAAACACAGTGAAATCTTTTTATGGCTTTAAACGCGTTTTCTCCTCGAGAGAAACATGATTTCACTAAAAACGTTATAGTTTAAACACGCCTGTTGTACATGTCTGCAAACACTCTCAGAGCCTTAAAGTAGGGTTTTCACCAATGTGTTTTTTGGTGAGAAACCTTCTATTTCAAGGTTCTGTGCGTTTTCAGACACGTACAATATGTATTTTTTGTGTTTCTGATGAAATCCCTCCTTTTAATGCATTTTCTCACAGAAAATGAGTCTCTTGCCATGGCAAAATGGCTATCTTGAAAAAGCATATTGTGGTCGAGAAATAGTGTTTTAAACAATAAAAACGACTCCCGGCCTTATTTAGTTCACATTTTTACTTTTGGTAACCTAGCCCGTATTCATAACGCACTAAACCTTTTTATCGCGTTAAACGCCTTTTCTCGACAAGAAAAGCACAATTTCATCAAAAACAAACAAAACAAGAAAAATGAATCTATTCAACAAGTCTGCAACACATCCTTAAGAGTTACATGATTTCACCCAATGTCAATGTGTAATTTCTCCAGTTCTGATCATTGTTTAGGTTGTTGGTAGCTTGGTCCAATGCCAAAACACAGTGAAATCTTTTTATGGCTTTAAACGCGTTTTCTCCTCGAGAGAAACATGATTTCACTAAAAACGTTATAGTTTAAACATGCCTGTTGTACATGTCTGCAAACACTCAGAGCCTTAAAGTAGGGTTTTCACCAATGTGTTTTTTGGTGAGAAACCTTCTATTTCAAAGGTTCTGTGCGTTTTCAGACATGTTCAGTATGTATTTTTTGTGTTTTCTGATGAAATCCCTCCTTTTAATGCATTTTCTCACAGAAAATGAGTCTCTCACCATGGGAAAATGGCTTTTTTGAAAACGCATATTCTGGTCGAGAAATGGTGTTTTAAACAATAAAACGACTCCCGGCCTTATTTAGTTCACATTTTTACTTTTGGTAACCTAGCCCGTATTCATAACGCACTAAACCTTTTTATCGCGTTAAACGCCTTTTCTCGACAACAAAAGCACAATTTCATCAAAAACAAACAAAACAAGAAAAATGAATCTATTCAACAAGTCTGCAACACATCCTTAAGAGTTACATGATTTCACCCAATGTCAATGTGTAATTTCTCCAGTTCTGATCATTGTTTAGGTTGTTGGTAGCTTGGTCCAATGCCAAAACACAGTGAAATCTTTTTATGGCTTTAAACGCGTTTTCTCCTCGAGAGAAACATGATTTCACTAAAAACGTTATAGTTTAAACACGCCTGTTGTACATGTCTGCAAACACTCTCAGAGCCTTAAAGTAGGGTTTTCACCAATGTGTTTTTTGGTGAGAAACCTATTTCAAGGTTCTGTGCGTTTTCAGACACGTACAATATGTATTTTTTGTGTTTCTGATGAAATCCCTCCTTTTAATGCATTTTCTCACAGAAAATGAGTCTCTTCCCATGGCAAAATGGCTATCTTGAAAAAGCATATTGTGGTCGAGAAATGGTGTTTTAAACAATAAAAACGACTCCCGGCCTTATTTAGTTCACATTTTTACTTTTGGTAACCTAGCCCGTATTCATAACGCACTAAACCTTTTTATCGCGTTAAACGACTTTTCTCGACAACAAAAGCACAATTTCATCAAAAACAAACAAAACAAGAAAAATGAATCTATTCAACAAGTCTGCAACACATCCTTAAGAGTTACATGATTTCACCCAATGTCAATGTGTAATTTCTCCAGTTCTGATCATTGTTTAGGTTGTTGGTAGCTTGGTCCAATGCCAAAACACAGTGAAATCTTTTTATGGCTTTAAACGCGTTTTCTCCTCGAGAGAAACATGATTTCACTAAAAACGTTATAGTTTAAACATGCCTGTTGTACATGTCTGCAAACACTCTCAGAGCCTTAAAGTAGGGTTTTCACCAATGTGTTTTTTGGTGAGAAACCTTCTATTTCAAGGTTCTGTGCGTTTTCAGACACGTACAATATGTATTTTTTGTGTTTCTGATGAAATCCCTCCTTTTAATGCATTTTCTCACAGAAAATTAGACTCTTGCCATGGCAAAATGGCTTTCTTGAAAAAGCATATTGTGGTCGAGAAATGGTGTTTTAAACAATAAAAACGACTCCCGGCCTTATTTAGTTCACATTTTTACTTTTGGTAACCTAGCCCGTATTCATAACGCACTAAACCTTTTTATCGCGTTAAACGCCTTTTCTCGACAACAAAAGCACAATTTCATCAAAAACAAACAAAACAAGAAAAATGAATCTATTCAACAAGTCTGCAACACATCCTTAAGAGTTACATGATTTCACCCAATGTCAATGTGTAATTTCTCCAGTTCTGATCATTGTTTAGGTTGTTGGTAGCTTGGTCCAATGCCAAAACACAGTGAAATCTTTTTATGGCTTTAAACGCGTTTTCTCCTCGAGAGAAACATGATTTCACTAAAAACGTTATAGTTTAAACATGCCTGTTGTACATGTCTGCAAACACTCAGAGCCTTAAAGTAGGGTTTTCACCAATGTGTTTTTTGGTGAGAAACCTTCTATTTCAAAGGTTCTGTGCGTTTTCAGACATGTTCAGTATGTATTTTTTGTGTTTTCTGATGAAATCCCTGCACAATTTCATCAAAAACAAACAAAACAAGAAAAATGAATCTATTCAACAAGTCTGCAACACATCCTTAAGAGTTACATGATTTCACCCAATGTCAATGTGTAATTTCTCCAGTTCTGATCATTGTTTAGGTTGTTGGTAGCTTGGTCCAATGCCAAAACACAGTGAAATCTTTTTATGGCTTTAAACGCGTTTTCTCCTCGAGAGAAACATGATTTCACTAAAAACGTTATAGTTTAAACACGCCTGTTGTACATGTCTGCAAACACTCTCAGAGCCTTAAAGTAGGGTTTTCACCAATGTGTTTTTTGGTGAAAAACCTTCTATTTCAAGGTTCTGTGCGTTTTCAGACACGTACAATATGTATTTTTTGTGTTTCTGATGAAATCCCTCCTTTTAATGCATTTTCTCACAGAAAATGAGTCTCTTGCCATGGCAAAATGGCTATCTTGAAAAAGCATATTGTGGTCGAGAAATGGTGTTTTAAACAATAAAAACGACTCCCGGCCTTATTTAGTTCACATTTTTACTTTTGGTAACCTAGCCCGTATTCATAACGCACTAAACCTTTTTATCGCGTTAAACGACTTTTCTCGACAACAAAAGCACAATTTCATCAAAAACAAACAAAACAAGAAAAATGAATCTATTCAACAAGTCTGCAACACATCCTTAAGAGTTACATGATTTCACCCAATGTCAATGTGTAATTTCTCCAGTTCTGATCATTGTTTAGGTTGTTGGTAGCTTGGTCCAATGCCAAAACACAGTGAAATCTTTTTATGGCTTTAAACGCGTTTTCTCCTCGAGAGAAATATGATTTCACTAAAAACGTTATAGTTTAAACATGCCTGTTGTACATGTCTGCAAACACTCTCAGAGCCTTAAAGTAGGGTTTTCACCAATGTGTTTTTTGGTGAGAAACCTTCTATTTCAAGGTTCTGTGCGTTTTCAGACACGTACAATATGTATTTTTTGTGTTTCTGATGAAATCCCTCCTTTTAATGCATTTTCTCACAGAAAATGAGTCTCTTGCCATGGCAAAATGGCTTTCTTGAAAAAGCATATTGTGGTCAAGAAATGGTGTTTTAAACAATAAAAACGACTCCCGGCCTTATTTAGTTCACATTTTTACTTTTGGTAACCTAGCCCGTATTCATAACGCACTAAACCTTTTTATCGCGTTAAACGACTTTTCTCGACAACAAAAGCACAATTTCATCAAAAACAAACAAAACAAGAAAAATGAATATATTCAACAAGTCTGCAACACATCCTTAAGAGTTACATGATTTCACCCAATGTCAATGTGTAATTTCTCCAGTTCTGATCATTGTTTAGTTTGTTGGTAGCTTGGTCCAATGCCAAAACACAGTGAAATCTCTTTATGGCTTTAAACGCGTTTTCGCCTCGAGAAAAACATGATTTCACTAAAAACGTTATAGTTTAAACATGCCTGTTGTACATGTCTGCAAACACTCTCAGAGCCTTAAAGTAGGGTTTTCACCAATGTGTTTTTTGGTGAGAAACCTTCTATTTCAAGGTTCTGTGCGTTTTCAGACACGTACAATATGTATTTTTTGTGTTTCTGATGAAATCCCTCCTTTTAATGCATTTTCTCACAGAAAATGAATCTCTCGCCATGGGGAAATGGCTTTCTTGAGAAAGCATATTGTGGTCGAGAAATGGTGTTTTAAACAATAAAAACGACTCCCGGCCTTAGTTCACATTTTTACTTTTGGTAACCTAGCCCGTATTCATAACGCACTAAACCTTTTTATCGCGTTAAACGCCTTTTCTCGACAACAAAAGCACAATTTCATCAAAAACAAACAAAACAAGAAAAATGAATCTATTCAACAAGTCTGCAACACATCCTTAAGAGTTACATGATTTCACCCAATGTCAATGTGTAATTTCTCCAGTTCTGATCATTGTTTAGGTTGTTGGTAGCTTGGTCCAATGCCAAAACACAGTGAAATCTTTTTATGGCTTTAAACGCGTTTTCTCCTCGAGAGAAACATGATTTCACTAAAAACGTTATAGTTTAAACACGCCTGTTGTACATGTCTGCAAACACTCTCAGAGCCTTAAAGTAGGGTTTTCACCAATGTGTTTTTTGGTGAGAAACCTATTTCAAAGTTCTGTGCGTTTTCAGACACGTACAATATGTATTTTTTGTGTTTCTGATGAAATCCCTCCTTTTAATGCATTTTCTCACAGAAAATGAGTCTCTTGCCATGGCAAAATGGCTATCTTGAAAAAGCATATTGTGGTCGAGAAATGGTGTTTTAAACAATAAAAACGACTCCCGGCCTTATTTAGTTCACATTTTTACTTTTGGTAACCTAGCCCGTATTCATAACGCACTAAACCTTTTTATCGCGTTAAACGACTTTTCTCGACAACAAAAGCACAATTTCATCAAAAACAAACAAAACAAGAAAAATGAATCTATTCAACAAGTCTGCAACACATCCTTAAGAGTTACATGATTTCACCCAATGTCAATGTGTAATTTCTCCAGTTCTGATCATTGTTTAGGTTGTTGGTAGCTTGGTCCAATGCCAAAACACAGTGAAATCTTTTTATGGCTTTAAACGCGTTTTCTCCTCGAGAGAAATATGATTTCACTAAAAACGTTATAGTTTAAACATGCCTGTTGTACATGTCTGCAAACACTCTCAGAGCCTTAAAGTAGGGTTTTCACCAATGTGTTTTTTGGTGAGAAACCTTCTATTTCAAGGTTCTGTGCGTTTTCAGACACGTACAATATGTATTTTTTGTGTTTCTGATGAAATCCCTCCTTTTAATGCATTTTCTCACAGAAAATGAGTCTCTTGCCATGGCAAAATGGCTTTCTTGAAAAAGCATATTGTGGTCAAGAAATGGTGTTTTAAACAATAAAAACGACTCCCGGCCTTATTTAGTTCACATTTTCACTTTTGGTAACCTAGCCCGTATTCATAACGCACTAAACCTTTTTATCGCGTTAAACGACTTTTCTCGACAACAAAAGCACAATTTCATCAAAAACAAACAAAACAAGAAAAATGAATATATTCAACAAGTCTGCAACACATCCTTAAGAGTTACATGATTTCACCCAATGTCAATGTGTAATTTCTCCAGTTCTGATCATTGTTTAGGTTGTTGGTAGCTTGGTCCAATGCCAAAACACAGTGAAATCTCTTTATGGCTTTAAACGCGTTTTCGCCTCGAGAAAAACATGATTTCACTAAAAACGTTATAGTTTAAACATGCCTGTTGTACATGTCTGCAAACACTCTCAGAGCCTTAAAGTAGGGTTTTCACCAATGTGTTTTTTGGTGAGAAACCTTCTATTTCAAGGTTCTGTGCGTTTTCAGACACGTACAATATGTATTTTTTGTGTTTCTGATGAAATCCCTCCTTTTAATGCATTTTCTCACAGAAAATGAATCTCTCGACATGGGGAAATGGCTTTCTTGAGAAAGCATATTGTGGTCGAGAAATGGTGTTTTAAACAATAAAAACGACTCCCGGCCTTAGTTCACATTTTTACTTTTGGTAACCTAGCCCGTATTCATAACGCACTAAACCTTTTTATCGCGTTAAACGCCTTTTCTCGACAACAAAAGCACAATTTCATCAAAAACAAACAAAACAAGAAAAATGAATCTATTCAACAAGTCTGCAACACATCCTTAAGAGTTACATGATTTCACCCAATGTCAATGTGTAATTTCTCCAGTTCTGATCATTGTTTAGGTTGTTGGTAGCTTGGTCCAATGCCAAAACACAGTGAAATCTTTTTATGGCTTTAAACGCGTTTTCTCCTCGAGAGAAACATGATTTCACTAAAAACGTTATAGTTTAAACACGCCTGTTGTACATGTCTGCAAACACTCTCAGAGCCTTAAAGTAGGGTTTTCACCAATGTGTTTTTTGGTGAGAAACCTATTTCAAAGTTCTGTGCGTTTTCAGACACGTACAATATGTATTTTTTGTGTTTCTGATGAAATCCCTCCTTTTAATGCATTTTCTCACAGAAAATGAGTCTCTTGCCATGGCAAAATGGCTATCTTGAAAAAGCATATTGTGGTCGAGAAATGGTGTTTTAAACAATAAAAACGACTCCCGGCCTTATTTAGTTCACATTTTTACTTTTGGTAACCTAGCCCGTATTCATAACGCACTAAACCTTTTTATCGCGTTAAACGACTTTTCTCGACAACAAAAGCACAATTTCATCAAAAACAAACAAAACAAGAAAAATGAATCTATTCAACAAGTCTGCAACACATCCTTAAGAGTTACATGATTTCACCCAATGTCAATGTGTAATTTCTCCAGTTCTGATCATTGTTTAGGTTGTTGGTAGCTTGGTCCAATGCCAAAACACAGTGAAATCTTTTTATGGCTTTAAACGCGTTTTCTCCTCGAGAGAAACATGATTTCACTAAAAACGTTATAGTTTAAACATGCCTGTTGTACATGTCTGCAAACACTCTCAGAGCCTTAAAGTAGGGTTTTCACCAATGTGTTTTTTGGTGAGAAACCTTCTATTTCAAGGTTCTGTGCGTTTTCAGACACGTACAATATGTATTTTTTGTGTTTCTGATGAAATCCCTCCTTTTAATGCATTTTCTCACAGAAAATTAGACTCTTGCCATGGCAAAATGGCTTTCTTGAAAAAGCAATTGTGGTCGAGAAATGGTGTTTTAAACAATAAAAACGACTCCCGGCCTTATTTAGTTCACATTTTTACTTTTGGTAACCTAGCCCGTATTCATAACGCACTAAACCTTTTTATCGCGTTAAACGCCTTTTCTCGACAACAAAAGCACAATTTCATCAAAAACAAACAAAACAAGAAAAATGAATCTATTCAACAAGTCTGCAACACATCCTTAAGAGTTACATGATTTCACCCAATGTCAATGTGTAATTTCTCCAGTTCTGATCATTGTTTAGGTTGTTGGTAGCTTGGTCCAATGCCAAAACACAGTGAAATCTTTTTATGGCTTTAAACGCGTTTTCTCCTCGAGAGAAACATGATTTCACTAAAAACGTTATAGTTTAAACATGCCTGTTGTACATGTCTGCAAACACTCAGAGCCTTAAAGTAGGGTTTTCACCAATGTGTTTTTTGGTGAGAAACCTTCTATTTCAAAGGTTCTGTGCGTTTTCAGACATGTTCAGTATGTATTTTTTGTGTTTTCTGATGAAATCCCTGCACAATTTCATCAAAAACAAACAAAACAAGAAAAATGAATCTATTCAACAAGTCTGCAACACATCCTTAAGAGTTACATGATTTCACCCAATGTCAATGTGTAATTTCTCCAGTTCTGATCATTGTTTAGGTTGTTGGTAGCTTGGTCCAATGCCAAAACACAGTGAAATCTTTTTATGGCTTTAAACGCGTTTTCTCCTCGAGAGAAACATGATTTCACTAAAAACGTTATAGTTTAAACACGCCTGTTGTACATGTCTGCAAACACTCTCAGAGCCTTAAAGTAGGGTTTTCACCAATGTGTTTTTTGGTGAAAAACCTTCTATTTCAAGGTTCTGTGCGTTTTCAGACACGTACAATATGTATTTTTTGTGTTTCTGATGAAATCCCTCCTTTTAATGCATTTTCTCACAGAAAATGAGTCTCTTGCCATGGCAAAATGGCTATCTTGAAAAAGCATATTGTGGTCGAGAAATGGTGTTTTAAACAATAAAAACGACTCCCGGCCTTATTTAGTTCACATTTTTACTTTTGGTAACCTAGCCCGTATTCATAACGCACTAAACCTTTTTATCGCGTTAAACGACTTTTCTCGACAACAAAAGCACAATTTCATCAAAAACAAACAAAACAAGAAAAATGAATCTATTCAACAAGTCTGCAACACATCCTTAAGAGTTACATGATTTCACCCAATGTCAATGTGTAATTTCTCCAGTTCTGATCATTGTTTAGGTTGTTGGTAGCTTGGTCCAATGCCAAAACACAGTGAAATCTTTTTATGGCTTTAAACGCGTTTTCTCCTCGAGAGAAATATGATTTCACTAAAAACGTTATAGTTTAAACATGCCTGTTGTACATGTCTGCAAACACTCTCAGAGCCTTAAAGTAGGGTTTTCACCAATGTGTTTTTTGGTGAGAAACCTTCTATTTCAAGGTTCTGTGCGTTTTCAGACACGTACAATATGTATTTTTTGTGTTTCTGATGAAATCCCTCCTTTTAATGCATTTTCTCACAGAAAATGAGTCTCTTGCCATGGCAAAATGGCTTTCTTGAAAAAGCATATTGTGGTCAAGAAATGGTGTTTTAAACAATAAAAACGACTCCCGGCCTTATTTAGTTCACATTTTTACTTTTGGTAACCTAGCCCGTATTCATAACGCACTAAACCTTTTTATCGCGTTAAACGACTTTTCTCGACAACAAAAGCACAATTTCATCAAAAACAAACAAAACAAGAAAAATGAATATATTCAACAAGTCTGCAACACATCCTTAAGAGTTACATGATTTCACCCAATGTCAATGTGTAATTTCTCCAGTTCTGATCATTGTTTAGGTTGTTGGTAGCTTGGTCCAATGCCAAAACACAGTGAAATCTCTTTATGGCTTTAAACGCGTTTTCTCCTCGAGAAAAACATGATTTCACTAAAAACGTTATAGTTTAAACATGCCTGTTGTACATGTCTGCAAACACTCTCAGAGCCTTAAAGTAGGGTTTTCACCAATGTGTTTTTTGGTGAGAAACCTTCTATTTCAAGGTTCTGTGCGTTTTCAGACACGTACAATATGTATTTTTTGTGTTTCTGATGAAATCCCTCCTTTTAATGCATTTTCTCACAGAAAATGAATCTCTCGCCATGGGGAAATGGCTTTCTTGAGAAAGCATATTGTGGTCGAGAAATGGTGTTTTAAACAATAAAAACGACTCCCGGCCTTAGTTCACATTTTTACTTTTGGTAACCTAGCCCGTATTCATAACGCACTAAACCTTTTTATCGCGTTAAACGACTTTTCTCGACAACAAAAGCACAATTTCATCAAAAACAAACAAAACAAGAAAAATGAATCTATTCAACAAGTATGCAACACATCCTTAAGAGTTACATGATTTCACCCAATGTCAATGTGTAATTTCTCCAGTTCTGATCATTGTTTAGGTTGTTGGTAGCTTGGTCCAATGCCAAAACACAGTGAAATCTTTTTATGGCTTTAAACGCGTTTTCTCCTCGAGAGAAACATGATTTCACTAAAAACGTTATAGTTTAAACATGCCTGTTGTACATGTCTGCAAACACTCTCAGAGCCTTAAAGTAGGGTTTTCACCAATGTGTTTTTTGGTGAGAAACCTTCTATTTCAAGGTTCTGTGCGTTTTCAGACACGTACAATATGTATTTTTTGTGTTTCTGATGAAATCCCTCCTTTTAATGCATTTTCTCACAGAAAATTAGCCTCTTGCCATGGCAAAATGGCTTTCTTGAAAAAGCATATTGTGGTCGAGAAATGGTGTTTTAAACAATAAAAACGACTCCCGGCCTTATTTAGTTCACATTTTTACTTTTGGTAACCTAGCCCATATTCATAACGCACTAAACCTTTTTATCGCGTTAAACGCCTTTTCTCGACAACAAAAGCACAATTTCATCAAAAACAAACAAAACAAGAAAAATGAATCTATTCAACAAGTCTGCAACACATCCTTAAGAGTTACATGATTTCACCCAATGTCAATGTGTAATTTCTCCAGTTCTGATCATTGTTTAGGTTGTTGGTAGCTTGGTCCAATGCCAAAACACAGTGAAATCTTTTTATGGCTTTAAACGCGTTTTCTCCTCGAGAGAAACATGATTTCACTAAAAACGTTATAGTTTAAACATGCCTGTTGTACATGTCTGCAAACACTCAGAGCCTTAAAGTAGGGTTTTCACCAATGTGTTTTTTGGTGAGAAACCTTCTATTTCAAAGGTTCTGTGCGTTTTCAGACATGTTCAGTATGTATTTTTTGTGTTTTCTGATGAAATCCCTCCTTTTAATGCATTTTCTCACAGAAAATGAGTCTCTCACCATGGGAAAATGGCTTTTTTGAAAACGCATATTCTGGTCGAGAAATGGTGTTTTAAACAATAAAACGACTCCCGGCCTTATTTAGTTCACATTTTTACTTTTGGTAACCTAGCCCGTATTCATAACGCACTAAACCTTTTTATCGCGTTAAACGACTTTTCTCGACAACAAAAGCACAATTTCATCAAAAACAAACAAAACAAGAAAAATGAATCTATTCAACAAGTCTGCAACACATCCTTAAGAGTTCCATGATTTCACCCAATGTCAATGTGTAATTTCTCCAGTTCTGATCATTGTTTAGGTTGTTGGTAGCTTGGTCCAATGCCAAAACACAGTGAAATCTTTTTATGGCTTTAAACGCGTTTTCTCCTCGAGAGAAACATGATTTCACTAAAAACGTTATAGTTTAAACACGCCTGTTGTACATGTCTGCAAACACTCTCAGAGCCTTAAAGTAGGGTTTTCACCAATGTGTTTTTTGGTGAGAAACCTTCTATTTCAAGGTTCTGTGCGTTTTCAGACACGTACAATATGTATTTTTTGTGTTTCTGATGAAATCCCTCCTTTTAATGCATTTTCTCACAGAAAATGAGTCTCTTGCCATGGCAAAATGGCTATCTTGAAAAAGCATATTGTGGTCGAGAAATGGTGTTTTAAACAATAAAAACGACTCCCGGCCTTATTTAGTTCACATTTTTACTTTTGGTAACCTAGCCCGTATTCATAACGCACTAAACCTTTTTATCGCGTTAAACGACTTTTCTCGACAACAAAAGCACAATTTCATCAAAAACAAACAAAACAAGAAAAATGAATCTATTCAACAAGTCTGCAACACATCCTTAAGAGTTACATGATTTCACCCAATGTCAATGTGTAATTTCTCCAGTTCTGATCATTGTTTAGGTTGTTGGTAGCTTGGTCCAATGCCAAAACACAGTGAAATCTTTTTATGGCTTTAAACGCGTATTCTCCTCGAGAGAAACATGATTTCACTAAAAACGTTATAGTTTAAACATGCCTGTTGTACATGTCTGCAAACACTCTCAGAGCCTTAAAGTAGGGTTTTCACCAATGTGTTTTTTGGTGAGAAACCTTCTATTTCAAGGTTCTGTGCGTTTTCAGACACGTACAATATGTATTTTTTGTGTTTCTGATGAAATCCCTCCTTTTAATGCATTTTCTCACAGAAAATTAGACTCTTGCCATGGCAAAATGGCTTTCTTGAAAAAGCATATTGTGGTCGAGAAATGGTGTTTTAAACAATAAAAACGACTCCCGGCCTTATTTAGTTCACATTTTAACTTTTGGTAACCTAGCCCGTATTCATAACGCACTAAACCTTTTTATCGCGTTAAACGACTTTTCTCGACAACAAAAGCACAATTTCATCAAAAACAAACAAAACAAGAAAAATGAATCTATTCAACAAGTCTGCAACACATCCTTAAGAGTTACATGATTTCACCCAATGTCAATGTGTAATTTCTCCAGTTCTGATCATTGTTTAGGTTGTTGGTAGCTTGGTCCAATGCCAAAACACAGTGAAATCTTTTTATGGCTTTAAACGCGTTTTCTCCTCGAGAGAAACATGATTTCACTAAAAACGTTATAGTTTAAACACGCCTGTTGTACATGTCTGCAAACACTCTCAGAGCCTTAAAGTAGGGTTTTCACCAATGTGTTTTTTGGTGAGAAACCTTCTATTTCAAGGTTCTGTGCGTTTTCAGACACGTACAATATGTATTTTTTGTGTTTCTGATGAAATCCCTCCTTTTAATGCATTTTCTCACAGAAAATGAGTCTCTTGCCATGGCAAAATGGCTATCTTGAAAAAGCATATTGTGGTCGAGAAATAGTGTTTTAAACAATAAAAACGACTCCCGGCCTTATTTAGTTCACATTTTTACTTTTGTTAACCTAGCCCGTATTCATAACGCACTAAACCTTTTTATCGCGTTAAACGCCTTTTCTCGACAAGAAAAGCACAATTTCATCAAAAACAAACAAAACAAGAAAAATGAATCTATTCAACAAGTCTGCAACACATCCTTAAGAGTTACATGATTTCACCCAATGTCAATGTGTAATTTCTCCAGTTCTGATCATTGTTTAGGTTGTTGGTAGCTTGGTCCAATGCCAAAACACAGTGAAATCTTTTTATGGCTTTAAACGCGTTTTCTCCTCGAGAGAAACATGATTTCACTAAAAACGTTATAGTTTAAACATGCCTGTTGTACATGTCTGCAAACACTCAGAGCCTTAAAGTAGGGTTTTCACCAATGTGTTTTTTGGTGAGAAACCTTCTATTTCAAAGGTTCTGTGCGTTTTCAGACATGTTCAGTATGTATTTTTTTTGGGTTTTCTGATGAAATCCCTCCTTTTAATGCATTTTCTCACAGAAAATGAGTCTCTCACCATGGGAAAATGGCTTTTTTGAAAACGCATATTCTGGTCGAGAAATGGTGTTTTAAACAATAAAACGACTCCCGGCCTTATTTAGTTCACATTTTTACTTTTGGTAACCTAGCCCGTATTCATAACGCACTAAACCTTTTTATCGCGTTAAACGCCTTTTCTCGACAACAAAAGCACAATTTCATCAAAAACAAACAAAACAAGAAAAATGAATCTATTCAACAAGTCTGCAACACATCCTTAAGAGTTACATGATTTCACCCAATGTCAATGTGTAATTTCTCCAGTTCTGATCATTGTTTAGGTTGTTGGTAGCTTGGTCCAATGCCAAAACACAGTGAAATCTTTTTATGGCTTTAAACGCGTTTTCTCCTCGAGAGAAACATGATTTCACTAAAAACGTTATAGTTTAAACACGCCTGTTGTACATGTCTGCAAACACTCTCAGAGCCTTAAAGTAGGGTTTTCACCAATGTGTTTTTTGGTGAGAAACCTATTTCAAGGTTCTGTGCGTTTTCAGACACGTACAATATGTATTTTTTGTGTTTCTGATGAAATCCCTCCTTTTAATGCATTTTCTCACAGAAAATGAGTCTCTTGCCATGGCAAAATGGCTATCTTGAAAAAGCATATTGTGGTCGAGAAATGGTGTTTTAAACAATAAAAACGACTCCCGGCCTTATTTAGTTCACATTTTTACTTTTGGTAACCTAGCCCGTATTCATAACGCACTAAACCTTTTTATCGCGTTAAACGACTTTTCTCGACAACAAAAGCACAATTTCATCAAAAACAAACAAAACAAGAAAAATGAATCTATTCAACAAGTCTGCAACACATCCTTAAGAGTTACATGATTTCACCCAATGTCAATGTGTAATTTCTCCAGTTCTGATCATTGTTTAGGTTGTTGGTAGCTTGGTCCAATGCCAAAACACAGTGAAATCTTTTTATGGCTTTAAACGCGTTTTCTCCTCGAGAGAAACATGATTTCACTAAAAACGTTATAGTTTAAACATGCCTGTTGTACATGTCTGCAAACACTCTCAGAGCCTTAAAGTAGGGTTTTCACCAATGTGTTTTTTGGTGAGAAACCTTCTATTTCAAGGTTCTGTGCGTTTTCAGACACGTACAATATGTATTTTTTGTGTTTCTGATGAAATCCCTCCTTTTAATGCATTTTCTCACAGAAAATTAGACTCTTGCCATGGCAAAATGGCTTTCTTGAAAAAGCATATTGTGGTCGAGAAATGGTGTTTTAAACAATAAAAACGACTCCCGGCCTTATTTAGTTCACATTTTTACTTTTGGTAACCTAGCCCGTATTCATAACGCACTAAACCTTTTTATCGCGTTAAACGCCTTTTCTCGACAACAAAAGCACAATTTCATCAAAAACAAACAAAACAAGAAAAATGAATCTATTCAACAAGTCTGCAACACATCCTTAAGAGTTACATGATTTCACCCAATGTCAATGTGTAATTTCTCCAGTTCTGATCATTGTTTAGGTTGTTGGTAGCTTGGTCCAATGCCAAAACACAGTGAAATCTTTTTATGGCTTTAAACGCGTTTTCTCCTCGAGAGAAACATGATTTCACTAAAAACGTTATAGTTTAAACATGCCTGTTGTACATGTCTGCAAACACTCAGAGCCTTAAAGTAGGGTTTTCACCAATGTGTTTTTTGGTGAGAAACCTTCTATTTCAAAGGTTCTGTGCGTTTTCAGACATGTTCAGTATGTATTTTTTGTGTTTTCTGATGAAATCCCTGCACAATTTCATCAAAAACAAACAAAACAAGAAAAATGAATCTATTCAACAAGTCTGCAACACATCCTTAAGAGTTACATGATTTCACCCAATGTCAATGTGTAATTTCTCCAGTTCTGATCATTGTTTAGGTTGTTGGTAGCTTGGTCCAATGCCAAAACACAGTGAAATCTTTTTATGGCTTTAAACGCGTTTTCTCCTCGAGAGAAACATGATTTCACTAAAAACGTTATAGTTTAAACATGCCTGTTGTACATGTCTGCAAACACTCAGAGCCTTAAAGTAGGGTTTTCACCAATGTGTTTTTTGGTGAGAAACCTTCTATTTCAAAGGTTCTGTGCGTTTTCAGACATGTTCAGTATGTATTTTTTTTGGGTTTTCTGATGAAATCCCTCCTTTTAATGCATTTTCTCACAGAAAATGAGTCTCTCACCATGGGAAAATGGCTTTTTTGAAAACGCATATTCTGGTCGAGAAATGGTGTTTTAAACAATAAAACGACTCCCGGCCTTATTTAGTTCACATTTTTACTTTTGGTAACCTAGCCCGTATTCATAACGCACTAAACCTTTTTATCGCGTTAAACGCCTTTTCTCGACAACAAAAGCACAATTTCATCAAAAACAAACAAAACAAGAAAAATGAATCTATTCAACAAGTCTGCAACACATCCTTAAGAGTTACATGATTTCACCCAATGTCAATGTGTAATTTCTCCAGTTCTGATCATTGTTTAGGTTGTTGGTAGCTTGGTCCAATGCCAAAACACAGTGAAATCTTTTTATGGCTTTAAACGCGTTTTCTCCTCGAGAGAAACATGATTTCACTAAAAACGTTATAGTTTAAACACGCCTGTTGTACATGTCTGCAAACACTCTCAGAGCCTTAAAGTAGGGTTTTCACCAATGTGTTTTTTGGTGAGAAACCTATTTCAAGGTTCTGTGCGTTTTCAGACACGTACAATATGTATTTTTTGTGTTTCTGATGAAATCCCTCCTTTTAATGCATTTTCTCACAGAAAATGAGTCTCTTGCCATGGCAAAATGGCTATCTTGAAAAAGCATATTGTGGTCGAGAAATGGTGTTTTAAACAATAAAAACGACTCCCGGCCTTATTTAGTTCACATTTTTACTTTTGGTAACCTAGCCCGTATTCATAACGCACTAAACCTTTTTATCGCGTTAAACGACTTTTCTCGACAACAAAAGCACAATTTCATCAAAAACAAACAAAACAAGAAAAATGAATCTATTCAACAAGTCTGCAACACATCCTTAAGAGTTACATGATTTCACCCAATGTCAATGTGTAATTTCTCCAGTTCTGATCATTGTTTAGGTTGTTGGTAGCTTGGTCCAATGCCAAAACACAGTGAAATCTTTTTATGGCTTTAAACGCGTTTTCTCCTCGAGAGAAACATGATTTCACTAAAAACGTTATAGTTTAAACATGCCTGTTGTACATGTCTGCAAACACTCTCAGAGCCTTAAAGTAGGGTTTTCACCAATGTGTTTTTTGGTGAGAAACCTTCTATTTCAAGGTTCTGTGCGTTTTCAGACACGTACAATATGTATTTTTTGTGTTTCTGATGAAATCCCTCCTTTTAATGCATTTTCTCACAGAAAATTAGACTCTTGCCATGGCAAAATGGCTTTCTTGAAAAAGCATATTGTGGTCGAGAAATGGTGTTTTAAACAATAAAAACGACTCCCGGCCTTATTTAGTTCACATTTTTACTTTTGGTAACCTAGCCCGTATTCATAACGCACTAAACCTTTTTATCGCGTTAAACGCCTTTTCTCGACAACAAAAGCACAATTTCATCAAAAACAAACAAAACAAGAAAAATGAATCTATTCAACAAGTCTGCAACACATCCTTAAGAGTTACATGATTTCACCCAATGTCAATGTGTAATTTCTCCAGTTCTGATCATTGTTTAGGTTGTTGGTAGCTTGGTCCAATGCCAAAACACAGTGAAATCTTTTTATGGCTTTAAACGCGTTTTCTCCTCGAGAGAAACATGATTTCACTAAAAACGTTATAGTTTAAACATGCCTGTTGTACATGTCTGCAAACACTCAGAGCCTTAAAGTAGGGTTTTCACCAATGTGTTTTTTGGTGAGAAACCTTCTATTTCAAAGGTTCTGTGCGTTTTCAGACATGTTCAGTATGTATTTTTTGTGTTTTCTGATGAAATCCCTGCACAATTTCATCAAAAACAAACAAAACAAGAAAAATGAATCTATTCAACAAGTCTGCAACACATCCTTAAGAGTTACATGATTTCACCCAATGTCAATGTGTAATTTCTCCAGTTCTGATCATTGTTTAGGTTGTTGGTAGCTTGGTCCAATGCCAAAACACAGTGAAATCTTTTTATGGCTTTAAACGCGTTTTCTCCTCGAGAGAAACATGATTTCACTAAAAACGTTATAGTTTAAACACGCCTGTTGTACATGTCTGCAAACACTCTCAGAGCCTTAAAGTAGGGTTTTCACCAATGTGTTTTTTGGTGAAAAACCTTCTATTTCAAGGTTCTGTGCGTTTTCAGACACGTACAATATGTATTTTTTGTGTTTCTGATGAAATCCCTCCTTTTAATGCATTTTCTCACAGAAAATGAGTCTCTTGCCATGGCAAAATGGCTATCTTGAAAAAGCATATTGTGGTCGAGAAATGGTGTTTTAAACAATAAAAACGACTCCCGGCCTTATTTAGTTCACATTTTTACTTTTGGTAACCTAGCCCGTATTCATAACGCACTAAACCTTTTTATCGCGTTAAACGACTTTTCTCGACAACAAAAGCACAATTTCATCAAAAACAAACAAAACAAGAAAAATGAATCTATTCAACAAGTCTGCAACACATCCTTAAGAGTTACATGATTTCACCCAATGTCAATGTGTAATTTCTCCAGTTCTGATCATTGTTTAGGTTGTTGGTAGCTTGGTCCAATGCCAAAACACAGTGAAATCTTTTTATGGCTTTAAACGCGTTTTCTCCTCGAGAGAAATATGATTTCACTAAAAACGTTATAGTTTAAACATGCCTGTTGTACATGTCTGCAAACACTCTCAGAGCCTTAAAGTAGGGTTTTCACCAATGTGTTTTTTGGTGAGAAACCTTCTATTTCAAGGTTCTGTGCGTTTTCAGACACGTACAATATGTATTTTTTGTGTTTCTGATGAAATCCCTCCTTTTAATGCATTTTCTCACAGAAAATGAGTCTCTTGCCATGGCAAAATGGCTTTCTTGAAAAAGCATATTGTGGTCAAGAAATGGTGTTTTAAACAATAAAAACGACTCCCGGCCTTATTTAGTTCACATTTTTACTTTTGGTAACCTAGCCCGTATTCATAACGCACTAAACCTTTTTATCGCGTTAAACGACTTTTCTCGACAACAAAAGCACAATTTCATCAAAAACAAACAAAACAAGAAAAATGAATATATTCAACAAGTCTGCAACACATCCTTAAGAGTTACATGATTTCACCCAATGTCAATGTGTAATTTCTCCAGTTCTGATCATTGTTTAGGTTGTTGGTAGCTTGGTCCAATGCCAAAACACAGTGAAATCTCTTTATGGCTTTAAACGCGTTTTCTCCTCGAGAAAAACATGATTTCACTAAAAACGTTATAGTTTAAACATGCCTGTTGTACATGTCTGCAAACACTCTCAGAGCCTTAAAGTAGGGTTTTCACCAATGTGTTTTTTGGTGAGAAACCTTCTATTTCAAGGTTCTGTGCGTTTTCAGACACGTACAATATGTATTTTTTGTGTTTCTGATGAAATCCCTCCTTTTAATGCATTTTCTCACAGAAAATGAATCTCTCGCCATGGGGAAATGGCTTTCTTGAGAAAGCATATTGTGGTCGAGAAATGGTGTTTTAAACAATAAAAACGACTCCCGGCCTTAGTTCACATTTTTACTTTTGGTAACCTAGCCCGTATTCATAACGCACTAAACCTTTTTATCGCGTTAAACGCCTTTTCTCGACAACAAAAGCACAATTTCATCAAAAACAAACAAAACAAGAAAAATGAATCTATTCAACAAGTCTGCAACACATCCTTAAGAGTTACATGATTTCACCCAATGTCAATGTGTAATTTCTCCAGTTCTGATCATTGTTTAGGTTGTTGGTAGCTTGGTCCAATGCCAAAACACAGTGAAATCTTTTTATGGCTTTAAACGCGTTTTCTCCTCGAGAGAAACATGATTTCACTAAAAACGTTATAGTTTAAACATGCCTGTTGTACATGTCTGCAAACACTCTCAGAGCCTTAAAGTAGGGTTTTCACCAATGTGTTTTTTGGTGAGAAACCTTCTATTTCAAGGTTCTGTGCGTTTTCAGACACGTACAATATGTATTTTTTGTGTTTCTGATGAAATCCCTCCTTTTAATGCATTTTCTCACAGAAAATTAGCCTCTTGCCATGGCAAAATGGCTTTCTTGAAAAAGCATATTGTGGTCGAGAAATGGTGTTTTAAACAATAAAAACGACTCCCGGCCTTATTTAGTTCACATTTTTACTTTTGGTAACCTAGCCCGTATTCATAACGCACTAAACCTTTTTATCGCGTTAAACGCCTTTTCTCGACAACAAAAGCACAATTTCATCAAAAACAAACAAAACAAGAAAAATGAATCTATTCAACAAGTCTGCAACACATCCTTAAGAGTTACATGATTTCACCCAATGTCAATGTGTAATTTCTCCAGTTCTGATCATTGTTTAGGTTGTTGGTAGCTTGGTCCAATGCCAAAACACAGTGAAATCTTTTTATGGCTTTAAACGCGTTTTCTCCTCGAGAGAAACATGATTTCACTAAAAACGTTATAGTTTAAACATGCCTGTTGTACATGTCTGCAAACACTCAGAGCCTTAAAGTAGGGTTTTCACCAATGTGTTTTTTGGTGAGAAACCTTCTATTTCAAAGGTTCTGTGCGTTTTCAGACATGTTCAGTATGTATTTTTTTTGGGTTTTCTGATGAAATCCCTCCTTTTAATGCATTTTCTCACAGAAAATGAGTCTCTCACCATGGGAAAATGGCTTTTTTGAAAACGCATATTCTGGTCGAGAAATGGTGTTTTAAACAATAAAACGACTCCCGGCCTTATTTAGTTCACATTTTTACTTTTGGTAACCTAGCCCGTATTCATAACGCACTAAACCTTTTTATCGCGTTAAACGCCTTTTCTCGACAACAAAAGCACAATTTCATCAAAAACAAACAAAACAAGAAAAATGAATCTATTCAACAAGTCTGCAACACATCCTTAAGAGTTACATGATTTCACCCAATGTCAATGTGTAATTTCTCCAGTTCTGATCATTGTTTAGGTTGTTGGTAGCTTGGTCCAATGCCAAAACACAGTGAAATCTTTTTATGGCTTTAAACGCGTTTTCTCCTCGAGAGAAACATGATTTCACTAAAAACGTTATAGTTTAAACACGCCTGTTGTACATGTCTGCAAACACTCTCAGAGCCTTAAAGTAGGGTTTTCACCAATGTGTTTTTTGGTGAGAAACCTATTTCAAGGTTCTGTGCGTTTTCAGACACGTACAATATGTATTTTTTGTGTTTCTGATGAAATCCCTCCTTTTAATGCATTTTCTCACAGAAAATGAGTCTCTTGCCATGGCAAAATGGCTATCTTGAAAAAGCATATTGTGGTCGAGAAATGGTGTTTTAAACAATAAAAACGACTCCCGGCCTTATTTAGTTCACATTTTTACTTTTGGTAACCTAGCCCGTATTCATAACGCACTAAACCTTTTTATCGCGTTAAACGACTTTTCTCGACAACAAAAGCACAATTTAATCAAAAACAAACAAAACAAGAAAAATGAATCTATTCAACAAGTCTGCAACACATCCTTAAGAGTTACATGATTTCACCCAATGTCAATGTGTAATTTCTCCAGTTCTGATCATTGTTTAGGTTGTTGGTAGCTTGGTCCAATGCCAAAACACAGTGAAATCTTTTTATGGCTTTAAACGCGTTTTCTCCTCGAGAGAAACATGATTTCACTAAAAACGTTATAGTTTAAACATGCCTGTTGTACATGTCTGCAAACACTCTCAGAGCCTTAAAGTAGGGTTTTCACCAATGTGTTTTTTGGTGAGAAACCTTCTATTTCAAGGTTCTGTGCGTTTTCAGACACGTACAATATGTATTTTTTGTGTTTCTGATGAAATCCCTCCTTTTAATGCATTTTCTCACAGAAAATTAGACTCTTGCCATGGCGAAATGGCTTTCTTGAAAAAGCATATTGTGGTCGAGAAATGGTGTTTTAAACAATAAAAACGACTCCCGGCCTTATTTAGTTCACATTTTTACTTTTGGTAACCTAGCCCGTATTCATAACGCACTAAACCTTTTTATCGCGTTAAACGACTTTTCTCGACAACAAAAGCACAATTTCATCAAAAACAAACAAAACAAGAAAAATGAATCTATTCAACAAGTCTGCAACACATCCTTAAGAGTTACATGATTTCACCCAATGTCAATGTGTAATTTCTCCAGTTCTGATCATTGTTTAGGTTGTTGGTAGCTTGGTCCAATGCCAAAACACAGTGAAATCTTTTTATGGCTTTAAACGCGTTTTCTCCTCGAGAGAAACATGATTTCACTAAAAACGTTATAGTTTAAACACGCCTGTTGTACATGTCTGCAAACACTCTCAGAGCCTTAAAGTAGGGTTTTCACCAATGTGTTTTTTGGTGAGAAACCTATTTCAAGGTTCTGTGCGTTTTCAGACACGTACAATATGTATTTTTTGTGTTTCTGATGAAATCCCTCCTTTTAATGCATTTTCTCACAGAAAATGAGTCTCTTGCCATGGCAAAATGGCTATCTTGAAAAAGCATATTGTGGTCGAGAAATGGTGTTTTAAACAATAAAAACGACTCCCGGCCTTATTTAGTTCACATTTTTACTTTTGGTAACCTAGCCCGTATTCATAACGCACTAAACCTTTTTATCGCGTTAAACGACTTTTCTCGACAACAAAAGCACAATTTCATCAAAAACAAACAAAACAAGAAAAATGAATCTATTCAACAAGTCTGCAACACATCCTTAAGAGTTACATGATTTCACCCAATGTCAATGTGTAATTTCTCCAGTTCTGATCATTGTTTAGGTTGTTGGTAGCTTGGTCCAATGCCAAAACACAGTGAAATCTTTTTATGGCTTTAAACGCGTTTTCTCCTCGAGAGAAACATGATTTCACTAAAAACGTTATAGTTTAAACATGCCTGTTGTACATGTCTGCAAACACTCTCAGAGCCTTAAAGTAGGGTTTTCACCAATGTGTTTTTTGGTGAGAAACCTTCTATTTCAAGGTTCTGTGCGTTTTCAGACACGTACAATATGTATTTTTTGTGTTTCTGATGAAATCCCTCCTTTTAATGCATTTTCTCACAGAAAATTAGACTCTTGCCATGGCAAAATGGCTTTCTTGAAAAAGCATATTGTGGTCGAGAAATGGTGTTTTAAACAATAAAAACGACTCCCGGCCTTATTTAGTTCACATTTTTACTTTTGGTAACCTAGCCCGTATTCATAACGCACTAAACCTTTTTATCGCGTTAAACGACTTTTCTCGACAACAAAAGCACAATTTCATCAAAAACAAACAAAACAAGAAAAATGAATCTATTCAACAAGTCTGCAACACATCCTTAAGAGTTACATGATTTCACCCAATGTCAATGTGTAATTTCTCCAGTTCTGATCATTGTTTAGGTTGTTGGTAGCTTGGTCCAATGCCAAAACACAGTGAAATCTTTTTATGGCTTTAAACGCGTTTTCTCCTCGAGAGAAACATGATTTCACTAAAAACGTTATAGTTTAAACACGCCTGTTGTACATGTCTGCAAACACTCTCAGAGCCTTAAAGTAGGGTTTTCACCAATGTGTTTTTTGGTGAGAAACCTTCTATTTCAAGGTTCTGTGCGTTTTCAGACACGTACAATATGTATTTTTTGTGTTTCTGATGAAATCCCTCCTTTTAATGCATTTTCTCACAGAAAATGAGTCTCTTGCCATGGCAAAATGGCTATCTTGAAAAAGCATATTGTGGTCGAGAAATAGTGTTTTAAACAATAAAAACGACTCCCGGCCTTATTTAGTTCACATTTTTACTTTTGGTAACCTAGCCCGTATTCATAACGCACTAAACCTTTTTATCGCGTTAAACGCCTTTTCTCGACAAGAAAAGCACAATTTCATCAAAAACAAACAAAACAAGAAAAATGAATCTATTCAACAAGTCTGCAACACATCCTTAAGAGTTACATGATTTCACCCAATGTCAATGTGTAATTTCTCCAGTTCTGATCATTGTTTAGGTTGTTGGTAGCTTGGTCCAATGCCAAAACACAGTGAAATCTTTTTATGGCTTTAAACGCGTTTTCTCCTCGAGAGAAACATGATTTCACTAAAAACGTTATAGTTTAAACACGCCTGTTGTACATGTCTGCAAACACTCTCAGAGCCTTAAAGTAGGGTTTTCACCAATGTGTTTTTTGGTGAGAAACCTTCTATTTCAAGGTTCTGTGCGTTTTCAGACACGTACAATATGTATTTTTTGTGTTTTCTGATGAAATCCCTCCTTTTAATGCATTTTCTCACAGAAAATGAGTCTCTTGCCATGGCAAAATGGCTATCTTGAAAAAGCATATTGTGGTCGAGAAATAGTGTTTTAAACAATAAAAACGACTCCCGGCCTTATTTAGTTCACATTTTTACTTTTGGTAACCTAGCCCGTATTCATAACGCACTAAACCTTTTTATCGCGTTAAACGCCTTTTCTCGACAAGAAAAGCACAATTTCATCAAAAACAAACAAAACAAGAAAAATGAATCTATTCAACAAGTCTGCAACACATCCTTAAGAGTTACATGATTTCACCCAATGTCAATGTGTAATTTCTCCAGTTCTGATCATTGTTTAGGTTGTTGGTAGCTTGGTCCAATGCCAAAACACAGTGAAATCTTTTTATGGCTTTAAACGCGTTTTCTCCTCGAGAGAAACATGATTTCACTAAAAACGTTATAGTTTAAACACGCCTGTTGTACATGTCTGCAAACACTCTCAGAGCCTTAAAGTAGGGTTTTCACCAATGTGTTTTTTGGTGAGAAACCTATTTCAAGGTTCTGTGCGTTTTCAGACACGTACAATATGTATTTTTTGTGTTTCTGATGAAATCCCTCCTTTTAATGCATTTTCTCACAGAAAATGAGTCTCTTGCCATGGCAAAATGGCTATCTTGAAAAAGCATATTGTGGTCGAGAAATGGTGTTTTAAACAATAAAAACGACTCCCGGCCTTATTTAGTTCACATTTTTACTTTTGGTAACCTAGCCCGTATTCATAACGCACTAAACCTTTTTATCGCGTTAAACGACTTTTCTCGACAACAAAAGCACAATTTCATCAAAAACAAACAAAACAAGAAAAATGAATCTATTCAACAAGTCTGCAACACATCCTTAAGAGTTACATGATTTCACCCAATGTCAATGTGTAATTTCTCCAGTTCTGATCATTGTTTAGGTTGTTGGTAGCTTGGTCCAATGCCAAAACACAGTGAAATCTTTTTATGGCTTTAAACGCGTTTTCTCCTCGAGAGAAACATGATTTTACTAAAAACGTTATAGTTTAAACATGCCTGTTGTACATGTCTGCAAACACTCTCAGAGCCTTAAAGTAGGGTTTTCACCAATGTGTTTTTTGGTGAGAAACCTTCTATTTCAAGGTTCTGTGCGTTTTCAGACACGTACAATATGTATTTTTTGTGTTTCTGATGAAATCCCTCCTTTTAATGCATTTTCTCACAGAAAATTAGACTCTTGCCATGGCAAAATGGCTTTCTTGAAAAAGCATATTGTGGTCGAGAAATGGTGTTTTAAACAATAAAAACGACTCCCGGCCTTATTTAGTTCACATTTTTACTTTTGGTAACCTAGCCCGTATTCATAACGCACTAAACCTTTTTATCGCGTTAAACGACTTTTCTCGACAACAAAAGCACAATTTCATCAAAAACAAACAAAACAAGAAAAATGAATCTATTCAACAAGTCTGCAACACATCCTTAAGAGTTACATGATTTCACCCAATGTCAATGTGTAATTTCTCCAGTTCTGATCATTGTTTAGGTTGTTGGTAGCTTGGTCCAATGCCAAAACACAGTGAAATCTTTTTATGGCTTTAAACGCGTTTTCTCCTCGAGAGAAACATGATTTCACTAAAAACGTTATAGTTTAAACACGCCTGTTGTACATGTCTGCAAACACTCTCAGAGCCTTAAAGTAGGGTTTTCACCAATGTGTTTTTTGGTGAGAAACCTTCTATTTCAAGGTTCTGTGCGTTTTCAGACACTTACAATATGTATTTTTTGTGTTTCTGATGAAATCCCTCCTTTTAATGCATTTTGTCACAGAAAATGAGTCTCTTGCCATGGCAAAATGGCTATCTTGAAAAAGCATATTGTGGTCGAGAAATAGTGTTTTAAACAATAAAAACGACTCCCGGCCTTATTTAGTTCACATTTTTACTTTTGGTAACCTAGCCCGTATTCATAACGCACTAAACCTTTTTATCGCGTTAAACGCCTTTTCTCGACAACAAAAGCACAATTTCATCAAAAACAAACAAAACAAGAAAAATGAATCTATTCAACAAGTCTGCAACACATCCTTAAGAGTTACATGATTTCACCCAATGTCAATGTGTAATTTCTCCATTTCTGATCATTGTTTAGGTTGTTGGTAGCTTGGTCCAATGCCAAAACACAGTGAAATCTTTTTATGGCTTTAAACGCGTTTTCTCCTCGAGAGAAACATGATTTCACTAAAAACGTTATAGTTTAAACATGCCTGTTGTACATGTCTGCAAACACTCAGAGCCTTAAAGTAGGGTTTTCACCAATGTGTTTTTTGGTGAGAAACCTTCTATTTCAAAGGTTCTGTGCGTTTTCAGACATGTTCAGTATGTATTTTTTGTGTTTTCTGATGAAATCCCTCCTTTTAATGCATTTTCTCACAGAAAATGAGTCTCTCACCATGGGAAAATGGCTTTTTTGAAAACGCATATTCTGGTCGAGAAATGGTGTTTTAAACAATAAAACGACTCCCGGCCTTATTTAGTTCTTATTTTTACTTGTGGTAACCTAGCCCGTATTCATAACGCACTAAACCTTTTTATCGCGTTAAACGCCTTTTCTCGACAACAAAAGCACAATTTCATCAAAAACAAACAAAACAAGAAAAATGAATCTATTCAACAAGTCTGCAACACATCCTTAAGAGTTACATGATTTCACCCAATGTCAATGTGTAATTTCTCCAGTTCTGATCATTGTTTAGGTTGTTGGTAGCTTGGTCCAATGCCAAAACACAGTGAAATCTTTTTATGGCTTTAAACGCGTTTTCTCCTCGAGAGAAACATGATTTCACTAAAAACGTTATAGTTTAAACACGCCTGTTGTACATGTCTGCAAACACTCTCAGAGCCTTAAAGTAGGGTTTTCACCAATGTGTTTTTTGGTGAGAAACCTTCTATTTCAAGGTTCTGTGCGTTTTCAGACACGTACAATATGTATTTTTTGTGTTTCTGATGAAATCCCTCCTTTTAATGCATTTTCTCACAGAAAATGAGTCTCTTGCCATGGCAAAATGGCTATCTTGAAAAAGCATATTGTGGTCGAGAAATGGTGTTTTAAACAATAAAAACGACTCCCGGCCTTATTTAGTTCACATTTTTACTTTTGGTAACCTAGCCCGTATTCATAACGCACTAAACCTTTTTATCGCGTTAAACGACTTTTCTCGACAACAAAAGCACAATTTCATCAAAAACAAACAAAACAAGAAAAATGAATCTATTCAACAAGTCTGCAACACATCCTTAAGAGTTACATGATTTCACCCAATGTCAATGTGTAATTTCTCCAGTTCTGATCATTGTTTAGGTTGTTGGTAGCTTGGTCCAATGCCAAAACACAGTGAAATCTTTTTATGGCTTTAAACGCGTTTTCTCCTCGAGAGAAACATGATTTCACTAAAAACGTTATAGTTTAAACATGCCTGTTGTACATGTCTGCAAACACTCTCAGAGCCTTAAAGTAGGGTTTTCACCAATGTGTTTTTTGGTGAGAAACCTTCTATTTCAAGGTTCTGTGCGTTTTCAGACACGTACAATATGTATTTTTTGTGTTTCTGATGAAATCCCTCCTTTTAATGCATTTTCTCACAGAAAATTAGACTCTTGCCATGGCAAAATGGCTTTCTTGAAAAAGCATATTGTGGTCGAGAAATGGTGTTTTAAACAATAAAAACGACTCCCGGCCTTATTTAGTTCACATTTTTACTTTTGGTAACCTAGCCCGTATTCATAACGCACTAAACCTTTTTATCGCGTTAAACGACTTTTCTCGACAACAAAAGCACAATTTCATCAAAAACAAACAAAACAAGAAAAATGAATCTATTCAACAAGTCTGCAACACATCCTTAAGAGTTACATGATTTCACCCAATGTCAATGTGTAATTTCTCCAGTTCTGATCATTGTTTAGGTTGTTGGTAGCTTGGTCCAATGCCAAAACACAGTGAAATCTTTTTATGGCTTTAAACGCGTTTTCTCCTCGAGAGAAACATGATTTCACTAAAAACGTTATAGTTTAAACACGCCTGTTGTACATGTCTGCAAACACTCTCAGAGCCTTAAAGTAGGGTTTTCACCAATGTGTTTTTTGGTGAGAAACCTTCTATTTCAAGGTTCTGTGCGTTTTCAGACACGTACAATATGTATTTTTTGTGTTTCTGATGAAATCCCTCCTTTTAATGCATTTTCTCACAGAAAATGAGTCTCTTGCCATGGCAAAATGGCTATCTTGAAAAAGCATATTGTGGTCGAGAAATGGTGTTTTAAACAATAAAAACGACTCCCGGCCTTATTTAGTTCACATTTTTACTTTTGGTAACCTAGCCCGTATTCATAACGCACTAAACCTTTTTATCGCGTTAAACGACTTTTCTCGACAACAAAAGCACAATTTCATCAAAAACAAACAAAACAAGAAAAATGAATCTATTCAACAAGTCTGCAACACATCCTTAAGAGTTACATGATTTCACCCAATGTCAATGTGTAATTTCTCCAGTTCTGATCATTGTTTAGGTTGTTGGTAGCTTGGTCCAATGCCAAAACACAGTGAAATCTTTTTATGGCTTTAAACGCGTTTTCTCCTCGAGAGAAATATGATTTCACTAAAAACGTTATAGTTTAAACATGCCTGTTGTACATGTCTGCAAACACTCTCAGAGCCTTAAAGTAGGGTTTTCACCAATGTGTTTTTTGGTGAGAAACCTTCTATTTCAAGGTTCTGTGCGTTTTCAGACACGTACAATATGTATTTTTTGTGTTTCTGATGAAATCCCTCCTTTTAATGCATTTTCTCACAGAAAATGAGTCTCTTGCCATGGCAAAATGGCTTTCTTGAAAAAGCATATTGTGGTCAAGAAATGGTGTTTTAAACAATAAAAACGACTCCCGGCCTTATTTAGTTCACATTTTTACTTTTGGTAACCTAGCCCGTATTCATAACGCACTAAACCTTTTTATCGCGTTAAATGACTTTTCTCGACAACAAAAGCACAATTTCATCAAAAACAAACAAAACAAGAAAAATGAATCTATTCAACAAGTCTGCAACACATCCTTAAGAGTTACATGATTTCACCCAATGTCAATGTGTAATTTCTCCAGTTCTGATCATTGTTTAGGTTGTTGGTAGCTTGGTCCAATGCCAAAACACAGTGAAATCTCTTTATGGCTTTAAACGCGTTTTCTCCTCGAGAAAAACATGATTTCACTAAAAACGATATAGTTCAAACATGCCTGTTGTAACTGTCTGCAAACACTCAGAGCCTTAAAGTAGGGTTTTCACCAATGTGTTTTTTGGTGAGAAACCTTCTATTTCAAGGTTCTGTGCGTTATCAGACAAGTACAATATGTATTTTTTGTGTTTCTGATGAAATCCCTCCTTTTAATGCATTTTCTCACAGAAAATGAGTCTCTCGCCATGGGGAAATGGCTTTCTTGAGAAAGCATATTGTGGTCGAGAAATGGTGTTTTAAACAATAAAAACGACTCCCGGCCTTATTTAGTTCACATTTTTACTTTTGTTAACCTAGCCCGTATTCATAACGCACTAAACCTTTTTATCGCGTTAAACGCCTTTTCTCGACAACAAAAGCACAATTTCATCAAAAAAAAAAAACAAGAAAAATGAATCTATTCAACAAGTCTGCAACACATCCTTAAGAGTTACATGATTTCACCCAATGTCAATGTGTAATTTCTCCAGTTCTGATCATTGTTTAGGTTGTTGGTAGCTTGGTCCAATGCCAAAACACAGTGAAATCTTTTTATGGCTTTAAACGCGTTTTCTCCTCGAGAGAAACATGATTTCACTAAAAACGTTATAGTTTAAACACGCCTGTTGTACATGTCTGCAAACACTCTCAGAGCCTTAAAGTAGGGTTTTCACCAATGTGTTTTTTGGTGAGAAACCTTCTATTTCAAGGTTCTGTGCGTTTTCAGACACGTACAATATGTATTTTTTGTGTTTCTGATGAAATCCCTCCTTTTAATGCATTTTCTCACAGAAAATGAGTCTCTTGCCATGGCAAAATGGCTATCTTGAAAAAGCATATTGTGGTCGAGAAATGGTGTTTTAAACAATAAAAACGACTCCCGGCCTTATTTAGTTCACATTTTTACTTTTGGTAACCTAGCCCGTATTCATAACGCACTAAACCTTTTTATCGCGTTAAACGACTTTTCTCGACAACAAAAGCACAATTTCATCAAAAACAAACAAAACAAGAAAAATGAAACTATTCAACAAGTCTGCAACACATCCTTAAGAGTTACATGATTTCACCCAATGTCAATGTGTAAGTTCTCCAGTTCTGATCATTGTTTAGGTTGTTGGTAGCTTGGTCCAATGCCAAAACACAGTGAAATCTTTTTATGGCTTTAAACGCGTTTTCTCCTCGAGAGAAACATGATTTCACTAAAAACGTTATAGTTTAAACATGCCTGTTGTACATGTCTGCAAACACTCTCAGAGCCTTAAAGTAGGGTTTTCACCAATGTGTTTTTTGGTGAGAAACCTTCTATTTCAAGGTTCTGTGCGTTTTCAGACACGTACAATATGTATTTTTTGTGTTTCTGATGAAATCCCTCCTTTTAATGCATTTTCTCACAGAAAATTAGACTCTTGCCATGGCAAAATGGCTTTCTTGAAAAAGCATATTGTGGTCGAGAAATGGTGTTTTAAACAATAAAAACGACTCCCGGCCTTATTTAGTTCACATTTTTACTTTTGGTAACCTAGCCCGTATTCATAACGCACTAAACCTTTTTATCGCGTTAAACGACTTTTCTCGACAACAAAAGCACAATTTCATCAAAAACAAACAAAACAAGAAAAATGAATCTATTCAACAAGTCTGCAACACATCCTTAAGAGTTACATGATTTCACCCAATGTCAATGTGTAATTTCTCCAGTTCTGATCATTGTTTAGGTTGTTGGTAGCTTGGTCCAATGCCAAAACACAGTGAAATCTTTTTATGGCTTTAAACGCGTTTTCTCCTCGAGAGAAATATGATTTCACTAAAAACGTTATAGTTTAAACATGCCTGTTGTACATGTCTGCAAACACTCTCAGAGCCTTAAAGTAGGGTTTTCACCAATGTGTTTTTTGGTGAGAAACCTTCTATTTCAAGGTTCTGTGCGTTTTCAGACACGTACAATATGTATTTTTTGTGTTTCTGATGAAATCCCTCCTTTTAATGCATTTTCTCACAGAAAATGAGTCTCTTGCCATGGCAAAATGGCTTTCTTGAAAAAGCATATTGTGGTCAAGAAATGGTGTTTTAAACAATAAAAACGACTCCCGGCCTTATTTAGTTCACATTTTTACTTTTGGTAACCTAGCCCGTATTCATAACGCACTAAACCTTTTTATCGCGTTAAATGACTTTTCTCGACAACAAAAGCACAATTTCATCAAAAACAAACAAAACAAGAAAAATGAATCTATTCAACAAGTCTGCAACACATCCTTAAGAGTTACATGATTTCACCCAATGTCAATGTGTAATTTCTCCAGTTCTGATCATTGTTTAGGTTGTTGGTAGCTTGGTCCAATGCCAAAACACAGTGAAATCTCTTTATGGCTTTAAACGCGTTTTCTCCTCGAGAAAAACATGATTTCACTAAAAACGATATAGTTCAAACATGCCTGTTGTAACTGTCTGCAAACACTCAGAGCCTTAAAGTAGGGTTTTCACCAATGTGTTTTTTGGTGAGAAACCTTCTATTTCAAGGTTCTGTGCGTTATCAGACAAGTACAATATGTATTTTTTGTGTTTCTGATGAAATCCCTCCTTTTAATGCATTTTCTCACAGAAAATGAGTCTCTCGCCATGGGGAAATGGCTTTCTTGAGAAAGCATATTGTGGTCGAGAAATGGTGTTTTAAACAATAAAAACGACTCCCGGCCTTATTTAGTTCACATTTTTACTTTTGTTAACCTAGCCCGTATTCATAACGCACTAAACCTTTTTATCGCGTTAAACGCCTTTTCTCGACAACAAAAGCACAATTTCATCAAAAAAAAAAAACAAGAAAAATGAATCTATTCAACAAGTCTGCAACACATCCTTAAGAGTTACATGATTTCACCCAATGTCAATGTGTAATTTCTCCAGTTCTGATCATTGTTTAGGTTGTTGGTAGCTTGGTCCAATGCCAAAACACAGTGAAATCTTTTTATGGCTTTAAACGCGTTTTCTCCTCGAGAGAAACATGATTTCACTAAAAACGTTATAGTTTAAACACGCCTGTTGTACATGTCTGCAAACACTCTCAGAGCCTTAAAGTAGGGTTTTCACCAATGTGTTTTTTGGTGAGAAACCTTCTATTTCAAGGTTCTGTGCGTTTTCAGACACGTACAATATGTATTTTTTGTGTTTCTGATGAAATCCCTCCTTTTAATGCATTTTCTCACAGAAAATGAGTCTCTTGCCATGGCAAAATGGCTATCTTGAAAAAGCATATTGTGGTCGAGAAATGGTGTTTTAAACAATAAAAACGACTCCCGGCCTTATTTAGTTCACATTTTTACTTTTGGTAACCTAGCCCGTATTCATAACGCACTAAACCTTTTTATCGCGTTAAACGACTTTTCTCGACAACAAAAGCACAATTTCATCAAAAACAAACAAAACAAGAAAAATGAAACTATTCAACAAGTCTGCAACACATCCTTAAGAGTTACATGATTTCACCCAATGTCAATGTGTAAGTTCTCCAGTTCTGATCATTGTTTAGGTTGTTGGTAGCTTGGTCCAATGCCAAAACACAGTGAAATCTTTTTATGGCTTTAAACGCGTTTTCTCCTCGAGAGAAACATGATTTCACTAAAAACGTTATAGTTTAAACATGCCTGTTGTACATGTCTGCAAACACTCTCAGAGCCTTAAAGTAGGGTTTTCACCAATGTGTTTTTTGGTGAGAAACCTTCTATTTCAAGGTTCTGTGCGTTTTCAGACACGTACAATATGTATTTTTTGTGTTTCTGATGAAATCCCTCCTTTTAATGCATTTTCTCACAGAAAATTAGACTCTTGCCATGGCAAAATGGCTTTCTTGAAAAAGCATATTGTGGTCGAGAAATGGTGTTTTAAACAATAAAAACGACTCCCGGCCTTATTTAGTTCACATTTTTACTTTTGGTAACCTAGCCCGTATTCATAACGCACTAAACCTTTTTATCGCGTTAAACGACTTTTCTCGACAACAAAAGCACAATTTCATCAAAAACAAACAAAACAAGAAAAATGAATCTATTCAACAAGTCTGCAACACATCCTTAAGAGTTACATGATTTCACCCAATGTCAATGTGTAATTTCTCCAGTTCTGATCATTGTTTAGGTTGTTGGTAGCTTGGTCCAATGCCAAAACACAGTGAAATCTTTTTATGGCTTTAAACGCGTTTTCTCCTCGAGAGAAACATGATTTCACTAAAAACGTTATAGTTTAAACACGCCTGTTGTACATGTCTGCAAACACTCTCAGAGCCTTAAAGTAGGGTTTTCACCAATGTGTTTTTTGGTGAGAAACCTTCTATTTCAAGGTTCTGTGCGTTTTCAGACACGTACAATATGTATTTTTTGTGTTTCTGATGAAATCCCTCCTTTTAATGCATTTTCTCACAGAAAATGAGTCTCTTGCCATGGCAAAATGGCTTTCTTGAAAAAGCATATTGTGGTCGAGAAATGGTGTTTTAAACAATAAAAACGACTCCCGGCCTTATTTAGTTCACATTTTTACTTTTGGTAACCTAGCCCGTATTCATAACGCACTAAACCTTTTTATCGCGTTAAACGCCTTTTCTCGACAACAAAAGCACAATTTCATCAAAAACAAACAAAACAAGAAAAATGAATCTATTCAACAAGTCTGCAACACATCCTTAAGAGTTACATGTTTTCACCCAATGTCAATGTGTAATTTCTCCAGTTCTGATCATTGTTTAGGTTGTTGGTAGCTTGGTCCAATGCCAAAACACAGTGAAATCTTTTTATGGCTTTAAACGCGTTTTCTCCTCGAGAGAAACATGATTTCACTAAAAACGTTATAGTTTAAACATGCCTGTTGTACATGTCTGCAAACACTCTCAGAGCCTTAAAGTAGGGTTTTCACCAATGTGTTTTTTGGTGAGAAACCTTCTATTTCAAGGTTCTGTGCGTTTTCAGACACGTACAATATGTATTTTTTGTGTTTCTGATGAATCCCTCCTTTTAATGCATTTTCTCACAGAAAATTAGTCTCTTGCCATGGCAAAATGGCTTTCTTGAAAAAGCATATTGTGGTCGAGAAATGGTGTTTTAAACAATAAAAACGACTCCCGGCCTTATTTAGTTCACATTTTTACTTTTGGTAACCTAGCCCGTATTCATAACGCACTAAACCTTTTTATCGCGTTAAACGACTTTTCTCGACAACAAAAGCACAATTTCATCAAAAACAAACAAAACAAGAAAAATGAATCTATTCAACAAGTCTGCAACACATCCTTAAGAGTTACATGATTTCACCCAATGTCAATGTGTAATTTCTCCAGTTCTGATCATTGTTTAGGTTGTTGGTAGCTTGGTCCAATGCCAAAACACAGTGAAATCTCTTTATGGCTTTAAACGCGTTTTCTCCTCGAGAAAAACATGATTTCACTAAAAACGATATAGTTCAAACATGCCTGTTGTAACTGTCTGCAAACACTCAGAGCCTTAAAGTAGGGTTTTCACCAATGTGTTTTTTGGTGAGAAACCTTCTATTTCAAGGTTCTGTGCGTTATCAGACAAGTACAATATGTATTTTTTGTGTTTCTGATGAAATCCCTCCTTTTAATGCATTTTCTCACAGAAAATGAGTCTCTCGCCATGGGGAAATGGCTTTCTTGAGAAAGCATATTGTGGTCGAGAAATGGTGTTTTAAACAATAAAAACGACTCCCGGCCTTATTTAGTTCACATTTTTACTTTTGGTAACCTAGCCCGTATTCATAACGCACTAAACCTTTTTATCGCGTTAAACGCCTTTTCTCGACAACAAAAGCACAATTTCATCAAAAACAAACAAAACAAGAAAAATGAATCTATTCAACAAGTCTGCAAAACATCCTTAAGAGTTACATGATTTCACCCAATGTCAACGTGTAATTTCTCCAGTTCTGATCATTGTTTAGGTTGTTGGTAGCTTGGTCCAATGCCAAAACACAGTGAAATCTTTTTATGGCTTTAAACGCGTTTTCTCCTCGACAGAAACATGATTTCACTAAAAACGTTATAGTTTAAACATGCCTGTTGTACATGTCTGCAAACACTCTCAGAGCCTTAAACTAGGGTTTTCACCAATGTGTTTTTTGGTGAGAAACCTTCTTTTTCAAAGGTTCTGTGCGTTTTCAGACATGTTCAGTATGTATTTTTTGTGTTTTCTGATGAAAACCCTCCTTTTAATGCATTTTCTCACAGAAAATGAGTCTCTCACCATGGGAAAATGGCTTTTTTGAAAACGCATATTCTGGTCGAGAAATGGTGTTTTAAACAATAAAACGACTCCCGGCCTTATTTAGTTCACATTTTTACTTTAGGTAACCTAGCCCGTATTCATAACGCACTAAACCTTTTTATCTCGTTAAACGCCTTTTCTCGACAACAAAAGCACAATTTCATCAAAAACAAACAAAACAAGAAAAATGAATCTATTCAACAAGTCTGCAACACATCCTTAAGAGTTCCATGATTTCACCCAATGTCAATGTGTAATTTCTCCAGTTCTGATCATTGTTTAGGTTGTTGGTAGCTTGTTCCAATGCCAAAACACAGTGAAATCTTTTTATGGCTTTAAACGCGTTTTCTCCTCGAGAGAAACATGATTTCACTAAAAACGTTATAGTTCAAACATGCCTGTTGTAACTGTCTGCAAACACTCAGAGCCTTAAAGTAGGGGTTTCACCAATGTGTTTTTTGGTGAGAAACCTTCTATTTCAAAGGTTCTGTGCGTTTTCAGACATGTTCAGTATGTATTTTTTGTGTTTCTGATGAAATCCCTCCTTTTAATGCATTTTCTCACAGAAAATGAGTCTCTCACCATGGGAAAATGGCTTTCTTGAAAAAGCATATTGTGGTCGAGAAATGGTGTTTTAAACAATAAAAACGACTCCCGGCCTTATTTAGTTCACATTTTTACTTTTGGTAACCTAGCCCGTATTCATAACGCACTAAACCTTTTTATCGCGTGAAACGCCTTTTCTCGACAACAAAAGCACAATTTCAGCAAAAACAAACAAAACAAGAAAAATGAATCTGTTCAACAAGTCTGCAACACATCCTTAAGAGTTACATGATTTCACCCAATGTCAATGTGTAATTTCTCCAGTTCTGATCATTGTTTAGGTTGTTGGTAGCTTGGTCCAATGCCAAAACACAGTGAAATCTTTTTATGGCTTTAAACGCGTTTTCTCCTCGAGAGAAACATGATTTCACTAAAAACGTTATAGTTTAAACATGCCTGTTGTACATGTCTGCAAACATTCAGAGCCTTAAAGTAGGGTTTTCACCAATGTGTTTTTTGGTGAGAAACCTTCTATTTCAAGGTTCTGTGCGTTTTCAGACACGTACAATATGTATTTTTTGTGTTTCTGATGAAATCCCTCCTTTTAATGCATTTTCTCACAGAAAATTAGACTCTTGCCATGGCAAAATGGCTTTCTTGAAAAAGCATATTGTGGTCGAGAAATGGTGTTTTAAACAATAAAAACGACTCCCGGCCTTATTTAGTTCACATTTTTACTTTTGGTAACCTAGCCCGTATTCATAACGCACTAAACCTTTTTATCGCGTTAAACGACTTTTCTCGACAACAAAAGCACAATTTCATCAAAAACAAACAAAACAAGAAAAATGAATCTATTCAACAAGTCTGCAACACATCCTTAAGAGTTCCATGATTTCACCCAATGTCAATGTGTAATTTCTCCAGTTCTGATCATTGTTTAGGTTGTTGGTAGCTTGGTCCAATGCCAAAACACAGTGAAATCTTTTTATGGCTTTAAACGCGTTTTCTCCTCGAGAGAAACATGATTTCACTAAAAACGTTATAGTTTAAACACGCCTGTTGTACATGTCTGCAAACACTCTCAGAGCCTTAAAGTAGGGTTTTCACCAATGTGTTTTTTGGTGAGAAACCTTCTATTTCAAGGTTCTGTGCGTTTTCAGACACGTACAATATGTATTTTTTGTGTTTCTGATGAAATCCCTCCTTTTAATGAATTTTCTCACAGAAAATGAGTCTCTTGCCATGGCAAAATGGCTATCTTGAAAAAGCATATTGTGGTCGAGAAATGGTGTTTTAAACAATAAAAACGACTCCCGGCCTTATTTAGTTCACATTTTTACTTTTGGTAACCTAGCCCGTATTCATAACGCACTAAACCTTTTTATCGCGTTAAACGACTTTTCTCGACAACAAAAGCACAATTTCATCAAAAACAAACAAAACAAGAAAAATGAATCTATTCAACAAGTCTGCAACACATCCTTAAGAGTTACATGATTTCACCCAATGTCAATGTGTAATTTCTCCAGTTCTGATCATTGTTTAGGTTGTTGGTAGCTTGGTCCAATGCCAAAACACAGTGAAATCTTTTTATGGCTTTAAACGCGTTTTCTCCTCGAGAGAAATATGATTTCACTAAAAACGTTATAGTTTAAACATGCCTGTTGTACATGTCTGCAAACACTCTCAGAGCCTTAAAGTAGGGTTTTCACCAATGTGTTTTTTGGTGAGAAACCTTCTATTTCAAGGTTCTGTGCGTTTTCAGACACGTACAATATGTATTTTTTGTGTTTCTGATGAATCCCTCCTTTTAATGCATTTTCTCACAGAAAATTAGTCTCTTGCCATGGCAAAATGGCTTTCTTGAAAAAGCATATTGTGGTCGAGAAATGGTGTTTTAAACAATAAAAACGACTCCCGGCCTTATTTAGTTCACATTTTTACTTTTGGTAACCTAGCCCGTATTCATAACGCACTAAACCTTTTTATCGCGTTAAACGACTTTTCTCGACAACAAAAGCACAATTTCATCAAAAACAAACAAAACAAGAAAAATGAATCTATTCAACAAGTCTGCAACACATCCTTAAGAGTTACATGATTTCACCCAATGTCAATGTGTAATTTCTCCA
Organism: Lampris incognitus; assembly: GCF_029633865.1. Taxonomy (NCBI): domain Eukaryota; kingdom Metazoa; phylum Chordata; class Actinopteri; order Lampriformes; family Lampridae; genus Lampris; species Lampris incognitus. The sequence continues at coordinate 49,374,767 of NC_079213.1, read as the reverse complement.
GTTCTGATCATTGTTTAGGTTGTTGGTAGCTTGGTCCAATGCCAAAACACAGTGAAATCTCTTTATGGCTTTAAACGCGTTTTCTCCTCGAGAAAAACATGATTTCACTAAAAACGATATAGTTCAAACATGCCTGTTGTAACTGTCTGCAAACACTCAGAGCCTTAAAGTAGGGTTTTCACCAATGTGTTTTTTGGTGAGAAACCTTCTATTTCAAGGTTCTGTGCGTTATCAGACAAGTACAATATGTATTTTTTGTGTTTCTGATGAAATCCCTCCTTTTAATGCATTTTCTCACAGAAAATGAGTCTCTCGCCATGGGGAAATGGCTTTCTTGAGAAAGCATATTGTGGTCGAGAAATGGTGTTTTAAACAATAAAAACGACTCCCGGCCTTATTTAGTTCACATTTTTACTTTTGGTAACCTAGCCCGTATTCATAACGCACTAAACCTTTTTATCGCGTTAAACGCCTTTTCTCGACAACAAAAGCACAATTTCATCAAAAACAAACAAAACAAGAAAAATGAATCTATTCAACAAGTCTGCAACACATCCTTAAGAGTTACATGATTTCACCCAATGTCAACGTGTAATTTCTCCAGTTCTGATCATTGTTTAGGTTGTTGGTAGCTTGGTCCAATGCCAAAACACAGTGAAATCTTTTTATGGCTTTAAACGCGTTTTCTCCTCGACAGAAACATGATTTCACTAAAAACGTTATAGTTTAAACATGCCTGTTGTACATGTCTGCAAACACTCTCAGAGCCTTAAACTAGGGTTTTCACCAATGTGTTTTTTGGTGAGAAACCTTCTTTTTCAAAGGTTCTGTGCGTTTTCAGACATGTTCAGTATGTATTTTTTGTGTTTTCTGATGAAAACCCTCCTTTTAATGCATTTTCTCACAGAAAATGAGTCTCTCACCATGGGAAAATGGCTTTTTTGAAAACGCATATTCTGGTCGAGAAATGGTGTTTTAAACAATAAAACGACTCCCGGCCTTATTTAGTTCACATTTTTACTTTAGGTAACCTAGCCCGTATTCATAACGCACTAAACCTTTTTATCTCGTTAAACGCCTTTTCTCGACAACAAAAGCACAATTTCATCAAAAACAAACAAAACAAGAAAAATGAATCTATTCAACAAGTCTGCAACACATCCTTAAGAGTTCCATGATTTCACCCAATGTCAATGTGTAATTTCTCCAGTTCTGATCATTGTTTAGGTTGTTGGTAGCTTGGTCCAATGCCAAAACACAGTGAAATCTTTTTATGGCTTTAAACGCGTTTTCTCCTCGAGAGAAACATGATTTCACTAAAAACGTTATAGTTCAAACATGCCTGTTGTAACTGTCTGCAAACACTCAGAGCCTTAAAGTAGGGGTTTCACCAATGTGTTTTTTGGTGAGAAACCTTCTATTTCAAAGGTTCTGTGCGTTTTCAGACATGTTCAGTATGTATTTTTTGTGTTTCTGATGAAATCCCTCCTTTTAATGCATTTTCTCACAGAAAATGAGTCTCTCACCATGGGAAAATGGCTTTCTTGAAAAAGCATATTGTGGTCGAGAAATGGTGTTTTAAACAATAAAAACGACTCCCGGCCTTATTTAGTTCACATTTTTACTTTTGGTAACCTAGCCCGTATTCATAACGCACTAAACCTTTTTATCGCGTGAAACGCCTTTTCTCGACAACAAAAGCACAATTTCAGCAAAAACAAACAAAACAAGAAAAATGAATCTGTTCAACAAGTCTGCAACACATCCTTAAGAGTTACATGATTTCACCCAATGTCAATGTGTAATTTCTCCAGTTCTGATCATTGTTTAGGTTGTTGGTAGCTTGGTCCAATGCCAAAACACAGTGAAATCTTTTTATGGCTTTAAACGCGTTTTCTCCTCGAGAGAAACATGATTTCACTAAAAACGTTATAGTTTAAACATGCCTGTTGTACATGTCTGCAAACATTCAGAGCCTTAAAGTAGGGTTTTCACCAATGTGTTTTTTGGTGAGAAACCTTCTATTTCAAGGTTCTGTGCGTTTTCAGACACGTACAATATGTATTTTTTGTGTTTCTGATGAAATCCCTCCTTTTAATGCATTTTCTCACAGAAAATTAGACTCTTGCCATGGCAAAATGGCTTTCTTGAAAAAGCATATTGTGGTCGAGAAATGGTGTTTTAAACAATAAAAACGACTCCCGGCCTTATTTAGTTCACATTTTTACTTTTGGTAACCTAGCCCGTATTCATAACGCACTAAACCTTTTTATCGCGTTAAACGACTTTTCTCGACAACAAAAGCACAATTTCATCAAAAACAAACAAAACAAGAAAAATGAATCTATTCAACAAGTCTGCAACACATCCTTAAGAGTTCCATGATTTCACCCAATGTCAATGTGTAATTTCTCCAGTTCTGATCATTGTTTAGGTTGTTGGTAGCTTGGTCCAATGCCAAAACACAGTGAAATCTTTTTATGGCTTTAAACGCGTTTTCTCCTCGAGAGAAACATGATTTCACTAAAAACGTTATAGTTTAAACACGCCTGTTGTACATGTCTGCAAACACTCTCAGAGCCTTAAAGTAGGGTTTTCACCAATGTGTTTTTTGGTGAGAAACCTTCTATTTCAAGGTTCTGTGCGTTTTCAGACACGTACAATATGTATTTTTTGTGTTTCTGATGAAATCCCTCCTTTTAATGCATTTTCTCACAGAAAATGAGTCTCTTGCCATGGCAAAATGGCTATCTTGAAAAAGCATATTGTGGTCGAGAAATGGTGTTTTAAACAATAAAAACGACTCCCGGCCTTATTTAGTTCACATTTTTACTTTTGGTAACCTAGCCCGTATTCATAACGCACTAAACCTTTTTATCGCGTTAAACGCCTTTTCTCGAGAAGAAAAGCACAATTTCATCAAAAACAAACAAAACAAGAAAAATGAATCTATTCAACAAGTCTGCAACACATCCTTAAGAGTTACATGATTTCACCCAATGTCAATGTGTAATTTCTCCAGTTCTGATCATTGTTTAGGTTGTTGGTAGCTTGGTCCAATGCCAAAACACAGTGAAATCTTTTTATGGCTTTAAACGCGTTTTCTCCTCGAGAGAAATATGATTTCACTAAAAACGTTATAGTTTAAACATGCCTGTTGTACATGTCTGCAAACACTCTCAGAGCCTTAAAGTAGGGTTTTCACCATTGTGTTTTTTGGTGAGAAACCTTCTATTTCAAGGTTCTGTGCGTTTTCAGACACGTACAATATGTATTTTTTGTGTTTCTGATGAAATCCCTCCTTTTAATGCATTTTCTCACAGAAAATGAGTCTCTTGCCATGGCAAAATGGCTTTCTTGAAAAAGCATATTGTGGTCAAGAAATGGTGTTTTAAACAATAAAAACGACTCCCGGCCTTATTTAGTTCACATTTTTACTTTTGGTAACCTAGCCCGTATTCATAACGCACTAAACCTTTTTATCGCGTTAAACGACTTTTCTCGACAACAAAAGCACAATTTCATCAAAAACAAACAAAACAAGAAAAATGAATATATTCAACAAGTCTGCAACACATCCTTAAGAGTTCCATGATTTCACCCAATGTCAATGTGTAATTTCTCCAGTTCTGATCATTGTTTAGGTTGTTGGTAGCTTGGTCCAATGCCAAAACACAGTGAAATCTCTTTATGGCTTTAAACGCGTTTTCTCCTCGAGAAAAACATGATTTCACTAAAAACGATATAGTTCAAACATGCCTGTTGTAACTGTCTGCAAACACTCAGAGCCTTAAAGTAGGGTTTTCACCAATGTGTTTTTTGGTGAGAAACCTTCTATTTCAGGGTTCTGTGCGTTATCAGACAAGTACAATATGTATTTTTTGTGTTTCTGATGAAATCCCTCCTTTTAATGCATTTTCTCACAGAAAATGAGTCTCTCGCCATGGGGAAATGGCTTTCTTGAGAAAGCATATTGTGGTCGAGAAATGGTGTTTTAAACAATAAAAACGACTCCCGGCCTTATTTAGTTCACATTTTTACTTTTGTTAACCTAGCCCGTATTCATAACGCACTAAACCTTTTTATCGCGTTAAACGCCTTTTCTCGACAACAAAAGCACAATTTCATCAAAAAAAAAAAAAAACAAGAAAAATGAATCTATTCAACAAGTCTGCAACACATCCTTAAGAGTTACATGATTTCACCCAATGTCAATGTGTAATTTCTCCAGTTCTGATCATTGTTTAGGTTGTTGGTAGCTTGGTCCAATGCCAAAACACAGTGAAATCTTTTTATGGCTTTAAACGCGTTTTCTCCTCGAGAGAAACATGATTTCACTAAAAACGTTATAGTTTAAACACGCCTGTTGTACATGTCTGCAAACACTCTCAGAGCCTTAAAGTAGGGTTTTCACCAATGTGTTTTTTGGTGAGAAACCTTCTATTTCAAGGTTCTGTGCGTTTTCAGACACGTACAATATGTATTTTTTGTGTTTCTGATGAAATCCCTCCTTTTAATGCATTTTCTCACAGAAAATTAGTCTCTTGCCATGGCAAAATGGCTTTCTTGAAAAAGCATATTGTGGTCGAGAAATGGTGTTTTAAACAATAAAAACGACTCCCGGCCTTATTTAGTTCACATTTTTACTTTTGGTAACCTAGCCCGTATTCATAACGCACTAAACCTTTTTATCGCGTTAAACGCCTTTTCTCGACAACAAAAGCACAATTTCATCAAAAACAAACAAAACAAGAAAAATGAATCTATTCAACAAGTCTGCAACACATCCTTAAGAGTTACATGATTTCACCCAATGTCAACGTGTAATTTCTCCAGTTCTGATCATTGTTTAGGTTGTTGGTAGCTTGGTCCAATGCCAAAACACAGTGAAATCTTTTTATGGCTTTAAACGCGTTTTCTCCTCGACAGAAACATGATTTCACTAAAAACGTTATAGTTTAAACATGCCTGTTGTACATGTCTGCAAACACTCAGAGCCTTAAAGTAGGGTTTTCACCAATGTGTTTTTTGGTGAGAAACCTTCTATTTCAAAGGTTCTGTGCGTTTTCAGACATGTTCAGTATGTATTTTTTGTGTTTTCTGATGAAAACCCTCCTTTTAATGCATTTTCTCACAGAAAATGAGTCTCTCACCATGGGAAAATGGCTTTTTTGAAAACGCATATTCTGGTCGAGAAATGGTGTTTTAAACAATAAAACGACTCCCGGCCTTATTTAGTTCACATTTTTACTTTTGGTAACCTAGCCCGTATTCATAACGCACTAAACCTTTTTATCGCGTTAAACGACTTTTCTCGACAACAAAAGCACAATTTCATCAAAAACAAACAAAACAAGAAAAATGAATCTATTCAACAAGTCTGCAACCCATCCTTAAGAGTTACATGATTTCACCCAATGTCAATGTGTAATTTCTCCAGTTCTGATCATTGTTTAGGTTGTTGGTAGCTTGGTCCAATGCCAAAACACAGTGAAATCTCTTTATGGCTTTAAACGCGTTTTCTCCTCGAGAAAAACATGATTTCACTAAAAACGATATAGTTCAAACATGCCTGTTGTAACTGTCTGCAAACACTCAGAGCCTTAAAGTAGGGTTTTCACCAATGTGTTTTTTGGTGAGAAACCTTCTATTTCAAGGTTCTGTGCGTTATCAGACAAGTACAATATGTATTTTTTGTGTTTCTGATGAAATCCCTCCTTTTAATGCATTTTCTCACAGAAAATGAGTCTCTCGCCATGGGGAAATGGCTTTCTTGAGAAAGCATATTGTGGTCGAGAAATGGTGTTTTAAACAATAAAAACGACTCCCGGCCTTATTTAGTTCACATTTTTACTTTTGTTAACCTAGCCCGTATTCATAACGCACTAAACCTTTTTATCGCGTTAAACGACTTTTCTCGACAACAAAAGCACAATTTCAGCAAAAACAAACAAAACAAGAAAAATGAATCTGTTCAACAAGTCTGCAACACATCCTTAAGAGTTACATGATTTCACCCAATGTCAATGTGTAATTTCTCCAGTTCTGATCATTGTTTAGGTTGTTGGTAGCTTGGTCCAATGCCAAAACACAGTGAAATCTTTTTATGGCTTTAAACGCGTTTTCTCCTCGAGAGAAACATGATTTCACTAAAAACGTTATAGTTTAAACATGCCTGTTGTACATGTCTGCAAACATTCAGAGCCTTAAAGTAGGGTTTTCACCAATGTGTTTTTTGGTGAGAAACCTTCTATTTCAAGGTTCTGTGCGTTTTCAGACACGTACAATATGTATTTTTTGTGTTTCTGATGAAATCCCTCCTTTTAATGCATTTTCTCACAGAAAATTAGACTCTTGCCATGGCAAAATGGCTTTCTTGAAAAAGCATATTGTGGTCGAGAAATGGTGTTTTAAACAATAAAAACGACTCCCGGCCTTATTTAGTTCACATTTTTACTTTTGGTAACCTAGCCCGTATTCATAACGCACTAAACCTTTTTATCGCGTTAAACGACTTTTCTCGACAACAAAAGCACAATTTCATCAAAAACAAACAAAACAAGAAAAATGAATATATTCAACAAGTCTGCAACACATCCTTAAGAGTTCCATGATTTCACCCAATGTCAATGTGTAATTTCTCCAGTTCTGATCATTGTTTAGGTTGTTGGTAGCTTGGTCCAATGCCAAAACACAGTGAAATCTCTTTATGGCTTTAAACGCGTTTTCTCCTCGAGAAAAACATGATTTCACTAAAAACGATATAGTTCAAACATGCCTGTTGTAACTGTCTGCAAACACTCAGAGCCTTAAAGTAGGGTTTTCACCAATGTGTTTTTTGGTGAGAAACCTTCTATTTCAAGGTTCTGTGCGTTATCAGACAAGTACAATATGTATTTTTTGTGTTTCTGATGAAATCCCTCCTTTTAATGCATTTTCTCACAGAAAATGAGTCTCTCGCCATGGGGAAATGGCTTTCTTGAGAAAGCATATTGTGGTCGAGAAATGGTGTTTTAAACAATAAAAACGACTCCCGGCCTTATTTAGATCACATTTTTACTTTTGTTAACCTAGCCCGTATTCATAACGCACTAAACCTTTTTATCGCGTTAAACGCCTTTTCTCGACAACAAAAGCACAATTTCATCAAAAAAAAAAAAAAACAAGAAAAATGAATCTATTCAACAAGTCTGCAACACATCCTTAAGAGTTACATGATTTCACCCAATGTCAATGTGTAATTTCTCCAGTTCTGATCATTGTTTAGGTTGTTGGTAGCTTGGTCCAATGCCAAAACACAGTGAAATCTTTTTATGGCTTTAAACGCGTTTTCTCCTCGAGAGAAACATGATTTCACTAAAAACGTTATAGTTTAAACACGCCTGTTGTACATGTCTGCAAACACTCTCAGAGCCTTAAAGTAGGGTTTTCACCAATGTGTTTTTTGGTGAGAAACCTTCTATTTCAAGGTTCTGTGCGTTTTCAGACACGTACAATATGTATTTTTTGTGTTTCTGATGAAATCCCTCCTTTTAATGCATTTTCTCACAGAAAATTAGTCTCTTGCCATGGCAAAATGGCTTTCTTGAAAAAGCATATTGTGGTCGAGAAATGGTGTTTTAAACAATAAAAACGACTCCCGGCCTTATTTAGTTCACATTTTTACTTTTGGTAACCTAGCCCGTATTCATAACGCACTAAACCTTTTTATCGCGTTAAACGCCTTTTCTCGACAACAAAAGCACAATTTCATCAAAAACAAACAAAACAAGAAAAATGAATCTATTCAACAAGTCTGCAACACATCCTTAAGAGTTACATGATTTCACCCAATGTCAACGTGTAATTTCTCCAGTTCTGATCATTGTTTAGGTTGTTGGTAGCTTGGTCCAATGCCAAAACACAGTGAAATCTTTTTATGGCTTTAAACGCGTTTTCTCCTCGACAGAAACATGATTTCACTAAAAACGTTATAGTTTAAACATGCCTGTTGTACATGTCTGCAAACACTCAGAGCCTTAAAGTAGGGTTTTCACCAATGTGTTTTTTGGTGAGAAACCTTCTATTTCAAAGGTTCTGTGCGTTTTCAGACATGTTCAGTATGTATTTTTTGTGTTTTCTGATGAAAACCCTCCTTTTAATGCATTTTCTCACAGAAAATGAGTCTCTCACCATGGGAAAATGGCTTTTTTGAAAACGCATATTCTGGTCGAGAAATGGTGTTTTAAACAATAAAACGACTCCCGGCCTTATTTAGTTCACATTTTTACTTTTGGTAACCTAGCCCGTATTCATAACGCACTAAACCTTTTTATCGCGTTAAACGACTTTTCTCGACAACAAAAGCACAATTTCATCAAAAACAAACAAAACAAGAAAAATGAATCTATTCAACAAGTCTGCAACCCATCCTTAAGAGTTACATGATTTCACCCAATGTCAATGTGTAATTTCTCCAGTTCTGATCATTGTTTAGGTTGTTGGTAGCTTGGTCCAATGCCAAAACACAGTGAAATCTCTTTATGGCTTTAAACGCGTTTTCTCCTCGAGAAAAACATGATTTCACTAAAAACGATATAGTTCAAACATGCCTGTTGTAACTGTCTGCAAACACTCAGAGCCTTAAAGTAGGGTTTTCACCAATGTGTTTTTTGGTGAGAAACCTTCTATTTCAAGGTTCTGTGCGTTATCAGACAAGTACAATATGTATTTTTTGTGTTTCTGATGAAATCCCTCCTTTTAATGCATTTTCTCACAGAAAATGAGTCTCTCGCCATGGGGAAATGGCTTTCTTGAGAAAGCATATTGTGGTCGAGAAATGGTGTTTTAAACAATAAAAACGACTCCCGGCCTTATTTAGTTCACATTTTTACTTTTGTTAACCTAGCCCGTATTCATAACGCACTAAACCTTTTTATCGCGTTAAACGCCTTTTCTCGACAACAAAAGCACAATTTCATAAAAAAAAAAAAAAAACAAGAAAAATGAATCTATTCAACAAGTCTGCAACACATCCTTAAGAGTTACATGATTTCACCCAATGTCAATGTGTAATTTCTCCAGTTCTGATCATTGTTTAGGTTGTTGGTAGCTTGGTCCAATGCCAAAACACAGTGAAATCTTTTTATGGCTTTAAACGCGTTTTCTCCTCGAGAGAAACATGATTTCACTAAAAACGTTATAGTTTAAACACGCCTGTTGTACATGTCTGCAAACACTCTCAGAGCCTTAAAGTAGGGTTTTCACCAATGTGTTTTTTGGTGAGAAACCTTCTATTTCAAGGTTCTGTGCGTTTTCAGACACGTACAATATGTATTTTTTGTGTTTCTGATGAAATCCCTCCTTTTAATGCATTTTCTCACAGAAAATGAGTCTCTTGCCATGGCAAAATGGCTATCTTGAAAAAGCATATTGTGGTCGAGAAATGGTGTTTTAAACAATAAAAACGACTCCCGGCCTTATTTAGTTCACATTTTTACTTTTGGTAACCTAGCCCGTATTCATAACGCACTAAACCTTTTTATCGCGTTAAACGACTTTTCTCGACAACAAAAGCACAATTTCATCAAAAACAAACAAAACAAGAAAAATGAAACTATTCAACAAGTCTGCAACACATCCTTAAGAGTTACATGATTTCACCCAATGTCAATGTGTAATTTCTCCAGTTCTGATCATTGTTTAGGTTGTTGGTAGCTTGGTCCAATGCCAAAACACAGTAAAATCTTTTTATGGCTTTAAACGCGTTTTCTCCTCGAGAGAAACATGATTTCACTAAAAACGTTATAGTTTAAACATGCCTGTTGTACATGTCTGCAAACACTCTCAGAGCCTTAAAGTAGGGTTTTCACCAATGTGTTTTTTGGTGAGAAACCTTCTATTTCAAGGTTCTGTGCGTTTTCAGACACGTACAATATGTATTTTTTGTGTTTCTGATGAAATCCCTCCTTTTAATGCATTTTCTCACAGAAAATTAGACTCTTGCCATGGCAAAATGGCTTTCTTGAAAAAGCATATTGTGGTCGAGAAATGGTGTTTTAAACAATAAAAACGACTCCCGGCCTTATTTAGTTCACATTTTTACTTTTGGTAACCTAGCCCGTATTCATAACGCACTAAACCTTTTTATCGCGTTAAACGACTTTTCTCGACAACAAAAGCACAATTTCATCAAAAACAAACAAAACAAGAAAAATGAATCTATTCAACAAGTCTGCAACACATCCTTAAGAGTTACATGATTTCACCCAATGTCAATGTGTAATTTCTCCAGTTCTGATCATTGTTTAGGTTGTTGGTAGCTTGGTCCAATGCCAAAACACAGTGAAATCTTTTTATGGCTTTAAACGCGTTTTCTCCTCGAGAGAAACATGATTTCACTAAAAACGTTATAGTTTAAACACGCCTGTTGTACATGTCTGCAAACACTCTCAGAGCCTTAAAGTAGGGTTTTCACCAATGTGTTTTTTGGTGAGAAACCTTCTATTTCAAGGTTCTGTGCGTTTTCAGACACGTACAATATGTATTTTTTGTGTTTCTGATGAAATCCCTCCTTTTAATGCATTTTCTCACAGAAAATGAGTCTCTTGCCATGGCAAAATGGCTTTCTTGAAAAAGCATATTGTGGTCGAGAAATGGTGTTTTAAACAATAAAAACGACTCCCGGCCTTATTTAGTTCACATTTTTACTTTTGGTAACCTAGCCCGTATTCATAACGCACTAAACCTTTTTATCGCGTTAAACGCCTTTTCTCGACAACAAAAGCACAATTTCATCAAAAACAAACAAAACAAGAAAAATGAATCTATTCAACAAGTCTGCAACACATCCTTAAGAGTTACATGTTTTCACCCAATGTCAATGTGTAATTTCTCCAGTTCTGATCATTGTTTAGGTTGTTGGTAGCTTGGTCCAATGCCAAAACACAGTGAAATCTTTTTATGGCTTTAAACGCGTTTTCTCCTCGAGAGAAACATGATTTCACTAAAAACGTTATAGTTTAAACATGCCTGTTGTACATGTCTGCAAACATTCAGAGCCTTAAAGTAGGGTTTTCACCAATGTGTTTTTTGGTGAGAAACCTTCTATTTCAAGGTTCTGTGCGTTTTCAGACACGTACAATATGTATTTTTTGTGTTTCTGATGAAATCCCTCCTTTTAATGCATTTTCTCACAGAAAATTAGACTCTTGCCATGGCAAAATGGCTTTCTTGAAAAAGCATATTGTGGTCGAGAAATGGTGTTTTAAACAATAAAAACGACTCCCGGCCTTATTTAGTTCACATTTTTACTTTTGGTAACCTAGCCCGTATTCATAACGCACTAAACCTTTTTATCGCGTTAAACGACTTTTCTCGACAACAAAAGCACAATTTCATCAAAAACAAACAAAACAAGAAAAATGAATCTATTCAACAAGTCTGCAACACATCCTTAAGAGTTACATGATTTCACCCAATGTCAATGTGTAATTTCTCCAGTTCTGATCATTGTTTAGGTTGTTGGTAGCTTGGTCCAATGCCAAAACACAGTGAAATCTTTTTATGGCTTTAAACGCGTTTTCTCCTCGAGAGAAATATGATTTCACTAAAAACGTTATAGTTTAAACATGCCTGTTGTACATGTCTGCAAACACTCTCAGAGCCTTAAAGTAGGGTTTTCACCATTGTGTTTTTTGGTGAGAAACCTTCTATTTCAAGGTTCTGTGCGTTTTCAGACACGTACAATATGTATTTTTTGTGTTTCTGATGAAATCCCTCCTTTTAATGCATTTTCTCACAGAAAATGAGTCTCTTGCCATGGCAAAATGGCTTTCTTAAAAAGCATATTGTGGTCAAGAAATGGTGTTTTAAACAATAAAAACGACTCCCGGCCTTATTTAGTTCACATTTTTACTTTTGGTAACCTAGCCCGTATTCATAACGCACTAAACCTTTTTATCGCGTTAAACGACTTTTCTCGACAACAAAAGCACAATTTCATCAAAAACAAACAAAACAAGAAAAATGAATATATTCAACAAGTCTGCAACACATCCTTAAGAGTTCCATGATTTCACCCAATGTCAATGTGTAATTTCTCCAGTTCTGATCATTGTTTAGGTTGTTGGTAGCTTGGTCCAATGCCAAAACACAGTGAAATCTCTTTATGGCTTTAAACGCGTTTTCTCCTCGAGAAAAACATGATTTCACTAAAAACGATATAGTTCAAACATGCCTGTTGTAACTGTCTGCAAACACTCAGAGCCTTAAAGTAGGGTTTTCACCAATGTGTTTTTTGGTGAGAAACCTTCTATTTCAAGGTTCTGTGCGTTATCAGACAAGTACAATATGTATTTTTTGTGTTTCTGATGAAATCCCTCCTTTTAATGCATTTTCTCACAGAAAATGAGTCTCTCGCCATGGGGAAATGGCTTTCTTGAGAAAGCATATTGTGGTCGAGAAATGGTGTTTTAAACAATAAAAACGACTCCCGGCCTTATTTAGTTCACATTTTTACTTTTGTTAACCTAGCCCGTATTCATAACGCACTAAACCTTTTTATCGCGTTAAACGCCTTTTCTCGACAACAAAAGCACAATTTCATCAAAAAAAAAAAAAAAACAAGAAAAATGAATCTATTCAACAAGTCTGCAACACATCCTTAAGAGTTACATGATTTCACCCAATGTCAATGTGTAATTTCTCCAGTTCTGATCATTGTTTAGGTTGTTGGTAGCTTGGTCCAATGCCAAAACACAGTGAAATCTTTTTATGGCTTTAAACGCGTTTTCTCCTCGAGAGAAACATGATTTCACTAAAAACGTTATAGTTTAAACACGCCTGTTGTACATGTCTGCAAACACTCTCAGAGCCTTAAAGTAGGGTTTTCACCAATGTGTTTTTTGGTGAGAAACCTTCTATTTCAAGGTTCTGTGCGTTTTCAGACACGTACAATATGTATTTTTTGTGTTTCTGATGAAATCCCTCCTTTTAATGCATTTTCTCACAGAAAATTAGTCTCTTGCCTTGGCAAAATGGCTTTCTTGAAAAAGCATATTGTGGTCGAGAAATGGTGTTTTAAACAATAAAAACGACTCCCGGCCTTATTTAGTTCACATTTTTACTTTTGGTAACCTAGCCCGTATTCATAACGCACTAAACCTTTTTATCGCGTTAAACGCCTTTTCTCGACAACAAAAGCACAATTTCATCAAAAACAAACAAAACAAGAAAAATGAATCTATTCAACAAGTCTGCAACACATCCTTAAGAGTTACATGATTTCACCCAATGTCAACGTGTAATTTCTCCAGTTCTGATCATTGTTTAGGTTGTTGGTAGCTTGGTCCAATGCCAAAACACAGTGAAATCTTTTTATGGCTTTAAACGCGTTTTCTCCTCGACAGAAACATGATTTCACTAAAAACGTTATAGTTTAAACATGCCTGTTGTACATGTCTGCAAACACTCAGAGCCTTAAAGTAGGGTTTTCACCAATGTGTTTTTTGGTGAGAAACCTTCTATTTCAAGGTTCTGTGCGTTATCAGACAAGTACAATATGTATTTTTTGTGTTTCTGATGAAATCCCTCCTTTTAATGCATTTTCTCACAGAAAATGAATCTCTCGCCATGGGGAAATGGCTTTCTTGAGAAAGCATATTGTGGTCGAGAAATGGTGTTTTAAACAATAAAAACGACTCCCGGCCTTATTTAGTTCACATTTTTACTTTTGTTAACCTAGCCCGTATTCATAACGCACTAAACCTTTTTATCGCGTTAAACGCCTTTTCTCGACAACAAAAGCACAATTTCATCAAAAAAAAAAAAAACAAGAAAAATGAATCTATTCAACAAGTCTGCAACACATCCTTAAGAGTTACATGATTTCACCCAATGTCAATGTGTAATTTCTCCAGTTCTGATCATTGTTTAGGTTGTTGGTAGCTTGGTCCAATGCCAAAACACAGTGAAATCTTTTTATGGCTTTAAACGCGTTTTCTCCTCGAGAGAAACATGATTTCACTAAAAACGTTATAGTTCAAACATGCCTGTTGTAACTGTCTGCAAACACTCAGAGCCTTAAAGTAGGGTTTTCACCAATGTGTTTTTTGGTGAGAAACCTTCTATTTCAAAGGTTCTGTGCGTTTTCAGACATGTTCAGTATGTATTTTTTGTGTTTCTGATGAAATCCCTCCTTTTAATGCATTTTCTCACAGAAAATGAGTCTCTCACCATGGGAAAATGGCTTTCTTGAAAAAGCATATTGTGGTCGAGAAATGGTGTTTTAAACAATAAAAACGACTCCCGGCCTTATTTAGTTCACATTTTTACTTTTGGTAACCTAGCCCGTATTCATAACGCACTAAACCTTTTTATCGCGTGAAACGCCTTTTCTCGACAACAAAAGCACAATTTCAGCAAAAACAAACAAAACAAGAAAAATGAATCTGTTCAACAAGTCTGCAACACATCCTTAAGAGTTACATGATTTCACCCAATGTCAATGTGTAATTTCTCCAGTTCTGATCATTGTTTAGGTTGTTGGTAGCTTGGTCCAATGCCAAAACACAGTGAAATCTTTTTATGGCTTTAAACGCGTTTTCTCCTCGAGAGAAACATGATTTCACTAAAAACGTTATAGTTTAAACATGCCTGTTGTAACTGTCTGCAAACATTCAGAGCCTTAAAGTAGGGTTTTCACCAATGTGTTTTTTGGTGAGAAACCTTCTATTTCAAGGTTCTGTGCGTTTTCAGACACGTACAATATGTATTTTTTGTGTTTCTGATGAAATCCCTCCTTTTAATGCATTTTCTCACAGAAAATTAGACTCTTGCCATGGCAAAATGGCTTTCTTGAAAAAGCATATTGTGGTCGAGAAATGGTGTTTTAAACAATAAAAACGACTCCCGGCCTTATTTAGTTCACATTTTTACTTTTGGTAACCTAGCCCGTATTCATAACGCACTAAACCTTTTTATCGCGTTAAACGCCTTTTCTCGACAACAAAAGCACAATTTCATCAAAAACAAACAAAACAAGAAAAATGAATCTATTCAACAAGTCTGCAACACATCCTTAAGAGTTACATGATTTCACCCAATGTCAACGTGTAATTTCTCCAGTTCTGATCATTGTTTAGGTTGTTGGTAGCTTGGTCCAATGCCAAAACACAGTGAAATCTTTTTATGGCTTTAAACGCGTTTTCTCCTCGAGAGAAACATGATTTCACTAAAAACGTTATAGTTTAAACACGCCTGTTGTACATGTCTGCAAACACTCTCAGAGCCTTAAAGTAGGGTTTTCACCAATGTGTTTTTTGGTGAGAAACCTTCTATTTCAAGGTTCTGTGCGTTTTCAGACACGTACAATATGTATTTTTTGTGTTTCTGATGAAATCCCTCCTTTTAATGCATTTTCTCACAGAAAATGAGTCTCTTGCCATGGCAAAATGGCTATCTTGAAAAAGCATATTGTGGTCGAGAAATGGTGTTTTAAACAATAAAAACGACTCCCGGCCTTATTTAGTTCACATTTTTACTTTTGGTAACCTAGCCCGTATTCATAACGCACTAAACCTTTTTATCGCGTTAAACGACTTTTCTCGACAACAAAAGCACAATTTCATCAAAAACAAACAAAACAAGAAAAATGAATCTATTCAACAAGTCTGCAACACATCCTTAAGAGTTACATGATTTCACCCAATGTCAATGTGTAATTTCTCCAGTTCTGA
Source organism: Lampris incognitus (assembly GCF_029633865.1). Taxonomy (NCBI): domain Eukaryota; kingdom Metazoa; phylum Chordata; class Actinopteri; order Lampriformes; family Lampridae; genus Lampris; species Lampris incognitus. The sequence goes on along the minus strand of NC_079213.1, from coordinate 49,359,051 downwards.
TCATTGTTTAGGTTGTTGGTAGCTTGGTCCAATGCCAAAACACAGTGAAATCTTTTTATGGCTTTAAACGCGTTTTCTCCTCGAGAGAAATATGATTTCACTAAAAACGTTATAGTTTAAACATGCCTGTTGTACATGTCTGCAAACACTCTCAGAGCCTTAAAGTAGGGTTTTCACCATTGTGTTTTTTGGTGAGAAACCTTCTATTTCAAGGTTCTGTGCGTTTTCAGACACGTACAATATGTATTTTTTGTGTTTCTGATGAAATCCCTCCTTTTAATGCATTTTCTCACAGAAAATGAGTCTCTTGCCATGGCAAAATGGCTTTCTTAAAAAGCATATTGTGGTCAAGAAATGGTGTTTTAAACAATAAAAACGACTCCCGGCCTTATTTAGTTCACATTTTTACTTTTGGTAACCTAGCCCGTATTCATAACGCACTAAACCTTTTTATCGCGTTAAACGACTTTTCTCGACAACAAAAGCACAATTTCATCAAAAACAAACAAAACAAGAAAAATGAATATATTCAACAAGTCTGCAACACATCCTTAAGAGTTCCATGATTTCACCCAATGTCAATGTGTAATTTCTCCAGTTCTGATCATTGTTTAGGTTGTTGGTAGCTTGGTCCAATGCCAAAACACAGTGAAATCTCTTTATGGCTTTAAACGCGTTTTCTCCTCGAGAAAAACATGATTTCACTAAAAACGATATAGTTCAAACATGCCTGTTGTAACTGTCTGCAAACACTCAGAGCCTTAAAGTAGGGTTTTCACCAATGTGTTTTTTGGTGAGAAACCTTCTATTTCAAGGTTCTGTGCGTTATCAGACAAGTACAATATGTATTTTTTGTGTTTCTGATGAAATCCCTCCTTTTAATGCATTTTCTCACAGAAAATGAGTCTCTCGCCATGGGGAAATGGCTTTCTTGAGAAAGCATATTGTGGTCGAGAAATGGTGTTTTAAACAATAAAAACGACTCCCGGCCTTATTTAGTTCACATTTTTACTTTTGTTAACCTAGCCCGTATTCATAACGCACTAAACCTTTTTATCGCGTTAAACGCCTTTTCTCGACAACAAAAGCACAATTTCATCAAAAAAAAAAAAAAAACAAGAAAAATGAATCTATTCAACAAGTCTGCAACACATCCTTAAGAGTTACATGATTTCACCCAATGTCAATGTGTAATTTCTCCAGTTCTGATCATTGTTTAGGTTGTTGGTAGCTTGGTCCAATGCCAAAACACAGTGAAATCTTTTTATGGCTTTAAACGCGTTTTCTCCTCGAGAGAAACATGATTTCACTAAAAACGTTATAGTTTAAACACGCCTGTTGTACATGTCTGCAAACACTCTCAGAGCCTTAAAGTAGGGTTTTCACCAATGTGTTTTTTGGTGAGAAACCTTCTATTTCAAGGTTCTGTGCGTTTTCAGACACGTACAATATGTATTTTTTGTGTTTCTGATGAAATCCCTCCTTTTAATGCATTTTCTCACAGAAAATTAGTCTCTTGCCTTGGCAAAATGGCTTTCTTGAAAAAGCATATTGTGGTCGAGAAATGGTGTTTTAAACAATAAAAACGACTCCCGGCCTTATTTAGTTCACATTTTTACTTTTGGTAACCTAGCCCGTATTCATAACGCACTAAACCTTTTTATCGCGTTAAACGCCTTTTCTCGACAACAAAAGCACAATTTCATCAAAAACAAACAAAACAAGAAAAATGAATCTATTCAACAAGTCTGCAACACATCCTTAAGAGTTACATGATTTCACCCAATGTCAACGTGTAATTTCTCCAGTTCTGATCATTGTTTAGGTTGTTGGTAGCTTGGTCCAATGCCAAAACACAGTGAAATCTTTTTATGGCTTTAAACGCGTTTTCTCCTCGACAGAAACATGATTTCACTAAAAACGTTATAGTTTAAACATGCCTGTTGTACATGTCTGCAAACACTCAGAGCCTTAAAGTAGGGTTTTCACCAATGTGTTTTTTGGTGAGAAACCTTCTATTTCAAGGTTCTGTGCGTTATCAGACAAGTACAATATGTATTTTTTGTGTTTCTGATGAAATCCCTCCTTTTAATGCATTTTCTCACAGAAAATGAATCTCTCGCCATGGGGAAATGGCTTTCTTGAGAAAGCATATTGTGGTCGAGAAATGGTGTTTTAAACAATAAAAACGACTCCCGGCCTTATTTAGTTCACATTTTTACTTTTGTTAACCTAGCCCGTATTCATAACGCACTAAACCTTTTTATCGCGTTAAACGCCTTTTCTCGACAACAAAAGCACAATTTCATCAAAAAAAAAAAAAACAAGAAAAATGAATCTATTCAACAAGTCTGCAACACATCCTTAAGAGTTACATGATTTCACCCAATGTCAATGTGTAATTTCTCCAGTTCTGATCATTGTTTAGGTTGTTGGTAGCTTGGTCCAATGCCAAAACACAGTGAAATCTTTTTATGGCTTTAAACGCGTTTTCTCCTCGAGAGAAACATGATTTCACTAAAAACGTTATAGTTCAAACATGCCTGTTGTAACTGTCTGCAAACACTCAGAGCCTTAAAGTAGGGTTTTCACCAATGTGTTTTTTGGTGAGAAACCTTCTATTTCAAAGGTTCTGTGCGTTTTCAGACATGTTCAGTATGTATTTTTTGTGTTTCTGATGAAATCCCTCCTTTTAATGCATTTTCTCACAGAAAATGAGTCTCTCACCATGGGAAAATGGCTTTCTTGAAAAAGCATATTGTGGTCGAGAAATGGTGTTTTAAACAATAAAAACGACTCCCGGCCTTATTTAGTTCACATTTTTACTTTTGGTAACCTAGCCCGTATTCATAACGCACTAAACCTTTTTATCGCGTGAAACGCCTTTTCTCGACAACAAAAGCACAATTTCAGCAAAAACAAACAAAACAAGAAAAATGAATCTGTTCAACAAGTCTGCAACACATCCTTAAGAGTTACATGATTTCACCCAATGTCAATGTGTAATTTCTCCAGTTCTGATCATTGTTTAGGTTGTTGGTAGCTTGGTCCAATGCCAAAACACAGTGAAATCTTTTTATGGCTTTAAACGCGTTTTCTCCTCGAGAGAAACATGATTTCACTAAAAACGTTATAGTTTAAACATGCCTGTTGTAACTGTCTGCAAACATTCAGAGCCTTAAAGTAGGGTTTTCACCAATGTGTTTTTTGGTGAGAAACCTTCTATTTCAAGGTTCTGTGCGTTTTCAGACACGTACAATATGTATTTTTTGTGTTTCTGATGAAATCCCTCCTTTTAATGCATTTTCTCACAGAAAATTAGACTCTTGCCATGGCAAAATGGCTTTCTTGAAAAAGCATATTGTGGTCGAGAAATGGTGTTTTAAACAATAAAAACGACTCCCGGCCTTATTTAGTTCACATTTTTACTTTTGGTAACCTAGCCCGTATTCATAACGCACTAAACCTTTTTATCGCGTTAAACGCCTTTTCTCGACAACAAAAGCACAATTTCATCAAAAACAAACAAAACAAGAAAAATGAATCTATTCAACAAGTCTGCAACACATCCTTAAGAGTTACATGATTTCACCCAATGTCAACGTGTAATTTCTCCAGTTCTGATCATTGTTTAGGTTGTTGGTAGCTTGGTCCAATGCCAAAACACAGTGAAATCTTTTTATGGCTTTAAACGCGTTTTCTCCTCGACAGAAACATGATTTCACTAAAAACGTTATAGTTTAAACATGCCTGTTGTACATGTCTGCAAACACTCAGAGCCTTAAAGTAGGGTTTTCACCAATGTGTTTTTTGGTGAGAAACCTTCTATTTCAAGGTTCTGTGCGTTATCAGACAAGTACAATATGTATTTTTTGTGTTTCTGATGAAATCCCTCCTTTTAATGCATTTTCTCACAGAAAATGAGTCTCTCGCCATGGGGAAATGGCTTTCTTGAGAAAGCATATTGTGGTCGAGAAATGGTGTTTTAAACAATAAAAACGACTCCCGGCCTTATTTAGTTCACATTTTTACTTTTGTTAACCTAGCCCGTATTCATAACGCACTAAACCTTTTTATCGCGTTAAACGCCTTTTCTCGACAACAAAAGCACAATTTCATAAAAAAAAAAAAAAACAAGAAAAATGAATCTATTCAACAAGTCTGCAACACATCCTTAAGAGTTACATGATTTCACCCAATGTCAATGTGTAATTTCTCCAGTTCTGATCATTGTTTAGGTTGTTGGTAGCTTGGTCCAATGCCAAAACACAGTGAAATCTTTTTATGGCTTTAAACGCGTTTTCTCCTCGAGAGAAACATGATTTCACTAAAAACGTTATAGTTCAAACATGCCTGTTGTAACTGTCTGCAAACACTCAGAGCCTTAAAGTAGGGTTTTCACCAATGTGTTTTTTGGTGAGAAACCTTCTATTTCAAAGGTTCTGTGCGTTTTCAGACATGTTCAGTATGTATTTTTTGTGTTTCTGATGAAATCCCTCCTTTTAATGCATTTTCTCACAGAAAATTAGACTCTTGCCATGGCAAAATGGCTTTCTTGAAAAAGCATATTGTGGTCGAGAAATGGTGTTTTAAACAATAAAAACGACTCCCGGCCTTATTTAGTTCACATTTTTACTTTTGGTAACCTAGCCCGTATTCATAACGCACTAAACCTTTTTATCGCGTGAAACGCCTTTTCTCGACAACAAAAGCACAATTTCAGCAAAAACAAACAAAACAAGAAAAATGAATCTGTTCAACAAGTCTGCAACACATCCTTAAGAGTTCCATGATTTCACCCAATGTCAATGTGTAATTTCTCCAGTTCTGATCATTGTTTAGGTTGTTGGTAGCTTGGTCCAATGCCAAAACACAGTGAAATCTTTTTATGGCTTTAAACGCGTTTTCTCCTCGAGAGAAACATGATTTCACTAAAAACGTTATAGTTTAAACACGCCTGTTGTACATGTCTGCAAACACTCTCAGAGCCTTAAAGTAGGGTTTTCACCAATGTGTTTTTTGGTGAGAAACCTTCTATTTCAAGGTTCTGTGCGTTTTCAGACACGTACAATATGTATTTTTTGTGTTTCTGATGAAATCCCTCCTTTTAATGCATTTTCTCACAGAAAATGAGTCTCTTGCCATGGCAAAATGGCTATCTTGAAAAAGCATATTGTGGTCGAGAAATGGTGTTTTAAACAATAAAAATGACTCCCGGCCTTATTTAGTTCACATTTTTACTTTTGGTAACCTAGCCCGTATTCATAACGCACTAAACCTTTTTATCGCGTTAAACGACTTTTCTCGACAACAAAAGCACAATTTCATCAAAAACAAACAAAACAAGAAAAATGAATCTATTCAACAAGTCTGCAACACATCCTTAAGAGTTACATGATTTCACCCAATGTCAATGTGTAATTTCTCCAGTTCTGATCATTGTTTAGGTTGTTGGTAGCTTGGTCCAATGCCAAAACACAGTGAAATCTTTTTATGGCTTTAAACGCGTTTTCTCCTCGAGAGAAATATGATTTCACTAAAAACGTTATAGTTTAAACATGCCTGTTGTACATGTCTGCAAACACTCTCAGAGCCTTAAAGTAGGGTTTTCACCATTGTGTTTTTTGGTGAGAAACCTTCTATTTCAAGGTTCTGTGCGTTTTCAGACACGTACAATATGTATTTTTTGTGTTTCTGATGAAATCCCTCCTTTTAATGCATTTTCTCACAGAAAATGAGTCTCTTGCCATGGCAAAATGGCTTTCTTGAAAAAGCATATTGTGGTCAAGAAATGGTGTTTTAAACAATAAAAACGACTCCCGGCCTTATTTAGTTCACATTTTTACTTTTGGTAACCTAGCCCGTATTCATAACGCACTAAACCTTTTTATCGCGTTAAACGACTTTTCTCGACAACAAAAGCACAATTTCATCAAAAACAAACAAAACAAGAAAAATGAATATATTCAACAAGTCTGCAACACATCCTTAAGAGTTCCATGATTTCACCCAATGTCAATGTGTAATTTCTCCAGTTCTGATCATTGTTTAGGTTGTTGGTAGCTTGGTCCAATGCCAAAACACAGTGAAATCTCTTTATGGCTTTAAACGCGTTTTCTCCTCGAGAAAAACATGATTTCACTAAAAACGATATAGTTCAAACATGCCTGTTGTAACTGTCTGCAAACACTCAGAGCCTTAAAGTAGGGTTTTCACCAATGTGTTTTTTGGTGAGAAACCTTCTATTTCAAGGTTCTGTGCGTTATCAGACAAGTACAATATGTATTTTTTGTGTTTCTGATGAAATCCCTCCTTTTAATGCATTTTCTCACAGAAAATGAGTCTCTCGCCATGGGGAAATGGCTTTCTTGAGAAAGCATATTGTGGTCGAGAAATGGTGTTTTAAACAATAAAAACGACTCCCGGCCTTATTTAGTTCACATTTTTACTTTTGTTAACCTAGCCCGTATTCATAACGCACTAAACCTTTTTATCGCGTTAAACGCCTTTTCTCGACAACAAAAGCACAATTTCATCAAAAAAAAAAAAAAACAAGAAAAATGAATCTATTCAACAAGTCTGCAACACATCCTTAAGAGTTACATGATTTCACCCAATGTCAATGTGTAATTTCTCCAGTTCTGATCATTGTTTAGGTTGTTGGTAGCTTGGTCCAATGCCAAAACACAGTGAAATCTTTTTATGGCTTTAAACGCGTTTTCTCCTCGAGAGAAACATGATTTCACTAAAAACGTTATAGTTTAAACACGCCTGTTGTACATGTCTGCAAACACTCTCAGAGCCTTAAAGTAGGGTTTTCACCAATGTGTTTTTTGGTGAGAAACCTTCTATTTCAAGGTTCTGTGCGTTTTCAGACACGTACAATATGTATTTTTTGTGTTTCTGATGAAATCCCTCCTTTTAATGCATTTTCTCACAGAAAATTAGTCTCTTGCCATGGCAAAATGGCTTTCTTGAAAAAGCATATTGTGGTCGAGAAATGGTGTTTTAAACAATAAAAACGACTCCCGGCCTTATTTAGTTCACATTTTTACTTTTGGTAACCTAGCCCGTATTCATAACGCACTAAACCTTTTTATCGCGTTAAACGCCTTTTCTCGACAACAAAAGCACAATTTCATCAAAAACAAACAAAACAAGAAAAATGAATCTATTCAACAAGTCTGCAACACATCCTTAAGAGTTACATGATTTCACCCAATGTCAACGTGTAATTTCTCCAGTTCTGATCATTGTTTAGGTTGTTGGTAGCTTGGTCCAATGCCAAAACACAGTGAAATCTTTTTATGGCTTTAAACGCGTTTTCTCCTCGACAGAAACATGATTTCACTAAAAACGTTATAGTTTAAACATGCCTGTTGTACATGTCTGCAAACACTCAGAGCCTTAAAGTAGGGTTTTCACCAATGTGTTTTTTGGTGAGAAACCTTCTATTTCAAAGGTTCTGTGCGTTTTCAGACATGTTCAGTATGTATTTTTTGTGTTTTCTGATGAAAACCCTCCTTTTAATGCATTTTCTCACAGAAAATGAGTCTCTCACCATGGGAAAATGGCTTTTTTGAAAACGCATATTCTGGTCGAGAAATGGTGTTTTAAACAATAAAACGACTCCCGGCCTTATTTAGTTCACATTTTTACTTTTGGTAACCTAGCCCGTATTCATAACGCACTAAACCTTTTTATCGCGTTAAACGACTTTTCTCGACAACAAAAGCACAATTTCATCAAAAACAAACAAAACAAGAAAAATGAATCTATTCAACAAGTCTGCAACACATCCTTAAGAGTTACATGATTTCACCCAATGTCAATGTGTAATTTCTCCAGTTCTGATCATTGTTTAGGTTGTTGGTAGCTTGGTCCAATGCCAAAACACAGTGAAATCTCTTTATGGCTTTAAACGCGTTTTCTCCTCGAGAAAAACATGATTTCACTAAAAACGATATAGTTCAAACATGCCTGTTGTAACTGTCTGCAAACACTCAGAGCCTTAAAGTAGGGTTTTCACCAATGTGTTTTTTGGTGAGAAACCTTCTATTTCAAGGTTCTGTGCGTTATCAGACAAGTACAATATGTATTTTTTGTGTTTCTGATGAAATCCCTCCTTTTAATGCATTTTCTCACAGAAAATGAGTCTCTCGCCATGGGGAAATGGCTTTCTTGAGAAAGCATATTGTGGTCGAGAAATGGTGTTTTAAACAATAAAAACGACTCCCGGCCTTATTTAGTTCACATTTTTACTTTTGTTAACCTAGCCCGTATTCATAACGCACTAAACCTTTTTATCGCGTTAAACGACTTTTCTCGACAACAAAAGCACAATTTCATCAAAAACAAAAAAAACAAGAAAAATGAATCTATTCAACAAGTCTGCAACACATCCTTAAGAGTTACATGATTTCACCCAATGTCAATGTGTAATTTCTCCAGTTCTGATCATTGTTTAGGTTGTTGGTAGCTTGGTCCAATGCCAAAACACAGTGAAATCTTTTTATGGCTTTAAACGCGTTTTCTCCTCGAGAGAAACATGATTTCACTAAAAACGTTATAGTTTAAACATGCCTGTTGTACATGTCTGCAAACACTCTCAGAGCCTTAAAGTAGGGTTTTCACCAATGTGTTTTTTGGTGAGAAACCTTCTATTTCAAGGTTCTGTGCGTTTTCAGACACGTACAATATGTTTTTTTTGTGTTTCTGATGAAATCCCTCCTTTTAATGCATTTTCTCACAGAAAATTAGACTCTTGCCATGGCAAAATGGCTTTCTTGAAAAAGCATATTGTGGTCGAGAAATGGTGTTTTAAACAATAAAAACGACTCCCGGCCTTATTTAGTTCACATTTTTACTTTTGGTAACCTAGCCCGTATTCATAACGCACTAAACCTTTTTATCGCGTTAAACGACTTTTCTCGACAACAAAAGCACAATTTCATCAAAAACAAACAAAACAAGAAAAATGAATCTATTCAACAAGTCTGCAACACATCCTTAAGAGTTACATGATTTCACCCAATGTCAATGTGTAATTTCTCCAGTTCTGATCATTGTTTAGGTTGTTGGTAGCTTGGTCCAATGCCAAAACACAGTGAAATCTTTTTATGGCTTTAAACGCGTTTTCTCCTCGAGAGAAACATGATTTCACTAAAAACGTTATAGTTTAAACACGCCTGTTGTACATGTCTGCAAACACTCTCAGAGCCTTAAAGTAGGGTTTTCACCAATGTGTTTTTTGGTGAGAAACCTTCTATTTCAAGGTTCTGTGCGTTTTCAGACACGTACAATATGTATTTTTTGTGTTTCTGATGAAATCCCTCCTTTTAATGCATTTTCTCACAGAAAATGAGTCTCTTGCCATGGCAAAATGGCTTTCTTGAAAAAGCATATTGTGGTCGAGAAATGGTGTTTTAAACAATAAAAACGACTCCCGGCCTTATTTAGTTCACATTTTTACTTTTGGTAACCTAGCCCGTATTCATAACGCACTAAACCTTTTTATCGCGTTAAACGCCTTTTCTCGACAACAAAAGCACAATTTCATCAAAAAAAACAAAACAAGAAAAATGAATCTATTCAACAAGTCTGCAACACATCCTTAAGAGTTACATGTTTTCACCCAATGTCAATGTGTAATTTCTCCAGTTCTGATCATTGTTTAGGTTGTTGGTAGCTTGGTCCAATGCCAAAACACAGTGAAATCTTTTTATGGCTTTAAACGCGTTTTCTCCTCGAGAGAAACATGATTTCACTAAAAACGTTATAGTTTAAACATGCCTGTTGTACATGTCTGCAAACACTCTCAGAGCCTTAAAGTAGGGTTTTCACCAATGTGTTTTTTGGTGAGAAACCTTCTATTTCAAGGTTCTGTGCGTTTTCAGACACGTACAATATGTATTTTTTGTGTTTCTGATGAATCCCTCCTTTTAATGCATTTTCTCACAGAAAATTAGTCTCTTGCCATGGCAAAATGGCTTTCTTGAAAAAGCATATTGTGGTCGAGAAATGGTGTTTTAAACAATAAAAACGACTCCCGGCCTTATTTAGTTCACATTTTTACTTTTGGTAACCTAGCCCGTATTCATAACGCACTAAACCTTTTTATCGCGTTAAACGACTTTTCTCGACAACAAAAGCACAATTTCATCAAAAACAAACAAAACAAGAAAAATGAATCTATTCAACAAGTCTGCAACACATCCTTAAGAGTTACATGATTTCACCCAATGTCAATGTGTAATTTCTCCAGTTCTGATCATTGTTTAGGTTGTTGGTAGCTTGGTCCAATGCCAAAACACAGTGAAATCTCTTTATGGCTTTAAACGCGTTTTCTCCTCGAGAAAAACATGATTTCACTAAAAACGATATAGTTCAAACATGCCTGTTGTAACTGTCTGCAAACACTCAGAGCCTTAAAGTAGGGTTTTCACCAATGTGTTTTTTGGTGAGAAACCTTCTATTTCAAGGTTCTGTGCGTTATCAGACAAGTACAATATGTATTTTTTGTGTTTCTGATGAAATCCCTCCTTTTAATGCATTTTCTCACAGAAAATGAGTCTCTCGCCATGGGGAAATGGCTTTCTTGAGAAAGCATATTGTGGTCGAGAAATGGTGTTTTAAACAATAAAAACGACTCCCGGCCTTATTTAGTTCACATTTTTACTTTTGTTAACCTAGCCCGTATTCATAACGCACTAAACCTTTTTATCGCGTTAAACGACTTTTCTCGACAACAAAAGCACAATTTCATCAAAAAAAAAAAAAAACAAGAAAAATGAATCTATTCAACAAGTCTGCAACACATCCTTAAGAGTTACATGATTTCACCCAATGTCAATGTGTAATTTCTCCAGTTCTGATCATTGTTTAGGTTGTTGGTAGCTTGGTCCAATGCCAAAACACAGTGAAATCTTTTTATGGCTTTAAACGCGTTTTCTCCTCGAGAGAAACATGATTTCACTAAAAACGTTATAGTTTAAACACGCCTGTTGTACATGTCTGCAAACACTCTCAGAGCCTTAAAGTAGGGTTTTCACCAATGTGTTTTTTGGTGAGAAACCTTCTATTTCAAGGTTCTGTGCGTTTTCAGACACGTACAATATGTATTTTTTGTGTTTCTGATGAAATCCCTCCTTTTAATGCATTTTCTCACAGAAAATTAGTCTCTTGCCATGGCAAAATGGCTTTCTTGAAAAAGCATATTGTGGTCGAGAAATGGTGTTTTAAACAATAAAAACGACTCCCGGCCTTATTTAGTTCACATTTTTACTTTTGGTAACCTAGCCCGTATTCATAACGCACTAAACCTTTTTATCGCGTTAAACGACTTTTCTCGACAACAAAAGCACAATTTCATCAAAAACAAACAAAACAAGAAAAATGAATCTATTCAACAAGTCTGCAACACATCCTTAAGAGTTACATGATTTCACCCAATGTCAACGTGTAATTTCTCCAGTTCTGATCATTGTTTAGGTTGTTGGTAGCTTGGTCCAATGCCAAAACACAGTGAAATCTTTTTATGGCTTTAAACGCGTTTTCTCCTCGACAGAAACATGATTTCACTAAAAACGTTATAGTTTAAACATGCCTGTTGTACATGTCTGCAAACACTCTCAGAGCCTTAAACTAGGGTTTTCACCAATGTGTTTTTTGGTGAGAAACCTTCTATTTCAAAGGTTCTGTGCGTTTTCAGACATGTTCAGTATGTATTTTTTGTGTTTTCTGATGAAAACCCTCCTTTTAATGCATTTTCTCACAGAAAATGAGTCTCTCACCATGGGAAAATGGCTTTTTTGAAAACGCATATTCTGGTCGAGAAATGGTGTTTTAAACAATAAAACGACTCCCGGCCTTATTTAGTTCACATTTTCACTTTAGGTAACCTAGCCCGTATTCATAACGCACTAAACCTTTTTATCTCGTTAAACGCCTTTTCTCGACAACAAAAGCACAATTTCATCAAAAACAAACAAAACAAGAAAAATGAATCTATTCAACAAGTCTGCAACACATCCTTAAGAGTTCCATGATTTCACCCAATGTCAATGTGTAATTTCTCCAGTTCTGATCATTGTTTAGGTTGTTGGTAGCTTGTTCCAATGCCAAAACACAGTGAAATCTTTTTATGGCTTTAAACGCGTTTTCTCCTCGAGAGAAACATGATTTCACTAAAAACGTTATAGTTCAAACATGCCTGTTGTAACTGTCTGCAAACACTCAGAGCCTTAAAGTAGGGGTTTCACCAATGTGTTTTTTGGTGAGAAACCTTCTATTTCAAAGGTTCTGTGCGTTTTCAGACATGTTCAGTATGTATTTTTTGTGTTTCTGATGAAATCCCTCCTTTTAATGCATTTTCTCACAGAAAATGAGTCTCTCACCATGGGAAAATGGCTTTCTTGAAAAAGCATATTGTGGTCGAGAAATGGTGTTTTAAACAATAAAAACGACTCCCGGCCTTATTTAGTTCACATTTTTACTTTTGGTAACCTAGCCCGTATTCATAACGCACTAAACCTTTTTATCGCGTGAAACGCCTTTTCTCGACAACAAAAGCACAATTTCAGCAAAAACAAACAAAACAAGAAAAATGAATCTGTTCAACAAGTCTGCAACACATCCTTAAGAGTTACATGATTTCACCCAATGTCAATGTGTAATTTCTCCAGTTCTGATCATTGTTTAGGTTGTTGGTAGCTTGGTCCAATGCCAAAACACAGTGAAATCTTTTTATGGCTTTAAACGCGTTTTCTCCTCGAGAGAAACATGATTTCACTAAAAACGTTATAGTTTAAACATGCCTGTTGTACATGTCTGCAAACATTCAGAGCCTTAAAGTAGGGTTTTCACCAATGTGTTTTTTGGTGAGAAACCTTCTATTTCAAGGTTCTGTGCGTTTTCAGACACGTACAATATGTATTTTTTGTGTTTCTGATGAAATCCCTCCTTTTAATGCATTTTCTCACAGAAAATTAGACTCTTGCCATGGCAAAATGGCTTTCTTGAAAAAGCATATTGTGGTCGAGAAATGGTGTTTTAAACAATAAAAACGACTCCCGGCCTTATTTAGTTCACATTTTTACTTTTGGTAACCTAGCCCGTATTCATAACGCACTAAACCTTTTTATCGCGTTAAACGACTTTTCTCGACAACAAAAGCACAATTTCATCAAAAACAAACAAAACAAGAAAAATGAATCTATTCAACAAGTCTGCAACACATCCTTAAGAGTTACATGATTTCACCCAATGTCAACGTGTAATTTCTCCAGTTCTGATCATTGTTTAGGTTGTTGGTAGCTTGGTCCAATGCCAAAACACAGTGAAATCTTTTTATGGCTTTAAACGCGTTTTCTCCTCGAGAGAAACATGATTTCACTAAAAACGTTATAGTTTAAACACGCCTGTTGTACATGTCTGCAAACACTCTCAGAGCCTTAAAGTAGGGTTTTCACCAATGTGTTTTTTGGTGAGAAACCTTCTATTTCAAGGTTCTGTGCGTTTTCAGACACGTACAATATGTATTTTTTGTGTTTCTGATGAAATCCCTCCTTTTAATGCATTTTCTCACAGAAAATGAGTCTCTTGCCATGGCAAAATGGCTATCTTGAAAAAGCATATTGTGGTCGAGAAATGGTGTTTTAAACAATAAAAACGACTCCCGGCCTTATTTAGTTCACATTTTTACTTTTGGTAACCTAGCCCGTATTCATAACGCACTAAACCTTTTTATCGCGTTAAACGCCTTTTCTCGACAACAAAAGCACAATTTCATCAAAAAAAACAAAACAAGAAAAATGAATCTATTCAACAAGTCTGCAACACATCCTTAAGAGTTACATGATTTCACCCAATGTCAATGTGTAATTTCTCCAGTTCTGATCATTGTTTAGGTTGTTGGTAGCTTGGTCCAATGCCAAAACACAGTGAAATCTTTTTATGGCTTTAAACGCGTTTTCTCCTCGAGAGAAATATGATTTCACTAAAAACGTTATAGTTTAAACATGCCTGTTGTACATGTCTGCAAACACTCTCAGAGCCTTAAAGTAGGGTTTTCACCAATGTGTTTTTTGGTGAGAAACCTTCTATTTCAAGGTTCTGTGCGTTTTCAGACACGTACAATATGTATTTTTTGTGTTTCTGATGAAATCCCTCCTTTTAATGCATTTTCTCACAGAAAATGAGTCTCTTGCCATGGCAAAATGGCTTTCTTGAAAAAGCATATTGTGGTCAAGAAATGGTGTTTTAAACAATAAAAACGACTCCCGGCCTTATTTAGTTCACATTTTTACTTTTGGTAACCTAGCCCGTATTCATAACGCACTAAACCTTTTTATCGCGTTAAACGACTTTTCTCGACAACAAAAGCACAATTTCATCAAAAACAAACAAAACAAGAAAAATGAATATATTCAACAAGTCTGCAACACATCCTTAAGAGTTCCATGATTTCACCCAATGTCAATGTGTAATTTCTCCAGTTCTGATCATTGTTTAGGTTGTTGGTAGCTTGGTCCAATGCCAAAACACAGTGAAATCTCTTTATGGCTTTAAACGCGTTTTCTCCTCGAGAAAAACATGATTTCACTAAAAACGATATAGTTCAAACATGCCTGTTGTAACTGTCTGCAAACACTCAGAGCCTTAAAGTAGGGTTTTCACCAATGTGTTTTTTGGTGAGAAACCTTCTATTTCAAGGTTCTGTGCGTTATCAGACAAGTACAATATGTATTTTTTGTGTTTCTGATGAAATCCCTCCTTTTAATGCATTTTCTCACAGAAAATGAGTCTCTCGCCATGGGGAAATGGCTTTCTTGAGAAAGCATATTGTGGTCGAGAAATGGTGTTTTAAACAATAAAAACGACTCCCGGCCTTATTTAGTTCACATTTTTACTTTTGTTAACCTAGCCCGTATTCATAACGCACTAAACCTTTTTATCGCGTTAAACGCCTTTTCTCGACAACAAAAGCACAATTTCATCAAAAAAAAAAAAAAACAAGAAAAATGAATCTATTCAACAAGTCTGCAACACATCCTTAAGAGTTACATGATTTCACCCAATGTCAATGTGTAATTTCTCCAGTTCTGATCATTGTTTAGGTTGTTGGTAGCTTGGTCCAATGCCAAAACACAGTGAAATCTTTTTATGGCTTTAAACGCGTTTTCTCCTCGAGAGAAACATGATTTCACTAAAAACGTTATAGTTTAAACACGCCTGTTGTACATGTCTGCAAACACTCTCAGAGCCTTAAAGTAGGGTTTTCACCAATGTGTTTTTTGGTGAGAAACCTTCTATTTCAAGGTTCTGTGCGTTTTCAGACACGTACAATATGTATTTTTTGTGTTTCTGATGAAATCCCTCCTTTTAATGCATTTTCTCACAGAAAATTAGTCTCTTGCCATGGCAAAATGGCTTTCTTGAAAAAGCATATTGTGGTCGAGAAATGGTGTTTTAAACAATAAAAACGACTCCCGGCCTTATTTAGTTCACATTTTTACTTTTGGTAACCTAGCCCGTATTCATAACGCACTAAACCTTTTTATCGCGTTAAACGCCTTTTCTCGACAACAAAAGCACAATTTCATCAAAAACAAACAAAACAAGAAAAATGAATCTATTCAACAAGTCTGCAACACATCCTTAAGAGTTACATGATTTCACCCAATGTCAACGTGTAATTTCTCCAGTTCTGATCATTGTTTAGGTTGTTGGTAGCTTGGTCCAATGCCAAAACACAGTGAAATCTTTTTATGGCTTTAAACGCGTTTTCTCCTCGACAGAAACATGATTTCACTAAAAACGTTATAGTTTAAACATGCCTGTTGTACATGTCTGCAAACACTCAGAGCCTTAAAGTAGGGTTTTCACCAATGTGTTTTTTGGTGAGAAACCTTCTATTTCAAAGGTTCTGTGCGTTTTCAGACATGTTCAGTATGTATTTTTTGTGTTTTCTGATGAAAACCCTCCTTTTAATGCATTTTCTCACAGAAAATGAGTCTCTCACCATGGGAAAATGGCTTTTTTGAAAACGCATATTCTGGTCGAGAAATGGTGTTTTAAACAATAAAACGACTCCCGGCCTTATTTAGTTCACATTTTTACTTTAGGTAACCTAGCCCGTATTCATAACGCACTAAACCTTTTTATCTCGTTAAACGCCTTTTCTCGACAACAAAAGCACAATTTCATCAAAAACAAACAAAACAAGAAAAATGAATCTATTCAACAAGTCTGCAACACATCCTTAAGAGTTCCATGATTTCACCCAATGTCAATGTGTAATTTCTCCAGTTCTGATCATTGTTTAGGTTGTTGGTAGCTTGTTCCAATGCCAAAACACAGTGAAATATTTTTATGGCTTTAAACGCGTTTTCTCCTCGAGAGAAACATGATTTCACTAAAAACGTTATAGTTCAAACATGCCTGTTGTAACTGTCTGCAAACACTCAGAGCCTTAAAGTAGGGGTTCCACCAATGTGTTTTTTGGTGAGAAACCTTCTATTTCAAAGGTTCTGTGCGTTTTCAGACATGTTCAGTATGTATTTTTTGTGTTTCTGATGATATCCCTCCTTTTAATGCATTTTCTCACTGAAAATGAGTCTCTCACCATGGGAAAATGGCTTTCTTGAAAAAGCATATTGTGGTCGAGAAATGGTGTTTTAAACAATAAAAACGACTCCCGGCCTTATTTAGTTCACATTTTTACTTTTGGTAACCTAGCCCGTATTCATAACGCACTAAACCTTTTTATCGCGTTAAACGCCTTTTCTCGACAACAAAAGCACAATTTCAGCAAAAACAAACAAAACAAGAAAAATGAATCTATTCAACAAGTCTGCAACACATCCTTAAGAGTTACATGATTTCACCCAATGTCAATGTGTAATTTCTCCAGTTCTGATCATTGTTTAGGTTGTTGGTAGCTTGGTCCAATGCCAAAACACAGTGAAATCTTTTTATGGCTTTAAACGCGTTTTCTCCTCGAGAGAAACATGATTTCACTAAAAACGTTATAGTTTAAACATGCCTGTTGTACATGTCTGCAAACATTCAGAGCCTTAAAGTAGGGTTTTCACCAATGTGTTTTTTGGTGAGAAACCTTCTATTTCAAGGTTCTGTGCGTTTTCAGACACGTACAATATGTATTTTTTGTGTTTCTGATGAAATCCCTCCTTTTAATGCATTTTCTCACAGAAAATTAGACTCTTGCCATGGCAAAATGGCTTTCTTGAAAAAGCATATTGTGGTCGAGAAATGGTGTTTTAAACAATAAAAACGACTCCCGGCCTTATTTAGTTCACATTTTTACTTTTGGTAACCTAGCCCGTATTCATAACGCACTAAACCTTTTTATCGCGTTAAACGACTTTTCTCGACAACAAAAGCACAATTTCATCAAAAACAAACAAAACAAGAAAAATGAATCTATTCAACAAGTCTGCAACACATCCTTAAGAGTTACATGATTTCACCCAATGTCAATGTGTAATTTCTCCAGTTCTGATCATTGTTTAGGTTGTTGGTAGCTTGGTCCAATGCCAAAACACAGTGAAATCTTTTTATGGCTTTAAACGCGTTTTCTCCTCGAGAGAAACATGATTTCACTAAAAACGTTATAGTTTAAACACGCCTGTTGTACATGTCTGCAAACACTCTCAGAGCCTTAAAGTAGGGTTTTCACCAATGTGTTTTTTGGTGAGAAACCTTCTATTTCAAGGTTCTGTGCGTTTTCAGACACGTACAATATGTATTTTTTGTGTTTCTGATGAAATCCCTCCTTTTAATGCATTTTCTCACAGAAAATGAGTCTCTTGCCATGGCAAAATGGCTTTCTTGAAAAAGCATATTGTGGTCGAGAAATGGTGTTTTAAACAATAAAAACGACTCCCGGCCTTATTTAGTTCACATTTTTACTTTTGGTAACCTAGCCCGTATTCATAACGCACTAAACCTTTTTATCGCGTTAAACGCCTTTTCTCGACAAGAAAAGCACAATTTCATCAAAAACAAACAAAACAAGAAAAATGAATCTATTCAACAAGTCTGCAACACATCCTTAAGAGTTACATGATTTCACCCAATGTCAATGTGTAATTTCTCCAGTTCTGATCATTGTTTAGGTTGTTGGTAGCTTGGTCCAATGCCAAAACACAGTGAAATCTTTTTATGGCTTTAAACGCGTTTTCTCCTCGAGAGAAATATGATTTCACTAAAAACGTTATAGTTTAAACATGCCTGTTGTACATGTCTGCAAACACTCTCAGAGCCTTAAAGTAGGGTTTTCACCAATGTGTTTTTTGGTGAGAAACCTTCTATTTCAAGGTTATGTGCGTTTTCAGACACGTACAATATGTATTTTTTGTGTTTCTGATGAAATCCCTCCTTTTAATGCATTTTCTCACAGAAAATGAGTCTCTTGCCATGGCAAAATGGCTTTCTTGAAAAAGCATATTGTGGTCAAGAAATGGTGTTTTAAACAATAAAAACGACTCCCGGCCTTATTTAGTTCACATTTTTACTTTTGGTAACCTAGCCCGTATTCATAACGCACTAAACCTTTTTATCGCGTTAAACGACTTTTCTCGACAACAAAAGCACAATTTCATCAAAAACAAACAAAACAAGAAAAATGAATCTATTCAACAAGTCTGCAACACATCCTTAAGAGTTACATGATTTCACCCAATGTCAATGTGTAATTTCTCCAGTTCTGATCATTGTTTAGGTTGTTGGTAGCTTGGTCCAATGCCAAAACACAGTGAAATCTCTTTATGGCTTTAAACGCGTTTTCTCCTCGAGAAAAACATGATTTCACTAAAAACGATATAGTTCAAACATGCCTGTTGTAACTGTCTGCAAACACTCAGAGCCTTAAAGTAGGGTTTTCACCAATGTGTTTTTTGGTGAGAAACCTTCTATTTCAAGGTTCTGTGCGTTATCAGACAAGTACAATATGTATTTTTTGTGTTTCTGATGAAATCCCTCCTTTTAATGCATTTTCTCACAGAAAATGAGTCTCTCGCCATGGGGAAATGGCTTTCTTGAGAAAGCATATTGTGGTCGAGAAATGGTGTTTTAAACAATAAAAACGACTCCCGGCCTTATTTAGTTCACATTTTTACTTTTGTTAACCTAGCCCGTATTCATAACGCACTAAACCTTTTTATCGCGTTAAACGCCTTTTCTCGACAACAAAAGCACAATTTCATCAAAAAAAAAAAAAAAACAAGAAAAATGAATCTATTCAACAAGTCTGCAACACATCCTTAAGAGTTACATGATTTCACCCAATGTCAATGTGTAATTTCTCCAGTTCTGATCATTGTTTAGGTTGTTGGTAGCTTGGTCCAATGCCAAAACACAGTGAAATCTTTTTATGGCTTTAAACGCGTTTTCTCCTCGAGAGAAACATGATTTCACTAAAAACGTTATAGTTTAAACACGCCTGTTGTACATGTCTGCAAACACTCTCAGAGCCTTAAAGTAGGGTTTTCACCAATGTGTTTTTTGGTGAGAAACCTTCTATTTCAAGGTTCTGTGCGTTTTCAGACACGTACAATATGTATTTTTTGTGTTTCTGATGAAATCCCTCCTTTTAATGCATTTTCTCACAGAAAATTAGTCTCTTGCCATGGCAAAATGGCTTTCTTGAAAAAGCATATTGTGGTCGAGAAATGGTGTTTTAAACAATAAAAACGACTCCCGGCCTTATTTAGTTCACATTTTTACTTTTGGTAACCTAGCCCGTATTCATAACGCACTAAACCTTTTTATCGCGTTAAACGCCTTTTCTCGACAACAAAAGCACAATTTCATCAAAAACAAACAAAACAAGAAAAATGAATCTATTCAACAAGTCTGCAACACATCCTTAAGAGTTACATGATTTCACCCAATGTCAACGTGTAATTTCTCCAGTTCTGATCATTGTTTAGGTTGTTGGTAGCTTGGTCCAATGCCAAAACACAGTGAAATCTTTTTATGGCTTTAAACGCGTTTTCTCCTCGACAGAAACATGATTTCACTAAAAACGTTATAGTTTAAACATGCCTGTTGTACATGTCTGCAAACACTCTCAGAGCCTTAAAGTAGGGTTTTCACCAATGTGTTTTTTGGTGAGAAACCTTCTATTTCAAAGGTTCTGTGCGTTTTCAGACATGTTCAGTATGTATTTTTTGTGTTTTCTGATGAAATCCCTCCTTTTAATGCATTTTCTCACAGAAAATGAGTCTCTCACCATGGGAAAATGGCTTTTTTGAAAACGCATATTCTGGTCGAGAAATGGTGTTTTAAACAATAAAACGACTCCCGGCCTTATTTAGTTCACATTTTTACTTTAGGTAACCTAGCCCGTATTCATAACGCACTAAACCTTTTTATCTCGTTAAACGCCTTTTCTCGACAACAAAAGCACAATTTCATCAAAAACAAACAAAACAAGAAAAATGAATCTATTCAACAAGTCTGCAACACATCCTTAAGAGTTACATGATTTCACCCAATGTGAATGTGTAAATTCTCCAGTTCTGATCATTGTTTAGGTTGTTGGTAGCTTGTTCCAATGCCAAAACACAGTGAAATCTTTTTATGGCTTTAAACGCGTTTTCTCCTCGAGAGAAACATGATTTCACTAAAAACGTTATAGTTCAAACATGCCTGTTGTAACTGTCTGCAAACACTCAGAGCCTTAAAGTAGGGGTTTCACCAATGTGTTTTTTGGTGAGAAACCTTCTATTTCAAAGGTTCTGTGCGTTTTCAGACATGTTCAGTATGTATTTTTTGTGTTTCTGATGAAATCCCTCCTTTTAATGCATTTTCTCACAGAAAATGAGTCTCTCACCATGGGAAAATGGCTTTCTTGAAAAAGCATATTGTGGTCGAGAAATGGTGTTTTAAACAATAAAAACGACTCCCGGCCTTATTTAGTTCACATTTTTACTTTTGGTAACCTAGCCCGTATTCATAACGCACTAAACCTTTTTATCGCGTTAAACGCCTTTTCTCGACAACAAAAGCACAATTTCAGCAAAAACAAACAAAACAAGAAAAATGAATCTGTTCAACAAGTCTGCAACACATCCTTAAGAGTTACATGATTTCACCCAATGTCAATGTGTAATTTCTCCAGTTCTGATCATTGTTTAGGTTGTTGGTAGCTTGGTCCAATGCCAAAACACAGTGAAATCTTTTTATGGCTTTAAACGCGTTTTCTCCTCGAGAGAAACATGATTTCACTAAAAACGTTATAGTTTAAACATGCCTGTTGTACATGTCTGCAAACATTCAGAGCCTTAAAGTAGGGTTTTCACCAATGTGTTTTTTGGTGAGAAACCTTCTATTTCAAGGTTCTGTGCGTTTTCAGACACGTACAATATGTATTTTTTGTGTTTCTGATGAAATCCCTCCTTTTAATGCATTTTCTCACAGAAAATTAGACTCTTGCCATGGCAAAATGGCTTTCTTGAAAAAGCATATTGTGGTCGAGAAATGGTGTTTTAAACAATAAAAACGACTCCCGGCCTTATTTAGTTCACATTTTTACTTTTGGTAACCTAGCCCGTATTCATAACGCACTAAACCTTTTTATCGCGTTAAACGACTTTTCTCGACAACAAAAGCACAATTTCATCAAAAACAAACAAAACAAGAAAAATGAATCTATTCAACAAGTCTGCAACACATCCTTAAGAGTTCCATGATTTCACCCAATGTCAATGTGTAATTTCTCCAGTTCTGATCATTGTTTAGGTTGTTGGTAGCTTGGTCCAATGCCAAAACACAGTGAAATCTTTTTATGGCTTTAAACGCGTTTTCTCCTCGAGAGAAACATGATTTCACTAAAAACGTTATAGTTTAAACACGCCTGTTGTACATGTCTGCAAACACTCTCAGAGCCTTAAAGTAGGGTTTTCACCAATGTGTTTTTTGGTGAGAAACCTTCTATTTCAAGGTTCTGTGCGTTTTCAGACACGTACAATATGTATTTTTTGTGTTTCTGATGAAATCCCTCCTTTTAATGCATTTTCTCACAGAAAATGAGTCTCTTGCCATGGCAAAATGGCTATCTTGAAAAAGCATATTGTGGTCGAGAAATGGTGTTTTAAACAATAAAAACGACTCCCGGCCTTATTTAGTTCACATTTTTACTTTTGGTAACCTAGCCCGTATTCATAACGCACTAAACCTTTTTATCGCGTTAAACGCCTTTTCTCGACAAGAAAAGCACAATTTCATCAAAAACAAACAAAACAAGAAAAATGAATCTATTCAACAAGTCTGCAACACATCCTTAAGAGTTACATGATTTCACCCAATGTCAATGTGTAATTTCTCCAGTTCTGATCATTGTTTAGGTTGTTGGTAGCTTGGTCCAATGCCAAAACACAGTGAAATCTTTTTATGGCTTTAAACGCGTTTTCTCCTCGAGAGAAATATGATTTCACTAAAAACGTTATAGTTTAAACATGCCTGTTGTACATGTCTGCAAACACTCTCAGAGCCTTAAAGTAGGGTTTTCACCAATGTGTTTTTTGGTGAGAAACCTTCTATTTCAAGGTTCTGTGCGTTTTCAGACACGTACAATATGTATTTTTTGTGTTTCTGATGAAATCCCTCCTTTTAATGCATTTTCTCACAGAAAATGAGTCTCTTGCCATGGCAAAATGGCTTTCTTGAAAAAGCATATTGTGGTCAAGAAATGGTGTTTTAAACAATAAAAACGACTCCCGGCCTTATTTAGTTCACATTTTTACTTTTGGTAACCTAGCCCGTATTCATAACGCACTAAACCTTTTTATCGCGTTAAACGACTTTTCTCGACAACAAAAGCACAATTTCATCAAAAACAAACAAAACAAGAAAAATGAATATATTCAACAAGTCTGCAACACATCCTTAAGAGTTACATGATTTCACCCAATGTCAATGTGTAATTTCTCCAGTTCTGATCATTGTTTAGGTTGTTGGTAGCTTGGTCCAATGCCAAAACACAGTGAAATCTCTTTATGGCTTTAAACGCGTTTTCTCTTCGAGAAAAACATGATTTCACTAAAAACGATATAGTTCAAACATGCCTGTTGTAACTGTCTGCAAACACTCAGAGCCTTAAAGTAGGGTTTTCACCAATGTGTTTTTTGGTGAGAAACCTTCTATTTCAAGGTTCTGTGCGTTATCAGACAAGTACAATATGTATTTTTTGTGTTTCTGATGAAATCCCTCCTTTTAATGCATTTTCTCACAGAAAATGAGTCTCTCGCCATGGGGAAATGGCTTTCTTGAGAAAGCATATTGTGGTGGAGAAATGGTGTTTTAAACAATAAAAACGACTCCCGGCCTTATTTAGTTCACATTTTTACTTTTGTTAACCTAGCCCGTATTCATAACGCACTAAACCTTTTTATCGCGTTAAACGCCTTTTCTCGACAACAAAAGCACAATTTCATCAAAAAAAAAAAAAAACAAGAAAAATGAATCTATTCAACAAGTCTGCAACACATCCTTAAGAGTTACATGATTTCACCCAATGTCAATGTGTAATTTCTCCAGTTCTGATCATTGTTTAGGTTGTTGGTAGCTTGGTCCAATGCCAAAACACAGTGAAATCTTTTTATGGCTTTAAACGCGTTTTCTCCTCGAGAGAAACATGATTTCACTAAAAACGTTATAGTTTAAACACGCCTGTTGTACATGTCTGCAAACACTCTCAGAGCCTTAAAGTAGGGTTTTCACCAATGTGTTTTTTGGTGAGAAACCTTCTATTTCAAGGTTCTGTGCGTTTTCAGACACGTACAATATGTATTTTTTGTGTTTCTGATGAAATCCCTCCTTTTAATGCATTTTCTCACAGAAAATTAGTCTCTTGCCATGGCAAAATGGCTTTCTTGAAAAAGCATATTGTGGTCGAGAAATGGTGTTTTAAACAATAAAAACGACTCCCGGCCTTATTTAGTTCACATTTTTACTTTTGGTAACCTAGCCCGTATTCATAACGCACTAAACCTTTTTATCGCGTTAAACGCCTTTTCTCGACAACAAAAGCACAATTTCATCAAAAACAAACAAAACAAGAAAAATGAATCTATTCAACAAGTCTGCAACACATCCTTAAGAGTTACATGATTTCACCCAATGTCAACGTGTAATTTCTCCAGTTCTGATCATTGTTTAGGTTGTTGGTAGCTTGGTCCAATGCCAAAACACAGTGAAATCTTTTTATGGCTTTAAACGCGTTTTCTCCTCGACAGAAACATGATTTCACTAAAAACGTTATAGTTTAAACAATGCCTGTTGTACATGTCTGCAAACACTCAGAGCCTTAAAGTAGGGTTTTCACCAATGTGTTTTTTGGTGAGAAACCTTCTATTTCAAAGGTTCTGTGCGTTTTCAGACATGTTCAGTATGTATTTTTTGTGTTTTCTGATGAAAACCCTCCTTTTAATGCATTTTCTCACAGAAAATGAGTCTCTCACCATGGGAAAATGGCTTTTTTGAAAACGCATATTCTGGTCGAGAAATGGTGTTTTAAACAATAAAACGACTCCCGGCCTTATTTAGTTCACATTTTTACTTTAGGTAACCTAGCCCGTATTCATAACGCACTAAACCTTTTTATCTCGTTAAACGCCTTTTCTCGACAACAAAAGCACAATTTCATCAAAAACAAACAAAACAAGAAAAATGAATCTATTCAACAAGTCTGCAACACATCCTTAAGAGTTCCATGATTTCACCCAATGTCAATGTGTAATTTCTCCAGTTCTGATCATTGTTTAGGTTGTTGGTAGCTTGTTCCAATGCCAAAACACAGTGAAATATTTTTATGGCTTTAAACGCGTTTTCTCCTCGAGAGAAACATGATTTCACTAAAAACGTTATAGTTCAAACATGCCTGTTGTAACTGTCTGCAAACACTCAGAGCCTTAAAGTAGGGGTTTCACCAATGTGTTTTTTGGTGAGAAACCTTCTATTTCAAAGGTTCTGTGCGTTTTCAGACATGTTCAGTATGTATTTTTTGTGTTTCTGATGAAATCCCTCCTTTTAATGCATTTTCTCACTGAAAATGAGTCTCTCACCATGGGAAAATGGCTTTCTTGAAAAAGCATATTGTGGTCGAGAAATGGTGTTTTAAACAATAAAAACGACTCCCGGCCTTATTTAGTTCACATTTTTACTTTTGGTAACCTAGCCCGTATTCATAACGCACTAAACCTTTTTATCGCGTTAAACGCCTTTTCTCGACAACAAAAGCACAATTTCAGCAAAAACAAACAAAACAAGAAAAATGAATCTATTCAACAAGTCTGCAACACATCCTTAAGAGTTACATGATTTCACCCAATGTCAATGTGTAATTTCTCCAGTTCTGATCATTGTTTAGGTTGTTGGTAGCTTGGTCCAATGCCAAAACACAGTGAAATCTTTTTATGGCTTTAAACGCGTTTTCTCCTCGAGAGAAACATGATTTCACTAAAAACGTTATAGTTTAAACACGCCTGTTGTACATGTCTGCAAACACTCTCAGAGCCTTAAAGTAGGGTTTTCACCAATGTGTTTTTTGGTGAGATACCTTCTATTTCAAGGTTCTGTGCGTTTTCAGACACGTACAATATGTATTTTTTGTGTTTCTGATGAAATCCCTCCTTTTAATGCATTTTCTCACAGAAAATGAGTCTCTTGCCATGGCAAAATGGCTATCTTGAAAAAGCATATTGTGGTCGAGAAATGGTGTTTTAAACAATAAAAACGACTCCCGGCCTTATTTAGTTCACATTTTTACTTTTGGTAACCTAGCCCGTATTCATAACGCACTAAACCTTTTTATCGCGTTAAACGCCTTTTCTCGACAACAAAAGCACAATTTCAGCAAAAACAAACAAAACAAGAAAAATGAATCTGTTCAACAAGTCTGCAACACATCCTTAAGAGTTACATGATTTCACCCAATGTCAATGTGTAATTTCTCCAGTTCTGATCATTGTTTAGGTTGTTGGTAGCTTGGTCCAATGCCAAAACACAGTGAAATCTTTTTATGGCTTTAAACGCGTTTTCTCCTCGAGAGAAACATGATTTCACTAAAAACGTTATAGTTTAAACATGCCTGTTGTACATGTCTGCAAACATTCAGAGCCTTAAAGTAGGGTTTTCACCAATGTGTTTTTTGGTGAGAAACCTTCTATTTCAAGGTTCTGTGCGTTTTCAGACACGTACAATATGTATTTTTTGTGTTTCTGATGAAATCCCTCCTTTTAATGCATTTTCTCACAGAAAATTAGACTCTTGCCATGGCAAAATGGCTTTCTTGAAAAAGCATATTGTGGTCGAGAAATGGTGTTTTAAACAATAAAAACGACTCCCGGCCTTATTTAGTTCACATTTTTACTTTTGGTAACCTAGCCCGTATTCATAACGCACTAAACCTTTTTATCGCGTTAAACGACTTTTCTCGACAACAAAAGCACAATTTCATCAAAAACAAACAAAACAAGAAAAATGAATCTATTCAACAAGTCTGCAACACATCCTTAAGAGTTCCATGATTTCACCCAATGTCAATGTGTAATTTCTCCAGTTCTGATCATTGTTTAGGTTGTTGGTAGCTTGGTCCAATGCCAAAACACAGTGAAATCTTTTTATGGCTTTAAACGCGTTTTCTCCTCGAGAGAAATATGATTTCACTAAAAACGTTATAGTTTAAACATGCCTGTTGTACATGTCTGCAAACACTCTCAGAGCCTTAAAGTAGGGTTTTCACCAATGTGTTTTTTGGTGAGAAACCTTCTATTTCAAGGTTCTGTGCGTTTTCAGACACGTACAATATGTATTTTTTGTGTTTCTGATGAAATCCCTCCTTTTAATGCATTTTCTCACAGAAAATGAGTCTCTTGCCATGGCAAAATGGCTTTCTTGAAAAAGCATATTGTGGTCAAGAAATGGTGTTTTAAACAATAAAAACGACTCCCGGCCTTATTTAGTTCACATTTTTACTTTTGGTAACCTAGCCCGTATTCATAACGCACTAAACCTTTTTATCGCGTTAAACGACTTTTCTCGACAACAAAAGCACAATTTCATCAAAAACAAACAAAACAAGAAAAATGAATATATTCAACAAGTCTGCAACACATCCTTAAGAGTTACATGATTTCACCCAATGTCAATGTGTAATTTCTCCAGTTCTGATCATTGTTTAGGTTGTTGGTAGCTTGGTCCAATGCCAAAACACAGTGAAATCTCTTTATGGCTTTAAACGCGTTTTCTCTTCGAGAAAAACATGATTTCACTAAAAACGATATAGTTCAAACATGCCTGTTGTAACTGTCTGCAAACACTCAGAGCCTTAAAGT
This sequence comes from Lampris incognitus, assembly GCF_029633865.1. Classification (NCBI taxonomy): domain Eukaryota; kingdom Metazoa; phylum Chordata; class Actinopteri; order Lampriformes; family Lampridae; genus Lampris; species Lampris incognitus. Next base: position 49,331,692 of record NC_079213.1, on the reverse strand, counting down.
AGGGTTTTCACCAATGTGTTTTTTGGTGAGAAACCTTCTATTTCAAGGTTCTGTGCGTTATCAGACAAGTACAATATGTATTTTTTGTGTTTCTGATGAAATCCCTCCTTTTAATGCATTTTCTCACAGAAAATGAGTCTCTCGCCATGGGGAAATGGCTTTCTTGAGAAAGCATATTGTGGTGGAGAAATGGTGTTTTAAACAATAAAAACGACTCCCGGCCTTATTTAGTTCACATTTTTACTTTTGTTAACCTAGCCCGTATTCATAACGCACTAAACCTTTTTATCGCGTTAAACGCCTTTTCTCGACAACAAAAGCACAATTTCATCAAAAAAAAAAAAAAACAAGAAAAATGAATCTATTCAACAAGTCTGCAACACATCCTTAAGAGTTACATGATTTCACCCAATGTCAATGTGTAATTTCTCCAGTTCTGATCATTGTTTAGGTTGTTGGTAGCTTGGTCCAATGCCAAAACACAGTGAAATCTTTTTATGGCTTTAAACGCGTTTTCTCCTCGAGAGAAACATGATTTCACTAAAAACGTTATAGTTTAAACACGCCTGTTGTACATGTCTGCAAACACTCTCAGAGCCTTAAAGTAGGGTTTTCACCAATGTGTTTTTTGGTGAGAAACCTTCTATTTCAAGGTTCTGTGCGTTTTCAGACACGTACAATATGTATTTTTTGTGTTTCTGATGAAATCCCTCCTTTTAATGCATTTTCTCACAGAAAATTAGTCTCTTGCCATGGCAAAATGGCTTTCTTGAAAAAGCATATTGTGGTCGAGAAATGGTGTTTTAAACAATAAAAACGACTCCCGGCCTTATTTAGTTCACATTTTTACTTTTGGTAACCTAGCCCGTATTCATAACGCACTAAACCTTTTTATCGCGTTAAACGCCTTTTCTCGACAACAAAAGCACAATTTCATCAAAAACAAACAAAACAAGAAAAATGAATCTATTCAACAAGTCTGCAACACATCCTTAAGAGTTACATGATTTCACCCAATGTCAACGTGTAATTTCTCCAGTTCTGATCATTGTTTAGGTTGTTGGTAGCTTGGTCCAATGCCAAAACACAGTGAAATCTTTTTATGGCTTTAAACGCGTTTTCTCCTCGACAGAAACATGATTTCACTAAAAACGTTATAGTTTAAACAATGCCTGTTGTACATGTCTGCAAACACTCAGAGCCTTAAAGTAGGGTTTTCACCAATGTGTTTTTTGGTGAGAAACCTTCTATTTCAAAGGTTCTGTGCGTTTTCAGACATGTTCAGTATGTATTTTTTGTGTTTTCTGATGAAAACCCTCCTTTTAATGCATTTTCTCACAGAAAATGAGTCTCTCACCATGGGAAAATGGCTTTTTTGAAAACGCATATTCTGGTCGAGAAATGGTGTTTTAAACAATAAAACGACTCCCGGCCTTATTTAGTTCACATTTTTACTTTAGGTAACCTAGCCCGTATTCATAACGCACTAAACCTTTTTATCTCGTTAAACGCCTTTTCTCGACAACAAAAGCACAATTTCATCAAAAACAAACAAAACAAGAAAAATGAATCTATTCAACAAGTCTGCAACACATCCTTAAGAGTTCCATGATTTCACCCAATGTCAATGTGTAATTTCTCCAGTTCTGATCATTGTTTAGGTTGTTGGTAGCTTGTTCCAATGCCAAAACACAGTGAAATATTTTTATGGCTTTAAACGCGTTTTCTCCTCGAGAGAAACATGATTTCACTAAAAACGTTATAGTTCAAACATGCCTGTTGTAACTGTCTGCAAACACTCAGAGCCTTAAAGTAGGGGTTTCACCAATGTGTTTTTTGGTGAGAAACCTTCTATTTCAAAGGTTCTGTGCGTTTTCAGACATGTTCAGTATGTATTTTTTGTGTTTCTGATGAAATCCCTCCTTTTAATGCATTTTCTCACTGAAAATGAGTCTCTCACCATGGGAAAATGGCTTTCTTGAAAAAGCATATTGTGGTCGAGAAATGGTGTTTTAAACAATAAAAACGACTCCCGGCCTTATTTAGTTCACATTTTTACTTTTGGTAACCTAGCCCGTATTCATAACGCACTAAACCTTTTTATCGCGTTAAACGCCTTTTCTCGACAACAAAAGCACAATTTCAGCAAAAACAAACAAAACAAGAAAAATGAATCTATTCAACAAGTCTGCAACACATCCTTAAGAGTTACATGATTTCACCCAATGTCAATGTGTAATTTCTCCAGTTCTGATCATTGTTTAGGTTGTTGGTAGCTTGGTCCAATGCCAAAACACAGTGAAATCTTTTTATGGCTTTAAACGCGTTTTCTCCTCGAGAGAAACATGATTTCACTAAAAACGTTATAGTTTAAACACGCCTGTTGTACATGTCTGCAAACACTCTCAGAGCCTTAAAGTAGGGTTTTCACCAATGTGTTTTTTGGTGAGATACCTTCTATTTCAAGGTTCTGTGCGTTTTCAGACACGTACAATATGTATTTTTTGTGTTTCTGATGAAATCCCTCCTTTTAATGCATTTTCTCACAGAAAATGAGTCTCTTGCCATGGCAAAATGGCTATCTTGAAAAAGCATATTGTGGTCGAGAAATGGTGTTTTAAACAATAAAAACGACTCCCGGCCTTATTTAGTTCACATTTTTACTTTTGGTAACCTAGCCCGTATTCATAACGCACTAAACCTTTTTATCGCGTTAAACGCCTTTTCTCGACAAGAAAAGCACAATTTCATCAAAAACAAACAAAACAAGAAAAATGAATCTATTCAACAAGTCTGCAACACATCCTTAAGAGTTACATGATTTCACCCAATGTCAATGTGTAATTTCTCCAGTTCTGATCATTGTTTAGGTTGTTGGTAGCTTGGTCCAATGCCAAAACACAGTGAAATCTTTTTATGGCTTTAAACGCGTTTTCTCCTCGAGAGAAATATGATTTCACTAAAAACGTTATAGTTTAAACATGCCTGTTGTACATGTCTGCAAACACTCTCAGAGCCTTAAAGTAGGGTTTTCACCAATGTGTTTTTTGGTGAGAAACCTTCTATTTCAAGGTTCTGTGCGTTTTCAGACACGTACAATATGTATTTTTTTTGTTTCTGATGAAATCCCTCCTTTTAATGCATTTTCTCACAGAAAATGAGTCTCTTGCCATGGCAAAATGGCTTTCTTGAAAAAGCATATTGTGGTCAAGAAATGGTGTTTTAAACAATAAAAACGACTCCCGGCCTTATTTAGTTCACATTTTTACTTTTGGTAACCTAGCCCGTATTCATAACGCACTAAACCTTTTTATCGCGTTAAACGACTTTTCTCGACAACAAAAGCACAATTTCATCAAAAACAAACAAAACAAGAAAAATGAATCTATTCAACAAGTCTGCAACACATCCTTAAGAGTTACATGATTTCACCCAATGTCAATGTGTAATTTCTCCAGTTCTGATCATTGTTTAGGTTGTTGGTAGCTTGGTCCAATGCCAAAACACAGTGAAATCTCTTTATGGCTTTAAACGCGTTTTCTCCTCGAGAAAAACATGATTTCACTAAAAACGATATAGTTCAAACATGCCTGTTGTAACTGTCTGCAAACACTCAGAGCCTTAAAGTAGGGTTTTCACCAATGTGTTTTTTGGTGAGAAACCTTCTATTTCAAGGTTCTGTGCGTTATCAGACAAGTACAATATGTATTTTTTGTGTTTCTGATGAAATCCCTCCTTTTAATGCATTTTCTCACAGAAAATGAGTCTCTCGCCATGGGGAAATGGCTTTCTTGAGAAAGCATATTGTGGTCGAGAAATGGTGTTTTAAACAATAAAAACGACTCCCGGCCTTATTTAGTTCACATTTTTACTTTTGGTAACCTAGCCCGTATTCATAACGCACTAAACCTTTTTATCGCGTTAAACGCCTTTTCTCGACAACAAAAGCACAATTTCATCAAAAAAAAAAAAAAACAAGAAAAATGAATCTATTCAACAAGTCTGCAACACATCCTTAAGAGTTACATGATTTCACCCAATGTCAATGTGTAATTTCTCCAGTTCTGATCATTGTTTAGGTTGTTGGTAGCTTGGTCCAATGCCAAAACACAGTGAAATCTTTTTATGGCTTTAAACGCGTTTTCTCCTCGAGAGAAACATGATTTCACTAAAAACGTTATAGTTTAAACACGCCTGTTGTACATGTCTGCAAACACTCTCAGAGCCTTAAAGTAGGGTTTTCACCAATGTGTTTTTTGGTGAGAAACCTTCTATTTCAAGGTTCTGTGCGTTTTCAGACACGTACAATATGTATTTTTTGTGTTTCTGATGAAATCCCTCCTTTTAATGCATTTTCTCACAGAAAATTAGTCTCTTGCCATGGCAAAATGGCTTTCTTGAAAAAGCATATTGTGGTCGAGAAATGGTGTTTTAAACAATAAAAACGACTCCCGGCCTTATTTAGTTCACATTTTTACTTTTGGTAACCTAGCCCGTATTCATAACGCACTAAACCTTTTTATCGCGTTAAACGCCTTTTCTCGACAACAAAAGCACAATTTCATCAAAAACAAACAAAACAAGAAAAATGAATCTATTCAACAAGTCTGCAACACATCCTTAAGAGTTACATGATTTCACCCAATGTCAATGTGTAATTTCTCCAGTTCTGATCATTGTTTAGGTTGTTGGTAGCTTGTTCCAATGCCAAAACACAGTGAAATCTTTTTATGGCTTTAAACGCGTTTTCTCCTCGAGAGAAACATGATTTCACTAAAAACGTTATAGTTTAAACATGCCTGTTGTACATGTCTGCAAACACTCTCAGAGTCTTAAAGTAGGGTTTTCACCAATGTGTTTTTTGGTGAGAAACCTTCTATTTCAAGGTTCTGTGCGTTTTCAGACACGTACAATATGTATTTTTTGTGTTTCTGATGAAATCCCTCCTTTTAATGCATTTTCTCACAGAAAATTAGTCTCTTGCCATGGCAAAATGGCTATCTTGAAAAAGCATATTGTGGTCGAGAAATGGTGTTTTAAACAATAAAAACGACTCCCGGCCTTATTTAGTTCACATTTTTACTTTTGGTAACCTAGCCCGTATTCATAACGCACTAAACCTTTTTATCGCGTTAAACGACTTTTCTCGACAACAAAAGCACAATTTCATCAAAAACAAACAAAACAAGAAAAATGAATCTATTCAACAAGTCTGCAACACATCCTTAAGAGTTACATGATTTCACCCAATGTCAATGTGTAATTTCTCCAGTTCTGATCATTGTTTAGGTTGTTGGTAGCTTGGTCCAATGCCAAAACACAGTGAAATCTTTTTATGGCTTTAAACGCGTTTTCTCCTCGAGAAAAACATGATTTCACTAAAAACGATATAGTTCAAACATGCCTGTTGTAACTGTCTGCAAACACTCAGAGCCTTAAAGTAGGGTTTTCACCAATGTGTTTTTTGGTGAGAAACCTTCTATTTCAAGGTTCTGTGCGTTATCAGACAAGTACAATATGTATTTTTTGTGTTTCTGATGAAATCCCTCCTTTTAATGCATTTTCTCACAGAAAATGAGTCTCTCGCCATGGGGAAATGGCTTTCTTGAGAAAGCATATTGTGGTCGAGAAATGGTGTTTTAAACAATAAAAACGACTCCCGGCCTTATTTAGTTCACATTTTTACTTTTGTTAACCTAGCCCGTATTCATAACGCACTAAACCTTTTTATCGCGTTAAACGCCTTTTCTCGACAACAAAAGCACAATTTCATCAAAAAAAAAAAAAAACAAGAAAAATGAATCTATTCAACAAGTCTGCAACACATCCTTAAGAGTTACATGATTTCACCCATTGTCAATGTGTAATTTCTCCAGTTCTGATCATTGTTTAGTTTGTTGGTAGCTTGGTCCAATGCCAAAACACAGTGAAATCTTTTTATGGCTTTAAACGCGTTTTCTCCTCGAGAGAAACATGATTTCACTAAAAACGTTATAGTTTAAACACGCCTGTTGTACATGTCTGCAAACACTCTCAGAGCCTTAAAGTAGGGTTTTCACCAATGTGTTTTTTGGTGAGAAACCTTCTATTTCAAGGTTCTGTGCGTTTTCAGACACGTACAATATGTATTTTTTGTGTTTCTGATGAAATCCCTCCTTTTAATGCATTTTCTCACAGAAAATTAGTCTCTTGCCATGGCAAAATGGCTTTCTTGAAAAAGCATATTGTGGTCGAGAAATGGTGTTTTAAACAATAAAAACGACTCCCGGCCTTATTTAGTTCACATTTTTACTTTTGGTAACCTAGCCCGTATTCATAACGCACTAAACCTTTTTATCGCGTTAAACGCCTTTTCTCGACAACAAAAGCACAATTTCATCAAAAACAAACAAAACAAGAAAAATGAATCTATTCAACAAGTCTGCAACACATCCTTAAGAGTTACATGTTTTCACCCAATGTCAATGTGTAATTTCTCCAGTTCTGATCATTGTTTAGGTTGTTGGTAGCTTGGTCCAATGCCAAAACACAGTGAAATCTTTTTATGGCTTTAAACGCGTTTTCTCCTCGAGAGAAACATGATTTCACTAAAAACGTTATAGTTTAAACATGCCTGTTGTACATGTCTGCAAACACTCTCAGAGCCTTAAAGTAGGGTTTTCACCAATGTGTTTTTTGGTGAGAAACCTTCTATTTCAAGGTTCTGTGCGTTTTCAGACACGTACAATATGTATTTTTTGTGTTTCTGATGAATCCCTCCTTTTAATGCATTTTCTCACAGAAAATTAGTCTCTTGCCATGGCAAAATGGCTTTCTTGAAAAAGCATATTGTGGTCGAGAAATGGTGTTTTAAACAATAAAAACGACTCCCGGCCTTATTTAGTTCACATTTTTACTTTTGGTAACCTAGCCCGTATTCATAACGCACTAAACCTTTTTATCGCGTTAAACGACTTTTCTCGACAACAAAAGCACAATTTCATCAAAAACAAACAAAACAAGAAAAATGAATCTATTCAACAAGTCTGCAACACATCCTTAAGAGTTACATGATTTCACCCAATGTCAATGTGTAATTTCTCCAGTTCTGATCATTGTTTAGGTTGTTGGTAGCTTGGTCCAATGCCAAAACACAGTGAAATCTCTTTATGGCTTTAAACGCGTTTTCTCTTCGAGAAAAACATGATTTCACTAAAAACGATATAGTTCAAACATGCCTGTTGTAACTGTCTGCAAACACTCAGAGCCTTAAAGTAGGGTTTTCACCAATGTGTTTTTTGGTGAGAAACCTTCTATTTCAAGGTTCTGTGCGTTATCAGACAAGTACAATATGTATTTTTTGTGTTTCTGATGAAATCCCTCCTTTTAATGCATTTTCTCACAGAAAATGAGTCTCTCGCCATGGGGAAATGGCTTTCTTGAAAAAGCATATTGTGGTCGAGAAATGGTGTTTTAAACAATAAAAACGACTCCCGGCCTTATTTAGTTCACATTTTTACTTTTGTTAACCTAGCCCGTATTCATAACGCACTAAACCTTTTTATCGCGTTAAACGCCTTTTCTCGACAACAAAAGCACAATTTCATCAAAAAAAAAAAAAAACAAGAAAAATGAATCTATTCAACAAGTCTGCAACACATCCTTAAGAGTTACATGATTTCACCCAATGTCAATGTGTAATTTCTCCAGTTCTGATCATTGTTTAGGTTGTTGGTAGCTTGGTCCAATGCCAAAACACAGTGAAATCTTTTTATGGCTTTAAACGCGTTTTCTCCTCGAGAGAAACATGATTTCACTAAAAACGTTATAGTTTAAACACGCCTGTTGTACATGTCTGCAAACACTCTCAGAGCCTTAAAGTAGGGTTTTCACCAATGTGTTTTTTGGTGAGAAACCTTCTATTTCAAGGTTCTGTGCGTTTTCAGACACGTACAATATGTATTTTTTGTGTTTCTGATGAAATCCCTCCTTTTAATGCATTTTCTCACAGAAAATTAGTCTCTTGCCATGGCAAAATGGCTTTCTTGAAAAAGCATATTGTGGTCGAGAAATGGTGTTTTAAACAATAAAAACGACTCCCGGCCTTATTTAGTTCACATTTTTACTTTTGGTAACCTAGCCCGTATTCATAACGCACTAAACCTTTTTATCGCGTTAAACGCCTTTTCTCGACAACAAAAGCACAATTTCATCAAAAACAAACAAAACAAGAAAAATGAATCTATTCAACAAGTCTGCAACACATCCTTAAGAGTTACATGATTTCACCCAATGTCAACGTGTAATTTCTCCAGTTCTGATCATTGTTTAGGTTGTTGGTAGCTTGGTCCAATGCCAAAACACAGTGAAATCTTTTTATGGCTTTAAACGCGTTTTCTCCTCGACAGAAACATGATTTCACTAAAAACGTTATAGTTTAAACACGCCTGTTGTACATGTCTGCAAACACTCAGAGCCTTAAAGTAGGGTTTTCACCAATGTGTTTTTTGGTGAGAAACCTTCTATTTCAAAGGTTCTGTGCGTTTTCAGACATGTTCAGTATGTATTTTTTGTGTTTTCTGATGAAAACCCTCCTTTTAATGCATTTTCTCACAGAAAATGAGTCTCTCACCATGGGAAAATGGCTTTTTTGAAAACGCATATTCTGGTCGAGAAATGGTGTTTTAAACAATAAAACGACTCCCGGCCTTATTTAGTTCACATTTTTACTTTAGGTAACCTAGCCCGTATTCATAACGCACTAAACCTTTTTATCTCGTTAAACGCCTTTTCTCGACAACAAAAGCACAATTTCATCAAAAACAAACAAAACAAGAAAAATGAATCTATTCAACAAGTCTGCAACACATCCTTAAGAGTTCCATGATTTCACCCAATGTCAATGTGTAATTTCTCCAGTTCTGATCATTGTTTAGGTTGTTGGTAGCTTGTTCCAATGCCAAAACACAGTGAAATATTTTTATGGCTTTAAACGCGTTTTCTCCTCGAGAGAAACATGATTTCACTAAAAACGTTATAGTTCAAACATGCCTGTTGTAACTGTCTGCAAACACTCAGAGCCTTAAAGTAGGGGTTTCACCAATGTGTTTTTTGGTGAGAAACCTTCTATTTCAAAGGTTCTGTGCGTTTTCAGACATGTTCAGTATGTATTTTTTGTGTTTCTGATGAAATCCCTCCTTTTAATGCATTTTCTCACTGAAAATGAGTCTCTCACCATGGGAAAATGGCTTTCTTGAAAAAGCATATTGTGGTCGAGAAATGGTGTTTTAAACAATAAAAACGACTCCCGGCCTTATTTAGTTCACATTTTTACTTTTGGTAACCTAGCCCGTATTCATAACGCACTAAACCTTTTTATCGCGTTAAACGCCTTTTCTCGACAACAAAAGCACAATTTCAGCAAAAACAAACAAAACAAGAAAAATGAATCTATTCAACAAGTCTGCAACACATCCTTAAGAGTTACATGATTTCACCCAATGTCAATGTGTAATTTCTCCAGTTCTGATCATTGTTTAGGTTGTTGGTAGCTTGGTCCAATGCCAAAACACAGTGAAATCTTTTTATGGCTTTAAACGCGTTTTCTCCTCGAGAGAAACATGATTTCACTAAAAACGTTATAGTTTAAACACGCCTGTTGTACATGTCTGCAAACACTCTCAGAGCCTTAAAGTAGGGTTTTCACCAATGTGTTTTTTGGTGAGATACCTTCTATTTCAAGGTTCTGTGCGTTTTCAGACACGTACAATATGTATTTTTTGTGTTTCTGATGAAATCCCTCCTTTTAATGCATTTTCTCACAGAAAATGAGTCTCTTGCCATGGCAAAATGGCTTTCTTGAAAAAGCATATTGTGGTCGAGAAATGGTGTTTTAAACAATAAAAACGACTCCCGGCCTTATTTAGTTCACATTTTTACTTTTGGTAACCTAGCCCGTATTCATAACGCACTAAACCTTTTTATCGCGTTAAACGCCTTTTCTCGACAACAAAAGCACAATTTCAGCAAAAACAAACAAAACAAGAAAAATGAATCTATTCAACAAGTCTGCAACACATCCTTAAGAGTTACATGATTTCACCCAATGTCAATGTGTAATTTCTCCAGTTCTGATCATTGTTTAGGTTGTTGGTAGCTTGGTCCAATGCCAAAACACAGTGAAATCTTTTTATGGCTTTAAACGCGTTTTCTCCTCGAGAGAAACATGATTTCACTAAAAACGTTATAGTTTAAACACGCCTGTTGTACATGTCTGCAAACACTCTCAGAGCCTTAAAGTAGGGTTTTCACCAATGTGTTTTTTGGTGAGATACCTTCTATTTCAAGGTTCTGTGCGTTTTCAGACACGTACAATATGTATTTTTTGTGTTTCTGATGAAATCCCTCCTTTTAATGCATTTTCTCACAGAAAATGAGTCTCTTGCCATGGCAAAATGGCTATCTTGAAAAAGCATATTGTGGTCGAGAAATGGTGTTTTAAACAATAAAAACGACTCCCGGCCTTATTTAGTTCACATTTTTACTTTTGGTAACCTAGCCCGTATTCATAACGCACTAAACCTTTTTATCGCGTTAAACGCCTTTTCTCGACAACAAAAGCACAATTTCATCAAAAACAAACAAAACAAGAAAAATGAATCTATTCAACAAGTCTGCAACACATCCTTAAGAGTTACATGATTTCACCCAATGTCAATGTGTAATTTCTCCAGTTCTGATCATTGTTTAGGTTGTTGGTAGCTTGGTCCAATGCCAAAACACAGTGAAATCTTTTTATGGCTTTAAACGCGTTTTCTCCTCGAGAGAAATATGATTTCACTAAAAACGTTATAGTTTAAACATGCCTGTTGTACATGTCTGCAAACACTCTCAGAGCCTTAAAGTAGGGTTTTCACCAATGTGTTTTTTGGTGAGAAACCTTCTATTTCAAGGTTCTGTGCGTTTTCAGACACGTACAATATGTATTTTTTTTGTTTCTGATGAAATCCCTCCTTTTAATGCATTTTCTCACAGAAAATGAGTCTCTTGCCATGGCAAAATGGCTTTCTTGAAAAAGCATATTGTGGTCAAGACATGGTGTTTTAAACAATAAAAACGACTCCCGGCCTTATTTAGTTCACATTTTTACTTTTGGTAACCTAGCCCGTATTCATAACGCACTAAACCTTTTTATCGCGTTAAACGACTTTTCTCGACAACAAAAGCACAATTTCATCAAAAACAAACAAAACAAGAAAAATGAATATATTCAACAAGTCTGCAACACATCCTTAAGAGTTACATGATTTCACCCAATGTCAATGTGTAATTTCTCCAGTTCTGATCATTGTTTAGGTTGTTGGTAGCTTGGTCCAATGCCAAAACACAGTGAAATCTCTTTATGGCTTTAAACGCGTTTTCTCCTCGAGAAAAACATGATTTCACTAAAAACGATATAGTTCAAACATGCCTGTTGTAACTGTCTGCAAACACTCAGAGCCTTAAAGTAGGGTTTTCACCAATGTGTTTTTTGGTGAGAAACCTTCTATTTCAAGGTTCTGTGCGTTATCAGACAAGTACAATATGTATTTTTTGTGTTTCTGATGAAATCCCTCCTTTTAATGCATTTTCTCACAGAAAATGAGTCTCTCGCCATGGGGAAATGGCTTTCTTGAGAAAGCATATTGTGGTCGAGAAATGGTGTTTTAAACAATAAAAACGACTCCCGGCCTTATTTAGTTCACATTTTTACTTTTGGTAACCTAGCCCGTATTCATAACGCACTAAACCTTTTTATCGCGTTAAACGCCTTTTCTCGACAACAAAAGCACAATTTCATCAAAAAAAAAAAAAAAAACAAGAAAAATGAATCTATTCAACAAGTCTGCAACACATCCTTAAGAGTTACATGATTTCACCCAATGTCAATGTGTAATTTCTCCAGTTCTGATCATTGTTTAGGTTGTTGGTAGCTTGGTCCAATGCCAAAACACAGTGAAATCTTTTTATGGCTTTAAACGCGTTTTCTCCTCGAGAGAAACATGATTTCACTAAAAACGTTATAGTTTAAACATGCCTGTTGTACATGTCTGCAAACACTCTCAGAGTCTTAAAGTAGGGTTTTCACCAATGTGTTTTTTGGTGAGAAACCTTCTATTTCATGGTTCTGTGCGTTTTCAGACACGTACAATATGTATTTTTTGTGTTTCTGATGAAATCCCTCCTTTTAATGCATTTTCTCACAGAAAATTAGTCTCTTGCCATGGCAAAATGGCTTTCTTGAAAAAGCATATTGTGGTCGAGAAATGGTGTTTTAAACAATAAAAACGACTCCCGGCCTTATTTAGTTCACATTTTTACTTTTGGTAACCTAGCCCGTATTCATAACGCACTAAACCTTTTTATCGCGTTAAACGACTTTTCTCGACAACAAAAGCACAATTTCATCAAAAACAAACAAAACAAGAAAAATGAATCTATTCAACAAGTCTGCAACACATCCTTAAGAGTTACATGATTTCACCCAATGTCAATGTGTAATTTCTCCAGTTCTGATCATTGTTTAGGTTGTTGGTAGCTTGGTCCAATGCCAAAACACAGTGAAATCTCTTTATGGCTTTAAACGCGTTTTCTCCTCGAGAAAAACATGATTTCACTAAAAACGATATAGTTCAAACATGCCTGTTGTAACTGTCTGCAAACACTCAGAGCCTTAAAGTAGGGTTTTCACCAATGTGTTTTTTGGTGAGAAACCTTCTATTTCAAGGTTCTGTGCGTTATCAGACAAGTACAATATGTATTTTTTGTGTTTCTGATGAAATCCCTCCTTTTAATGCATTTTCTCACAGAAAATGAGTCTCTCGCCATGGGGAAATGGCTTTCTTGAGAAAGCATATTGTGGTCGAGAAATGGTGTTTTAAACAATAAAAACGACTCCCGGCCTTATTTAGTTCACATTTTTACTTTTGTTAACCTAGCCCGTATTCATAACGCACTAAACCTTTTTATCGCGTTAAACGCCTTTTCTCGACAACAAAAGCACAATTTCATCAAAAAAAAAAAAAAACAAGAAAAATGAATCTATTCAACAAGTCTGCAACACATCCTTAAGAGTTACATGATTTCACCCAATGTCAATGTGTACCTTTTCTCGACAACAAAAGCACAATTTCATCAAAAAAAAAAAAAAACAAGAAAAATGAATCTATTCAACAAGTCTGCAACACATCCTTAAGAGTTACATGATTTCACCCAATGTCAATGTGTAATTTCTCCAGTTCTGATCATTGTTTAGTTTGTTGGTAGCTTGGTCCAATGCCAAAACACAGTGAAATCTTTTTATGGCTTTAAACGCGTTTTCTCCTCGAGAGAAACATGATTTCACTAAAAACGTTATAGTTTAAACACGCCTGTTGTACATGTCTGCAAACACTCTCAGAGCCTTAAAGTAGGGTTTTCACCAATGTGTTTTTTGGTGAGAAACCTTCTATTTCAAGGTTCTGTGCGTTTTCAGACACGTACAATATGTATTTTTTGTGTTTCTGATGAAATCCCTCCTTTTAATGCATTTTCTCACAGAAAATTAGTCTCTTGCCATGGCAAAATGGCTTTCTTGAAAAAGCATATTGTGGTCGAGAAATGGTGTTTTAAACAATAAAAACGACTCCCGGCCTTATTTAGTTCACATTTTTACTTTTGGTAACCTAGCCCGTATTCATAACGCACTAAACCTTTTTATCGCGTTAAACGCCTTTTCTCGACAACAAAAGCACAATTTCATCAAAAACAAACAAAACAAGAAAAATGAATCTATTCAACAAGTCTGCAACACATCCTTAAGAGTTACATGTTTTCACCCAATGTCAATGTGTAATTTCTCCAGTTCTGATCATTGTTTAGGTTGTTGGTAGCTTGGTCCAATGCCAAAACACAGTGAAATCTTTTTATGGCTTTAAACGCGTTTTCTCCTCGAGAGAAACATGATTTCACTAAAAACGTTATAGTTTAAACATGCCTGTTTTACATGTCTGCAAACACTCTCAGAGCCTTAAAGTAGGGTTTTCACCAATGTGTTTTTTGGTGAGAAACCTTCTATTTCAAGGTTCTGTGCGTTTTCAGACATGTACAATATGTATTTTTTGTGTTTCTGATGAATCCCTCCTTTTAATGCATTTTCTCACAGAAAATTAGTCTCTTGCCATGGCAAAATGGCTTTCTTGAAAAAGCATATTGTGGTCGAGAAATGGTGTTTTAAACAATAAAAACGACTCCCGGCCTTATTTAGTTCACATTTTTACTTTTGGTAACCTAGCCCGTATTCATAACGCACTAAACCTTTTTATCGCGTTAAACGACTTTTCTCGACAACAAAAGCACAATTTCATCAAAAACAAACAAAACAAGAAAAATGAATCTATTCAACAAGTCTGCAACACATCCTTAAGAGTTACATGATTTCACCCAATGTCAATGTGTAATTTCTCCAGTTCTGATCATTGTTTAGGTTGTTGGTAGCTTGGTCCAATGCCAAAACACAGTGAAATCTTTTTATGGCTTTAAACGCGTTTTCTCCTCGACAGAAACATGATTTCACTAAAAACGTTATAGTTTAAACACGCCTGTTGTACATGTCTGCAAACACTCTCAGAGCCTTAAAGTAGGGTTTTCACCAATGTGTTTTTTGGTGAGAAACCTTCTATTTCAAGGTTCTGTGCGTTTTCAGACACGTACAATATGTATTTTTTGTGTTTCTGATGAAATCCCTCCTTTTAATGCATTTTCTCACAGAAAATGAGTCTCTTGCCATGGCAAAATGGCTATCTTGAAAAAGCATATTGTGGTCGAGAAATGGTGTTTTAAACAATAAAAACGACTCCCGGCCTTATTTAGGTCACATTTTTACTTTTGGTAACCTAGCCCGTATTCATAACGCACTAAACCTTTTTATCGCGTTAAACGCCTTTTCTCGACAAGAAAAGCACAATTTCATCAAAAACAAACAAAACAAGAAAAATGAATCTATTCAACAAGTCTGCAACACATCCTTAAGAGTTACATGATTTCACCCAATGTCAATGTGTAATTTCTCCAGTTCTGATCATTGTTTAGGTTGTTGGTAGCTTGGTCCAATGCCAAAACACAGTGAAATCTTTTTATGGCTTTAAACGCGTTTTCTCCTCGAGAGAAACATGATTTCACTAAAAACGTTATAGTTTAAACATGCCTGTTGTACATGTCTGCAAACACTCTCAGAGCCTTAAAGTAGGGTTTTCACCAATGTGTTTTTTGGTGAGAAACCTTCTATTTCAAGGTTCTGTGCGTTTTCAGACACGTACAATATGTATTTTTTGTGTTTCTGATGAAATCCCTCCTTTTAATGCATTTTCTCACAGAAAATTAGACTCTTGCCATGGCAAAATGGCTTTCTTGAAAAAGCATATTGTGGTCGAGAAATGGTGTTTTAAACAATAAAAACGACTCCCGGCCTTATTTAGTTCACATTTTTACTTTTGGTAACCTAGCCCGTATTCATAACGCACTAAACCTTTTTATCGCGTTAAACGACTTTTCTCGACAACAAAAGCACAATTTCATCAAAAACAAACAAAACAAGAAAAATGAATCTATTCAACAAGTCTGCAACACATCCTTAAGAGTTACATGATTTCACCCAATGTCAATGTGTAATTTCTCCAGTTCTGATCATTGTTTAGGTTGTTGGTAGCTTGTTCCAATGCCAAAACACAGTGAAATATTTTTATGGCTTTAAACGCGTTTTCTCCTCGAGAGAAACATGATTTCACTAAAAACGTTATAGTTCAAACATGCCTGTTGTAACTGTCTGCAAACACTCAGAGCCTTAAAGTAGGGGTTTCACCAATGTGTTTTTTGGTGAGAAACCTTCTATTTCAAAGGTTCTGTGCGTTTTCAGACATGTTCAGTATGTATTTTTTGTGTTTCTGATGAAATCCCTCCTTTTAATGCATTTTCTCACTGAAAATGAGTCTCTCACCATGGGAAAATGGCTTTCTTGAAAAAGCATATTGTGGTCGAGAAATGGTGTTTTAAACAATAAAAACGACTCCCGGCCTTATTTAGTTCACATTTTTACTTTTGGTAACCTAGCCCGTATTCATAACGCACTAAACCTTTTTATCGCGTTAAACGCCTTTTCTCGACAACAAAAGCACAATTTCAGCAAAAACAAACAAAACAAGAAAAATGAATCTATTCAACAAGTCTGCAACACATCCTTAAGAGTTACATGATTTCACCCAATGTCAATGTGTAATTTCTCCAGTTCTGATCATTGTTTAGTTTGTTGGTAGCTTGGTCCAATGCCAAAACACAGTGAAATCTTTTTATGGCTTTAAACGCGTTTTCTCCTCGAGAGAAACATGATTTCACTAAAAACGTTATAGTTTAAACACGCCTGTTGTACATGTCTGCAAACACTCTCAGAGCCTTAAAGTAGGGTTTTCACCAATGTGTTTTTTGGTGAGAAACCTTCTATTTCAAGGTTCTGTGCGTTTTCAGACACGTACAATATGTATTTTTTGTGTTTCTGATGAAATCCCTCCTTTTAATGCATTTTCTCACAGAAAATTAGTCTCTTGCCATGGCAAAATGGCTTTCTTGAAAAAGCATATTGTGGTCGAGAAATGGTGTTTTAAACAATAAAAACGACTCCCGGCCTTATTTAGTTCACATTTTTACTTTTGGTAACCTAGCCCGTATTCATAACGCACTAAACCTTTTTATCGCGTTAAACGCCTTTTCTCGACAACAAAAGCACAATTTCATCAAAAACAAACAAAACAAGAAAAATGAATCTATTCAACAAGTCTGCAACACATCCTTAAGAGTTACATGTTTTCACCCAATGTCAATGTGTAATTTCTCCAGTTCTGATCATTGTTTAGGTTGTTGGTAGCTTGGTCCAATGCCAAAACACAGTGAAATCTTTTTATGGCTTTAAACGCGTTTTCTCCTCGAGAGAAACATGATTTCACTAAAAACGTTATAGTTTAAACATGCCTGTTGTACATGTCTGCAAACACTCTCAGAGCCTTAAAGTAGGGTTTTCACCAATGTGTTTTTTGGTGAGAAACCTTCTATTTCAAGGTTCTGTGCGTTTTCAGACATGTACAATATGTATTTTTTGTGTTTCTGATGAATCCCTCCTTTTAATGCATTTTCTCACAGAAAATTAGTCTCTTGCCATGGCAAAATGGCTTTCTTGAAAAAGCATATTGTGGTCGAGAAATGGTGTTTTAAACAATAAAAACGACTCCCGGCCTTATTTAGTTCACATTTTTACTTTTGGTAACCTAGCCCGTATTCATAACGCACTAAACCTTTTTATCGCGTTAAACGACTTTTCTCGACAACAAAAGCACAATTTCATCAAAAACAAACAAAACAAGAAAAATGAATCTATTCAACAAGTCTGCAACACATCCTTAAGAGTTACATGATTTCACCCAATGTCAATGTGTAATTTCTCCAGTTCTGATCATTGTTTAGGTTGTTGGTAGCTTGGTCCAATGCCAAAACACAGTGAAATCTTTTTATGGCTTTAAACGCGTTTTCTCCTCGACAGAAACATGATTTCACTAAAAACGTTATAGTTTAAACACGCCTGTTGTACATGTCTGCAAACACTCTCAGAGCCTTAAAGTAGGGTTTTCACCAATGTGTTTTTTGGTGAGAAACCTTCTATTTCAAGGTTCTGTGCGTTTTCAGACACGTACAATATGTATTTTTTGTGTTTCTGATGAAATCCCTCCTTTTAATGCATTTTCTCACAGAAAATGAGTCTCTTGCCATGGCAAAATGGCTATCTTGAAAAAGCATATTGTGGTCGAGAAATGGTGTTTTAAACAATAAAAACGACTCCCGGCCTTATTTAGGTCACATTTTTACTTTTGGTAACCTAGCCCGTATTCATAACGCACTAAACCTTTTTATCGCGTTAAACGCCTTTTCTCGACAAGAAAAGCACAATTTCATCAAAAACAAACAAAACAAGAAAAATGAATCTATTCAACAAGTCTGCAACACATCCTTAAGAGTTACATGATTTCACCCAATGTCAATGTGTAATTTCTCCAGTTCTGATCATTGTTTAGGTTGTTGGTAGCTTGGTCCAATGCCAAAACACAGTGAAATCTTTTTATGGCTTTAAACGCGTTTTCTCCTCGAGAGAAACATGATTTCACTAAAAACGTTATAGTTTAAACATGCCTGTTGTACATGTCTGCAAACACTCTCAGAGCCTTAAAGTAGGGTTTTCACCAATGTGTTTTTTGGTGAGAAACCTTCTATTTCAAGGTTCTGTGCGTTTTCAGACACGTACAATATGTATTTTTTGTGTTTCTGATGAAATCCCTCCTTTTAATGCATTTTCTCACAGAAAATTAGACTCTTGCCATGGCAAAATGGCTTTCTTGAAAAAGCATATTGTGGTCGAGAAATGGTGTTTTAAACAATAAAAACGACTCCCGGCCTTATTTAGTTCACATTTTTACTTTTGGTAACCTAGCCCGTATTCATAACGCACTAAACCTTTTTATCGCGTTAAACGACTTTTCTCGACAACAAAAGCACAATTTCATCAAAAACAAACAAAACAAGAAAAATGAATCTATTCAACAAGTCTGCAACACATCCTTAAGAGTTACATGATTTCACCCAATGTCAATGTGTAATTTCTCCAGTTCTGATCATTGTTTAGGTTGTTGGTAGCTTGTTCCAATGCCAAAACACAGTGAAATATTTTTATGGCTTTAAACGCGTTTTCTCCTCGAGAGAAACATGATTTCACTAAAAACGTTATAGTTCAAACATGCCTGTTGTAACTGTCTGCAAACACTCAGAGCCTTAAAGTAGGGGTTTCACCAATGTGTTTTTTGGTGAGAAACCTTCTATTTCAAAGGTTCTGTGCGTTTTCAGACATGTTCAGTATGTATTTTTTGTGTTTCTGATGAAATCCCTCCTTTTAATGCATTTTCTCACTGAAAATGAGTCTCTCACCATGGGAAAATGGCTTTCTTGAAAAAGCATATTGTGGTCGAGAAATGGTGTTTTAAACAATAAAAACGACTCCCGGCCTTATTTAGTTCACATTTTTACTTTTGGTAACCTAGCCCGTATTCATAACGCACTAAACCTTTTTATCGCGTTAAACGCCTTTTCTCGACAACAAAAGCACAATTTCAGCAAAAACAAACAAAACAAGAAAAATGAATCTATTCAACAAGTCTGCAACACATCCTTAAGAGTTACATGATTTCACCCAATGTCAATGTGTAATTTCTCCAGTTCTGATCATTGTTTAGGTTGTTGGTAGCTTGGTCCAATGCCAAAACACAGTGAAATCTTTTTATGGCTTTAAACGCGTTTTCTCCTCGAGAGAAACATGATTTCACTAAAAACGTTATAGTTTAAACACGCCTGTTGTACATTTCTGCAAACACTCTCAGAGCCTTAAAGTAGGGTTTTCACCAATGTGTTTTTTGGTGAGATACCTTCTATTTCAAGGTTCTGTGCGTTTTCAGACACGTACAATATGTATTTTTTGTGTTTCTGATGAAATCCCTCCTTTTAATGCATTTTCTCACAGAAAATGAGTCTCTTGCCATGGCAAAATGGCTATCTTGAAAAAGCATATTGTGGTCGAGAAATGGTGTTTTAAACAATAAAAACGACTCCCGGCCTTATTTAGTTCACATTTTTACTTTTGGTAACCTAGCCCGTATTCATAACGCACTAAACCTTTTTATCGCGTTAAACGCCTTTTCTCGACAACAAAAGCACAATTTCAGCAAAAACAAACAAAACAAGAAAAATGAATCTATTCAACAAGTCTGCAACACATCCTTAAGAGTTACATGATTTCACCCAATGTCAATGTGTAATTTCTCCAGTTCTGATCATTGTTTAGGTTGTTGGTAGCTTGGTCCAATGCCAAAACACAGTGAAATCTTTTTATGGCTTTAAACGCGTTTTCTCCTCGAGAGAAACATGATTTCACTAAAAACGTTATAGTTTAAACACGCCTGTTGTACATGTCTGCAAACACTCTCAGAGCCTTAAAGTAGGGTTTTCACCAATGTGTTTTTTGGTGAGATACCTTCTATTTCAAGGTTCTGTGCGTTTTCAGACACGTACAATATGTATTTTTTGTGTTTCTGATGAAATCCCTCCTTTTAATGCATTTTCTCACAGAAAATGAGTCTCTTGCCATGGCAAAATGGCTATCTTGAAAAAGCATATTGTGGTCGAGAAATGGTGTTTTAAACAATAAAAACGACTCCCGGCCTTATTTAGTTCACATTTTTACTTTTGGTAACCTAGCCCGTATTCATAACGCACTAAACCTTTTTATCGCGTTAAACGCCTTTTCTCGACAAGAAAAGCACAATTTCATCAAAAACAAACAAAACAAGAAAAATGAATCTATTCAACAAGTCTGCAACACATCCTTAAGAGTTACATGATTTCACCCAATGTCAATGTGTAATTTCTCCAGTTCTGATCATTGTTTAGGTTGTTGGTAGCTTGGTCCAATGCCAAAACACAGTGAAATCTTTTTATGGCTTTAAACGCGTTTTCTCCTCGAGAGAAATATGATTTCACTAAAAACGTTATAGTTTAAACATGCCTGTTGTACATGTCTGCAAACACTCTCAGAGCCTTAAAGTAGGGTTTTCACCAATGTGTTTTTTGGTGAGAAACCTTCTATTTCAAGGTTCTGTGCGTTTTCAGACACGTACAATATGTATTTTTTTTGTTTCTGATGAAATCCCTCCTTTTAATGCATTTTCTCACAGAAAATGAGTCTCTTGCCATGGCAAAATGGCTTTCTTGAAAAAGCATATTGTGGTCAAGAAATGGTGTTTTAAACAATAAAAACGACTCCCGGCCTTATTTAGTTCACATTTTTACTTTTGGTAACCTAGCCCGTATTCATAACGCACTAAACCTTTTTATCGCGTTAAACGACTTTTCTCGACAACAAAAGCACAATTTCATCAAAAACAAACAAAACAAGAAAAATGAATATATTCAACAAGTCTGCAACACACCCTTAAGAGTTACATGATTTCACCCAATGTCAATGTGTAATTTCTCCAGTTCTGATCATTGTTTAGGTTGTTGGTAGCTTGGTCCAATGCCAAAACACAGTGAAATCTCTTTATGGCTTTAAACGCGTTTTCTCCTCGAGAAAAACATGATTTCACTAAAAACGATATAGTTCAAACATGCCTGTTGTAACTGTCTGCAAACACTCAGAGCCTTAAAGTAGGGTTTTCACCAATGTGTTTTTTGGTGAGAAACCTTCTATTTCAAGGTTCTGTGCGTTATCAGACAAGTACAATATGTATTTTTTGTGTTTCTGATGAAATCCCTCCTTTTAATGCATTTTCTCACAGAAAATGAGTCTCTCGCCATGGGGAAATGGCTTTCTTGAGAAAGCATATTGTGGTCGAGAAATGGTGTTTTAAACAATAAAAACGACTCCCGGCCTTATTTAGTTCACATTTTTACTTTTGGTAACCTAGCCCGTATTCATAACGCACTAAACCTTTTTATCGCGTTAAACGCCTTTTCTCGACAACAAAAGCACAATTTCATCAAAAAAAAAAAACAACAAGAAAAATGAATCTATTCAACAAGTCTGCAACACATCCTTAAGAGTTACATGATTTCACCCAATGTCAATGTGTAATTTCTCCAGTTCTGATCATTGTTTAGGTTGTTGGTAGCTTGGTCCAATGCCAAAACACAGTGAAATCTTTTTATGGCTTTAAACGCGTTTTCTCCTCGAGAGAAACATGATTTCACTAAAAACGTTATAGTTTAAACACGCCTGTTGTACATGTCTGCAAACACTCTCAGAGCCTTAAAGTAGGGTTTTCACCAATGTGTTTTTTGGTGAGAAACCTTCTATTTCAAGGTTCTGTGCGTTTTCAGACACGTACAATATGTATTTTTTGTGTTTCTGATGAAATCCCTCCTTTTAATGCATTTTCTCACAGAAAATTAGTCTCTTGCCATGGCAAAATGGCTTTCTTGAAAAAGCATATTGTGGTCGAGAAATGGTGTTTTAAACAATAAAAACGACTCCCGGCCTTATTTAGTTCACATTTTTACTTTTGGTAACCTAGCCCGTATTCATAACGCACTAAACCTTTTTATCGCGTTAAACGCCTTTTCTCGACAACAAAAGCACAATTTCATCAAAAACAAACAAAACAAGAAAAATGAATCTATTCAACAAGTCTGCAACACATCCTTAAGAGTTACATGTTTTCACCCAATGTCAATGTGTAATTTCTCCAGTTCTGATCATTGTTTAGGTTGTTGGTAGCTTGGTCCAATGCCAAAACACAGTGAAATCTTTTTATGGCTTTAAACGCGTTTTCTCCTCGAGAGAAACATGATTTCACTAAAAACGTTATAGTTTAAACATGCCTGTTGTACATGTCTGCAAACAATCTCAGAGCCTTAAAGTAGGGTTTTCACCAATGTGTTTTTTGGTGAGAAACCTTCTATTTCAAGGTTCTGTGCGTTTTCAGACACGTACAATATGTATTTTTTGTGTTTCTGATGAATCCCTCCTTTTAATGCATTTTCTCACAGAAAATTAGTCTCTTGCCATGGCAAAATGGCTTTCTTGAAAAAGCATATTGTGGTCGAGAAATGGTGTTTTAAACAATAAAAACGACTCCCGGCCTTATTTAGTTCACATTTTTACTTTTGGTAACGTAGCCCGTATTCATAACGCACTAAACCTTTTTATCGCGTTAAACGACTTTTCTCGACAACAAAAGCACAATTTCATCAAAAACAAACAAAACAAGAAAAATGAATCTATTCAACAAGTCTGCAACACATCCTTAAGAGTTACATGATTTCACCCAATGTCAATGTGTAATTTCTCCAGTTCTGATCATTGTTTAGGTTGTTGGTAGCTTGGTCCAATGCCAAAACACAGTGAAATCTCTTTATGGCTTTAAACGCGTTTTCTCTTCGAGAAAAACATGATTTCACTAAAAACGATATAGTTCAAACATGCCTGTTGTAACTGTCTGCAAACACTCAGAGCCTTAAAGTAGGGTTTTCACCAATGTGTTTTTTGGTGAGAAACCTTCTATTTCAAGGTTCTGTGCGTTTTCAGACAAGTACAATATGTATTTTTTGTGTTTCTGATGAAATCCCTCCTTTTAATGCATTTTCTCACAGAAAATGAGTCTCTCGCCATGGGGAAATGGCTTTCTTGAGAAAGCATATTGTGGTCGAGAAATGGTGTTTTAAACAATAAAAACGACTCCCGGCCTTATTTAGTTCACATTTTTACTTTTGTTAACCTAGCCCGTATTCATAACGCACTAAACCTTTTTATCGCGTTAAACGCCTTTTCTCGACAACAAAAGCACAATTTCATCAAAAAAAAAAAAAAACAAGAAAAATGAATCTATTCAACAAGTCTGCAACACATCCTTAAGAGTTACATGATTTCACCCAATGTCAATGTGTAATTTCTCCAGTTCTGATCATTGTTTAGTTTGTTGGTAGCTTGGTCCAATGCCAAAACACAGTGAAATCTTTTTATGGCTTTAAACGCGTTTTCTCCTCGAGAGAAACATGATTTCACTAAAAACGTTATAGTTTAAACACGCCTGTTGTACATGTCTGCAAACACTCTCAGAGCCTTAAAGTAGGGTTTTCACCAATGTGTTTTTTGGTGAGAAACCTTCTATTTCAAGGTTCTGTGCGTTTTCAGACACGTACAATATGTATTTTTTGTGTTTCTGATGAAATCCCTCCTTTTAATGCATTTTCTCACAGAAAATTAGTCTCTTGCCATGGCAAAATGGCTTTCTTGAAAAAGCATATTGTGGTCGAGAAATGGTGTTTTAAACAATAAAAACGACTCCCGGCCTTATTTAGTTCACATTTTTACTTTTGGTAACCTAGCCCGTATTCATAACGCACTAAACCTTTTTATCGCGTTAAACGCCTTTTCTCGACAACAAAAGCACAATTTCATCAAAAACAAACAAAACAAGAAAAATGAATCTATTCAACAAGTCTGCAACACATCCTTAAGAGTTACATGTTTTCACCCAATGTCAATGTGTAATTTCTCCAGTTCTGATCATTGTTTAGGTTGTTGGTAGCTTGGTCCAATGCCAAAACACAGTGAAATCTTTTTATGGCTTTAAACGCGTTTTCTCCTCGAGAGAAACATGATTTCACTAAAAACGTTATAGTTTAAACATGCCTGTTGTACATGTCTGCAAACAATCTCAGAGCCTTAAAGTAGGGTTTTCACCAATGTGTTTTTTGGTGAGAAACCTTCTATTTCAAGGTTCTGTGCGTTTTCAGACACGTACAATATGTATTTTTTGTGTTTCTGATGAATCCCTCCTTTTAATGCATTTTCTCACAGAAAATTAGTCTCTTGCCATGGCAAAATGGCTTTCTTGAAAAAGCATATTGTGGTCGAGAAATGGTGTTTTAAACAATAAAAACGACTCCCGGCCTTATTTAGTTCACATTTTTACTTTTGGTAACCTAGCCCGTATTCATAACGCACTAAACCTTTTTATCGCGTTAAACGACTTTTCTCGACAACAAAAGCACAATTTCATCAAAAACAAACAAAACAAGAAAAATGAATCTATTCAACAAGTCTGCAACACATCCTTAAGAGTTACATGATTTCACCCAATGTCAATGTGTAATTTCTCCAGTTCTGATCATTGTTTAGGTTGTTGGTAGCTTGGTCCAATGCCAAAACACAGTGAAATCTTTTTATGGCTTTAAACGCGTTTTCTCCTCGAGAGAAACATGATTTCACTAAAAACGTTATAGTTTAAACACGCCTGTTGTACATGTCTGCAAACACTCTCAGAGCCTTAAAGTAGGGTTTTCACCAATGTGTTTTTTGGTGAGAAACCTTCTATTTCAAGGTTCTGTGCGTTTTCAGACACGTACAATATGTATTTTTTGTGTTTCTGATGAAATCCCTCCTTTTAATGCATTTTCTCACAGAAAATGAGTCTCTTGCCATGGCAAAATGGCTATCTTGAAAAAGCATATTGTGGTCGAGAAATGGTGTTTTAAACAATAAAAACGACTCCCGGCCTTATTTAGGTCACATTTTTACTTTTGGTAACCTAGCCCGTATTCATAACGCACTAAACCTTTTTATCGCGTTAAACGCCTTTTCTCGACAAGAAAAGCACAATTTCATCAAAAACAAACAAAACAAGAAAAATGAATCTATTCAACAAGTCTGCAACACATCCTTAAGAGTTACATGATTTCACCCAATGTCAATGTGTAATTTCTCCAGTTCTGATCATTGTTTAGGTTGTTGGTAGCTTGGTCCAATGCCAAAACACAGTGAAATCTTTTTATGGCTTTAAACGCGTTTTCTCCTCGAGAGAAACATGATTTCACTAAAAACGTTATAGTTTAAACATGCCTGTTGTACATGTCTGCAAACACTCTCAGAGCCTTAAAGTAGGGTTTTCACCAATGTGTTTTTTGGTGAGAAACCTTCTATTTCAAGGTTCTGTGCGTTTTCAGACACGTACAATATGTATTTTTTGTGTTTCTGATGAAATCCCTCCTTTTAATGCATTTTCTCACAGAAAATTAGACTCTTGCCATGGCAAAATGGCTTTCTTGAAAAAGCATATTGTGGTCGAGAAATGGTGTTTTAAACAATAAAAACGACTCCCGGCCTTATTTAGTTCACATTTTTACTTTTGGTAACCTAGCCCGTATTCATAACGCACTAAACCTTTTTATCGCGTTAAACGACTTTTCTCGACAACAAAAGCACAATTTCATCAAAAACAAACAAAACAAGAAAAATGAATCTATTCAACAAGTCTGCAACACATCCTTAAGAGTTACATGATTTCACCCAATGTCAATGTGTAATTTCTCCAGTTCTGATCATTGTTTAGGTTGTTGGTAGCTTGGTCCAATGCCAAAACACAGTGAAATCTTTTTATGGCTTTAAACGCGTTTTCTCCTCGAGAGAAACATGATTTCACTAAAAACGTTATAGTTTAAACACGCCTGTTGTACATGTCTGCAAACACTCTCAGAGCCTTAAAGTAGGGTTTTCACCAATGTGTTTTTTGGTGAGAAACCTTCTATTTCAAGGTTCTGTGCGTTTTCAGACACGTACAATATGTATTTTTTGTGTTTCTGATGAAATCCCTCCTTTTAATGCATTTTCTCACAGAAAATGAGTCTCTTGCCATGGCAAAATGGCTATCTTGAAAAAGCATATTGTGGTCGAGAAATAGTGTTTTAAACAATAAAAACGACTCCCGGCCTTATTTAGTTCACATTTTTACTTTTGGTAACCTAGCCCGTATTCATAACGCACTAAACCTTTTTATCGCGTTAAACGCCTTTTCTCGACAAGAAAAGCACAATTTCATCAAAAACAAACAAAACAAGAAAAATGAATCTATTCAACAAGTCTGCAACACATCATTAAGAGTTACATGATTTCACCCAATGTCAATGTGTAATTTCTCCAGTTCTGATCATTGTTTAGGTTGTTGGTAGCTTGGTCCAATGCCAAAACACAGTGAAATCTTTTTATGGCTTTAAACGCGTTTTCTGCTCGAGAGAAATATGATTTCACTAAAAACGTTATAGTTTAAACATGCCTGTTGTACATGTCTGCAAACACTCTCAGAGCCTTAAAGTAGGGTTTTCACCAATGTGTTTTTTGGTGAGAAACCTTCTATTTCAAGGTTCTGTGCGTTTTCAGACACGTACAATATGTATTTTTTGTGTTTCTGATGAAATCCCTCCTTTTAATGCATTTTCTCACAGAAAATGAGTCTCTTGCCATGGCAAAATGGCTTTCTTGAAAAAGCATATTGTGGTCAAGAAATGGTGTTTTAAACAATAAAAACGACTCCCGGCCTTATTTAGTTCACATTTTTACTTTTGGTAACCTAGCCCGTATTCATAACGCACTAAACCTTTTTATCGCGTTAAACGACTTTTCTCGACAACAAAAGCACAATTTCATCAAAAACAAACAAAACAAGAAAAATGAATCTATTCAACAAGTCTGCAACACATCCTTAAGAGTTACATGATTTCACCCAATGTCAATGTGTAATTTCTCCTGTTCTGATCATTGTTTAGGTTGTTGGTAGCTTGGTCCAATGCCAAAACACAGTGAAATCTCTTTATGGCTTTAAACGCGTTTTCTCCTCGAGAAAAACATGATTTCACTAAAAACGATATAGTTCAAACATGCCTGTTGTAACTGTCTGCAAACACTCAGAGCCTTAAAGTAGGGTTTTCACCAATGTGTTTTTTGGTGAGAAACCTTCTATTTCAAGGTTCTGTGCGTTATCAGACAAGTACAATATGTATTTTTTGTGTTTCTGATGAAATCCCTCCTTTTAATGCATTTTCTCACAGAAAATGAGTCTCTCGCCATGGGGAAATGGCTTTCTTGAGAAAGCATATTGTGGTCGAGAAATGGTGTTTTAAACAATAAAAACGACTCCCGGCCTTATTTAGTTCACATTTTTACTTTTGTTAACCTAGCCCGTATTCATAACGCACTAAACCTTTTTATCGCGTTAAACGCCTTTTCTCGACAACAAAAGCACAATTTCATCAAAAAAAAAAACAAAACAAGAAAAATGAATCTATTCAACAAGTCTGCAACACATCCTTAAGAGTTACATGATTTCACCCAATGTCAATGTGTAATTTCTCCAGTTCTGATCATTGTTTAGGTTGTTGGTAGCTTGGTCCAATGCCAAAACACAGTGAAATCTTTTTATGGCTTTAAACGCGTTTTCTCCTCGAGAGAAACATGATTTCACTAAAAACGTTATAGTTTAAACACGCCTGTTGTACATGTCTGCAAACACTCTCAGAGCCTTAAAGTAGGGTTTTCACCAATGTGTTTTTTGGTGAGAAACCTTCTATTTCAAGGTTCTGTGCGTTTTCAGACACGTACAATATGTATTTTTTGTGTTTCTGATGAAATCCCTCCTTTTAATGCATTTTCTCACAGAAAATTAGTCTCTTGCCATGGCAAAATGGCTTTCTTGAAAAAGCATATTGTGGTCGAGAAATGGTGTTTTAAACAATAAAAACGACTCCCGGCCTTATTTAGTTCACATTTTTACTTTTGGTAACCTAGCCCGTATTCATAACGCACTAAACCTTTTTATCGCGTTAAACGACTTTTCTCGACAACAAAAGCACAATTTCATCAAAAACAAACAAAACAAGAAAAATGAATCTATTCAACAAGTCTGCAACACAATCTTAAGAGTTACATGATTTCACCCAATGTCAATGTGTAATTTCTCCAGTTCTGATCATTGTTTAGGTTGTTGGTAGCTTGGTCCAATGCCAAAACACAGTGAAATCTTTTTATGGCTTTAAACGCGTTTTCTCCTCGAGAGAAACATGATTTCACTAAAAACGTTATAGTTTAAACACGCCTGTTGTACATGTCTGCAAACACTCTCAGAGCCTTAAAGTAGGGTTTTCACCAATGTGTTTTTTGGTGAGAAACCTATTTCAAGGTTCTGTGCGTTTTCAGACACGTACAATATGTATTTTTTGTGTTTCTGATGAAATCCCTCCTTTTAATGCATTTTCTCACAGAAAATGAGTCTCTTGCCATGGCAAAATGGCTATCTTGAAAAAGCATATTGTGGTCGAGAAATGGTGTTTTAAACATTAAAAACGACTCCCGGCCTTATTTAGTTCACATTTTTACTTTTGGTAACTTAGCCCGTATTCATAACGCACTAAACCTTTTTATCGCGTTAAACGACTTTTCTCGACAACAAAAGCACAATTTCATCAAAAACAAACAAAACAAGAAAAATGAATCTATTCAACAAGTCTGCAACACATCCTTAAGAGTTACATGATTTCACCCAATGTCAATGTGTAATTTCTCCAGTTCTGATCATTGTTTAGGTTGTTGGTAGCTTGGTCCAATGCCAAAACACAGTGAAATCTTTTTATGGCTTTAAACGCGTTTTCTCCTCGAGAGAAACATGATTTCACTAAAAACGTTATAGTTTAAACATGCCTGTTGTACATGTCTGCAAACACTCTCAGAGCCTTAAAGTAGGGTTTTCACCAATGTGTTTTTTGGTGAGAAACCTTCTATTTCAAGGTTCTGTGCGTTTTCAGACACGTACAATATGTATTTTTTGTGTTTCTGATGAAATCCCTCCTTTTAATGCATTTTCTCACAGAAAATTAGACTCTTGCCATGGCAAAATGGCTTTCTTGAAAAAGCATATTGTGGTCGAGAAATGGTGTTTTAAACAATAAAAACGACTCCCGGCCTTATTTAGTTCACATTTTTACTTTTGGTAACCTAGCCCGTATTCATAACGCACTAAACCTTTTTATCGCGTTAAACGACTTTTCTCGACAACAAAAGCACAATTTCATCAAAAACAAACAAAACAAGAAAAATGAATCTATTCAACAAGTCTGCAACACATCCTTAAGAGTTACATGATTTCACCCAATGTCAATGTGTAATTTCTCCAGTTCTGATCATTGTTTAGGTTGTTGGTAGCTTGGTCCAATGCCAAAACACAGTGAAATCTTTTTATGGCTTTAAACGCGTTTTCTCCTCGAGAGAAATATGATTTCACTAAAAACGTTATAGTTTAAACATGCCTGTTGTACATGTCTGCAAACACTCTCAGAGCCTTAAAGTAGGGTTTTCACCAATGTGTTTTTTGGTGAGAAACCTTCTATTTCAAGGTTCTGTGCGTTTTCAGACACGTACAATATGTATTTTTTGTGTTTCTGATGAAATCCCTCCTTTTAATGCATTTTCTCACAGAAAATGAGTCTCTTGCCATGGCAAAATGGCTTTCTTGAAAAAGCATATTGTGGTCAAGAAATGGTGTTTTAAACAATAAAAACGACTCCCGGCCTTATTTAGTTCACATTTTTACTTTTGGTAACCTAGCCCGTAATCATAACGCACTAAACCTTTTTATCGCGTTAAACGACTTTTCTCGACAACAAAAGCACAATTTCATCAAAAACAAACAAAACAAGAAAAATGAATCTATTCAACAAGTCTGCAACACATCCTTAAGAGTTACATGATTTCACCCAATGTCAATGTGTAATTTCTCCAGTTCTGATCATTGTTTAGGTTGTTGGTAGCTTGGTCCAATGCCAAAACACAGTGAAATCTTTTTATGGCTTTAAACGCGTTTTCTCCTCGAGAGAAACATGATTTCACTAAAAACGTTATAGTTTAAACACGCCTGTTGTACATGTCTGCAAACACTCTCAGAGCCTTAAAGTAGGGTTTTCACCAATGTGTTTTTTGGTGAGAAACCTTCTATTTCAAGGTTCTGTGCGTTTTCAGACACGTACAATATGTATTTTTTGTGTTTCTGATGAAATCCCTCCTTTTAATGCATTTTCTCACAGAAAATGAGTCTCTTGCCATGGCAAAATGGCTATCTTGAAAAAGCAGATTGTGGTCGAGAAATAGTGTTTTAAACAATAAAAAACGACTCCCGGCCTTATTTAGTTCACATTTTTACTTTTGGTAACCTAGCCCGTATTCATAACGCACTAAACCTTTTTATCGCGTTAAACGCCTTTTCTCGACAAGAAAAGCACAATTTCATCAAAAACAAACAAAACAAGAAAAATGAATCTATTCAACAAGTCTGCAACACATCATTAAGAGTTACATGATTTCACCCAATGTCAATGTGTAATTTCTCCAGTTCTGATCATTGTTTAGGTTGTTGGTAGCTTGGTCCAATGCCAAAACACAGTGAAATCTTTTTATGGCTTTAAACGCGTTTTCTGCTCGAGAGAAATATGATTTCACTAAAAACGTTATAGTTTAAACATGCCTGTTGTACATGTCTGCAAACACTCTCAGAGCCTTAAAGTAGGGTTTTCACCAATGTGTTTTTTGGTGAGAAACCTTCTATTTCAAGGTTCTGTGCGTTTTCAGACACGTACAATATGTATTTTTTGTGTTTCTGATGAAATCCCTCCTTTTAATGCATTTTCTCACAGAAAATGAGTCTCTTGCCATGGCAAAATGGCTTTCTTGAAAAAGCATATTGTGGTCAAGAAATGGTGTTTTAAACAATAAAAACGACTCCCGGCCTTATTTAGTTCACATTTTTACTTTTGGTAACCTAGCCCGTATTCATAACGCACTAAACCTTTTTATCGCGTTAAACGACTTTTCTCGACAACAAAAGCACAATTTCATCAAAAACAAACAAAACAAGAAAAATGAATCTATTCAACAAGTCTGCAACACATCCTTAAGAGTTACATGATTTCACCCAATGTCAATGTGTAATTTCTCCTGTTCTGATCATTGTTTAGGTTGTTGGTAGCTTGGTCCAATGCCAAAACACAGTGAAATCTCTTTATGGCTTTAAACGCGTTTTCTCCTCGAGAAAAACATGATTTCACTAAAAACGATATAGTTCAAACATGCCTGTTGTACATGTGTGCAAACACTCAGAGCCTTAAAGTAGGGTTTTCACCAATGTGTTTTTTGGTGAGAAACCTTCTATTTCAAGGTTCTGTGCGTTATCAGACAAGTACAATATGTATTTTTTGTGTTTCTGATGAAATCCCTCCTTTTAATGCATTTTCTCACAGAAAATGAGTCTCTCGCCATGGGGAAATGGCTTTCTTGAGAAAGCATATTGTGGTCGAGAAATGGTGTTTTAAACAATAAAAACGACTCCCGGCCTTATTTAGTTCACATTTTTACTTTTGTTAACCTAGCCCGTATTCATAACGCACTAAACCTTTTTATCGCGTTAAACGCCTTTTCTCGACAACAAAAGCACAATTTCATCAAAAAAAAAACAAAACAAGAAAAATGAATCTATTCAACAAGTCTGCAACACATCCTTAAGAGTTACATGATTTCACCCAATGTCAATGTGTAATTTCTCCAGTTCTGATCATTGTTTAGGTTGTTGGTAGCTTGGTCCAATGCCAAAACACAGTGAAATCTTTTTATGGCTTTAAACGCGTTTTCTCCTCGAGAGAAACATGATTTCACTAAAAACGTTATAGTTTAAACACGCCTGTTGTACATGTCTGCAAACACTCTCAGAGCCTTAAAGTAGGGTTTTCACCAATGTGTTTTTTGGTGAGAAACCTTCTATTTCAAGGTTCTGTGCGTTTTCAGACACGTACAATATGTATTTTTTGTGTTTCTGATGAAATCCCTCCTTTTAATGCATTTTCTCACAGAAAATTAGTCTCTTGCCATGGCAAAATGGCTTTCTTGAAAAAGCATATTGTGGTCGAGAAATGGTGTTTTAAACAATAAAAACGACTCCCGGCCTTATTTAGTTCACATTTTTACTTTTGGTAACCTAGCCCGTATTCATAACGCACTAAACCTTTTTATCGCGTTAAACGACTTTTCTCGACAACAAAAGCACAATTTCATCAAAAACAAACAAAACAAGAAAAATGAATCTATTCAACAAGTCTGCAACACAATCTTAAGAGTTACATGATTTCACCCAATGTCAATGTGTAATTTCTCCAGTTCTGATCATTGTTTAGGTTGTTGGTAGCTTGGTCCAATGCCAAAACACAGTGAAATCTTTTTATGGCTTTAAACGCGTTTTCTCCTCGAGAGAAACATGATTTCACTAAAAACGTTATAGTTTAAACACGCCTGTTGTACATGTCTGCAAACACTCTCAGAGCCTTAAAGTAGGGTTTTCACCAATGTGTTTTTTGGTGAGAAACCTATTTCAAGGTTCTGTGCGTTTTCAGACACGTACAATATGTATTTTTTGTGTTTCTGATGAAATCCCTCCTTTTAATGCATTTTCTCACAGAAAATGAGTCTCTTGCCATGGCAAAATGGCTATCTTGAAAAAGCATATTGTGGTCGAGAAATGGTGTTTTAAACATTAAAAACGACTCCCGGCCTTATTTAGTTCACATTTTTACTTTTGGTAACTTAGCCCGTATTCATAACGCACTAAACCTTTTTATCGCGTTAAACGACTTTTCTCGACAACAAAAGCACAATTTCATCAAAAACAAACAAAACAAGAAAAATGAATCTATTCAACAAGTCTGCAACACATCCTTAAGAGTTACATGATTTCACCCAATGTCAATGTGTAATTTCTCCAGTTCTGATCATTGTTTAGGTTGTTGGTAGCTTGGTCCAATGCCAAAACACAGTGAAATCTTTTTATGGCTTTAAACGCGTTTTCTCCTCGAGAGAAACATGATTTCACTAAAAACGTTATAGTTTAAACATGCCTGTTGTACATGTCTGCAAACACTCTCAGAGCCTTAAAGTAGGGTTTTCACCAATGTGTTTTTTGGTGAGAAACCTTCTATTTCAAGGTTCTGTGCGTTTTCAGACACGTACAATATGTATTTTTTGTGTTTCTGATGAAATCCCTCCTTTTAATGCATTTTCTCACAGAAAATTAGACTCTTGCCATGGCAAAATGGCTTTCTTGAAAAAGCATATTGT
This sequence comes from Lampris incognitus, assembly GCF_029633865.1. Taxonomy (NCBI): domain Eukaryota; kingdom Metazoa; phylum Chordata; class Actinopteri; order Lampriformes; family Lampridae; genus Lampris; species Lampris incognitus. The sequence continues at coordinate 49,298,133 of NC_079213.1, read as the reverse complement.
GGTCGAGAAATGGTGTTTTAAACAATAAAAACGACTCCCGGCCTTATTTAGTTCACATTTTTACTTTTGGTAACCTAGCCCGTATTCATAACGCACTAAACCTTTTTATCGCGTTAAACGACTTTTCTCGACAACAAAAGCACAATTTCATCAAAAACAAACAAAACAAGAAAAATGAATCTATTCAACAAGTCTGCAACACATCCTTAAGAGTTACATGATTTCACCCAATGTCAATGTGTAATTTCTCCAGTTCTGATCATTGTTTAGGTTGTTGGTAGCTTGGTCCAATGCCAAAACACAGTGAAATCTTTTTATGGCTTTAAACGCGTTTTCTCCTCGAGAGAAATATGATTTCACTAAAAACGTTATAGTTTAAACATGCCTGTTGTACATGTCTGCAAACACTCTCAGAGCCTTAAAGTAGGGTTTTCACCAATGTGTTTTTTGGTGAGAAACCTTCTATTTCAAGGTTCTGTGCGTTTTCAGACACGTACAATATGTATTTTTTGTGTTTCTGATGAAATCCCTCCTTTTAATGCATTTTCTCACAGAAAATGAGTCTCTTGCCATGGCAAAATGGCTTTCTTGAAAAAGCATATTGTGGTCAAGAAATGGTGTTTTAAACAATAAAAACGACTCCCGGCCTTATTTAGTTCACATTTTTACTTTTGGTAACCTAGCCCGTATTCATAACGCACTAAACCTTTTTATCGCGTTAAACGACTTTTCTCGACAACAAAAGCACAATTTCATCAAAAACAAACAAAACAAGAAAAATGAATCTATTCAACAAGTCTGCAACACATCCTTAAGAGTTACATGATTTCACCCAATGTCAATGTGTAATTTCTCCAGTTCTGATCATTGTTTAGGTTGTTGGTAGCTTGGTCCAATGCCAAAACACAGTGAAATCTCTTTATGGCTTTAAACGCGTTTTCTCCTCGAGAAAAACATGATTTCACTAAAAACGATATAGTTCAAACATGCCTGTTGTAACTGTCTGCAAACACTCATAGCCTTAAAGTAGGGTTTTCACCAATGTGTTTTTTGGTGAGAAACCTTCTATTTCAAGGTTCTGTGCGTTATCAGACAAGTACAATATGTATTTTTTGTGTTTCTGATGAAATCCCTCCTTTTAATGCATTTTCTCACAGAAAATGAGTCTCTCGCCATGGGGAAATGGCTTTCTTGAGAAAGCATATTGTGGTCGAGAAATGGTGTTTTAAACAATAAAAACGACTCCCGGCCTTATTTAGTTCACATTTTTACTTTTGTTAACCTAGCCCGTATTCATAACGCACTAAACCTTTTTATCGCGTTAAACGCCTTTTCTCGACAACAAAAGCACAATTTCATCAAAAAAAAAAACAAACAAGAAAAATGAATCTATTCAACAAGTCTGCAACACATCCTTAAGAGTTACATGATTTCACCCAATGTCAATGTGTAATTTCTCCAGTTCTGATCATTGTTTAGGTTGTTGGTAGCTTGGTCCAATGCCAAAACACAGTGAAATCTTTTTATGGCTTTAAACGCGTTTTCTCCTCGAGAGAAACATGATTTCACTAAAAACGTTATAGTTTAAACACGCCTGTTGTACATGTCTGCAAACACTCTCAGAGCCTTAAAGTAGGGTTTTCACCAATGTGTTTTTTGGTGAGAAACCTTCTATTTCAAGGTTCTGTGCGTTTTCAGACACGTACAATATGTATTTTTTGTGTTTCTGATGAAATCCCTCCTTTTAATGCATTTTCTCACAGAAAATTAGTCTCTTGCCATGGCAAAATGGCTTTCTTGAAAAAGCATATTGTGGTCGAGAAATGGTGTTTTAAACAATAAAAACGACTCCCGGCCTTATTTAGTTCACATTTTTACTTTTGGTAACCTAGCCCGTATTCATAACGCACTAAACCTTTTTATCGCGTTAAACGCCTTTTCTCGACAACAAAAGCACAATTTCATCAAAAACAAACAAAACAAGAAAAATGAATCTATTCAACAAGTCTGCAACACATCCTTAAGAGTTACATGATTTCACCCAATGTCAACGTGTAATTTCTCCAGTTCTGATCATTGTTTAGGTTGTTGGTAGCTTGGTCCAATGCCAAAACACAGTGAAATCTTTTTATGGCTTTAAACGCGTTTTCTCCTCGACAGAAACATGATTTCACTAAAAACGTTATAGTTTAAACATGCCTGTTGTACATGTCTGCAAACACTCTCAGAGCCTTAAAGTAGGGTTTTCACCAATGTGTTTTTTGGTGAGAAACCTTCTATTTCAAAGGTTCTGTGCGTTTTCAGACATGTTCAGTATGTATTTTTTGTGTTTTCTGATGAAAACCCTCCTTTTAATGCATTTTCTCACAGAAAATGAGTCTCTCACCATGGGAAAATGGCTTTTTTGAAAACGCATATTCTGGTCGAGAAATGGTGTTTTAAACAATAAAACGACTCCCGGCCTTATTTAGTTCACATTTTTACTTTAGGTAACCTAGCCCGTATTCATAACGCACTAAACCTTTTTATCTCGTTAAACGCCTTTTCTCGACAACAAAAGCACAATTTCATCAAAAACAAACAAAACAAGAAAAATGAATCTATTCAACAAGTCTGCAACACATCCTTAAGAGTTCCATGATTTCACCCAATGTCAATGTGTAATTTATCCAGTTCTGATCATTGTTTAGTTTGTTGGTAGCTTGTTCCAATGCCAAAACACAGTGAAATCTTTTTATGGCTTTAAACGCGTTTTCTCCTCGAGAGAAACATGATTTCACTAAAAACGTTATAGTTCAAACATGCCTGTTGTAACTGTCTGCAAACACTCAGAGCCTTAAAGTAGGGGTTTCACCAATGTGTTTTTTGGTGAGAAACCTTCTATTTCAAAGGTTCTGTGCGTTTTCAGACATGTTCAGTATGTATTTTTTGTGTTTCTGATGAAATCCCTCCTTTTAATGCATTTTCTCACAGAAAATGAGTCTCTCACCATGGGAAAATGGCTTTCTTGAAAAAGCATATTGTGGTCGAGAAATGGTGTTTTAAACAATAAAAACGACTCCCGGCCTTATTTAGTTCACATTTTTACTTTTGGTAACCTAGCCCGTATTCATAACGCACTAAACCTTTTTATCGCGTTAAACGCCTTTTCTCGACAACAAAAGCACAATTTCAGCAAAAACAAACAAAACGAGAAAAATGAATCTGTTCAACAAGTCTGCAACACATCCTTAAGAGTTACATGATTTCACCCAATGTCAATGTGTAATTTCTCCAGTTCTGATCATTGTTTAGGTTGTTGGTAGCTTGGTCCAATGCCAAAACACAGTGAAATCTTTTTATGGCTTTAAACGCGTTTTCTCCTCGAGAGAAACATGATTTCACTAAAAACGTTATAGTTTAAACACGCCTGTTGTACATGTCTGCAAACACTCTCAGAGCCTTAAAGTAGGGTTTTCACCAATGTGTTTTTTGGTGAGAAACCTTCTATTTCAAGGTTCTGTGCGTTTTCAGACACGTACAATATGTATTTTTTGTGTTTCTGATGAAATCCCTCCTTTTAATGCATTTTCTCACAGAAAATTAGTCTCTTGCCATGGCAAAATGGCTTTCTTGAAAAAGCATATTGTGGTCGAGAAATGGTGTTTTAAACAATAAAAACGACTCCCGGCCTTATTTAGTTCACATTTTTACTTTTGGTAACCTAGCCCGTATTCATAACGCACTAAACCTTTTTATCGCGTTAAACGCCTTTTCTCGACAACAAAAGCACAATTTCAGCAAAAACAAACAAAACAAGAAAAATGAATCTGTTCAACAAGTCTGCAACACATCCTTAAGAGTTACATGATTTCACCCAATGTCAATGTGTAATTTCTCCAGTTCTGATCATTGTTTAGGTTGTTGGTAGCTTGGTCCAATGCCAAAACACAGTGAAATCTTTTTATGGCTTTAAACGCGTTTTCTCCTCGAGAGAAACATGATTTCACTAAAAACGTTATAGTTTAAACATGCCTGTTGTACATGTCTGCAAACATTCAGAGCCTTAAAGTAGGGTTTTCACCAATGTGTTTTTTGGTGAGAAACCTTCTATTTCAAGGTTCTGTGCGTTTTCAGACACGTACAATATGTATTTTTTGTGTTTCTGATGAAATCCCTCCTTTTAATGCATTTTCTCACAGAAAATTAGACTCTTGCCATGGCAAAATGGCTTTCTTGAAAAAGCATATTGTGGTCGAGAAATGGTGTTTTAAACAATAAAAACGACTCCCGGCCTTATTTAGTTCACATTTTTACTTTTGGTAACCTAGCCCGTATTCATAACGCACTAAACCTTTTTATCGCGTTAAACGACTTTTCTCGACAACAAAAGCACAATTTCATCAAAAACAAACAAAACAAGAAAAATGAATCTATTCAACAAGTCTGCAACACATCCTTAAGAGTTCCATGATTTCACCCAATGTCAATGTGTAATTTCTCCAGTTCTGATCATTGTTTAGGTTGTTGGTAGCTTGGTCCAATGCCAAAACACAGTGAAATCTTTTTATGGCTTTAAACGCGTTTTCTCCTCGAGAGAAACATGATTTCACTAAAAACGTTATAGTTTAAACACGCCTGTTGTATATGTCTGCAAACACTCTCAGAGCCTTAAAGTAGGGTTTTCACCAATGTGTTTTTTGGTGAGAAACCTTCTATTTCAAGGTTCTGTGCGTTTTCAGACACGTACAATATGTATTTTTTGTGTTTCTGATGAAATCCCTCCTTTTAATGCATTTTCTCACAGAAAATGAGTCTCTTGCCATGGCAAAATGGCTATCTTGAAAAAGCATATTGTGGTCGAGAAATGGTGTTTTAAACAATAAAAACGACTCCCGGCCTTATTTAGTTCACATTTTTACTTTTGGTAACCTAGCCCGTATTCATAACGCACTAAACCTTTTTATCGCGTTAAACGCCTTTTCTCGACAACAAAAGCACAATTTCAGCAAAAACAAACAAAACAAGAAAAATGAATCTGTTCAACAAGTCTGCAACACATCCTTAAGAGTTACATGATTTCACCCAATGTCAATGTGTAATTTCTCCAGTTCTGATCATTGTTTAGGTTGTTGGTAGCTTGGTCCAATGCCAAAACACAGTGAAATCTTTTTATGGCTTTAAACGCGTTTTCTCCTCGAGAGAAACATGATTTCACTAAAAACGTTATAGTTTAAACATGCCTGTTGTACATGTCTGCAAACATTCAGAGCCTTAAAGTAGGGTTTTCACCAATGTGTTTTTTGGTGAGAAACCTTCTATTTCAAGGTTCTGTGCGTTTTCAGACACGTACAATATGTATTTTTTGTGTTTCTGATGAAATCCCTCCTTTTAATGCATTTTCTCACAGAAAATTAGACTCTTGCCATGGCAAAATGGCTTTCTTGAAAAAGCATATTGTGGTCGAGAAATGGTGTTTTAAACAATAAAAACGACTCCCGGCCTTATTTAGTTCACATTTTTACTTTTGGTAACCTAGCCCGTATTCATAACGCACTAAACCTTTTTATCGCGTTAAACGACTTTTCTCGACAACAAAAGCACAATTTCATCAAAAACAAACAAAACAAGAAAAATGAATCTATTCAACAAGTCTGCAACACATCCTTAAGAGTTCCATGATTTCACCCAATGTCAATGTGTAATTTCTCCAGTTCTGATCATTGTTTAGGTTGTTGGTAGCTTGGTCCAATGCCAAAACACAGTGAAATCTTTTTATGGCTTTAAACGCGTTTTCTCCTCGAGAGAAACATGATTTCACTAAAAACGTTATAGTTTAAACACGCCTGTTGTATATGTCTGCAAACACTCTCAGAGCCTTAAAGTAGGGTTTTCACCAATGTGTTTTTTGGTGAGAAACCTTCTATTTCAAGGTTCTGTGCGTTTTCAGACACGTACAATATGTATTTTTTGTGTTTCTGATGAAATCCCTCCTTTTAATGCATTTTCTCACAGAAAATGAGTCTCTTGCCATGGCAAAATGGCTATCTTGAAAAAGCATATTGTGGTCGAGAAATGGTGTTTTAAACAATAAAAACGACTCCCGGCCTTATTTAGTTCACATTTTTACTTTTGGTAACCTAGCCCGTATTCATAACGCACTAAACCTTTTTATCGCGTTAAACGACTTTTCTCGACAACAAAAGCACAATTTCATCAAAAACAAACAAAACAAGAAAAATGAATCTATTCAACAAGTCTGCAACACATCCTTAAGAGTTCCATGATTTCACCCAATGTCAATGTGTAATTTCTCCAGTTCTGATCATTGTTTAGGTTGTTGGTAGCTTGGTCCAATGCCAAAACACAGTGAAATCTTTTTATGGCTTTAAACGCGTTTTCTCCTCGAGAGAAATATGATTTCACTAAAAACGTTATAGTTTAAACATGCCTGTTGTACATGTCTGCAAACACTCTCAGAGCCTTAAAGTAGGGTTTTCACCAATGTGTTTTTTGGTGAGAAACCTTCTATTTCAAGGTTCTGTGCGTTTTCAGACACGTACAATATGTATTTTTTGTGTTTCTGATGAAATCCCTCCTTTTAATGCATTTTCTCACAGAAAATGAGTCTCTTGCCATGGCAAAATGGCTTTCTTGAAAAAGCATATTGTGGTCAAGAAATGGTGTTTTAAACAATAAAAACGACTCCCGGCCTTATTTAGTTCACATTTTTACTTTTGGTAACCTAGCCCGTATTCATAACGCACTAAACCTTTTTATCGCGTTAAACGACTTTTCTCGACAACAAAAGCACAATTTCATCAAAAACAAACAAAACAAGAAAAATGAATATATTCAACAAGTCTGCAACACATCCTTAAGAGTTACATGATTTCACCCAATGTCAATGTGTAATTTCTCCAGTTCTGATCATTGTTTAGGTTGTTGGTAGCTTGGTCCAATGCCAAAACACAGTGAAATCTCTTTATGGCTTTAAACGCGTTTTCTCCTCGAGAAAAACATGATTTCACTAAAAACGATATAGTTCAAACATGCCTGTTGTAACTGTCTGCAAACACTCAGAGCCTTAAAGTAGGGTTTTCACCAATGTGTTTTTTGGTGAGAAACCTTCTATTTCAAGGTTCTGTGCGTTATCAGACAAGTACAATATGTATTTTTTGTGTTTCTGATGAAATCCCTCCTTTTAATGCATTTTCTCACAGAAAATGAGTCTCTCGCCATGGGGAAATGGCTTTCTTGAGAAAGCATATTGTGGTCGAGAAATGGTGTTTTAAACAATAAAAACGACTCCCGGCCTTATTTAGTTCACATTTTTACTTTTGTTAATCTAGCCCGTATTCATAACGCACTAAACCTTTTTATCGCGTTAAACGCCTTTTCTCGACAACAAAAGCACAATTTCATCAAAAAAAAAAAAAGCAAGAAAAATGAATCTATTCAACAAGTCTGCAACACATCCTTAAGAGTTACATGATTTCACCCAATGTCAATGTGTAATTTCTCCAGTTCTGATCATTGTTTAGGTTGTTGGTAGCTTGGTCCAATGCCAAAACACAGTGAAATCTTTTTATGGCTTTAAACGCGTTTTCTCCTCGAGAGAAACATGATTTCACTAAAAACGTTATAGTTTAAACACGCCTGTTGTACATGTCTGCAAACACTCTCAGAGCCTTAAAGTAGGGTTTTCACCAATGTGTTTTTTGGTGAGAAACCTTCTATTTCAAGGTTCTGTGCGTTTTCAGACACGTACAATATGTATTTTTTGTGTTTCTGATGAAATCCCTCCTTTTAATGCATTTTCTCACAGAAAATTAGTCTCTTGCCATGGCAAAATGGCTTTCTTGAAAAAGCATATTGTGGTCGAGAAATGGTGTTTTAAACAATAAAAACGACTCCCGGCCTTATTTAGTTCACATTTTTACTTTTGTTAACCTAGCCCGTATTCATAACGCACTAAACCTTTTTATCGCGTTAAACGCCTTTTCTTGACAACAAAAGCACAATTTCATCAAAAAAAAAAAAAAGCAAGAAAAATGAATCTATTCAACAAGTCTGCAACACATCCTTAAGAGTTACATGATTTCACCCAATGTCAATGTGTAATTTCTCCAGTTCTGATCATTGTTTAGGTTGTTGGTAGCTTGGTCCAATGCCAAAACACAGTGAAATCTCTTTATGGCTTTAAACGCGTTTTCTCCTCGAGAAAAACATGATTTCACTAAAAACGATATAGTTCAAACATGCCTGTTGTAACTGTCTGCAAACACTCAGAGCCTTAAAGTAGGGTTTTCACCAATGTGTTTTTTGGTGAGAAACCTTCTATTTCAAGGTTCTGTGCGTTATCAGACAAGTACAATATGTATTTTTTGTGTTTCTGATGAAATCCCTCCTTTTAATGCATTTTCTCACAGAAAATGAGTCTCTCGCCATGGGGAAATGGCTTTCTTGAGAAAGCATATTGTGGTCGAGAAATGGTGTTTTAAACAATAAAAACGACTCCCGGCCTTATTTAGTTCACATTTTTACTTTTGTTAACCTAGCCCGTATTCATAACGCACTAAACCTTTTTATCGCGTTAAACGCCTTTTCTCGACAACAAAAGCACAATTTCATCAAAAAAAAAAAAAAGCAAGAAAAATGAATCTATTCAACAAGTCTGCAACACATCCTTAAGAGTTACATGATTTCACCCAATGTCAATGTGTAATTTCTCCAGGTCTGATCATTGTTTAGGTTGTTGGTAGCTTGGTCCAATGCCAAAACACAGTGAAATCTTTTTATGGCTTTAAACGCGTTTTCTCCTCGAGAGAAACATGATTTCACTAAAAACGTTATAGTTTAAACACGCCTGTTGTACATGTCTGCAAACACTCTCAGAGCCTTAAAGTAGGGTTTTCACCAATGTGTTTTTTGGTGAGAAACCTTCTATTTCAAGGTTCTGTGCGTTTTCAGACACGTACAATATGTATTTTTTGTGTTTCTGATGAAATCCCTCCTTTTAATGCATTTTCTCACAGAAAATTAGTCTCTTGCCATGGCAAAATGGCTTTCTTGAAAAAGCATATTGTGGTCGAGAAATGGTGTTTTAAACAATAAAAACGACTCCCGGCCTTATTTAGTTCACATTTTTACTTTTGGTAACCTAGCCCGTATTCATAACGCACTAAACCTTTTTATCGCGTTAAACGCCTTTTCTCGACAACAAAAGCACAATTTCATCAAAAACAAACAAAACAAGAAAAATGAATCTATTCAACAAGTCTGCAACACATCCTTAAGAGTTACATGATTTCACCCAATGTCAACGTGTAATTTCTCCAGTTCTGATCATTGTTTAGGTTGTTGGTAGCTTGGTCCAATGCCAAAACACAGTGAAATCTTTTTATGGCTTTAAACGCGTTTTCTCCTCGACAGAAACATGATTTCACTAAAAACGTTATAGTTTAAACATGCCTGTTGTACATGTCTGCAAACACTCAGAGCCTTAAAGTAGGGTTTTCACCAATGTGTTTTTTGGTGAGAAACCTTCTATTTCAAAGGTTCTGTGCGTTTTCAGACATGTTCAGTATGTATTTTTTGTGTTTTCTGATGAAAACCCTCCTTTTAATGCATTTTCTCACAGAAAATGAGTCTCTCACCATGGGAAAATGGCTTTTTTGAAAACGCATATTCTGGTCGAGAAATGGTGTTTTAAACAATAAAACGACTCCCGGCCTTATTTAGTTCACATTTTTACTTTAGGTAACCTAGCCCGTATTCATAACGCACTAAACCTTTTTATCTCGTTAAACGCCTTTTCTCGACAACAAAAGCACAATTTCATCAAAAACAAACAAAACAAGAAAAATGAATCTATTCAACAAGTCTGCAACACATCCTTAAGAGTTCCATGATTTCACCCAATGTCAATGTGTAATTTCTCCAGTTCTGATCATTGTTTAGGTTGTTGGTAGCTTGTTCCAATGCCAAAACACAGTGAAATATTTTTATGGCTTTAAACGCGTTTTCTCCTCGAGAGAAACATGATTTCACTAAAAACGTTATAGTTCAAACATGCCTGTTGTAACTGTCTGCAAACACTCAGAGCCTTAAAGTAGGGGTTTCACCAATGTGTTTTTTGGTGAGAAACCTTCTATTTCAAAGGTTCTGTGCGTTTTCAGACATGTTCAGTGTGTATTTTTTGTGTTTCTGATGAAATCCCTCCTTTTAATGCATTTTCTCACTGAAAATGAGTCTCTCACCATGGGAAAATGGCTTTCTTGAAAAAGCATATTGTGGTCGAGAAATGGTGTTTTAAACAATAAAAACGACTCCCGGCCTTATTTAGTTCACATTTTTACTTTTGGTAACCTAGCCCGTATTCATAACGCACTAAACCTTTTTATCGCGTTAAACGACTTTTCTCGACAACAAAAGCACAATTTCATCAAAAACAAACAAAACAAGAAAAATGAATCTATTCAACAAGTCTGCAACACATCCTTAAGAGTTACATGATTTCACCCAATGTCAATGTGTAATTTCTCCAGTTCTGATCATTGTTTAGGTTGTTGGTAGCTTGGTCCAATGCCAAAACACAGTGAAATCTTTTTATGGCTTTAAACGCGTTTTCTCCTCGAGAGAAACATGATTTCACTAAAAACGTTATAGTTTAAACATGCCTGTTGTACATGTCTGCAAACATTCAGAGCCTTAAAGTAGGGTTTTCACCAATGTGTTTTTTGGTGAGAAACCTTCTATTTCAAGGTTCTGTGCGTTTTCAGACACGTACAATATGTATTTTTTGTGTTTCTGATGAAATCCCTCCTTTTAATGCATTTTCTCACAGAAAATTAGACTCTTGCCATGGCAAAATGGCTTTCTTGAAAAAGCATATTGTGGTCGAGAAATGGTGTTTTAAACAATAAAAACGACTCCCGGCCTTATTTAGTTCACATTTTTACTTTTGGTAACCTAGCCCGTATTCATAACGCACTAAACCTTTTTATCGCGTTAAACGACTTTTCTCGACAACAAAAGCACAATTTCATCAAAAACAAACAAAACAAGAAAAATGAATCTATTCAACAAGTCTGCAACACATCCTTAAGAGTTCCATGATTTCACCCAATGTCAATGTGTAATTTCTCCAGTTCTGATCATTGTTTAGGTTGTTGGTAGCTTGGTCCAATGCCAAAACACAGTGAAATCTTTTTATGGCTTTAAACGCGTTTTCTCCTCGAGAGAAACATGATTTCACTAAAAACGTTATAGTTTAAACACGCCTGTTGTACATGTCTGCAAACACTCTCAGAGCCTTAAAGTAGGGTTTTCACCAATGTGTTTTTTGGTGAGAAACCTTCTATTTCAAGGTTCTGTGCGTTTTCAGACACGTACAATATGTATTTTTTGTGTTTCTGATGAAATCCCTCCTTTTAATGCATTTTCTCACAGAAAATGAGTCTCTTGCCATGGCAAAATGGCTATCTTGAAAAAGCATATTGTGGTCGAGAAATGGTGTTTTAAACAATAAAAACGACTCCCGGCCTTATTTAGTTCACATTTTTACTTTTGGTAACCTAGCCCGTATTCATAACGCACTAAACCTTTTTATCGCGTTAAACGCCTTTTCTCGACAAGAAAAGCACAATTTCATCAAAAACAAACAAAACAAGAAAAATGAATCTATTCAACAAGTCTGCAACACATCCTTAAGAGTTACATGATTTCACCCAATGTCAATGTATAATTTCTCCAGTTCTGATCATTGTTTAGGTTGTTGGTAGCTTGGTCCAATGCCAAAACACAGTGAAATCTTTTTATGGCTTTAAACGCGTTTTCTCCTCGAGAGAAATATGATTTCACTAAAAACGTTATAGTTTAAACATGCCTGTTGTACATGTCTGCAAACACTCTCAGAGCCTTAAAGTGGGGTTTTCACCAATGTGTTTTTTGGTGAGAAACCTTCTATTTCAAGGTTCTGTGCGTTTTCAGACACGTACAATATGTATTTTTTGTGTTTCTGATGAAATCCCTCCTTTTAATGCATTTTCTCACAGAAAATGAGTCTCTTGCCATGGCAAAATGGCTTTCTTGAAAAAGCATATTGTGGTCAAGAAATGGTGTTTTAAACAATAAAAACGACTCCCGGCCTTATTTAGTTCACATTTTTACTTTTGGTAACCTAGCCCGTATTCATAACGCACTAAACCTTTTTATCGCGTTAAACGACTTTTCTCGACAACAAAAGCACAATTTCATCAAAAACAAACAAAACAAGAAAAATGAATCTATTCAACAAGTCTGCAACACATCCTTAAGAGTTACATGATTTCACCCAATGTCAATGTGTAATTTCTCCAGTTCTGATCATTGTTTAGGTTGTTGGTAGCTTGGTCCAATGCCAAAACACAGTGAAATCTCTTTATGGCTTTAAACGCGTTTTCTCCTCGAGAAAAACATGATTTCACTAAAAACGATATAGTTCAAACATGCCTGTTGTAACTGTCTGCAAACACTCAGAGCCTTAAAGTAGGGTTTTCACCAATGTGTTTTTTGGTGAGAAACCTTCTATTTCAAGGTTCTGTGCCTTATCAGACAAGTACAATATGTATTTTTTGTGTTTCTGATGAAATCCCTCCTTTTAATGCATTTTCTCACAGAAAATGAGTCTCTCGCCATGGGGAAATGGCTTTCTTGAGAAAGCATATTGTGGTCGAGAAATGGTGTTTTAAACAATAAAAACGACTCCCGGCCTTATTTAGTTCACATTTTTACTTTTGTTAACCTAGCCCGTATTCATAACGCACTAAACCTTTTTATCGCGTTAAACGCCTTTTCTCGACAACAAAAGCACAATTTCATCAAAAAAAAAAAAAAAACAAGAAAAATGAATCTATTCAACAAGTCTGCAACACATCCTTAAGAGTTCCATGATTTCACCCAATGTCAATGTGTAATTTCTCCAGTTCTGATCATTGTTTAGGTTGTTGGTAGCTTGTTCCAATGCCAAAACACAGTGAAATATTTTTATGGCTTTAAACGCGTTTTCTCCTCGAGAGAAACATGATTTCACTAAAAACGTTATAGTTCAAACATGCCTGTTGTAACTGTCTGCAAACACTCAGAGCCTTAAAGTAGGGGTTTCACCAATGTGTTTTTTGGTGAGAAACCTTCTATTTCAAAGGTTCTGTGCGTTTTCAGACATGTTCAGTGTGTATTTTTTGTGTTTCTGATGAAATCCCTCCTTTTAATGCATTTTCTCACTGAAAATGAGTCTCTCACCATGGGAAAATGGCTTTCTTGAAAAAGCATATTGTGGTCGAGAAATGGTGTTTTAAACAATAAAAACGACTCCCGGCCTTATTTAGTTCACATTTTTACTTTTGGTAACCTAGCCCGTATTCATAACGCACTAAACCTTTTTATCGCGTTAAACGCCTTTTCTCGACAACAAAAGCACAATTTCAGCAAAAACAAACAAAACAAGAAAAATGAATCTATTCAACAAGTCTGCAACACATCCTTAAGAGTTACATGATTTCACCCAATGTCAATGTGTAATTTCTCCAGTTCTGATCATTGTTTAGGTTGTTGGTAGCTTGGTCCAATGCCAAAACACAGTGAAATCTTTTTATGGCTTTAAACGCGTTTTCTCCTCGAGAGAAACATGATTTCACTAAAAACGTTATAGTTTAAACATGCCTGTTGTACATGTCTGCAAACATTCAGAGCCTTAAAGTAGGGTTTTCACCAATGTGTTTTTTGGTGAGAAACCTTCTATTTCAAGGTTCTGTGCGTTTTCAGACACGTACAATATGTATTTTTTGTGTTTCTGATGAAATCCCTCCTTTTAATGCATTTTCTCACAGAAAATTAGACTCTTGCCATGGCAAAATGGCTTTCTTGAAAAAGCATATTGTGGTCGAGAAATGGTGTTTTAAACAATAAAAACGACTCCCGGCCTTATTTAGTTCACATTTTTACTTTTGGTAACCTAGCCCGTATTCATAACGCACTAAACCTTTTTATCGCGTTAAACGACTTTTCTCGACAACAAAAGCACAATTTCATCAAAAACAAACAAAACAAGAAAAATGAATCTATTCAACAAGTCTGCAACACATCCTTAAGAGTTCCATGATTTCACCCAATGTCAATGTGTAATTTCTCCAGTTCTGATCATTGTTTAGGTTGTTGGTAGCTTGGTCCAATGCCAAAACACAGTGAAATCTTTTTATGGCTTTAAACGCGTTTTCTCCTCGAGAGAAACATGATTTCACTAAAAACGTTATAGTTTAAACACGCCTGTTGTACATGTCTGCAAACACTCTCAGAGCCTTAAAGTAGGGTTTTCACCAATGTGTTTTTTGGTGAGAAACCTTCTATTTCAAGGTTCTGTGCGTTTTCAGACACGTACAATATGTATTTTTTGTGTTTCTGATGAAATCCCTCCTTTTAATGCATTTTCTCACAGAAAATGAGTCTCTTGCCATGGCAAAATGGCTATCTTGAAAAAGCATATTGTGGTCGAGAAATGGTGTTTTAAACAATAAAAACGACTCCCGGCCTTATTTAGTTCACATTTTTACTTTTGGTAACCTAGCCCGTATTCATAACGCACTAAACCTTTTTATCGCGTTAAACGCCTTTTCTCGACAAGAAAAGCACAATTTCATCAAAAAAAAACAAAACAAGAAAAATGAATCTATTCAACAAGTCTGCAACACATCCTTAAGAGTTACATGATTTCACCCAATGTCAATGTATAATTTCTCCAGTTCTGATCATTGTTTAGGTTGTTGGTAGCTTGGTCCAATGCCAAAACACAGTGAAATCTTTTTATGGCTTTAAACGCGTTTTCTCCTCGAGAGAAATATGATTTCACTAAAAACGTTATAGTTTAAACATGCCTGTTGTACATGTCTGCAAACACTCTCAGAGCCTTAAAGTAGGGTTTTCACCAATGTGTTTTTTGGTGAGAAACCTTCTATTTCAAGGTTCTGTGCGTTTTCAGACACGTACAATATGTATTTTTTGTGTTTCTGATGAAATCCCTCCTTTTAATGCATTTTCTCACAGAAAATGAGTCTCTTGCCATGGCAAAATGGCTTTCTTGAAAAAGCATATTGTGGTCAAGAAATGGTGTTTTAAACAATAAAAACGACTCCCGGCCTTATTTAGTTCACATTTTTACTTTTGGTAACCTAGCCCGTATTCATAACGCACTAAACCTTTTTATCGCGTTAAACGACTTTTCTCGACAACAAAAGCACAATTTCATCAAAAACAAACAAAACAAGAAAAATGAATCTATTCAACAAGTCTGCAACACATCCTTAAGAGTTACATGATTTCACCCAATGTTAATGTGTAATTTCTCCAGTTCTGATCATTGTTTAGGTTGTTGGTAGCTTGGTCCAATGCCAAAACACAGTGAAATCTCTTTATGGCTTTAAACGCGTTTTCTCCTCGAGAAAAACATGATTTCACTAAAAACGATATAGTTCAAACATGCCTGTTGTAACTGTCTGCAAACACTCAGAGCCTTAAAGTAGGGTTTTCACCAATGTGTTTTTTGGTGAGAAACCTTCTATTTCAAGGTTCTGTGCGTTATCAGACAAGTACAATATGTATTTTTTGTGTTTCTGATGAAATCCCTCCTTTTAATGCATTTTCTCACAGAAAATGAGTCTCTCGCCATGGGGAAATGGCTTTCTTGAGAAAGCATATTGTGGTCGAGAAATGGTGTTTTAAACAATAAAAACGACTCCCGGCCTTATTTAGTTCACATTTTTACTTTTGTTAACCTAGCCCGTATTCATAACGCACTAAACCTTTTTATCGCGTTAAACGCCTTTTCTCGACAACAAAAGCACAATTTCATCAAAAAAAAAAAAAAAACAAGAAAAATGAATCTATTCAACAAGTCTGCAACACATCCTTAAGAGTTACATGATTTCACCCAATGTCAATGTGTAATTTCTCCAGTTCTGATCATTGTTTAGGTTGTTGGTAGCTTGGTCCAATGCCAAAACACAGTGAAATCTTTTTATGGCTTTAAACGCGTTTTCTCCTCGAGAGAAACATGATTTCACTAAAAACGTTATAGTTTAAACACGCCTGTTGTACATGTCTGCAAACACTCTCAGAGCCTTAAAGTAGGGTTTTCACCAATGTGTTTTTTGGTGAGAAACCTTCTATTTCAAGGTTCTGTGCGTTTTCAGACACGTACAATATGTATTTTTTGTGTTTCTGATGAAATCCCTCCTTTTAATGCATTTTCTCACAGAAAATTAGTCTCTTGCCATGGCAAAATGGCTTTCTTGAAAAAGCATATTGTGGTCGAGAAATGGTGTTTTAAACAATAAAAACGACTCCCGGCCTTATTTAGTTCACATTTTTACTTTTGGTAACCTAGCCCGTATTCATAACGCACTAAACCTTTTTATCGCGTTAAACGCCTTTTCTCGACAACAAAAGCACAATTTCAGCAAAAACAAACAAAACAAGAAAAATGAATCTGTTCAACAAGTCTGCAACACATCCTTAAGAGTTACATGATTTCACCCAATGTCAATGTGTAATTTCTCCAGTTCTGATCATTGTTTAGGTTGTTGGTAGCTTGGTCCAATGCCAAAACACAGTGAAATCTTTTTATGGCTTTAAACGCGTTTTCTCCTCGAGAGAAACATGATTTCACTAAAAACGTTATAGTTTAAACATGCCTGTTGTACATGTCTGCAAACATTCAGAGCCTTAAAGTAGGGTTTTCACCAATGTGTTTTTTGGTGAGAAACCTTCTATTTCAAGGTTCTGTGCGTTTTCAGACACGTACAATATGTATTTTTTGTGTTTCTGATGAAATCCCTCCTTTTAATGCATTTTCTCACAGAAAATTAGACTCTTGCCATGGCAAAATGGCTTTCTTGAAAAAGCATATTGTGGTCGAGAAATGGTGTTTTAAACAATAAAAACGACTCCCGGCCTTATTTAGTTCACATTTTTACTTTTGGTAACCTAGCCCGTATTCATAACGCACTAAACCTTTTTATCGCGTTAAACGACTTTTCTCGACAACAAAAGCACAATTTCATCAAAAACAAACAAAACAAGAAAAATGAATCTATTCAACAAGTCTGCAACACATCCTTAAGAGTTCCATGATTTCACCCAATGTCAATGTGTAATTTCTCCAGTTCTGATCATTGTTTAGGTTGTTGGTAGCTTGGTCCAATGCCAAAACACAGTGAAATCTTTTTATGGCTTTAAACGCGTTTTCTCCTCGAGAGAAACATGATTTCACTAAAAACGTTATAGTTTAAACACGCCTGTTGTATATGTCTGCAAACACTCTCAGAGCCTTAAAGTAGGGTTTTCACCAATGTGTTTTTTGGTGAGAAACCTTCTATTTCAAGGTTCTGTGCGTTTTCAGACACGTACAATATGTATTTTTTGTGTTTCTGATGAAATCCCTCCTTTTAATGCATTTTCTCACAGAAAATGAGTCTCTTGCCATGGCAAAATGGCTATCTTGAAAAAGCATATTGTGGTCGAGAAATGGTGTTTTAAACAATAAAAACGACTCCCGGCCTTATTTAGTTCACATTTTTACTTTTGGTAACCTAGCCCGTATTCATAACGCACTAAACCTTTTTATCGCGTTAAACGACTTTTCTCGACAACAAAAGCACAATTTCATCAAAAACAAACAAAACAAGAAAAATGAATCTATTCAACAAGTCTGCAACACATCCTTAAGAGTTACATGATTTCACCCAATGTCAATGTGTAATTTCTCCAGTTCTGATCATTGTTTAGGTTGTTGGTAGCTTGGTCCAATGCCAAAACACAGTGAAATCTTTTTATGGCTTTAAACGCGTTTTCTCCTCGAGAGAAATATGATTTCACTAAAAACGTTATAGTTTAAACATGCCTGTTGTACATGTCTGCAAACACTCTCAGAGCCTTAAAGTAGGGTTTTCACCAATGTGTTTTTTGGTGAGAAACCTTCTATTTCAAGGTTCTGTGCGTTTTCAGACACGTACAATATGTATTTTTTGTGTTTCTGATGAAATCCCTCCTTTTAATGCATTTTCTCACAGAAAATGAGTCTCTTGCCATGGCAAAATGGCTTTCTTGAAAAAGCATATTGTGGTCAAGAAATGGTGTTTTAAACAATAAAAACGACTCCCGGCCTTATTTAGTTCACATTTTTACTTTTGGTAACCTAGCCCGTATTCATAACGCACTAAACCTTTTTATCGCGTTAAACGACTTTTCTCGACAACAAAAGCACAATTTCATCAAAAACAAACAAAACAAGAAAAATGAATATATTCAACAAGTCTGCAACACATCCTTAAGAGTTACATGATTTCACCCAATGTCAATGTGTAATTTCTCCAGTTCTGATCATTGTTTAGGTTGTTGGTAGCTTGGTCCAATGCCAAAACACAGTGAAATCTCTTTATGGCTTTAAACGCGTTTTCTCCTCGAGAAAAACATGATTTCACTAAAAACGATATAGTTCAAACATGCCTGTTGTAACTGTCTGCAAACACTCAGAGCCTTAAAGTAGGGTTTTCACCAATGTGTTTTTTGGTGAGAAACCTTCTATTTCAAGGTTCTGTGCGTTATCAGACAAGTACAATATGTATTTTTTGTGTTTCTGATGAAATCCCTCCTTTTAATGCATTTTCTCACAGAAAATGAGTCTCTCGCCATGGGGAAATGGCTTTCTTGAGAAAGCATATTGTGGTCGAGAAATGGTGTTTTAAACAATAAAAACGACTCCCGGCCTTATTTAGTTCACATTTTTACTTTTGTTAACCTAGCCCGTATTCATAACGCACTAAACCTTTTTATCGCGTTAAACGCCTTTTCTCGACAAGAAAAGCACAATTTCATCAAAAAAAAAAAAAACAAGAAAAATGAATCTATTCAACAAGTCTGCAACACATCCTTAAGAGTTACATGATTTCACCCAATGTCAATGTGTAATTTCTCCAGTTCTGATCATTGTTTAGGTTGTTGGTAGCTTGGTCCAATGCCAAAACACAGTGAAATCTTTTTATGGCTTTAAACGCGTTTTCTCCTCGAGAGAAACATGATTTCACTAAAAACGTTATAGTTTAAACACGCCTGTTGTACATGTCTGCAAACACTCTCAGAGCCTTAAAGTAGGGTTTTCACCAATGTGTTTTTTGGTGAGAAACCTTCTATTTCAAGGTTCTGTGCGTTTTCAGACACGTACAATATGTATTTTTTGTGTTTCTGATGAAATCCCTCCTTTTAATGCATTTTCTCACAGAAAATTAGTCTCTTGCCATGGCAAAATGGCTTTCTTGAAAAAGCATATTGTGGTCGAGAAATGGTGTTTTAAACAATAAAAACGACTCCCGGCCTTATTTAGTTCACATTTTTACTTTTGTTAACCTAGCCCGTATTCATAACGCACTAAACCTTTTTATCGCGTTAAACGCCTTTTCTCGACAACAAAAGCACAATTTCATCAAAAAAAAAAAAAAGCAAGAAAAATGAATCTATTCAACAAGTCTGCAACACATCCTTAAGAGTTACATGATTTCACCCAATGTCAATGTGTAATTTCTCCAGTTCTGATCATTGTTTAGGTTGTTGGTAGCTTGGTCCAATGCCAAAACACAGTGAAATCTCTTTATGGCTTTAAACGCGTTTTCTCCTCGAGAAAAACATGATTTCACTAAAAACGATATAGTTCAAACATGCCTGTTGTAACTGTCTGCAAACACTCAGAGCCTTAAAGTAGGGTTTTCACCAATGTGTTTTTTGGTGAGAAACCTTCTATTTCAAGGTTCTGTGCGTTATCAGACAAGTACAATATGTATTTTTTGTGTTTCTGATGAAATCCCTCCTTTTAATGCATTTTCTCACAGAAAATGAGTCTCTCGCCATGGGGAAATGGCTTTCTTGAGAAAGCATATTGTGGTCGAGAAATGGTGTTTTAAACAATAAAAACGACTCCCGGCCTTATTTAGTTCACATTTTTACTTTTGTTAACCTAGCCCGTATTCATAACGCACTAAACCTTTTTATCGCGTTAAACGCCTTTTCTCGACAACAAAAGCACAATTTCATCAAAAAAAAAAAAAAGCAAGAAAAATGAATCTATTCAACAAGTCTGCAACACATCCTTAAGAGTTACATGATTTCACCCAATGTCAATGTGTAATTTCTCCAGTTCTGATCATTGTTTAGGTTGTTGGTAGCTTGGTCCAATGCCAAAACACAGTGAAATCTTTTTATGGCTTTAAACGCGTTTTCTCCTCGAGAGAAACATGATTTCACTAAAAACGTTATAGTTTAAACACGCCTGTTGTACATGTCTGCAAACACTCTCAGAGCCTTAAAGTAGGGTTTTCACCAATGTGTTTTTTGGTGAGAAACCTTCTATTTCAAGGTTCTGTGCGTTTTCAGACACGTACAATATGTATTTTTTGTGTTTCTGATGAAATCCCTCCTTTTAATGCATTTTCTCACAGAAAATTAGTCTCTTGCCATGGCAAAATGGCTTTCTTGAAAAAGCATATTGTGGTCGAGAAATGGTGTTTTAAACAATAAAAACGACTCCCGGCCTTATTTAGTTCACATTTTTACTTTTGGTAACCTAGCCCGTATTCATAACGCACTAAACCTTTTTATCGCGTTAAACGCCTTTTCTCGACAACAAAAGCACAATTTCATCAAAAACAAACAAAACAAGAAAAATGAATCTATTCAACAAGTCTGCAACACATCCTTAAGAGTTACATGATTTCACCCAATGTCAACGTGTAATTTCTCCAGTTCTGATCATTGTTTAGGTTGTTGGTAGCTTGGTCCAATGCCAAAACACAGTGAAATCTTTTTATGGCTTTAAACGCGTTTTCTCCTCGACAGAAACATGATTTCACTAAAAACGTTATAGTTTAAACATGCCTGTTGTACATGTCTGCAAACACTCAGAGCCTTAAAGTAGGGTTTTCACCAATGTGTTTTTTGGTGAGAAACCTTCTATTTCAAAGGTTCTGTGCGTTTTCAGACATGTTCAGTATGTATTTTTTGTGTTTTCTGATGAAAACCCTCCTTTTAATGCATTTTCTCACAGAAAATGAGTCTCTCACCATGGGAAAATGGCTTTTTTGAAAACGCATATTCTGGTCGAGAAATGGTGTTTTAAACAATAAAACGACTCCCGGCCTTATTTAGTTCACATTTTTACTTTAGGTAACCTAGCCCGTATTCATAACGCACTAAACCTTTTTATCTCGTTAAACGCCTTTTCTCGACAACAAAAGCACAATTTCATCAAAAACAAACAAAACAAGAAAAATGAATCTATTCAACAAGTCTGCAACACATCCTTAAGAGTTCCATGATTTCACCCAATGTCAATGTGTAATTTCTCCAGTTCTGATCATTGTTTAGGTTGTTGGTAGCTTGTTCCAATGCCAAAACACAGTGAAATATTTTTATGGCTTTAAACGCGTTTTCTCCTCGAGAGAAACATGATTTCACTAAAAACGTTATAGTTCAAACATGCCTGTTGTAACTGTCTGCAAACACTCAGAGCCTTAAAGTAGGGGTTTCACCAATGTGTTTTTTGGTGAGAAACCTTCTATTTCAAAGGTTCTGTGCGTTTTCAGACATGTTCAGTGTGTATTTTTTGTGTTTCTGATGAAATCCCTCCTTTTAATGCATTTTCTCACTGAAAATGAGTCTCTCACCATGGGAAAATGGCTTTCTTGAAAAAGCATATTGTGGTCGAGAAATGGTGTTTTAAACAATAAAAACGACTCCCGGCCTTATTTAGTTCACATTTTTACTTTTGGTAACCTAGCCCGTATTCATAACGCACTAAACCTTTTTATCGCGTTAAACGCCTTTTCTCGACAACAAAAGCACAATTTCAGCAAAAACAAACAAAACAAGAAAAATGAATCTATTCAACAAGTCTGCAACACATCCTTAAGAGTTACATGATTTCACCCAATGTCAATGTGTAATTTCTCCAGTTCTGATCATTGTTTAGGTTGTTGGTAGCTTGGTCCAATGCCAAAACACAGTGAAATCTTTTTATGGCTTTAAACGCGTTTTCTCCTCGAGAGAAACATGATTTCACTAAAAACGTTATAGTTTAAACATGCCTGTTGTACATGTCTGCAAACATTCAGAGCCTTAAAGTAGGGTTTTCACCAATGTGATTTTTGGTGAGAAACCTTCTATTTCAAGGTTCTGTGCGTTTTCAGACACGTACAATATGTATTTTTTGTGTTTCTGATGAAATCCCTCCTTTTAATGCATTTTCTCACAGAAAATTAGACTCTTGCCATGGCAAAATGGCTTTCTTGAAAAAGCATATTGTGGTCGAGAAATGGTGTTTTAAACAATAAAAACGACTCCCGGCCTTATTTAGTTCACATTTTTACTTTTGGTAACCTAGCCCGTATTCATAACGCACTAAACCTTTTTATCGCGTTAAACGACTTTTCTCGACAACAAAAGCACAATTTCATCAAAAACAAACAAAACAAGAAAAATGAATCTATTCAACAAGTCTGCAACACATCCTTAAGAGTTCCATGATTTCACCCAATGTCAATGTGTAATTTCTCCAGTTCTGATCATTGTTTAGGTTGTTGGTAGCTTGGTCCAATGCCAAAACACAGTGAAATCTTTTTATGGCTTTAAACGCGTTTTCTCCTCGAGAGAAACATGATTTCACTAAAAACGTTATAGTTTAAACACGCCTGTTGTACATGTCTGCAAACACTCTCAGAGCCTTAAAGTAGGGTTTTCACCAATGTGTTTTTTGGTGAGAAACCTTCTATTTCAAGGTTCTGTGCGTTTTCAGACACGTACAATATGTATTTTTTGTGTTTCTGATGAAATCCCTCCTTTTAATGCATTTTCTCACAGAAAATGAGTCTCTTGCCATGGCAAAATGGCTATCTTGAAAAAGCATATTGTGGTCGAGAAATGGTGTTTTAAACAATAAAAACGACTCCCGGCCTTATTTAGTTCACATTTTTACTTTTGGTAACCTAGCCCGTATTCATAACGCACTAAACCTTTTTATCGCGTTAAACGCCTTTTCTCGACAAGAAAAGCACAATTTCATCAAAAACAAACAAAACAAGAAAAATGAATCTATTCAACAAGTCTGCAACACATCCTTAAGAGTTACATGATTTCACCCAATGTCAATGTATAATTTCTCCAGTTCTGATCATTGTTTAGGTTGTTGGTAGCTTGGTCCAATGCCAAAACACAGTGAAATCTTTTTATGGCTTTAAACGCGTTTTCTCCTCGAGAGAAATATGATTTCACTAAAAACGTTATAGTTTAAACATGCCTGTTGTACATGTCTGCAAACACTCTCAGAGCCTTAAAGTAGGGTTTTCACCAATGTGTTTTTTGGTGAGAAACCTTCTATTTCAAGGTTCTGTGCGTTTTCAGACACGTACAATATGTATTTTTTGTGTTTCTGATGAAATCCCTCCTTTTAATGCATTTTCTCACAGAAAATGAGTCTCTTGCCATGGCAAAATGGCTTTCTTGAAAAAGCATATTGTGGTCAAGAAATGGTGTTTTAAACAATAAAAACGACTCCCGGCCTTATTTAGTTCACATTTTTACTTTTGGTAACCTAGCCCGTATTCATAACGCACTAAACCTTTTTATCGCGTTAAACGACTTTTCTCGACAACAAAAGCACAATTTCATCAAAAACAAACAAAACAAGAAAAATGAATCTATTCAACAAGTCTGCAACACATCCTTAAGAGTTACATGATTTCACCCAATGTCAATGTGTAATTTCTCCAGTTCTGATCATTGTTTAGGTTGTTGGTAGCTTGGTCCAATGCCAAAACACAGTGAAATCTCTTTATGGCTTTAAACGCGTTTTCTCCTCGAGAAAAACATGATTTCACTAAAAACGATATAGTTCAAACATGCCTGTTGTAACTGTCTGCAAACACTCAGAGCCTTAAAGTAGGGTTTTCACCAATGTGTTTTTTGGTGAGAAACCTTCTATTTCAAGGTTCTGTGCGTTATCAGACAAGTACAATATGTATTTTTTGTGTTTCTGATGAAATCCCTCCTTTTAATGCATTTTCTCACAGAAAATGAGTCTCTCGCCATGGGGAAATGGCTTTCTTGAGAAAGCATATTGTGGTCGAGAAATGGTGTTTTAAACAATAAAAACGACTCCCGGCCTTATTTAGTTCACATTTTTACTTTTGTTAACCTAGCCCGTATTCATAACGCACTAAACCTTTTTATCGCGTTAAACGCCTTTTCTCGACAACAAAAGCACAATTTCATCAAAAAAAAAAAAAAAACAAGAAAAATGAATCTATTCAACAAGTCTGCAACACATCCTTAAGAGTTACATGATTTCACCCAATGTCAATGTGTAATTTCTCCAGTTCTGATCATTGTTTAGGTTGTTGGTAGCTTGGTCCAATGCCAAAACACAGTGAAATCTTTTTATGGCTTTAAACGCGTTTTCTCCTCGAGAGAAACATGATTTCACTAAAAACGTTATAGTTTAAACACGCCTGTTGTACATGTCTGCAAACACTCTCAGAGCCTTAAAGTAGGGTTTTCACCAATGTGTTTTTTGGTGAGAAACCTTCTATTTCAAGGTTCTGTGCGTTTTCAGACACGTACAATATGTATTTTTTGTGTTTCTGATGAAATCCCTCCTTTTAATGCATTTTCTCACAGAAAATTAGTCTCTTGCCATGGCAAAATGGCTTTCTTGAAAAAGCATATTGTGGTCGAGAAATGGTGTTTTAAACAATAAAAACGACTCCCGGCCTTATTTAGTTCACATTTTTACTTTTGGTAACCTAGCCCGTATTCATAACGCACTAAACCTTTTTATCGCGTTAAACGCCTTTTCTCGACAACAAAAGCACAATTTCAGCAAAAACAAACAAAACAAGAAAAATGAATCTGTTCAACAAGTCTGCAACACATCCTTAAGAGTTACATGATTTCACCCAATGTCAATGTGTAATTTCTCCAGTTCTGATCATTGTTTAGGTTGTTGGTAGCTTGGTCCAATGCCAAAACACAGTGAAATCTTTTTATGGCTTTAAACGCGTTTTCTCCTCGAGAGAAACATGATTTCACTAAAAACGTTATAGTTTAAACATGCCTGTTGTACATGTCTGCAAACATTCAGAGCCTTAAAGTAGGGTTTTCACCAATGTGTTTTTTGGTGAGAAACCTTCTATTTCAAGGTTCTGTGCGTTTTCAGACACGTACAATATGTATTTTTTGTGTTTCTGATGAAATCCCTCCTTTTAATGCATTTTCTCACAGAAAATTAGACTCTTGCCATGGCAAAATGGCTTTCTTGAAAAAGCATATTGTGGTCGAGAAATGGTGTTTTAAACAATAAAAACGACTCCCGGCCTTATTTAGTTCACATTTTTACTTTTGGTAACCTAGCCCGTATTCATAACGCACTAAACCTTTTTATCGCGTTAAACGACTTTTCTCGACAACAAAAGCACAATTTCATCAAAAACAAACAAAACAAGAAAAATGAATCTATTCAACAAGTCTGCAACACATCCTTAAGAGTTCCATGATTTCACCCAATGTCAATGTGTAATTTCTCCAGTTCTGATCATTGTTTAGGTTGTTGGTAGCTTGGTCCAATGCCAAAACACAGTGAAATCTTTTTATGGCTTTAAACGCGTTTTCTCCTCGAGAGAAACATGATTTCACTAAAAACGTTATAGTTTAAACACGCCTGTTGTATATGTCTGCAAACACTCTCAGAGCCTTAAAGTAGGGTTTTCACCAATGTGTTTTTTGGTGAGAAACCTTCTATTTCAAGGTTCTGTGCGTTTTCAGACACGTACAATATGTATTTTTTGTGTTTCTGATGAAATCCCTCCTTTTAATGCATTTTCTCACAGAAAATGAGTCTCTTGCCATGGCAAAATGGCTATCTTGAAAAAGCATATTGTGGTCGAGAAATGGTGTTTTAAACAATAAAAACGACTCCCGGCCTTATTTAGTTCACATTTTTACTTTTGGTAACCTAGCCCGTATTCATAACGCACTAAACCTTTTTATCGCGTTAAACGACTTTTCTCGACAACAAAAGCACAATTTCATCAAAAACAAACAAAACAAGAAAAATGAATCTATTCAACAAGTCTGCAACACATCCTTAAGAGTTACATGATTTCACCCAATGTCAATGTGTAATTTCTCCAGTTCTGATCATTGTTTAGGTTGTTGGTAGCTTGGTCCAATGCCAAAACACAGTGAAATCTTTTTATGGCTTTAAACGCGTTTTCTCCTCGAGAGAAATATGATTTCACTAAAAACGTTATAGTTTAAACATGCCTGTTGTACATGTCTGCAAACACTCTCAGAGCCTTAAAGTAGGGTTTTCACCAATGTGTTTTTTGGTGAGAAACCTTCTATTTCAAGGTTCTGTGCGTTTTCAGACACGTACAATATGTATTTTTTGTGTTTCTGATGAAATCCCTCCTTTTAATGCATTTTCTCACAGAAAATGAGTCTCTCGCCATGGGGAAATGGCTTTCTTGAGAAAGCATATTGTGGTCGAGAAATGGTGTTTTAAACAATAAAAACGACTCCCGGCCTTATTTAGTTCACATTTTTACTTTTGTTAACCTAGCCCGTATTCATAACGCACTAAACCTTTTTATCGCGTTAAACGCCTTTTCTCGACAACAAAAGCACAATTTCATCAAAAAAAAAAAAAAGCAAGAAAAATGAATCTATTCAACAAGTCTGCAACACATCCTTAAGAGTTACATGATTTCACCCAATGTCAATGTGTAATTTCTCCAGTTCTGATCATTGTTTAGGTTGTTGGTAGCTTGGTCCAATGCCAAAACACAGTGAAATCTTTTTATGGCTTTAAACGCGTTTTCTCCTCGAGAGAAACATGATTTCACTAAAAACGTTATAGTTTAAACACGCCTGTTGTACATGTCTGCAAACACTCTCAGAGCCTTAAAGTAGGGTTTTCACCAATGTGTTTTTTGGTGAGAAACCTTCTATTTCAAGGTTCTGTGCGTTTTCAGACACGTACAATATGTATTTTTTGTGTTTCTGATGAAATCCCTCCTTTTAATGCATTTTCTCACAGAAAATTAGTCTCTTGCCATGGCAAAATGGCTTTCTTGAAAAAGCATATTGTGGTCGAGAAATGGTGTTTTAAACAATAAAAACGACTCCCGGCCTTATTTAGTTCACATTTTTACTTTTGTTAACCTAGCCCGTATTCATAACGCACTAAACCTTTTTATCGCGTTAAACGCCTTTTCTCGACAACAAAAGCACAATTTCATCAAAAAAAAAAAAAAGCAAGAAAAATGAATCTATTCAACAAGTCTGCAACACATCCTTAAGAGTTACATGATTTCACCCAATGTCAATGTGTAATTTCTCCAGTTCTGATCATTGTTTAGGTTGTTGGTAGCTTGGTCCAATGCCAAAACACAGTGAAATCTCTTTATGGCTTTAAACGCGTTTTCTCCTCGAGAAAAACATGATTTCACTAAAAACGATATAGTTCAAACATGCCTGTTGTAACTGTCTGCAAACACTCAGAGCCTTAAAGTAGGGTTTTCACCAATGTGTTTTTTGGTGAGAAACCTTCTATTTCAAGGTTCTGTGCGTTATCAGACAAGTACAATATGTATTTTTTGTGTTTCTGATGAAATCCCTCCTTTTAATGCATTTTCTCACAGAAAATGAGTCTCTCGCCATGGGGAAATGGCTTTCTTGAGAAAGCATATTGTGGTCGAGAAATGGTGTTTTAAACAATAAAAACGACTCCCGGCCTTATTTAGTTCACATTTTTACTTTTGTTAACCTAGCCCGTATTCATAACGCACTAAACCTTTTTATCGCGTTAAACGCCTTTTCTCGACAACAAAAGCACAATTTCATCAAAAAAAAAAAAAAGCAAGAAAAATGAATCTATTCAACAAGTCTGCAACACATCCTTAAGAGTTACATGATTTCACCCAATGTCAATGTGTAATTTCTCCAGTTCTGATCATTGTTTAGGTTGTTGGTAGCTTGGTCCAATGCCAAAACACAGTGAAATCTTTTTATGGCTTTAAACGCGTTTTCTCCTCGAGAGAAACATGATTTCACTAAAAACGTTATAGTTTAAACACGCCTGTTGTACATGTCTGCAAACACTCTCAGAGCCTTAAAGTAGGGTTTTCACCAATGTGTTTTTTGGTGAGAAACCTTCTATTTCAAGGTTCTGTGCGTTTTCAGACACGTACAATATGTATTTTTTGTGTTTCTGATGAAATCCCTCCTTTTAATGCATTTTCTCACAGAAAATTAGTCTCTTGCCATGGCAAAATGGCTTTCTTGAAAAAGCATATTGTGGTCGAGAAATGGTGTTTTAAACAATAAAAACGACTCCCGGCCTTATTTAGTTCACATTTTTACTTTTGGTAACCTAGCCCGTATTCATAACGCACTAAACCTTTTTATCGCGTTAAACGCCTTTTCTCGACAACAAAAGCACAATTTCATCAAAAACAAACAAAACAAGAAAAATGAATCTATTCAACAAGTCTGCAACACATCCTTAAGAGTTACATGATTTCACCCAATGTCAACGTGTAATTTCTCCAGTTCTGATCATTGTTTAGGTTGTTGGTAGCTTGGTCCAATGCCAAAACACAGTGAAATCTTTTTATGGCTTTAAACGCGTTTTCTCCTCGACAGAAACATGATTTCACTAAAAACGTTATAGTTTAAACATGCCTGTTGTACATGTCTGCAAACACTCAGAGCCTTAAAGTAGGGTTTTCACCAATGTGTTTTTTGGTGAGAAACCTTCTATTTCAAAGGTTCTGTGCGTTTTCAGACATGTTCAGTATGTATTTTTTGTGTTTTCTGATGAAAACCCTCCTTTTAATGCATTTTCTCACAGAAAATGAGTCTCTCACCATGGGAAAATGGCTTTTTTGAAAACGCATATTCTGGTCGAGAAATGGTGTTTTAAACAATAAAACGACTCCCGGCCTTATTTAGTTCACATTTTTACTTTAGGTAACCTAGCCCGTATTCATAACGCACTAAACCTTTTTATCTCGTTAAACGCCTTTTCTCGACAACAAAAGCACAATTTCATCAAAAACAAACAAAACAAGAAAAATGAATCTATTCAACAAGTCTGCAACACATCCTTAAGAGTTCCATGATTTCACCCAATGTCAATGTGTAATTTCTCCAGTTCTGATCATTGTTTAGGTTGTTGGTAGCTTGTTCCAATGCCAAAACACAGTGAAATATTTTTATGGCTTTAAACGCGTTTTCTCCTCGAGAGAAACATGATTTCACTAAAAACGTTATAGTTCAAACATGCCTGTTGTAACTGTCTGCAAACACTCAGAGCCTTAAAGTAGGGGTTTCACCAATGTGTTTTTTGGTGAGAAACCTTCTATTTCAAAGGTTCTGTGCGTTTTCAGACATGTTCAGTGTGTATTTTTTGTGTTTCTGATGAAATCCCTCCTTTTAATGCATTTTCTCACTGAAAATGAGTCTCTCACCATGGGAAAATGGCTTTCTTGAAAAAGCATATTGTGGTCGAGAAATGGTGTTTTAAACAATAAAAACGACTCCCGGCCTTATTTAGTTCACATTTTTACTTTTGGTAACCTAGCCCGTATTCATAACGCACTAAACCTTTTTATCGCGTTAAACGCCTTTTCTCGACAACAAAAGCACAATTTCAGCAAAAACAAACAAAACAAGAAAAATGAATCTATTCAACAAGTCTGCAACACATCCTTAAGAGTTACATGATTTCACCCAATGTCAATGTGTAATTTCTCCAGTTCTGATCATTGTTTAGGTTGTTGGTAGCTTGGTCCAATGCCAAAACACAGTGAAATCTTTTTATGGCTTTAAACGCGTTTTCTCCTCGAGAGAAACATGATTTCACTAAAAACGTTATAGTTTAAACATGCCTGTTGTACATGTCTGCAAACATTCAGAGCCTTAAAGTAGGGTTTTCACCAATGTGTTTTTTGGTGAGAAACCTTCTATTTCAAGGTTCTGTGCGTTTTCAGACACGTACAATATGTATTTTTTGTGTTTCTGATGAAATCCCTCCTTTTAATGCATTTTCTCACAGAAAATTAGACTCTTGCCATGGCAAAATGGCTTTCTTGAAAAAGCATATTGTGGTCGAGAAATGGTGTTTTAAACAATAAAAACGACTCCCGGCCTTATTTAGTTCACATTTTTACTTTTGGTAACCTAGCCCGTATTCATAACGCACTAAACCTTTTTATCGCGTTAAACGA
Organism: Lampris incognitus; assembly: GCF_029633865.1. NCBI lineage: Eukaryota > Metazoa > Chordata > Actinopteri > Lampriformes > Lampridae > Lampris > Lampris incognitus. The sequence continues at coordinate 49,267,789 of NC_079213.1, read as the reverse complement.
CTTTTCTCGACAACAAAAGCACAATTTCATCAAAAACAAACAAAACAAGAAAAATGAATCTATTCAACAAGTCTGCAACACATCCTTAAGAGTTCCATGATTTCACCCAATGTCAATGTGTAATTTCTCCAGTTCTGATCATTGTTTAGGTTGTTGGTAGCTTGGTCCAATGCCAAAACACAGTGAAATCTTTTTATGGCTTTAAACGCGTTTTCTCCTCGAGAGAAACATGATTTCACTAAAAACGTTATAGTTTAAACACGCCTGTTGTACATGTCTGCAAACACTCTCAGAGCCTTAAAGTAGGGTTTTCACCAATGTGTTTTTTGGTGAGAAACCTTCTATTTCAAGGTTCTGTGCGTTTTCAGACACGTACAATATGTATTTTTTGTGTTTCTGATGAAATCCCTCCTTTTAATGCATTTTCTCACAGAAAATGAGTCTCTTGCCATGGCAAAATGGCTATCTTGAAAAAGCATATTGTGGTCGAGAAATGGTGTTTTAAACAATAAAAACGACTCCCGGCCTTATTTAGTTCACATTTTTACTTTTGGTAACCTAGCCCGTATTCATAACGCACTAAACCTTTTTATCGCGTTAAACGCCTTTTCTCGACAAGAAAAGCACAATTTCATCAAAAACAAACAAAACAAGAAAAATGAATCTATTCAACAAGTCTGCAACACATCCTTAAGAGTTACATGATTTCACCCAATGTCAATGTATAATTTCTCCAGTTCTGATCATTGTTTAGGTTGTTGGTAGCTTGGTCCAATGCCAAAACACAGTGAAATCTTTTTATGGCTTTAAACGCGTTTTCTCCTCGAGAGAAATATGATTTCACTAAAAACGTTATAGTTTAAACATGCCTGTTGTACATGTCTGCAAACACTCTCAGAGCCTTAAAGTAGGGTTTTCACCAATGTGTTTTTTGGTGAGAAACCTTCTATTTCAAGGTTCTGTGCGTTTTCAGACACGTACAATATGTATTTTTTGTGTTTCTGATGAAATCCCTCCTTTTAATGCATTTTCTCACAGAAAATGAGTCTCTTGCCATGGCAAAATGGCTTTCTTGAAAAAGCATATTGTGGTCAAGAAATGGTGTTTTAAACAATAAAAACGACTCCCGGCCTTATTTAGTTCACATTTTTACTTTTGGTAACCTAGCCCGTATTCATAACGCACTAAACCTTTTTATCGCGTTAAACGACTTTTCTCGACAACAAAAGCACAATTTCATCAAAAACAAACAAAACAAGAAAAATGAATCTATTCAACAAGTCTGCAACACATCCTTAAGAGTTACATGATTTCACCCAATGTCAATGTGTAATTTCTCCAGTTCTGATCATTGTTTAGGTTGTTGGTAGCTTGGTCCAATGCCAAAACACAGTGAAATCTCTTTATGGCTTTAAACGCGTTTTCTCCTCGAGAAAAACATGATTTCACTAAAAACGATATAGTTCAAACATGCCTGTTGTAACTGTCTGCAAACACTCAGAGCCTTAAAGTAGGGTTTTCACCAATGTGTTTTTTGGTGAGAAACCTTCTATTTCAAGGTTCTGTGCGTTATCAGACAAGTACAATATGTATTTTTTGTGTTTCTGATGAAATCCCTCCTTTTAATGCATTTTCTCACAGAAAATGAGTCTCTCGCCATGGGGAAATGGCTTTCTTGAGAAAGCATATTGTGGTCGAGAAATGGTGTTTTAAACAATAAAAACGACTCCCGGCCTTATTTAGTTCACATTTTTACTTTTGTTAACCTAGCCCGTATTCATAACGCACTAAACCTTTTTATCGCGTTAAACGCCTTTTCTCGACAACAAAAGCACAATTTCATCAAAAAAAAAAAAAAAACAAGAAAAATGAATCTATTCAACAAGTCTGCAACACATCCTTAAGAGTTCCATGATTTCACCCAATGTCAATGTGTAATTTCTCCAGTTCTGATCATTGTTTAGGTTGTTGGTAGCTTGTTCCAATGCCAAAACACAGTGAAATATTTTTATGGCTTTAAACGCGTTTTCTCCTCGAGAGAAACATGATTTCACTAAAAACGTTATAGTTCAAACATGCCTGTTGTAACTGTCTGCAAACACTCAGAGCCTTAAAGTAGGGGTTTCACCAATGTGTTTTTTGGTGAGAAACCTTCTATTTCAAAGGTTCTGTGCGTTTTCAGACATGTTCAGTGTGTATTTTTTGTGTTTCTGATGAAATCCCTCCTTTTAATGCATTTTCTCACTGAAAATGAGTCTCTCACCATGGGAAAATGGCTTTCTTGAAAAAGCATATTGTGGTCGAGAAATGGTGTTTTAAACAATAAAAACGACTCCCGGCCTTATTTAGTTCACATTTTTACTTTTGGTAACCTAGCCCGTATTCATAACGCACTAAACCTTTTTATCGCGTTAAACGCCTTTTCTCGACAACAAAAGCACAATTTCAGCAAAAACAAACAAAACAAGAAAAATGAATCTATTCAACAAGTCTGCAACACATCCTTAAGAGTTACATGATTTCACCCAATGTCAATGTGTAATTTCTCCAGTTCTGATCATTGTTTAGGTTGTTGGTAGCTTGGTCCAATGCCAAAACACAGTGAAATCTTTTTATGGCTTTAAACGCGTTTTCTCCTCGAGAGAAACATGATTTCACTAAAAACGTTATAGTTTAAACATGCCTGTTGTACATGTCTGCAAACATTCAGAGCCTTAAAGTAGGGTTTTCACCAATGTGTTTTTTGGTGAGAAACCTTCTATTTCAAGGTTCTGTGCGTTTTCAGACACGTACAATATGTATTTTTTGTGTTTCTGATGAAATCCCTCCTTTTAATGCATTTTCTCACAGAAAATTAGACTCTTGCCATGGCAAAATGGCTTTCTTGAAAAAGCATATTGTGGTCGAGAAATGGTGTTTTAAACAATAAAAACGACTCCCGGCCTTATTTAGTTCACATTTTTACTTTTGGTAACCTAGCCCGTATTCATAACGCACTAAACCTTTTTATCGCGTTAAACGACTTTTCTCGACAACAAAAGCACAATTTCATCAAAAACAAACAAAACAAGAAAAATGAATCTATTCAACAAGTCTGCAACACATCCTTAAGAGTTCCATGATTTCACCCAATGTCAATGTGTAATTTCTCCAGTTCTGATCATTGTTTAGGTTGTTGGTAGCTTGGTCCAATGCCAAAACACAGTGAAATCTTTTTATGGCTTTAAACGCGTTTTCTCCTCGAGAGAAACATGATTTCACTAAAAACGTTATAGTTTAAACACGCCTGTTGTACATGTCTGCAAACACTCTCAGAGCCTTAAAGTAGGGTTTTCACCAATGTGTTTTTTGGTGAGAAACCTTCTATTTCAAGGTTCTGTGCGTTTTCAGACACGTACAATATGTATTTTTTGTGTTTCTGATGAAATCCCTCCTTTTAATGCATTTTCTCACAGAAAATGAGTCTCTTGCCATGGCAAAATGGCTATCTTGAAAAAGCATATTGTGGTCGAGAAATGGTGTTTTAAACAATAAAAACGACTCCCGGCCTTATTTAGTTCACATTTTTACTTTTGGTAACCTAGCCCGTATTCATAACGCACTAAACCTTTTTATCGCGTTAAACGCCTTTTCTCGACAAGAAAAGCACAATTTCATCAAAAACAAACAAAACAAGAAAAATGAATCTATTCAACAAGTCTGCAACACATCCTTAAGAGTTACATGGTTTCACCCAATGTCAATGTATAAGTTCTCCAGTTCTGATCATTGTTTAGGTTGTTGGTAGCTTGGTCCAATGCCAAAACACAGTGAAATCTTTTTATGGCTTTAAACGCGTTTTCTCCTCGAGAGAAATATGATTTCACTAAAAACGTTATAGTTTAAACATGCCTGTTGTACATGTCTGCAAACACTCTCAGAGCCTTAAAGTAGGGTTTTCACCAATGTGTTTTTTGGTGAGAAACCTTCTATTTCAAGGTTCTGTGCGTTTTCAGACAAGTACAATATGTATTTTTTGTGTTTCTGATGAAATCCCTCCTTTTAATGCATTTTCTCACAGAAAATGAGTCTCTTGCCATGGCAAAATGGCTTTCTTGAAAAAGCATATTGTGGTCAAGAAATGGTGTTTTAAACAATAAAAACGACTCCCGGCCTTATTTAGTTCACATTTTTACTTTTGGTAACCTAGCCCGTATTCATAACGCACTAAACCTTTTTATCGCGTTAAACGACTTTTCTCGACAACAAAAGCACAATTTCATCAAAAACAAACAAAACAAGAAAAATGAATCTATTCAACAAGTCTGCAACACATCCTTAAGAGTTACATGATTTCACCCAATGTCAATGTGTAATTTCTCCAGTTCTGATCATTGTTTAGGTTGTTGGTAGCTTGGTCCAATGCCAAAACACAGTGAAATCTCTTTATGGCTTTAAACGCGTTTTCTCCTCGAGAAAAACATGATTTCACTAAAAACGATATAGTTCAAACATGCCTGTTGTAACTGTCTGCAAACACTCAGAGCCTTAAAGTAGGGTTTTCACCAATGTGTTTTTTGGTGAGAAACCTTCTATTTCAAGGTTCTGTGCGTTATCAGACAAGTACAATATGTATTTTTTGTGTTTCTGATGAAATCCCTCCTTTTAATGCATTTTCTCACAGAAAATGAGTCTCTCGCCATGGGGAAATGGCTTTCTTGAGAAAGCATATTGTGGTCGAGAAATGGTGTTTTAAACAATAAAAACGACTCCCGGCCTTATTTAGTTCACATTTTTACTTTTGTTAACCTAGCCCGTATTCATAACGCACTAAACCTTTTTATCGCGTTAAACGCCTTTTCTCGACAACAAAAGCACAATTTCATCAAAAAAAAAAAAAAACAAGAAAAATGAATCTATTCAACAAGTCTGCAACACATCCTTAAGAGTTACATGATTTCACCCAATGTCAATGTGTAATTTCTCCAGTTCTGATCATTGTTTAGGTTGTTGGTAGCTTGGTCCAATGCCAAAACACAGTGAAATCTTTTTATGGCTTTAAACGCGTTTTCTCCTCGAGAGAAACATGATTTCACTAAAAACGTTATAGTTTAAACACGCCTGTTGTACATGTCTGCAAACACTCTCAGAGCCTTAAAGTAGGGTTTTCACCAATGTGTTTTTTGGTGAGAAACCTTCTATTTCAAGGTTCTGTGCGTTTTCAGACACGTACAATATGTATTTTTTGTGTTTCTGATGAAATCCCTCCTTTTAATGCATTTTCTCACAGAAAATTAGTCTCTTGCCATGGCAAAATGGCTTTCTTGAAAAAGCATATTGTGGTCGAGAAATGGTGTTTTAAACAATAAAAACGACTCCCGGCCTTATTTAGTTCACATTTTTACTTTTGGTAACCTAGCCCGTATTCATAACGCACTAAACCTTTTTATCGCGTTAAACGCCTTTTCTCGACAACAAAAGCACAATTTCATCAAAAACAAACAAAACAAGAAAAATGAATCTATTCAACAAGTCTGCAACACATCCTTAAGAGTTACATGATTTCACCCAATGTCAACGTGTAATTTCTCCAGTTCTGATCATTGTTTAGGTTGTTGGTAGCTTGGTCCAATGCCAAAACACAGTGAAATCTTTTTATGGCTTTAAACGCGTTTTCTCCTCGACAGAAACATGATTTCACTAAAAACGTTATAGTTTAAACATGCCTGTTGTACATGTCTGCAAACACTCTCAGAGCCTTAAAGTAGGGTTTTCACCAATGTGTTTTTTGGTGAGAAACCTTCTATTTCAAAGGTTCTGTGCGTTTTCAGACATGTTCAGTATGTATTTTTTGTGTTTTCTGATGAAAACCCTCCTTTTAATGCATTTTCTCACAGAAAATGAGTCTCTCACCATGGGAAAATGGCTTTTTTGAAAACGCATATTCTGGTCGAGAAATGGTGTTTTAAACAATAAAACGACTCCCGGCCTTATTTAGTTCACATTTTTACTTTAGGTAACCTAGCCCGTATTCATAACGCACTAAACCTTTTTATCTCGTTAAACGCCTTTTCTCGACAACAAAAGCACAATTTCATCAAAAACAAACAAAACAAGAAAAATGAATCTATTCAACAAGTCTGCAACACATCCTTAAGAGTTCCATGATTTCACCCAATGTCAATGTGTAAATTCTCCAGTTCTGATCATTGTTTAGGTTGTTGTTAGCTTGTTCCAATGCCAAAACACAGTGAAATCTTTTTATGGCTTTAAACGCGTTTTCTCCTCGAGAGAAACATGATTTCACTAAAAACGTTATAGTTCAAACATGCCTGTTGTAACTGTCTGCAAACACTCTCAGAGCCTTAAAGTAGGGTTTTCACCAATGTGTTTTTTGGTGAGAAACCTTCTATTTCAAGGTTCTGTGCGTTTTCAGACACGTACAATATGTATTTTTTGTGTTTCTGATGAAATCCCTCCTTTTAATGCATTTTCTCACAGAAAATGAGTCTCTTGCCATGGCAAAATGGCTATCTTGAAAAAGCATATTGTGGTCGAGAAATGGTGTTTTAAACAATAAAAACGACTCCCGGCCTTATTTAGTTCACATTTTTACTTTTGGTAACCTAGCCCGTATTCATAACGCACTAAACCTTTTTATCGCGTTAAACGCCTTTTCTCGACAAGAAAAGCACAATTTCATCAAAAACAAACAAAACAAGAAAAATGAATCTATTCAACAAGTCTGCAACACATCCTTAAGAGTTACATGATTTCACCCAATGTCAATGTATAATTTCTCCAGTTCTGATCATTGTTTAGGTTGTTGGTAGCTTGGTCCAATGCCAAAACACAGTGAAATCTTTTTATGGCTTTAAACGCGTTTTCTCCTCGAGAGAAATATGATTTCACTAAAAACGTTATAGTTTAAACATGCCTGTTGTACATGTCTGCAAACACTCTCAGAGCCTTAAAGTAGGGTTTTCACCAATGTGTTTTTTGGTGAGAAACCTTCTATTTCAAGGTTCTGTGCGTTTTCAGACACGTACAATATGTATTTTTTGTGTTTCTGATGAAATCCCTCCTTTTAATGCATTTTCTCACAGAAAATGAGTCTCTTGCCATGGCAAAATGGCTTTCTTGAAAAAGCATATTGTGGTCAAGAAATGGTGTTTTAAACAATAAAAACGACTCCCGGCCTTATTTAGTTCACATTTTTACTTTTGGTAACCTAGCCCGTATTCATAACGCACTAAACCTTTTTATCGCGTTAAACGACTTTTCTCGACAACAAAAGCACAATTTCATCAAAAACAAACAAAACAAGAAAAATGAATCTATTCAACAAGTCTGCAACACATCCTTAAGAGTTACATGATTTCACCCAATGTCAATGTGTAATTTCTCCAGTTCTGATCATTGTTTAGGTTGTTGGTAGCTTGGTCCAATGCCAAAACACAGTGAAATCTCTTTATGGCTTTAAACGCGTTTTCTCCTCGAGAAAAACATGATTTCACTAAAAACGATATAGTTCAAACATGCCTGTTGTAACTGTCTGCAAACACTCAGAGCCTTAAAGTAGGGTTTTCACCAATGTGTTTTTTGGTGAGAAACCTTCTATTTCAAGGTTCTGTGCGTTATCAGACAAGTACAATATGTATTTTTTGTGTTTCTGATGAAATCCCTCCTTTTAATGCATTTTCTCACAGAAAATGAGTCTCTCGCCATGGGGAAATGGCTTTCTTGAGAAAGCATATTGTGGTCGAGAAATGGTGTTTTAAACAATAAAAACGACTCCCGGCCTTATTTAGTTCACATTTTTACTTTTGTTAACCTAGCCCGTATTCATAACGCACTAAACCTTTTTATCGCGTTAAACGCCTTTTCTCGACAACAAAAGCACAATTTCATCAAAAAAAAAAAAAAACAAGAAAAATGAATCTATTCAACAAGTCTGCAACACATCCTTAAGAGTTCCATGATTTCACCCAATGTCAATGTGTAATTTCTCCAGTTCTGATCATTGTTTAGGTTGTTGGTAGCTTGTTCCAATGCCAAAACACAGTGAAATATTTTTATGGCTTTAAACGCGTTTTCTCCTCGAGAGAAACATGATTTCACTAAAAACGTTATAGTTCAAACATGCCTGTTGTAACTGTCTGCAAACACTCAGAGCCTTAAAGTAGGGGTTTCACCAATGTGTTTTTTGGTGAGAAACCTTCTATTTCAAAGGTTCTGTGCGTTTTCAGACATGTTCAGTGTGTATTTTTTGTGTTTCTGATGAAATCCCTCCTTTTAATGCATTTTCTCACTGAAAATGAGTCTCTCACCATGGGAAAATGGCTTTCTTGAAAAAGCATATTGTGGTCGAGAAATGGTGTTTTAAACAATAAAAACGACTCCCGGCCTTACTTAGTTCACATTTTTACTTTTGGTAACCTAGCCCGTATTCATAACGCACTAAACCTTTTTATCGCGTTAAACGCCTTTTCTCGACAACAAAAGCACAATTTCAGCAAAAACAAACAAAACAAGAAAAATGAATCTATTCAACAAGTCTGCAACACATCCTTAAGAGTTACATGATTTCACCCAATGTCAATGTGTAATTTCTCCAGTTCTGATCATTGTTTAGGTTGTTGGTAGCTTGGTCCAATGCCAAAACACAGTGAAATCTTTTTATGGCTTTAAACGCGTTTTCTACTCGAGAGAAACATGATTTCACTAAAAACGTTATAGTTTAAACATGCCTGTTGTACATGTCTGCAAACATTCAGAGCCTTAAAGTAGGGTTTTCACCAATGTGTTTTTTGGTGAGAAACCTTCTATTTCAAGGTTCTGTGCGTTTTCAGACACGTACAATATGTATTTTTTGTGTTTCTGATGAAATCCCTCCTTTTAATGCATTTTCTCACAGAAAATTAGACTCTTGCCATGGCAAAATGGCTTTCTTGAAAAAGCATATTGTGGTCGAGAAATGGTGTTTTAAACAATAAAAACGACTCCCGGCCTTATTTAGTTCACATTTTTACTTTTGGTAACCTAGCCCGTATTCATAACGCACTAAACCTTTTTATCGCGTTAAACGACTTTTCTCGACAACAAAAGCACAATTTCATCAAAAACAAACAAAACAAGAAAAATGAATCTATTCAACAAGTCTGCAACACATCCTTAAGAGTTCCATGATTTCACCCAATGTCAATGTGTAATTTCTCCAGTTCTGATCATTGTTTAGGTTGTTGGTAGCTTGGTCCAATGCCAAAACACAGTGAAATCTTTTTATGGCTTTAAACGCGTTTTCTCCTCGAGAGAAACATGATTTCACTAAAAACGTTATAGTTTAAACACGCCTGTTGTACATGTCTGCAAACACTCTCAGAGCCTTAAAGTAGGGTTTTCACCAATGTGTTTTTTGGTGAGAAACCTTCTATTTCAAGGTTCTGTGCGTTTTCAGACACGTACAATATGTATTTTTTGTGTTTCTGATGAAATCCCTCCTTTTAATGCATTTTCTCACAGAAAATGAGTCTCTTGCCATGGCAAAATGGCTATCTTGAAAAAGCATATTGTGGTCGAGAAATGGTGTTTTAAACAATAAAAACGACTCCCGGCCTTATTTAGTTCACATTTTTACTTTTGGTAACCTAGCCCGTATTCATAACGCACTAAACCTTTTTATCGCGTTAAACGCCTTTTCTCGACAAGAAAAGCACAATTTCATCAAAAACAAACAAAACAAGAAAAATGAATCTATTCAACAAGTCTGCAACACATCCTTAAGAGTTACATGATTTCACCCAATGTCAATGTATAATTTCTCCAGTTCTGATCATTGTTTAGGTTGTTGGTAGCTTGGTCCAATGCCAAAACACAGTGAAATCTTTTTATGGCTTTAAACGCGTTTTCTCCTCGAGAGAAATATGATTTCACTAAAAACGTTATAGTTTAAACATGCCTGTTGTACATGTCTGCAAACACTCTCAGAGCCTTAAAGTAGGGTTTTCACCAATGTGTTTTTTGGTGAGAAACCTTCTATTTCAAGGTTCTGTGCGTTTTCAGACACGTACAATATGTATTTTTTGTGTTTCTGATGAAATCCCTCCTTTTAATGCATTTTCTCACAGAAAATGAGTCTCTTGCCATGGCAAAATGGCTTTCTTGAAAAAGCATATTGTGGTCAAGAAATGGTGTTTTAAACAATAAAAACGACTCCCGGCCTTATTTAGTTCACATTTTTACTTTTGGTAACCTAGCCCGTATTCATAACGCACTAAACCTTTTTATCGCGTTAAACGACTTTTCTCGACAACAAAAGCACAATTTCATCAAAAACAAACAAAACAAGAAAAATGAATCTATTCAACAAGTCTGCAACACATCCTTAAGAGTTACATGATTTCACCCAATGTCAATGTGTAATTTCTCCAGTTCTGATCATTGTTTAGGTTGTTGGTAGCTTGGTCCAATGCCAAAACACAGTGAAATCTCTTTATGGCTTTAAACGCGTTTTCTCCTCGAGAAAAACATGATTTCACTAAAAACGATATAGTTCAAACATGCCTGTTGTAACTGTCTGCAAACACTCAGAGCCTTAAAGTAGGGTTTTCACCAATGTGTTTTTTGGTGAGAAACCTTCTATTTCAAGGTTCTGTGCGTTATCAGACAAGTACAATATGTATTTTTTGTGTTTCTGATGAAATCCCTCCTTTTAATGCATTTTCTCACAGAAAATGAGTCTCTCGCCATGGGGAAATGGCTTTCTTGAGAAAGCATATTGTGGTCGAGAAATGGTGTTTTAAACAATAAAAACGACTCCCGGCCTTATTTAGTTCACATTTTTACTTTTGTTAACCTAGCCCGTATTCATAACGCACTAAACCTTTTTATCGCGTTAAACGCCTTTTCTCGACAACAAAAGCACAATTTCATCAAAAAAAAAAAAAAACAAGAAAAATGAATCTATTCAACAAGTCTGCAACACATCCTTAAGAGTTACATGATTTCACCCAATGTCAATGTGTAATTTCTCCAGTTCTGATCATTGTTTAGGTTGTTGGTAGCTTGGTCCAATGCCAAAACACAGTGAAATCTTTTTATGGCTTTAAACGCGTTTTCTCCTCGAGAGAAACATGATTTCACTAAAAACGTTATAGTTTAAACACGCCTGTTGTACATGTCTGCAAACACTCTCAGAGCCTTAAAGTAGGGTTTTCACCAATGTGTTTTTTGGTGAGAAACCTTCTATTTCAAGGTTCTGTGCGTTTTCAGACACGTACAATATGTATTTTTTGTGTTTCTGATGAAATCCCTCCTTTTAATGCATTTTCTCACAGAAAATTAGTCTTGCCATGGCAAAATGGCTTTCTTGAAAAAGCATATTGTGGTCGAGAAATGGTGTTTTAAACAATAAAAACGACTCCCGGCCTTATTTAGTTCACATTTTTACTTTTGGTAACCTAGCCCGTATTCATAACGCACTAAACCTTTTTATCGCGTTAAACGCCTTTTCTCGACAACAAAAGCACAATTTCATCAAAAACAAACAAAACAAGAAAAATGAATCTATTCAACAAGTCTGCAACACATCCTTAAGAGTTACATGATTTCACCCAATGTCAACGTGTAATTTCTCCAGTTCTGATCATTGTTTAGGTTGTTGGTAGCTTGGTCCAATGCCAAAACACAGTGAAATCTTTTTATGGCTTTAAACGCGTTTTCTCCTCGACAGAAACATGATTTCACTAAAAACGTTATAGTTTAAACATGCCTGTTGTACATGTCTGCAAACACTCTCAGAGCCTTAAAGTAGGGTTTTCACCAATGTGTTTTTTGGTGAGAAACCTTCTATTTCAAAGGTTCTGTGCGTTTTCAGACATGTTCAGTATGTATTTTTTGTGTTTTCTGATGAAAACCCTCCTTTTAATGCATTTTCTCACAGAAAATGAGTCTCTCACCATGGGAAAATGGCTTTTTTGAAAACGCATATTCTGGTCGAGAAATGGTGTTTTAAACAATAAAACGACTCCCGGCCTTATTTAGTTCACATTTTTACTTTAGGTAACCTAGCCCGTATTCATAACGCACTAAACCTTTTTATCTCGTTAAACGCCTTTTCTCGACAACAAAAGCACAATTTCATCAAAAACAAACAAAACAAGAAAAATGAATCTATTCAACAAGTCTGCAACACATCCTTAAGAGTTCCATGATTTCACCCAATGTCAATGTGTAAATTCTCCAGTTCTGATCATTGTTTAGGTTGTTGTTAGCTTGTTCCAATGCCAAAACACAGTGAAATCTTTTTATGGCTTTAAACGCGTTTTCTCCTCGAGAGAAACATGATTTCACTAAAAACGTTATAGTTCAAACATGCCTGTTGTAACTGTCTGCAAACACTCAGAGCCTTAAAGTAGGGGTTTCACCAATGTGTTTTTTTGTGAGAAACCTTCTATTTCAAAGGTTCTGTGCGTTTTCAGACATGTTCAGTATGTATTTTTTGTGTTTCTGATGAAATCCCTCCTTTTAATGCATTTTCTCACAGAAAATGAGTCTCTCACCATGGGAAAATGGCTTTCTTGAAAAAGCATATTGTGGTCGAGAAATGGTGTTTTAAACAATAAAAACGACTCCCGGCCTTATTTAGTTCACATTTTTACTTTTGGTAAACTAGCCCGTATTCATAACGCACTAAACCTTTTTATCGCGTTAAACGCCTTTTCTCGACAACAAAAGCACAATTTCAGCAAAAACAAACAAAACAAGAAAAATGAATCTGTTCAACAAGTCTGCAACACATCCTTAAGAGTTACATGATTTCACCCAATGTCAATGTGTAATTTCTCCAGTTCTGATCATTGTTTAGGTTGTTGGTAGCTTGGTCCAATGCCAAAACACAGTGAAATCTTTTTATGGCTTTAAACGCGTTTTCTCCTCGAGAGAAACATGATTTCACTAAAAACGTTATAGTTTAAACATGCCTGTTGTACATGTCTGCAAACATTCAGAGCCTTAAAGTAGGGTTTTCACCAATGTGTTTTTTGGTGAGAAACCTTCTATTTCAAGGTTCTGTGCGTTTTCAGACACGTACAATATGTATTTTTTGTGTTTCTGATGAAATCCCTCCTTTTAATGCATTTTCTCACAGAAAATTAGACTCTTGCCATGGCAAAATGGCTTTCTTGAAAAAGCATATTGTGGTCGAGAAATGGTGTTTTAAACAATAAAAACGACTCCCGGCCTTATTTAGTTCACATTTTTACTTTTGGTAACCTAGCCCGTATTCATAACGCACTAAACCTTTTTATCGCGTTAAACGACTTTTCTCGACAACAAAAGCACAATTTCATCAAAAACAAACAAAACAAGAAAAATGAATCTATTCAACAAGTCTGCAACACATCCTTAAGAGTTCCATGATTTCACCCAATGTCAATGTGTAATTTCTCCAGTTCTGATCATTGTTTAGGTTGTTGGTAGCTTGGTCCAATGCCAAAACACAGTGAAATCTTTTTATGGCTTTAAACGCGTTTTCTCCTCGAGAGAAACATGATTTCACTAAAAACGTTATAGTTTAAACACGCCTGTTGTACATGTCTGCAAACACTCTCAGAGCCTTAAAGTAGGGTTTTCACCAATGTGTTTTTTGGTGAGAAACCTTCTATTTCAAGGTTCTGTGCGTTTTCAGACACGTACAATATGTATTTTTTGTGTTTCTGATGAAATCCCTCCTTTTAATGCATTTTCTCACAGAAAATGAGTCTCTTGCCATGGCAAAATGGCTATCTTGAAAAAGCATATTGTGGTCGAGAAATGGTGTTTTAAACAATAAAAACGACTCCCGGCCTTATTTAGTTCACATTTTTACTTTTGGTAACCTAGCCCGTATTCATAACGCACTAAACCTTTTTATCGCGTTAAACGCCTTTTCTCGACAACAAAAGCACAATTTCATCAAAAACAAACAAAACAAGAAAAATGAATCTATTCAACAAGTCTGCAACACATCCTTAAGAGTTACATGATTTCACCCAATGTCAACGTGTAATTTCTCCAGTTCTGATCATTGTTTAGGTTGTTGGTAGCTTGGTCCAATGCCAAAACACAGTGAAATCTTTTTATGGCTTTAAACGCGTTTTCTCCTCGACAGAAACATGATTTCACTAAAAACGTTATAGTTTAAACATGCCTGTTGTACATGTCTGCAAACACTCAGAGCCTTAAAGTAGGGTTTTCACCAATGTGTTTTTTGGTGAGAAACCTTCTATTTCAAAGGTTCTGTGCGTTTTCAGACATGTTCAGTATGTATTTTTTGTGTTTTCTGATGAAAACCCTCCTTTTAATGCATTTTCTCACAGAAAATGAGTCTCTCACCATGGGAAAATGGCTTTTTTGAAAACGCATATTCTGGTCGAGAAATGGTGTTTTAAACAATAAAACGACTCCCGGCCTTATTTAGTTCACATTTTTACTTTAGGTAACCTAGCCCGTATTCATAACGCACTAAACCTTTTTATCTCGTTAAACGCCTTTTCTCGACAACAAAAGCACAATTTCATCAAAAACAAACAAAACAAGAAAAATGAATCTATTCAACAAGTCTGCAACACATCCTTAAGAGTTACATGATTTCACCCAATGTCAACGTGTAATTTCTCCAGTTCTGATCATTGTTTAGGTTGTTGGTAGCTTGGTCCAATGCCAAAACACAGTGAAATCTTTTTATGGCTTTAAACGCGTTTTCTCCTCGACAGAAACATGATTTCACTAAAAACGTTATAGTTTAAACATGCCTGTTGTACATGTCTGCAAACACTCAGAGCCTTAAAGTAGGGTTTTCACCAATGTGTTTTTTGGTGAGAAACCTTCTATTTCAAAGGTTCTGTGCGTTTTCAGACATGTTCAGTATGTATTTTTTGTGTTTTCTGATGAAAACCCTCCTTTTAATGCATTTTCTCACAGAAAATGAGTCTCTCACCATGGGAAAATGGCTTTTTTGAAAACGCATATTCTGGTCGAGAAATGGTGTTTTAAACAATAAAAACGACTCCCGGCCTTATTTAGTTCACATTTTTACTTTAGGTAACCTAGCCCGTATTCAGAACGCACTAAACCTTTTTATCTCGTTAAACGCCTTTTCTCGACAACAAAAGCACAATTTCATCAAAAACAAACAAAACAAGAAAAATGAATCTATTCAACAAGTCTGCAACACATCCTTAAGAGTTCCATGATTTCACCCAATGTCAATGTGTAATTTCTCCAGTTCTGATCATTGTTTAGGTTGTTGGTAGCTTGTTCCAATGCCAAAACACAGTGAAATATTTTTATGGCTTTAAACGCGTTTTCTCCTCGAGAGAAACATGATTTCACTAAAAACGTTATAGTTCAAACATGCCTGTTGTAACTGTCTGCAAACACTCAGAGCCTTAAAGTAGGGGTTTCACCAATGTGTTTTTTGGTGAGAAACCTTCTATTTCAAAGGTTCTGTGCGTTTTCAGACATGTTCAGTATGTATTTTTTGTGTTTCTGATGAAATCCCTCCTTTTAATGCATTTTCTCACTGAAAATGAGTCTCTCACCATGGGAAAATGGCTTTCTTGAAAAAGCATATTGTGGTCGAGAAATGGTGTTTTAAACAATAAAAACGACTCCCGGCCTTATTTAGTTCACATTTTTACTTTTGGTAACCTAGCCCGTATTCATAACGCACTAAACCTTTTTATCGCGTTAAACGCCTTTTCTCGACAACAAAAGCACAATTTCAGCAAAAACAAACAAAACAAGAAAAATGAATCTATTCAACAAGTCTGCAACACATCCTTAAGAGTTACATGATTTCACCCAATGTCAATGTGTAATTTCTCCAGTTCTGATCATTGTTTAGGTTGTTGGTAGCTTGGTCCAATGCCAAAACACAGTGAAATCTTTTTATGGCTTTAAACGCGTTTTCTCCTCGAGAGAAACATGATTTCACTAAAAACGTTATAGTTTAAACATGCCTGTTGTACATGTCTGCAAACATTCAGAGCCTTAAAGTAGGGTTTTCACCAATGTGTTTTTTGGTGAGAAACCTTCTATTTCAAGGTTCTGTGCGTTTTCAGACACGTACAATATGTATTTTTTGTGTTTCTGATGAAATCCCTCCTTTTAATGCATTTTCTCACAGAAAATTAGACTCTTGCCATGGCAAAATGGCTTTCTTGAAAAAGCATATTGTGGTCGAGAGATGGTGTTTTAAACAATAAAAACGACTCCCGGCCTTATTTAGTTCACATTTTTACTTTTGGTAACCTAGCCCGTATTCATAACGCACTAAACCTTTTTATCGCGTTAAACGACTTTTCTCGACAACAAAAGCACAATTTCATCAAAAACAAACAAAACAAGAAAAATGAATCTATTCAACAAGTCTGCAACACATCCTTAAGAGTTACATGATTTCACCCAATGTCAATGTGTAATTTCTCCAGTTCTGATCATTGTTTAGGTTGTTGGTAGCTTGGTCCAATGCCAAAACACAGTGAAATCTTTTTATGGCTTTAAACGCGTTTTCTCCTCGAGAGAAACATGATTTCACTAAAAACGTTATAGTTTAAACACGCCTGTTGTACATGTCTGCAAACACTCTCAGAGCCTTAAAGTAGGGTTTTCACCAATGTGTTTTTTGGTGAGATACCTTCTATTTCAAGGTTCTGTGCGTTTTCAGACACGTACAATATGTATTTTTTGTGTTTCTGATGAAATCCCTCCTTTTAATGCATTTTCTCACAGAAAATGAGTCTCTTGCCATGGCAAAATGGCTATCTTGAAAAAGCATATTGTGGTCGAGAAATGGTGTTTTAAACAATAAAAACGACTCCCGGCCTTATTTAGTTCACATTTTTACTTTTGGTAACCTAGCCCGTATTCATAACGCACTAAACCTTTTTATCGCGTTAAACGCCTTTTCTCGACAAGAAAAGCACAATTTCATCAAAAACAAACAAAACAAGAAAAATGAATCTATTCAACAAGTCTGCAACACATCCTTAAAAGTTACATGATTTCAACCAATGTCAATGTGTAATTTCCCCAGTTCTGATCATTGTTTAGGTTGTTGGTAGCTTGGTCCAATGCCAAAACACAGTGAAATCTCTTTATGGCTTTAAACGCGTTTTCTCCTCGAGAAAAACATGATTTCACTAAAAACGATATAGTTCAAACATGCCTGTTGTAACTGTCTGCAAACACTCAGAGCCTTAAAGTAGGGTTTTCACCAATGTGTTTTTTGGTGAGAAACCTTCTATTTCAAGGTTCTGTGCGTTATCAGACAAGTACAATATGTATTTTTTGTGTTTCTGATGAAATCCCTCCTTTTAATGCATTTTCTCACAGAAAATGAGTCTCTCGCCATGGGGAAATGGCTTTCTTGAGAAAGCATATTGTGGTCGAGAAATGGTGTTTTAAACAATAAAAACGACTCCCGGCCTTATTTAGTTCACTTTTTTACTTTTGGTAACCTAGCCCGTATTCATAACGCACTAAACTTTTTTATCGCGTTAAACGCCTTTTCTCGACAACAAAAGCACAATTTCATCAAAAAAAAAAAAAAACAAGAAAAATGAATCTATTCAACAAGTCTGCAACACATCCTTAAGAGTTACATGATTTCACCCAATGTCAATGTGTAATTTCTCCAGTTCTGATCATTGTTTAGGTTGTTGGTAGCTTGGTCCAATGCCAAAACACAGTGAAATCTTTTTATGGCTTTAAACGCGTTTTCTCCTCGAGAGAAACATGATTTCACTAAAAACGTTATAGTTTAAACACGCCTGTTGTACATGTCTGCAAACAGTCTCAGAGCCTTAAAGTAGGGTTTTCACCAATGTGTTTTTTGGTGAGAAACCTTCTATTTCAAGGTTCTGTGCGTTTTCAGACACGTACAATATGTATTTTTTGTGTTTCTGATGAAATCCCTCCTTTTAATGCATTTTCTCACAGAAAATTAGTCTCTTGCCATGGCAAAATGGCTTTCTTGAAAAAGCATATTGTGGTCGAGAAATGGTGTTTTAAACAATAAAAACGACTCCCGGCCTTATTTAGTTCACATTTTTACTTTTGGTAACCTAGCCCGTATTCATAACGCACTAAACCTTTTTATCGCGTTAAACGCCTTTTCTCGACAACAAAAGCACAATTTCATCAAAAACAAACAAAACAAGAAAAATGAATCTATTCAACAAGTCTGCAACACATCCTTAAGAGTTACATGATTTCACCCAATGTCAATGTGTAATTTCTCCAGTTCTGATCATTGTTTAGGTTGTTGGTAGCTTGGTCCAATGCCAAAACACAGTGAAATCTTTTTATGGCTTTAAACGCGTTTTCTCCTCGAGAGAAACATGATTTCACTAAAAACGTTATAGTTTAAACATGCCTGTTGTACATGTCTGCAAACACTTTCAGAGTCTTAAAGTAGGGTTTTCACCAATGTGTTTTTTGGTGAGAAACCTTCTATTTCAAGGTTCTGTGCGTTTTCAGACACGTACAATATGTATTTTTTGTGTTTCTGATGAAATCCCTCCTTTTAATGCATTTTCTCACAGAAAATTAGTCTCTTGCCATGGCAAAATGGCTTTCTTGAAAAAGCATATTGTGGTCGAGAAATGGTGTTTTAAACAATAAAAACGACTCCCGGCCTTATTTAGTTCACATTTTTACTTTTGGTAACCTAGCCCGTATTCATAACGCACTAAACCTTTTTATCGCGTTAAACGCCTTTTCTCGACAACAAAAGCACAATTTCATCAAAAACAAACAAAACAAGAAAAATGAATCTATTCAACAAGTCTGCAACACATCCTTAAGAGTTACATGATTTCACCCAATGTCAACGTGTAATTTCTCCAGTTCTGATCATTGTTTAGGTTGTTGGTAGCTTGGTCCAATGCCAAAACACAGTGAAATCTTTTTATGGCTTTAAACGCGTTTTCTCCTCGAGAGAAACATGATTTCACTAAAAACGTTATAGTTTAAACATGCCTGTTGTACATGTCTGCAAACACTCTCAGAGCCTTAAAGTAGGGTTTTCACCAATGTGTTTTTTGGTGAGAAACCTTCTATTTCAAGGTTCTGTGCGTTTTCAGACACGTACAATATGTATTTTTTGTGTTTCTGATGAATCCCTCCTTTTAATGCATTTTCTCACAAAAAATTAGTCTCTTGCCATGGCAAAATGGCTTTTTTGAAAACGCATATTCTGGTCGAGAAATGGTGTTTTAAACAATAAAACGACTCCCGGCCTTATTTAGTTCACATTTTTACTTTTGGTAACCTAGCCCGTATTCATAACGCACTAAACCTTTTTATCTCGTTAAACGCCTTTTCTCGACAACAAAAGCACAATTTCATCAAAAACAAACAAAACAAGAAAAATGAATCTATTCAACAAGTCTGCAACACATCCTTAAGAGTTACATGATTTCACCCAATGTCAACGTGTAATTTCTCCAGTTCTGATCATTGTTTAGGTTGTTGGTAGCTTGGTCCAATGCCAAAACACAGTGAAATCTTTTTATGGCTTTAAACGCGTTTTCTCCTCGACAGAAACATGATTTCACTAAAAACGTTATAGTTTAAACATGCCTGTTGTACATGTCTGCAAACACTCAGAGCCTTAAAGTAGGGTTTTCACCAATGTGTTTTTTGGTGAGAAACCTTCTATTTCAAAGGTTCTGTGCGTTTTCAGACATGTTCAGTATGTATTTTTTGTGTTTTCTGATGAAAACCCTCCTTTTAATGCATTTTCTCACAGAAAATGAGTCTCTCACCATGGGAAAATGGCTTTTTTGAAAACGCATATTCTGGTCGAGAAATGGTGTTTTAAACAATAAAAACGACTCCCGGCCTTATTTAGTTCACATTTTTACTTTAGGTAACCTAGCCCGTATTCATAACGCACTAAACCTTTTTATCTCGTTAAACGCCTTTTCTCGACAACAAAAGCACAATTTCATCAAAAACAAACAAAACAAGAAAAATGAATCTATTCAACAAGTCTGCAACACATCCTTAAGAGTTCCATGATTTCACCCAATGTCAATGTGTAATTTCTCCAGTTCTGATCATTGTTTAGGTTGTTGGTAGCTTGTTCCAATGCCAAAACACAGTGAAATATTTTTATGGCTTTAAACGCGTTTTCTCCTCGAGAGAAACATGATTTCACTAAAAACGTTATAGTTCAAACATGCCTGTTGTAACTGTCTGCAAACACTCAGAGCCTTAAAGTAGGGGTTTCACCAATGTGTTTTTTGGTGAGAAACCTTCTATTTCAAAGGTTCTGTGCGTTTTCAGACATGTTCAGTATGTATTTTTTGTGTTTCTGATGAAATCCCTCCTTTTAATGCATTTTCTCACTGAAAATGAGTCTCTCACCATGGGAAAATGGCTTTCTTGAAAAAGCATATTGTGGTCGAGAAATGGTGTTTTAAACAATAAAAACGACTCCCGGCCTTATTTAGTTCACATTTTTACTTTTGGTAACCTAGCCCGTATTCATAACGCACTAAACCTTTTTATCGCGTTAAACGCCTTTTCTCGACAACAAAAGCACAATTTCAGCAAAAACAAACAAAACAAGAAAAATGAATCTATTCAACAAGTCTGCAACACATCCTTAAGAGTTACATGATTTCACCCAATGTCAATGTGTAATTTCTCCAGTTCTGATCATTGTTTAGGTTGTTGGTAGCTTGGTCCAATGCCAAAACACAGTGAAATCTTTTTATGGCTTTAAACGCGTTTTCTCCTCGAGAGAAACATGATTTCACTAAAAACGTTATAGTTTAAACATGCCTGTTGTACATGTCTGCAAACATTCAGAGCCTTAAAGTAGGGTTTTCACCAATGTGTTTTTTGGTGAGAAACCTTCTATTTCAAGGTTCTGTGCGTTTTCAGACACGTACAATATGTATTTTTTGTGTTTCTGATGAAATCCCTCCTTTTAATGCATTTTCTCACAGAAAATTAGACTCTTGCCATGGCAAAATGGCTTTCTTGAAAAAGCATATTGTGGTCGAGAGATGGTGTTTTAAACAATAAAAACGACTCCCGGCCTTATTTAGTTCACATTTTTACTTTTGGTAACCTAGCCCGTATTCATAACGCACTAAACCTTTTTATCGCGTTAAACGACTTTTCTCGACAACAAAAGCACAATTTCATCAAAAACAAACAAAACAAGAAAAATGAATCTATTCAACAAGTCTGCAACACATCCTTAAGAGTTACATGATTTCACCCAATGTCAATGTGTAATTTCTCCAGTTCTGATCATTGTTTAGGTTGTTGGTAGCTTGGTCCAATGCCAAAACACAGTGAAATCTTTTTATGGCTTTAAACGCGTTTTCTCCTCGAGAGAAACATGATTTCACTAAAAACGTTATAGTTTAAACACGCCTGTTGTACATGTCTGCAAACACTCTCAGAGCCTTAAAGTAGGGTTTTCACCAATGTGTTTTTTGGTGAGATACCTTCTATTTCAAGGTTCTGTGCGTTTTCAGACACGTACAATATGTATTTTTTGTGTTTCTGATGAAATCCCTCCTTTTAATGCATTTTCTCACAGAAAATGAGTCTCTTGCCATGGCAAAATGGCTATCTTGAAAAAGCATATTGTGGTCGAGAAATGGTGTTTTAAACAATAAAAACGACTCCCGGCCTTATTTAGTTCACATTTTTACTTTTGGTAACCTAGCCCGTATTCATAACGCACTAAACCTTTTTATCGCGTTAAACGCCTTTTCTCGACAAGAAAAGCACAATTTCATCAAAAACAAACAAAACAAGAAAAATGAATCTATTCAACAAGTCTGCAACACATCCTTAAAAGTTACATGATTTCAACCAATGTCAATGTGTAATTTCCCCAGTTCTGATCATTGTTTAGGTTGTTGGTAGCTTGGTCCAATGCCAAAACACAGTGAAATCTCTTTATGGCTTTAAACGCGTTTTCTCCTCGAGAAAAACATGATTTCACTAAAAACGATATAGTTCAAACATGCCTGTTGTAACTGTCTGCAAACACTCAGAGCCTTAAAGTAGGGTTTTCACCAATGTGTTTTTTGGTGAGAAACCTTCTATTTCAAGGTTCTGTGCGTTATCAGACAAGTACAATATGTATTTTTTGTGTTTCTGATGAAATCCCTCCTTTTAATGCATTTTCTCACAGAAAATGAGTCTCTCGCCATGGGGAAATGGCTTTCTTGAGAAAGCATATTGTGGTCGAGAAATGGTGTTTTAAACAATAAAAACGACTCCCGGCCTTATTTAGTTCACTTTTTTACTTTTGGTAACCTAGCCCGTATTCATAACGCACTAAACTTTTTTATCGCGTTAAACGCCTTTTCTCGACAACAAAAGCACAATTTCATCAAAAAAAAAAAAAAACAAGAAAAATGAATCTATTCAACAAGTCTGCAACACATCCTTAAGAGTTACATGATTTCACCCAATGTCAATGTGTAATTTCTCCAGTTCTGATCATTGTTTAGGTTGTTGGTAGCTTGGTCCAATGCCAAAACACAGTGAAATCTTTTTATGGCTTTAAACGCGTTTTCTCCTCGAGAGAAACATGATTTCACTAAAAACGTTATAGTTTAAACACGCCTGTTGTACATGTCTGCAAACAGTCTCAGAGCCTTAAAGTAGGGTTTTCACCAATGTGTTTTTTGGTGAGAAACCTTCTATTTCAAGGTTCTGTGCGTTTTCAGACACGTACAATATGTATTTTTTGTGTTTCTGATGAAATCCCTCCTTTTAATGCATTTTCTCACAGAAAATTAGTCTCTTGCCATGGCAAAATGGCTTTCTTGAAAAAGCATATTGTGGTCGAGAAATGGTGTTTTAAACAATAAAAACGACTCCCGGCCTTATTTAGTTCACATTTTTACTTTTGGTAACCTAGCCCGTATTCATAACGCACTAAACCTTTTTATCGCGTTAAACGCCTTTTCTCGACAACAAAAGCACAATTTCATCAAAAACAAACAAAACAAGAAAAATGAATCTATTCAACAAGTCTGCAACACATCCTTAAGAGTTACATGATTTCACCCAATGTCAATGTGTAATTTCTCCAGTTCTGATCATTGTTTAGGTTGTTGGTAGCTTGGTCCAATGCCAAAACACAGTGAAATCTTTTTATGGCTTTAAACGCGTTTTCTCCTCGAGAGAAACATGATTTCACTAAAAACGTTATAGTTTAAACATGCCTGTTGTACATGTCTGCAAACACTTTCAGAGTCTTAAAGTAGGGTTTTCACCAATGTGTTTTTTGGTGAGAAACCTTCTATTTCAAGGTTCTGTGCGTTTTCAGACACGTACAATATGTATTTTTTGTGTTTCTGATGAAATCCCTCCTTTTAATGCATTTTCTCACAGAAAATTAGTCTCTTGCCATGGCAAAATGGCTTTCTTGAAAAAGCATATTGTGGTCGAGAAATGGTGTTTTAAACAATAAAAACGACTCCCGGCCTTATTTAGTTCACATTTTTACTTTTGGTAACCTAGCCCGTATTCATAACGCACTAAACCTTTTTATCGCGTTAAACGCCTTTTCTCGACAACAAAAGCACAATTTCATCAAAAACAAACAAAACAAGAAAAATGAATCTATTCAACAAGTCTGCAACACATCCTTAAGAGTTACATGATTTCACCCAATGTCAACGTGTAATTTCTCCAGTTCTGATCATTGTTTAGGTTGTTGGTAGCTTGGTCCAATGCCAAAACACAGTGAAATCTTTTTATGGCTTTAAACGCGTTTTCTCCTCGAGAGAAACATGATTTCACTAAAAACGTTATAGTTTAAACATGCCTGTTGTACATGTCTGCAAACACTCTCAGAGCCTTAAAGTAGGGTTTTCACCAATGTGTTTTTTGGTGAGAAACCTTCTATTTCAAGGTTCTGTGCGTTTTCAGACACGTACAATATGTATTTTTTGTGTTTCTGATGAATCCCTCCTTTTAATGCATTTTCTCACAAAAAATTAGTCTCTTGCCATGGCAAAATGGCTTTCTTGAAAAAGCATATTGTGGTCGAGAAATGGTGTTTTAAACAATAAAAACGACTCCCGGCCTTATTTAGTTCACATTTTTACTTTTGGTAACCTAGCCCGTATTCATAACGCACTAAACCTTTTTATCGCGTTAAACGACTTTTCTCGACAACAAAAGCACAATTTCATCAAAAACAAACAAAACAAGAAAAATGAATCTATTCAACAAGTCTGCAACACATCCTTAAGAGTTACATGATTTCACCCAATGTCAATGTGTAATTTCTCCAGTTCTGATCATTGTTTAGGTTGTTGGTAGCTTGGTCCAATGCCAAAACACAGTGAAATCTTTTTATGGCTTTAAACGCGTTTTCTCCTCGAGAGAAACATGATTTCACTAAAAACGTTATAGTTTAAACACGCCTGTTGTACATGTCTGCAAACACTCTCAGAGCCTTAAAGTAGGGTTTTCACCAATGTGTTTTTTGGTGAGAAACCTTCTATTTCAAGGTTCTGTGCGTTTTCAGACACGTACAATATGTATTTTTTGTGTTTCTGATGAAATCCCTCCTTTTAATGCATTTTCTCACAGAAAATAAGTCTCTTGCCATGGCAAAATGGCTATCTTGAAAAAGCATATTGTGGTCAAGAAATGGTGTTTTAAACAATAAAAACGACTCCCGGCCTTATTTAGTTCACATTTTTACTTTTGGTAACCTAGCCCGTATTCATAACGCACTAAACCTTTTTATCGCGTTAAACGCCTTTTCTCGACAACAAAAGCACAATTTCATCAAAAACAAACAAAACAAGAAAAATGAATCTATTCAACAAGTCTGCAACACATCCTTAAGAGTTACATGATTTCACCCAATGTCAACGTGTAATTTCTCCAGTTCTGATCATTGTTTAGGTTGTTGGTAGCTTGGTCCAATGCCAAAACACAGTGAAATCTTTTTATGGCTTTAAACGCGTTTTCTCCTCGACAGAAACATGATTTCACTAAAAACGTTATAGTTTAAACATGCCTGTTGTACATGTCTGCAAACACTCAGAGCCTTAAAGTAGGGTTTTCACCAATGTGTTTTTTGGTGAGAAACCTTCTATTTCAAAGGTTCTGTGCGTTTTCAGACATGTTCAGTATGTATTTTTTGTGTTTTCTGATGAAAACCCTCCTTTTAATGCATTTTCTCACAGAAAATGAGTCTCTCACCATGGGAAAATGGCTTTTTTGAAAACGCATATTCTGGTCGAGAAATGGTGTTTTAAACAATAAAACGACTCCCGGCCTTATTTAGTTCACATTTTTACTTTTGGTAACCTAGCCCGTATTCATAACGCACTAAACCTTTTTATTGCGTTAAACGCCTTTTCTCGACAACAAAAGCACAATTTCATCAAAAACAAACAAAACAAGAAAAATGAATCTATTCAACAAGTCTGCAACACATCCTTAAGAGTTACATGATTTCACCCAATGTCAATGTGTAATTTCTCCAGTTCTGATCATTGTTTAGGTTGTTGGTAGCTTGGTCCAATGCCAAAACACAGTGAAATCTTTTTATGGCTTTAAACGCGTTTTCTCCTCGAGAGAAACATGATTTCACTAAAAACGTTATAGTTTAAACATGCCTGTTGTACATGTCTGCAAACACTTTCAGAGTCTTAAAGTAGGGTTTTCACCAATGTGTTTTTTGGTGAGAAACCTTCTATTTCAAGGTTCTGTGCGTTTTCAGACACGTACAATATGTATTTTTTGTGTTTCTGATGAAATCCCTCCTTTTAATGCATTTTCTCACAGAAAATTAGTCTCTTGCCATGGCAAAATGGCTTTCTTGAAAAAGCATATTGTGGTCGAGAAATGGTGTTTTAAACAATAAAAACGACTCCCGGCCTTATTTAGTTCACATTTTTACTTTTGGTAACCTAGCCCGTATTCATAACGCACTAAACCTTTTTATCGCGTTAAACGCCTTTTCTCGACAACAAAAGCACAATTTCATCAAAAACAAACAAAACAAGAAAAATGAATCTATTCAACAAGTCTGCAACACATCCTTAAGAGTTACATGATTTCACCCAATGTCAACGTGTAATTTCTCCAGTTCTGATCATTGTTTAGGTTGTTGGTAGCTTGGTCCAATGCCAAAACACAGTGAAATCTTTTTATGGCTTTAAACGCGTTTTCTCCTCGAGAGAAACATGATTTCACTAAAAACGTTATAGTTTAAACATGCCTGTTGTACATGTCTGCAAACACTCTCAGAGCCTTAAAGTAGGGTTTTCACCAATGTGTTTTTTGGTGAGAAACCTTCTATTTCAAGGTTCTGTGCGTTTTCAGACACGTACAATATGTATTTTTTGTGTTTCTGATGAATCCCTCCTTTTAATGCATTTTCTCACAAAAAATTAGTCTCTTGCCATGGCAAAATGGCTTTCTTGAAAAAGCATATTGTGGTCGAGAAATGGTGTTTTAAACAATAAAAACGACTCCCGGCCTTATTTAGTTCACATTTTTACTTTTGGTAACCTAGCCCGTATTCATAACGCACTAAACCTTTTTATCGCGTTAAACGACTTTTCTCGACAACAAAAGCACAATTTCATCAAAAACAAACAAAACAAGAAAAATGAATCTATTCAACAAGTCTGCAACACATCCTTAAGAGTTACATGATTTCACCCAATGTCAATGTGTAATTTCTCCAGTTCTGATCATTGTTTAGGTTGTTGGTAGCTTGGTCCAATGCCAAAACACAGTGAAATCTTTTTATGGCTTTAAACGCGTTTTCTCCTCGAGAGAAACATGATTTCACTAAAAACGTTATAGTTTAAACACGCCTGTTGTACATGTCTGCAAACACTCTCAGAGCCTTAAAGTAGGGTTTTCACCAATGTGTTTTTTGGTGAGAAACCTTCTATTTCAAGGTTCTGTGCGTTTTCAGACACGTACAATATGTATTTTTTGTGTTTCTGATGAAATCCCTCCTTTTAATGCATTTTCTCACAGAAAATAAGTCTCTTGCCATGGCAAAATGGCTATCTTGAAAAAGCATATTGTGGTCGAGAAATGGTGTTTTAAACAATAAAAACGACTCCCGGCCTTATTTAGTTCACATTTTTACTTTTGGTAACCTAGCCCGTATTCATAACGCACTAAACCTTTTTATCGCGTTAAACGCCTTTTCTCGACAACAAAAGCACAATTTCATCAAAAACAAACAAAACAAGAAAAATGAATCTATTCAACAAGTCTGCAACACATCCTTAAGAGTTACATGATTTCACCCAATGTCAACGTGTAATTTCTCCAGTTCTGATCATTGTTTAGGTTGTTGGTAGCTTGGTCCAATGCCAAAACACAGTGAAATCTTTTTATGGCTTTAAACGCGTTTTCTCCTCGACAGAAACATGATTTCACTAAAAACGTTATAGTTTAAACATGCCTGTTGTACATGTCTGCAAACACTCAGAGCCTTAAAGTAGGGTTTTCACCAATGTGTTTTTTGGTGAGAAACCTTCTATTTCAAAGGTTCTGTGCGTTTTCAGACATGTTCAGTATGTATTTTTTGTGTTTTCTGATGAAAACCCTCCTTTTAATGCATTTTCTCACAGAAAATGAGTCTCTCACCATGGGAAAATGGCTTTTTTGAAAACGCATATTCTGGTCGAGAAATGGTGTTTTAAACAATAAAACGACTCCCGGCCTTATTTAGTTCACATTTTTACTTTAGGTAACCTAGCCCGTATTCATAACGCACTAAACCTTTTTATCTCGTTAAACGCCTTTTCTCGACAACAAAAGCACAATTTCATCAAAAACAAACAAAACAAGAAAAATGAATCTATTCAACAAGTCTGCAACACATCCTTAAGAGTTACATGATTTCACCCAATGTCAACGTGTAATTTCTCCAGTTCTGATCATTGTTTAGGTTGTTGGTAGCTTGGTCCAATGCCAAAACACAGTGAAATCTTTTTATGGCTTTAAACGCGTTTTCTCCTCGACAGAAACATGATTTCACTAAAAACGTTATAGTTTAAACATGCCTGTTGTACATGTCTGCAAACACTCAGAGCCTTAAAGTAGGGTTTTCACCAATGTGTTTTTTGGTGAGAAACCTTCTATTTCAAAGGTTCTGTGCGTTTTCAGACATGTTCAGTATGTATTTTTTGTGTTTTCTGATGAAAACCCTCCTTTTAATGCATTTTCTCACAGAAAATGAGTCTCTCACCATGGGAAAATGGCTTTTTTGAAAACGCATATTCTGGTCGAGAAATGGTGTTTTAAACAATAAAACGACTCCCGGCCTTATTTAGTTCACATTTTTACTTTAGGTAACCTAGCCCGTATTCATAACGCACTAAACCTTTTTATCTCGTTAAACGCCTTTTCTCGACAACAAAAGCACAATTTCATCAAAAACAAACAAAACAAGAAAAATGAATCTATTCAACAAGTCTGCAACACATCCTTAAGAGTTACATGATTTCACCCAATGTCAACGTGTAATTTCTCCAGTTCTGATCATTGTTTAGGTTGTTGGTAGCTTGGTCCAATGCCAAAACACAGTGAAATCTTTTTATGGCTTTAAACGCGTTTTCTCCTCGACAGAAACATGATTTCACTAAAAACGTTATAGTTTAAACATGCCTGTTGTACATGTCTGCAAACACTCAGAGCCTTAAAGTAGGGTTTTCACCAATGTGTTTTTTGGTGAGAAACCTTCTATTTCAAAGGTTCTGTGCGTTTTCAGACATGTTCAGTATGTATTTTTTGTGTTTTCTGATGAAAACCCTCCTTTTAATGCATTTTCTCACAGAAAATGAGTCTCTCACCATGGGAAAATGGCTTTTTTGAAAACGCATATTCTGGTCGAGAAATGGTGTTTTAAACAATAAAACGACTCCCGGCCTTATTTAGTTCACATTTTTACTTTAGGTAACCTAGCCCGTATTCATAACGCACTAAACCTTTTTATCTCGTTAAACGCCTTTTCTCGACAACAAAAGCACAATTTCATCAAAAACAAACAAAACAAGAAAAATGAATCTATTCAACAAGTCTGCAACACATCCTTAAGAGTTCCATGATTTCACCCAATGTCAATGTGTAATTTCTCCAGTTCTGATCATTGTTTAGGTTGTTGGTAGCTTGTTCCAATGCCA
This sequence comes from Lampris incognitus, assembly GCF_029633865.1. Lineage (NCBI taxonomy): Eukaryota > Metazoa > Chordata > Actinopteri > Lampriformes > Lampridae > Lampris > Lampris incognitus. The sequence goes on along the minus strand of NC_079213.1, from coordinate 49,238,603 downwards.
AAACACAGTGAAATATTTTTATGGCTTTAAACGCGTTTTCTCCTCGAGAGAAACATGATTTCACTAAAAACGTTATAGTTCAAACATGCCTGTTGTAACTGTCTGCAAACACTCAGAGCCTTAAAGTAGGGGTTTCACCAATGTGTTTTTTGGTGAGAAACCTTCTATTTCAAAGGTTCTGTGCGTTTTCAGACATGTTCAGTATGTATTTTTTGTGTTTCTGATGAAATCCCTCCTTTTAATGCATTTTCTCACTGAAAATGAGTCTCTCACCATGGGAAAATGGCTTTCTTGAAAAAGCATATTGTGGTCGAGAAATGGTGTTTTAAACAATAAAAACGACTCCCGGCCTTATTTAGTTCACATTTTTACTTTTGGTAACCTAGCCCGTATTCATAACGCACTAAACCTTTTTATCGCGTTAAACGCCTTTTCTCGACAACAAAAGCACAATTTCAGCAAAAACAAACAAAACAAGAAAAATGAATCTATTCAACAAGTCTGCAACACATCCTTAAGAGTTACATGATTTCACCCAATGTCAATGTGTAATTTCTCCAGTTCTGATCATTGTTTAGGTTGTTGGTAGCTTGGTCCAATGCCAAAACACAGTGAAATCTTTTTATGGCTTTAAACGCGTTTTCTCCTCGAGAGAAACATGATTTCACTAAAAACGTTATAGTTTAAACATGCCTGTTGTACATGTCTGCAAACATTCAGAGCCTTAAAGTAGGGTTTTCACCAATGTGTTTTTTGGTGAGAAACCTTCTATTTCAAGGTTCTGTGCGTTTTCAGACACGTACAATATGTATTTTTTGTGTTTCTGATGAAATCCCTCCTTTTAATGCATTTTCTCACAGAAAATTAGACTCTTGCCATGGCAAAATGGCTTTCTTGAAAAAGCATATTGTGGTCGAGAGATGGTGTTTTAAACAATAAAAACGACTCCCGGCCTTATTTAGTTCACATTTTTACTTTTGGTAACCTAGCCCGTATTCATAACGCACTAAACCTTTTTATCGCGTTAAACGACTTTTCTCGACAACAAAAGCACAATTTCATCAAAAACAAACAAAACAAGAAAAATGAATCTATTCAACAAGTCTGCAACACATCCTTAAGAGTTACATGATTTCACCCAATGTCAATGTGTAATTTCTCCAGTTCTGATCATTGTTTAGGTTGTTGGTAGCTTGGTCCAATGCCAAAACACAGTGAAATCTTTTTATGGCTTTAAACGCGTTTTCTCCTCGAGAGAAACATGATTTCACTAAAAACGTTATAGTTTAAACACGCCTGTTGTACATGTCTGCAAACACTCTCAGAGCCTTAAAGTAGGGTTTTCACCAATGTGTTTTTTGGTGAGATACCTTCTATTTCAAGGTTCTGTGCGTTTTCAGACACGTACAATATGTATTTTTTGTGTTTCTGATGAAATCCCTCCTTTTAATGCATTTTCTCACAGAAAATGAGTCTCTTGCCATGGCAAAATGGCTATCTTGAAAAAGCATATTGTGGTCGAGAAATGGTGTTTTAAACAATAAAAACGACTCCCGGCCTTATTTAGTTCACATTTTTACTTTTGGTAACCTAGCCCGTATTCATAACGCACTAAACCTTTTTATCGCGTTAAACGCCTTTTCTCGACAAGAAAAGCACAATTTCATCAAAAACAAACAAAACAAGAAAAATGAATCTATTCAACAAGTCTGCAACACATCCTTAAAAGTTACATGATTTCAACCAATGTCAATGTGTAATTTCCCCAGTTCTGATCATTGTTTAGGTTGTTGGTAGCTTGGTCCAATGCCAAAACACAGTGAAATCTCTTTATGGCTTTAAACGCGTTTTCTCCTCGAGAAAAACATGATTTCACTAAAAACGATATAGTTCAAACATGCCTGTTGTAACTGTCTGCAAACACTCAGAGCCTTAAAGTAGGGTTTTCATCAATGTGTTTTTTGGTGAGAAACCTTCTATTTCAAGGTTCTGTGCGTTATCAGACAAGTACAATATGTATTTTTTGTGTTTCTGATGAAATCCCTCCTTTTAATGCATTTTCTCACAGAAAATGAGTCTCTCGCCATGGGGAAATGGCTTTCTTGAGAAAGCATATTGTGGTGGAGAAATGGTGTTTTAAACAATAAAAACGACTCCCGGCCTTATTTAGTTCACATTTTTACTTTAGGTAACCTAGCCCGTATTCATAACGCACTAAACCTTTTTATCTCGTTAAACGCCTTTTCTCGACAACAAAAGCACAATTTCATCAAAAACAAACAAAACAAGAAAAACGAATCTATTCAACAAGTCTGCAACACATCCTTAAGAGTTACATGATTTCACCCAATGTCAACGTGTAATTTCTCCAGTTCTGATCATTGTTTAGGTTGTTGGTAGCTTGGTCCAATGCCAAAACACAGTGAAATCTTTTTATGGCTTTAAACGCGTTTTCTCCTCGACAGAAACATGATTTCACTAAAAACGTTATAGTTTAAACATGCCTGTTGTACATGTCTGCAAACACTCAGAGCCTTAAAGTAGGGTTTTCACCAATGTGTTTTTTGGTGAGAAACCTTCTATTTCAAAGGTTCTGTGCGTTTTCAGACATGTTCAGTATGTATTTTTTGTGTTTTCTGATGAAAACCCTCCTTTTAATGCATTTTCTCACAGAAAATGAGTCTCTCACCATGGGAAAATGGCTTTTTTGAAAACGCATATTCTGGTCGAGAAATGGTGTTTTAAACAATAAAACGACTCCCGGCCTTATTTAGTTCACATTTTTACTTTAGGTAACCTAGCCCGTATTCATAACGCACTAAACCTTTTTATCTCGTTAAACGCCTTTTCTCGACAACAAAAGCACAATTTCATCAAAAACAAACAAAACAAGAAAAATGAATCTATTCAACAAGTCTGCAACACATCCTTAAGAGTTCCATGATTTCACCCAATGTCAATGTGTAATTTCTCCAGTTCTGATCATTGTTTAGGTTGTTGGTAGCTTGTTCCAATGCCAAAACACAGTGAAATATTTTTATGGCTTTAAACGCGTTTTCTCCTCGAGAGAAACATGATTTCACTAAAAACGTTATAGTTCAAACATGCCTGTTGTAACTGTCTGCAAACACTCAGAGCCTTAAAGTAGGGGTTTCACCAATGTGTTTTTTGGTGAGAAACCTTCTATTTCAAAGGTTCTGTGCGTTTTCAGACATGTTCAGTATGTATTTTTTGTGTTTCTGATGAAATCCCTCCTTTTAATGCATTTTCTCACTGAAAATGAGTCTCTCACCATGGGAAAATGGCTTTCTTGAAAAAGCATATTGTGGTCGAGAAATGGTGTTTTAAACAATAAAAACGACTCCCGGCCTTATTTAGTTCACATTTTTACTTTTGGTAACCTAGCCCGTATTCATAACGCACTAAACCTTTTTATCGCGTTAAACGCCTTTTCTCGACAACAAAAGCACAATTTCAGCAAAAACAAACAAAACAAGAAAAATGAATCTATTCAACAAGTCTGCAACACATCCTTAAGAGTTACATGATTTCACCCAATGTCAATGTGTAATTTCTCCAGTTCTGATCATTGTTTAGGTTGTTGGTAGCTTGGTCCAATGCCAAAACACAGTGAAATCTTTTTATGGCTTTAAACGCGTTTTCTCCTCGAGAGAAACATGATTTCACTAAAAACGTTATAGTTTAAACATGCCTGTTGTACATGTCTGCAAACATTCAGAGCCTTAAAGTAGGGTTTTCACCAATGTGTTTTTTGGTGAGAAACCTTCTATTTCAAGGTTCTGTGCGTTTTCAGACACGTACAATATGTATTTTTTGTGTTTCTGATGAAATCCCTCCTTTTAATGCATTTTCTCACAGAAAATTAGACTCTTGCCATGGCAAAATGGCTTTCTTGAAAAAGCATATTGTGGTCGAGAGATGGTGTTTTAAACAATAAAAACGACTCCCGGCCTTATTTAGTTCACATTTTTACTTTTGGTAACCTAGCCCGTATTCATAACGCACTAAACCTTTTTATCGCGTTAAACGACTTTTCTCGACAACAAAAGCACAATTTCATCAAAAACAAACAAAACAAGAAAAATGAATCTATTCAACAAGTCTGCAACACATCCTTAAGAGTTACATGATTTCACCCAATGTCAATGTGTAATTTCTCCAGTTCTGATCATTGTTTAGGTTGTTGGTAGCTTGGTCCAATGCCAAAACACAGTGAAATCTTTTTATGGCTTTAAACGCGTTTTCTCCTCGAGAGAAACATGATTTCACTAAAAACGTTATAGTTTAAACACGCCTGTTGTACATGTCTGCAAACACTCTCAGAGCCTTAAAGTAGGGTTTTCACCAATGTGTTTTTTGGTGAGATACCTTCTATTTCAAGGTTCTGTGCGTTTTCAGACACGTACAATATGTATTTTTTGTGTTTCTGATGAAATCCCTCCTTTTAATGCATTTTCTCACAGAAAATGAGTCTCTTGCCATGGCAAAATGGCTATCTTGAAAAAGCATATTGTGGTCGAGAAATGGTGTTTTAAACAATAAAAACGACTCCCGGCCTTATTTAGTTCACATTTTTACTTTTGGTAACCTAGCCCGTATTCATAACGCACTAAACCTTTTTATCGCGTTAAACGCCTTTTCTCGACAAGAAAAGCACAATTTCATCAAAAACAAACAAAACAAGAAAAATGAATCTATTCAACAAGTCTGCAACACATCCTTAAAAGTTACATGATTTCAACCAATGTCAATGTGTAATTTCCCCAGTTCTGATCATTGTTTAGGTTGTTGGTAGCTTGGTCCAATGCCAAAACACAGTGAAATCTCTTTATGGCTTTAAACGCGTTTTCTCCTCGAGAAAAACATGATTTCACTAAAAACGATATAGTTCAAACATGCCTGTTGTAACTGTCTGCAAACACTCAGAGCCTTAAAGTAGGGTTTTCACCAATGTGTTTTTTGGTGAGAAACCTTCTATTTCAAGGTTCTGTGCGTTATCAGACAAGTACAATATGTATTTTTTGTGTTTCTGATGAAATCCCTCCTTTTAATGCATTTTCTCACAGAAAATGAGTCTCTCGCCATGGGGAAATGGCTTTCTTGAGAAAGCATATTGTGGTCGAGAAATGGTGTTTTAAACAATAAAAACGACTCCCGGCCTTATTTAGTTCACATTTTTACTTTTGTTAACCTAGCCCGTATTCATAACGCACTAAACCTTTTTATCGCGTTAAACGCCTTTTCTCGACAACAAAAGCACAATTTCATCAAAAAAAAAACAAAACAAGAAAAATGAATCTATTCAACAAGTCTGCAACACATCCTTAAGAGTTACATGATTTCACCCAATGTCAATGTGTAATTTCTCCAGTTCTGATCATTGTTTAGTTTGTTGGTAGCTTGGTCCAATGCCAAAACACAGTGAAATCTTTTTATGGCTTTAAACGCGTTTTCTCCTCGAGAGAAACATGATTTCACTAAAAACGTTATAGTTTAAACACGCCTGTTGTACATGTCTGCAAACACTCTCAGAGCCTTAAAGTAGGGTTTTCACCAATGTGTTTTTTGGTGAGAAACCTTCTATTTCAAGGTTCTGTGCGTTTTCAGACACGTACAATATGTATTTTTTGTGTTTCTGATGAAATCCCTCCTTTTAATGCATTTTCTCACTGAAAATGAGTCTCTCACCATGGGAAAATGGCTTTCTTGAAAAAGCATATTGTGGTCGAGAAATGGTGTTTTAAACAATAAAAACGACTCCCGGCCTTATTTAGTTCACATTTTTACTTTTGGTAACCTAGCCCGTATTCATAACGCACTAAACCTTTTTATCGCGTTAAACGCCTTTTCTCGACAACAAAAGCACAATTTCAGCAAAAACAAACAAAACAAGAAAAATGAATCTATTCAACAAGTCTGCAACACATCCTTAAGAGTTACATGATTTCACCCAATGTCAATGTGTAATTTCTCCAGTTCTGATCATTGTTTAGGTTGTTGGTAGCTTGGTCCAATGCCAAAACACAGTGAAATCTTTTTATGGCTTTAAACGCGTTTTCTCCTCGAGAGAAACATGATTTCACTAAAAACGTTATAGTTTAAACATGCCTGTTGTACATGTCTGCAAACATTCAGAGCCTTAAAGTAGGGTTTTCACCAATGTGTTTTTTGGTGAGAAACCTTCTATTTCAAGGTTCTGTGCGTTTTCAGACACGTACAATATGTATTTTTTGTGTTTCTGATGAAATCCCTCCTTTTAATGCATTTTCTCACAGAAAATTAGACTCTTGCCATGGCAAAATGGCTTTCTTGAAAAAGCATATTGTGGTCGAGAGATGGTGTTTTAAACAATAAAAACGACTCCCGGCCTTATTTAGTTCACATTTTTACTTTTGGTAACCTAGCCCGTATTCATAACGCACTAAACCTTTTTATCGCGTTAAACGACTTTTCTCGACAACAAAAGCACAATTTCATCAAAAACAAACAAAACAAGAAAAATGAATCTATTCAACAAGTCTGCAACACATCCTTAAGAGTTACATGATTTCACCCAATGTCAATGTGTAATTTCTCCAGTTCTGATCATTGTTTAGGTTGTTGGTAGCTTGGTCCAATGCCAAAACACAGTGAAATCTTTTTATGGCTTTAAACGCGTTTTCTCCTCGAGAGAAACATGATTTCACTAAAAACGTTATAGTTTAAACACGCCTGTTGTACATGTCTGCAAACACTCTCAGAGCCTTAAAGTAGGGTTTTCACCAATGTGTTTTTTGGTGAGATACCTTCTATTTCAAGGTTCTGTGCGTTTTCAGACACGTACAATATGTATTTTTTGTGTTTCTGATGAAATCCCTCCTTTTAATGCATTTTCTCACAGAAAATGAGTCTCTTGCCATGGCAAAATGGCTATCTTGAAAAAGCATATTGTGGTCGAGAAATGGTGTTTTAAACAATAAAAACGACTCCCGGCCTTATTTAGTTCACATTTTTACTTTTGGTAACCTAGCCCGTATTCATAACGCACTAAACCTTTTTATCGCGTTAAACGCCTTTTCTCGACAAGAAAAGCACAATTTCATCAAAAACAAACAAAACAAGAAAAATGAATCTATTCAACAAGTCTGCAACACATCCTTAAAAGTTACATGATTTCAACCAATGTCAATGTGTAATTTCCCCAGTTCTGATCATTGTTTAGGTTGTTGGTAGCTTGGTCCAATGCCAAAACACAGTGAAATCTCTTTATGGCTTTAAACGCGTTTTCTCCTCGAGAAAAACATGATTTCACTAAAAACGATATAGTTCAAACATGCCTGTTGTAACTGTCTGCAAACACTCAGAGCCTTAAAGTAGGGTTTTCACCAATGTGTTTTTTGGTGAGAAACCTTCTATTTCAAGGTTCTGTGCGTTATCAGACAAGTACAATATGTATTTTTTGTGTTTCTGATGAAATCCCTCCTTTTAATGCATTTTCTCACTGAAAATGAGTCTCTCACCATGGGAAAATGGCTTTCTTGAAAAAGCATATTGTGGTCGAGAAATGGTGTTTTAAACAATAAAAACGACTCCCGGCCTTATTTAGTTCACATTTTTACTTTTGGTAACCTAGCCCGTATTCATAACGCACTAAACCTTTTTATCGCGTTAAACGCCTTTTCTCGACAACAAAAGCACAATTTCAGCAAAAACAAACAAAACAAGAAAAATGAATCTATTCAACAAGTCTGCAACACATCCTTAAGAGTTACATGATTTCACCCAATGTCAATGTGTAATTTCTCCAGTTCTGATCATTGTTTAGGTTGTTGGTAGCTTGGTCCAATGCCAAAACACAGTGAAATCTTTTTATGGCTTTAAACGCGTTTTCTCCTCGAGAGAAACATGATTTCACTAAAAACGTTATAGTTTAAACATGCCTGTTGTACATGTCTGCAAACATTCAGAGCCTTAAAGTAGGGTTTTCACCAATGTGTTTTTTGGTGAGAAACCTTCTATTTCAAGGTTCTGTGCGTTTTCAGACACGTACAATATGTATTTTTTGTGTTTCTGATGAAATCCCTCCTTTTAATGCATTTTCTCACAGAAAATTAGACTCTTGCCATGGCAAAATGGCTTTCTTGAAAAAGCATATTGTGGTCGAGAGATGGTGTTTTAAACAATAAAAACGACTCCCGGCCTTATTTAGTTCACATTTTTACTTTTGGTAACCTAGCCCGTATTCATAACGCACTAAACCTTTTTATCGCGTTAAACGACTTTTCTCGACAACAAAAGCACAATTTCATCAAAAACAAACAAAACAAGAAAAATGAATCTATTCAACAAGTCTGCAACACATCCTTAAGAGTTACATGATTTCACCCAATGTCAATGTGTAATTTCTCCAGTTCTGATCATTGTTTAGGTTGTTGGTAGCTTGGTCCAATGCCAAAACACAGTGAAATCTTTTTATGGCTTTAAACGCGTTTTCTCCTCGAGAGAAACATGATTTCACTAAAAACGTTATAGTTTAAACACGCCTGTTGTACATGTCTGCAAACACTCTCAGAGCCTTAAAGTAGGGTTTTCACCAATGTGTTTTTTGGTGAGATACCTTCTATTTCAAGGTTCTGTGCGTTTTCAGACACGTACAATATGTATTTTTTGTGTTTCTGATGAAATCCCTCCTTTTAATGCATTTTCTCACAGAAAATGAGTCTCTTGCCATGGCAAAATGGCTATCTTGAAAAAGCATATTGTGGTCGAGAAATGGTGTTTTAAACAATAAAAACGACTCCCGGCCTTATTTAGTTCACATTTTTACTTTTGGTAACCTAGCCCGTATTCATAACGCACTAAACCTTTTTATCGCGTTAAACGCCTTTTCTCGACAAGAAAAGCACAATTTCATCAAAAACAAACAAAACAAGAAAAATGAATCTATTCAACAAGTCTGCAACACATCCTTAAAAGTTACATGATTTCAACCAATGTCAATGTGTAATTTCCCCAGTTCTGATCATTGTTTAGGTTGTTGGTAGCTTGGTCCAATGCCAAAACACAGTGAAATCTCTTTATGGCTTTAAACGCGTTTTCTCCTCGAGAAAAACATGATTTCACTAAAAACGATATAGTTCAAACATGCCTGTTGTAACTGTCTGCAAACACTCAGAGCCTTAAAGTAGGGTTTTCACCAATGTGTTTTTTGGTGAGAAACCTTCTATTTCAAGGTTCTGTGCGTTATCAGACAAGTACAATATGTATTTTTTGTGTTTCTGATGAAATCCCTCCTTTTAATGCATTTTCTCACAGAAAATGAGTCTCTCGCCATGGGGAAATGGCTTTCTTGAGAAAGCATATTGTGGTGGAGAAATGGTGTTTTAAACAATAAAAACGACTCCCGGCCTTATTTAGTTCACATTTTTACTTTTGTTAACCTAGCCCGTATTCATAACGCACTAAACCTTTTTATCGCGTTAAACGCCTTTTCTCGACAACAAAAGCACAATTTCATCAAAAAAAAAACAAAACAAGAAAAATGAATCTATTCAACAAGTCTGCAACACATCCTTAAGAGTTACATGATTTCACCCAATGTCAATGTGTAATTTCTCCAGTTCTGATCATTGTTTAGTTTGTTGGTAGCTTGGTCCAATGCCAAAACACAGTGAAATCTTTTTATGGCTTTAAACGCGTTTTCTCCTCGAGAGAAACATGATTTCACTAAAAACGTTATAGTTTAAACACGCCTGTTGTACATGTCTGCAAACACTCTCAGAGCCTTAAAGTAGGGTTTTCACCAATGTGTTTTTTGGTGAGAAACCTTCTATTTCAAGGTTCTGTGCGTTTTCAGACACGTACAATATGTATTTTTTGTGTTTCTGATGAAATCCCTCCTTTTAATGCATTTTCTCACTGAAAATGAGTCTCTCACCATGGGAAAATGGCTTTCTTGAAAAAGCATATTGTGGTCGAGAAATGGTGTTTTAAACAATAAAAACGACTCCCGGCCTTATTTAGTTCACATTTTTACTTTTGGTAACCTAGCCCGTATTCATAACGCACTAAACCTTTTTATCGCGTTAAACGCCTTTTCTCGACAACAAAAGCACAATTTCAGCAAAAACAAACAAAACAAGAAAAATGAATCTATTCAACAAGTCTGCAACACATCCTTAAGAGTTACATGATTTCACCCAATGTCAATGTGTAATTTCTCCAGTTCTGATCATTGTTTAGGTTGTTGGTAGCTTGGTCCAATGCCAAAACACAGTGAAATCTTTTTATGGCTTTAAACGCGTTTTCTCCTCGAGAGAAACATGATTTCACTAAAAACGTTATAGTTTAAACACGCCTGTTGTACATGTCTGCAAACACTCTCAGAGCCTTAAAGTAGGGTTTTCACCAATGTGTTTTTTGGTGAGATACCTTCTATTTCAAGGTTCTGTGCGTTTTCAGACACGTACAATATGTATTTTTTGTGTTTCTGATGAAATCCCTCCTTTTAATGCATTTTCTCACAGAAAATGAGTCTCTTGCCATGGCAAAATGGCTATCTTGAAAAAGCATATTGTGGTCGAGAAATGGTGTTTTAAACAATAAAAACGACTCCCGGCCTTATTTAGTTCACATTTTTACTTTTGGTAACCTAGCCCGTATTCATAACGCACTAAACCTTTTTATCGCGTTAAACGCCTTTTCTCGACAAGAAAAGCACAATTTCATCAAAAACAAACAAAACAAGAAAAATGAATCTATTCAACAAGTCTGCAACACATCCTTAAAAGTTACATGATTTCAACCAATGTCAATGTGTAATTTCCCCAGTTCTGATCATTGTTTAGGTTGTTGGTAGCTTGGTCCAATGCCAAAACACAGTGAAATCTCTTTATGGCTTTAAACGCGTTTTCTCCTCGAGAAAAACATGATTTCACTAAAAACGATATAGTTCAAACATGCCTGTTGTAACTGTCTGCAAACACTCAGAGCCTTAAAGTAGGGTTTTCACCAATGTGTTTTTTGGTGAGAAACCTTCTATTTCAAGGTTCTGTGCGTTATCAGACAAGTACAATATGTATTTTTTGTGTTTCTGATGAAATCCCTCCTTTTAATGCATTTTCTCACAGAAAATGAGTCTCTCGCCATGGGGAAATGGCTTTCTTGAGAAAGCATATTGTGGTGGAGAAATGGTGTTTTAAACAATAAAAACGACTCCCGGCCTTATTTAGTTCACATTTTTACTTTTGTTAACCTAGCCCGTATTCATAACGCACTAAACCTTTTTATCGCGTTAAACGCCTTTTCTCGACAACAAAAGCACAATTTCATCAAAAAAAAAACAAAACAAGAAAAATGAATCTATTCAACAAGTCTGCAACACATCCTTAAGAGTTACATGATTTCACCCAATGTCAATGTGTAATTTCTCCAGTTCTGATCATTGTTTAGTTTGTTGGTAGCTTGGTCCAATGCCAAAACACAGTGAAATCTTTTTATGGCTTTAAACGCGTTTTCTCCTCGAGAGAAACATGATTTCACTAAAAACGTTATAGTTTAAACACGCCTGTTGTACATGTCTGCAAACACTCTCAGAGCCTTAAAGTAGGGTTTTCACCAATGTGTTTTTTGGTGAGAAACCTTCTATTTCAAGGTTCTGTGCGTTTTCAGACACGTACAATATGTATTTTTTGTGTTTCTGATGAAATCCCTCCTTTTAATGCATTTTCTCACTGAAAATGAGTCTCTCACCATGGGAAAATGGCTTTCTTGAAAAAGCATATTGTGGTCGAGAAATGGTGTTTTAAACAATAAAAACGACTCCCGGCCTTATTTAGTTCACATTTTTACTTTTGGTAACCTAGCCCGTATTCATAACGCACTAAACCTTTTTATCGCGTTAAACGCCTTTTCTCGACAACAAAAGCACAATTTCAGCAAAAACAAACAAAACAAGAAAAATGAATCTATTCAACAAGTCTGCAACACATCCTTAAGAGTTACATGATTTCACCCAATGTCAATGTGTAATTTCTCCAGTTCTGATCATTGTTTAGGTTGTTGGTAGCTTGGTCCAATGCCAAAACACAGTGAAATCTTTTTATGGCTTTAAACGCGTTTTCTCCTCGAGAGAAACATGATTTCACTAAAAACGTTATAGTTTAAACATGCCTGTTGTACATGTCTGCAAACACTCTCAGAGCCTTAAAGTAGGGTTTTCACCAATGTGTTTTTTGGTGAGAAACCTTCTATTTCAAGGTTCTGTGCGTTTTCAGACACGTACAATATGTATTTTTTGTGTTTCTGATGAAATCCCTCCTTTTAATGCATTTTCTCACAGAAAATTAGACTCTTGCCATGGCAAAATGGCTTTCTTGAAAAAGCATATTGTGGTCGAGAAATGGTGTTTTAAACAATAAAAACGACTCCCGGCCTTATTTAGTTCACATTTTTACTTTTGGTAACCTAGCCCGTATTCATAACGCACTAAACCTTTTTATCGCGTTAAACGACTTTTCTCGACAACAAAAGCACAATTTCATCAAAAACAAACAAAACAAGAAAAATGAATCTATTCAACAAGTCTGCAACACATCCTTAAGAGTTACATGATTTCACCCAATGTCAATGTGTAATTTCTCCAGTTCTGATCATTGTTTAGGTTGTTGGTAGCTTGGTCCAATGCCAAAACACAGTGAAAGCTTTTTATGGCTTTAAACGCGTTTTCTCCTCGAGAGAAACATGATTTCACTAAAAACGTTATAGTTTAAACACGCCTGTTGTACATGTCTGCAAACACTCTCAGAGCCTTAAAGTAGGGTTTTCACCAATGTGTTTTTTGGTGAGAAACCTTCTATTTCAAGGTTCTGTGCGTTTTCAGACACGTACAATATGTATTTTTGTGTTTCTGATGAAATCCCTCCTTTTAATGCATTTTCTCACAGAAAATGAGTCTCTTGCCATGGCAAAATGGCTATCTTGAAAAAGCATATTGTGGTCGAGAAATGGTGTTTTAAACAATAAAAACGACTCCCGGCCTTATTTAGTTCACATTTTTACTTTTGGTAACCTAGCCCGTATTCATAACGCACTAAACCTTTTTATCGCGTTAAACGCCTTTTCTCGACAACAAAAGCACAATTTCATCAAAAAAAAAAAAAACAAGAAAAATGAATCTATTCAACAAGTCTGCAACACATCCTTAAGAGTTACATGATTTCACCCAATGTCAATGTGTAATTTCTCCAGTTCTGATCATTGTTTAGGTTGTTGGTAGCTTGGTCCAATGCCAAAACACAGTGAAATCTTTTTATGGCTTTAAACGCGTTTTCTCCTCGAGAGAAACATGATTTCACTAAAAACGTTATAGTTTAAACACGCCTGTTGTACATGTCTGCAAACACTCTCAGAGCCTTAAAGTAGGGTTTTCACCAATGTGTTTTTTGGTGAGAAACCTTCTATTTCAAGGTTCTGTGCGTTTTCAGACACGTACAATATGTATTTTTTGTGTTTCTGATGAAATCCCTCCTTTTAATGCATTTTCTCACAGAAAATTAGTCTCTTGCCATGGCAAAATGGCTTTCTTGAAAAAGCATATTTTGGTCGAGAAATGGTGTTTTAAACAATAAAAACGACTCCCGGCCTTATTTAGTTCACATTTTTACTTTTGGTAACCTAGCCCGTATTCATAACGCACTAAACCTTTTTATCGCGTTAAACGCCTTTTCTCGACAACAAAAGCACAATTTCATCAAAAACAAACAAAACAAGAAAAATGAATCTATTCAACAAGTCTGCAACACATCCTTAAGAGTTACATGATTTCACCCAATGTCAATGTGTAATTTCTCCAGTTCTGATCATTGTTTAGGTTGTTGGTAGCTTGGTCCAATGCCAAAACACAGTGAAATCTTTTTATGGCTTTAAACGCGTTTTCTCCTCGAGAGACATGATTTCACTAAAAACGTTATAGTTTAAACATGCCTGTTGTACATGTCTGCAAACACTCTCAGAGTCTTAAAGTAGGGTTTTCACCAATGTGTTTTTTGGTGAGAAACCTTCTATTTCAAGGTTCTGTGCGTTTTCAGACACGTACAATATGTATTTTTTGTGTTTCTGATGAAATCCCTCCTTTTAATGCATTTTCTCACAGAAAATTAGTCTCTTGCCATGGCAAAATGGCTTTCTTGAAAAAGCATATTGTGGTCGAGAAATGGTGTTTTAAACAATAAAAACGACTCCCGGCCTTATTTAGTTCACATTTTTACTTTTGGTAACCTAGCCCGTATTCATAACGCACTAAACCTTTTTATCGCGTTAAACGCCTTTTCTCGACAACAAAAGCACAATTTCAGCAAAAACAAACAAAACAAGAAAAATGAATCTATTCAACAAGTCTGCAACACATCCTTAAGAGTTACATGATTTCACCCAATGTCAATGTGTAATTTCTCCAGTTCTGATCATTGTTTAGGTTGTTGGTAGCTTGGTCCAATGCCAAAACACAGTGAAATCTTTTTATGGCTTTAAACGCGTTTTCTCCTCGAGAGAAATATGATTTCACTAAAAACGTTATAGTTTAAACATGCCTGTTGTACATGTCTGCAAACACTCTCAGAGCCTTAAAGTAGGGTTTTCACCAATGTGTTTTTTGGTGAGAAACCTTCTATTTCAAGGTTCTGTGCGTTTTCAGACACGTACAATATGTATTTTTTTTGTTTCTGATGAAATCCCTCCTTTTAATGCATTTTCTCACAGAAAATGAGTCTCTTGCCATGGCAAAATGGCTTTCTTGAAAAAGCATATTGTGGTCAAGAAATGGTGTTTTAAACAATAAAAACGACTCCCGGCCTTATTTAGTTCACATTTTTACTTTTGGTAACCTAGCCCGTATTCATAACGCACTAAACCTTTTTATCGCGTTAAACGACTTTTCTCGACAACAAAAGCACAATTTCATCAAAAACAAACAAAACAAGAAAAATGAATATATTCAACAAGTCTGCAACACATCCTTAAGAGTTACATGATTTCACCCAATGTCAATGTGTAATTTCTCCAGTTCTGATCATTGTTTAGGTTGTTGGTAGCTTGGTCCAATGCCAAAACACAGTGAAATCTCTTTATGGCTTTAAACGCGTTTTCTCCTCGAGAAAAACATGATTTCACTAAAAACGATATAGTTCAAACATGCCTGTTGTAACTGTCTGCAAACACTCAGAGCCTTAAAGTAGGGTTTTCACCAATGTGTTTTTTGGTGAGAAACCTTCTATTTCAAGGTTCTGTGCGTTATCAGACAAGTACAATATGTATTTTTTGTGTTTCTGATGAAATCCCTCCTTTTAATGCATTTTCTCACAGAAAATGAGTCTCTCGCCATGGGGAAATGGCTTTCTTGAGAAAGCATATTGTGGTCGAGAAATGGTGTTTTAAACAATAAAAACGACTCCCGGCCTTATTTAGTTCACATTTTTACTTTTGTTAACCTAGCCCGTATTCATAACGCACTAAACCTTTTTATCGCGTTAAACGCCTTTTCTCGACAACAAAAGCACAATTTCATCAAAAAAAAAAAAAAACAAGAAAAATGAATCTATTCAACAAGTCTGCAACACATCCTTAAGAGTTACATGATTTCACCCAATGTCAATGTGTAATTTCTCCAGTTCTGATCATTGTTTAGTTTGTTGGTAGCTTGGTCCAATGCCAAAACACAGTGAAATATTTTTATGGCTTTAAACGCGTTTTCTCCTCGAGAGAAACATGATTTCACTAAAAACGTTATAGTTTAAACACGCCTGTTGTACATGTCTGCAAACACTCTCAGAGCCTTAAAGTAGGGTTTTCACCAATGTGTTTTTTGGTGAGAAACCTTCTATTTCAAGGTTCTGTGCGTTTTCAGACACGTACAATATGTATTTTTTGTGTTTCTGATGAAATCCCTCCTTTTAATGCATTTTCTCACAGAAAATTAGTCTCTTGCCATGGCAAAATGGCTTTCTTGAAAAAGCATATTGTGGTCGAGAAATGGTGTTTTAAACAATAAAAACGACTCCCGGCCTTATTTAGTTCACATTTTTACTTTTGGTAACCTAGCCCGTATTCATAACGCACTAAACCTTTTTATCGCGTTAAACGCCTTTCTCGACAAGAAAAGCACAATTTCATCAAAAACAAACAAAACAAGAAAAATGAATCTATTCAACAAGTCTGCAACACATCCTTAAGAGTTACATGTTTTCACCCAATGTCAATGTGTAATTTCTCCAGTTCTGATCATTGTTTAGGTTGTTGGTAGCTTGGTCCAATGCCAAAACACAGTGAAATCTTTTTATGGCTTTAAACGCGTTTTCTCCTCGAGAGAAACATGATTTCACTAAAAACGTTATAGTTTAAACATGCCTGTTGTACATGTCTGCAAACACTCTCAGAGCCTTAAAGTAGGGTTTTCACCAATGTGTTTTTTGGTGAGAAACCTTCTATTTCAAGGTTCTGTGCGTTTTCAGACACGTACAATATGTATTTTTTGTGTTTCTGATGAATCCCTCCTTTTAATGCATTTTCTCACAGAAAATTAGTCTCTTGCCATGGCAAAATGGCTTTCTTGAAAAAGCATATTGTGGTCGAGAAATGGTGTTTTAAACAATAAAAATGACTCCCGGCCTTATTTAGTTCACATTTTTACTTTTGGTAACCTAGCCCGTATTCATAACGCACTAAACCTTTTTATCGCGTTAAACGACTTTTCTCGACAACAAAAGCACAATTTCATCAAAAACAAACAAAACAAGAAAAATGAATCTATTCAACAAGTCTGCAACACATCCTTAAGAGTTACATGATTTCACCCAATGTCAATGTGTAATTTCTCCAGTTCTGATCATTGTTTAGGTTGTTGGTAGCTTGGTCCAATGCCAAAACACAGTGAAATCTTTTTATGGCTTTAAACGCGTTTTCTCCTCGAGAGAAACATGATTTCACTAAAAACGTTATAGTTTAAACACGCCTGTTGTACATGTCTGCAAACACTCTCAGAGCCTTAAAGTAGGGTTTTCACCAATGTGTTTTTTGGTGAGAAACCTTCTATTTCAAGGTTCTGTGCGTTTTCAGACACGTACAATATGTATTTTTTGTGTTTCTGATGAAATCCCTCCTTTTAATGCATTTTCTCACAGAAAATGAGTCTCTTGCCATGGCAAAATGGCTATCTTGAAAAAGCATATTGTGGTCGAGAAATGGTGTTTTAAACAATAAAAACGACTCCCGGCCTTATTTAGTTCACATTTTTACTTTTGGTAACCTAGCCCGTATTCATAACGCACTAAACCTTTTTATCGCGTTAAACGCCTTTTCTCGACAACAAAAGCACAATTTCATCAAAAACAAACAAAACAAGAAAAATGAATCTATTCAACAAGTCTGCAACACATCCTTAAGAGTTACATGATTTCACCCAATGTCAACGTGTAATTTCTCCAGTTCTGATCATTGTTTAGGTTGTTGGTAGCTTGGTCCAATGCCAAAACACAGTGAAATCTTTTTATGGCTTTAAACGCGTTTTCTCCTCGACAGAAACATGATTTCACTAAAAACGTTATAGTTTAAACATGCCTGTTGTACATGTCTGCAAACACTCAGAGCCTTAAAGTAGGGTTTTCACCAATGTGTTTTTTGGTGAGAAACCTTCTATTTCAAAGGTTCTGTGCGTTTTCAGACATGTTCAGTATGTATTTTTTGTGTTTTCTGATGAAAACCCTCCTTTTAATGCATTTTCTCACAGAAAATGAGTCTCTCACCATGGGAAAATGGCTTTTTTGAAAACGCATATTCTGGTCGAGAAATGGTGTTTTAAACAATAAAACGACTCCCGGCCTTATTTAGTTCACATTTTTACTTTAGGTAACCTAGCCCGTATTCATAACGCACTAAACCTTTTTATCTCGTTAAACGCCTTTTCTCGACAACAAAAGCACAATTTCATCAAAAACAAACAAAACAAGAAAAATGAATCTATTCAACAAGTCTGCAACACATCCTTAAGAGTTACATGATTTCACCCAATGTCAACGTGTAATTTCTCCAGTTCTGATCATTGTTTAGGTTGTTGGTAGCTTGGTCCAATGCCAAAACACAGTGAAATCTTTTTATGGCTTTAAACGCGTTTTCTCCTCGACAGAAACATGATTTCACTAAAAACGTTATAGTTTAAACATGCCTGTTGTACATGTCTGCAAACACTCAGAGCCTTAAAGTAGGGTTTTCACCAATGTGTTTTTTGGTGAGAAACCTTCTATTTCAAAGGTTCTGTGCGTTTTCAGACATGTTCAGTATGTATTTTTTGTGTTTTCTGATGAAAACCCTCCTTTTAATGCATTTTCTCACAGAAAATGAGTCTCTCACCATGGGAAAATGGCTTTTTTGAAAACGCATATTCTGGTCGAGAAATGGTGTTTTAAACAATAAAACGACTCCCGGCCTTATTTAGTTCACATTTTTACTTTAGGTAACCTAGCCCGTATTCATAACGCACTAAACCTTTTTATCTCGTTAAACGCCTTTTCTCGACAACAAAAGCACAATTTCATCAAAAACAAACAAAACAAGAAAAATGAATCTATTCAACAAGTCTGCAACACATCCTTAAGAGTTACATGATTTCACCCAATGTCAACGTGTAATTTCTCCAGTTCTGATCATTGTTTAGGTTGTTGGTAGCTTGGTCCAATGCCAAAACACAGTGAAATCTTTTTATGGCTTTAAACGCGTTTTCTCCTCGACAGAAACATGATTTCACTAAAAACGTTATAGTTTAAACATGCCTGTTGTACATGTCTGCAAACACTCAGAGCCTTAAAGTAGGGTTTTCACCAATGTGTTTTTTGGTGAGAAACCTTCTATTTCAAAGGTTCTGTGCGTTTTCAGACATGTTCAGTATGTATTTTTTGTGTTTTCTGATGAAAACCCTCCTTTTAATGCATTTTCTCACAGAAAATGAGTCTCTCACCATGGGAAAATGGCTTTTTTGAAAACGCATATTCTGGTCGAGAAATGGTGTTTTAAACAATAAAACGACTCCCGGCCTTATTTAGTTCAAATTTTTACTTTAGGTAACCTAGCCCGTATTCATAACGCACTAAACCTTTTTATCTCGTTAAACGCCTTTTCTCGACAACAAAAGCACAATTTCATCAAAAACAAACAAAACAAGAAAAATGAATCTATTCAACAAGTCTGCAACACATCCTTAAGAGTTACATGATTTCACCCAATGTCAACGTGTAATTTCTCCAGTTCTGATCATTGTTTAGGTTGTTGGTAGCTTGGTCCAATGCCAAAACACAGTGAAATCTTTTTATGGCTTTAAACGCGTTTTCTCCTCGACAGAAACATGATTTCACTAAAAACGTTATAGTTTAAACATGCCTGTTGTACATGTCTGCAAACACTCAGAGCCTTAAAGTAGGGTTTTCACCAATGTGTTTTTTGGTGAGAAACCTTCTATTTCAAAGGTTCTGTGCGTTTTCAGACATGTTCAGTATGTATTTTTTGTGTTTCTGATGAAATCCCTCCTTTTAATGCATTTTCTCACAGAAAATGAGTCTCTCGCCATGGGAAAATGGCGTTCTTGAGAAAGCATATTCTGGTCGAGAAATGGTGTTTTAAACAATAAAAACGACTCCCGGCCTTATTTAGTTCACATTTTTACTTTTGGTAACCTAGCCCGTATTCATAACGCACTAAACCTTTTTATCGCGTTAAACGCCTTTTCTCGACAACAAAAGCACAATTTCATCAAAAACAAACAAAGCAAGAAAAATGAATCTATTCAACAAGTCTGCAACACATCCTTAAGAGTTCCATGATTTCACCCAATGTCAATGTGTAATTTCTCCAGTTCTGATCATTGTTTAGGTTGTTGGTAGCTTGTTCCAATGCCAAAACACAGTGAAATATTTTTATGGCTTTAAACGCGTTTTCTCCTCGAGAGAAACATGATTTCACTAAAAACGTTATAGTTCAAACATGCCTGTTGTAACTGTCTGCAAACACTCAGAGCCTTAAAGTAGGGGTTTCACCAATGTGTTTTTTGGTGAGAAACCTTCTATTTCAAAGGTTCTGTGCGTTTTCAGACATGTTCAGTATGTATTTTTTGTGTTTCTGATGAAATCCCTCCTTTTAATGCATTTTCTCACTGAAAATGAGTCTCTCACCATGGGAAAATGGCTTTCTTGAAAAAGCATATTGTGGTCGAGAAATGGTGTTTTAAACAATAAAAACGACTCCCGGCCTTATTTAGTTCACATTTTTACTTTTGGTAACCTAGCCCGTATTCATAACGCACTAAACCTTTTTATCGCGTTAAACGCCTTTTCTCGACAACAAAAGCACAATTTCAGCAAAAACAAACAAAACAAGAAAAATGAATCTATTCAACAAGTCTGCAACACATCCTTAAGAGTTACATGATTTCACCCAATGTCAATGTGTAATTTCTCCAGTTCTGATCATTGTTTAGGTTGTTGGTAGCTTGGTCCAATGCCAAAACACAGTGAAATCTTTTTATGGCTTTAAACGCGTTTTCTCCTCGAGAGAAACATGATTTCACTAAAAACGTTATAGTTTAAACATGCCTGTTGTACATGTCTGCAAACATTCAGAGCCTTAAAGTAGGGTTTTCACCAATGTGTTTTTTGGTGAGAAACCTTCTATTTCAAGGTTCTGTGCGTTTTCAGACACGTACAATATGTATTTTTTGTGTTTCTGATGAAATCCCTCCTTTTAATGCATTTTCTCACAGAAAATTAGACTCTTGCCATGGCAAAATGGCTTTCTTGAAAAAGCATATTGTGGTCGAGAGATGGTGTTTTAAACAATAAAAACGACTCCCGGCCTTATTTAGTTCACATTTTTACTTTTGGTAACCTAGCCCGTATTCATAACGCACTAAACCTTTTTATCGCGTTAAACGACTTTTCTCGACAACAAAAGCACAATTTCATCAAAAACAAACAAAACAAGAAAAATGAATCTATTCAACAAGTCTGCAACACATCCTTAAGAGTTACATGATTTCACCCAATGTCAATGTGTAATTTCTCCAGTTCTGATCATTGTTTAGGTTGTTGGTAGCTTGGTCCAATGCCAAAACACAGTGAAATCTTTTTATGGCTTTAAACGCGTTTTCTCCTCGAGAGAAACATGATTTCACTAAAAACGTTATAGTTTAAACACGCCTGTTGTACATGTCTGCAAACACTCTCAGAGCCTTAAAGTAGGGTTTTCACCAATGTGTTTTTTGGTGAGATACCTTCTATTTCAAGGTTCTGTGCGTTTTCAGACACGTACAATATGTATTTTTTGTGTTTCTGATGAAATCCCTCCTTTTAATGCATTTTCTCACAGAAAATGAGTCTCTTGCCATGGCAAAATGGCTATCTTGAAAAAGCATATTGTGGTCGAGAAATGGTGTTTTAAACAATAAAAACGACTCCCGGCCTTATTTAGTTCACATTTTTACTTTTGGTAACCTAGCCCGTATTCATAACGCACTAAACCTTTTTATCGCGTTAAACGCCTTTTCTCGACAAGAAAAGCACAATTTCATCAAAAACAAACAAAACAAGAAAAATGAATCTATTCAACAAGTCTGCAACACATCCTTAAAAGTTACATGATTTCAACCAATGTCAATGTGTAATTTCCCCAGTTCTGATCATTGTTTAGGTTGTTGGTAGCTTGGTCCAATGCCAAAACACAGTGAAATCTCTTTATGGCTTTAAACGCGTTTTCTCCTCGAGAAAAACATGATTTCACTAAAAACGATATAGTTCAAACATGCCTGTTGTAACTGTCTGCAAACACTCAGAGCCTTAAAGTAGGGGTTTCACCAATGTGTTTTTTGGTGAGAAACCTTCTATTTCAAAGGTTCTGTGCGTTTTCAGACATGTTCAGTATGTATTTTTTGTGTTTCTGATGAAATCCCTCCTTTTAATGCATTTTCTCACTGAAAATGAGTCTCTCACCATGGGAAAATGGCTTTCTTGAAAAAGCATATTGTGGTCGAGAAATGGTGTTTTAAACAATAAAAACGACTCCCGGCCTTATTTAGTTCACATTTTTACTTTTGGTAACCTAGCCCGTATTCATAACGCACTAAACCTTTTTATCGCGTTAAACGCCTTTTCTCGACAACAAAAGCACAATTTCAGCAAAAACAAACAAAACAAGAAAAATGAATCTATTCAACAAGTCTGCAACACATCCTTAAGAGTTACATGATTTCACCCAATGTCAATGTGTAATTTCTCCAGTTCTGATCATTGTTTAGGTTGTTGGTAGCTTGGTCCAATGCCAAAACACAGTGAAATCTTTTTATGGCTTTAAACGCGTTTTCTCCTCGAGAGAAACATGATTTCACTAAAAACGTTATAGTTTAAACATGCCTGTTGTACATGTCTGCAAACATTCAGAGCCTTAAAGTAGGGTTTTCACCAATGTGTTTTTTGGTGAGAAACCTTCTATTTCAAGGTTCTGTGCGTTTTCAGACACGTACAATATGTATTTTTTGTGTTTCTGATGAAATCCCTCCTTTTAATGCATTTTCTCACAGAAAATTAGACTCTTGCCATGGCAAAATGGCTTTCTTGAAAAAGCATATTGTGGTCGAGAGATGGTGTTTTAAACAATAAAAACGACTCCCGGCCTTATTTAGTTCACATTTTTACTTTTGGTAACCTAGCCCGTATTCATAACGCACTAAACCTTTTTATCGCGTTAAACGACTTTTCTCGACAACAAAAGCACAATTTCATCAAAAACAAACAAAACAAGAAAAATGAATCTATTCAACAAGTCTGCAACACATCCTTAAGAGTTACATGATTTCACCCAATGTCAATGTGTAATTTCTCCAGTTCTGATCATTGTTTAGGTTGTTGGTAGCTTGGTCCAATGCCAAAACACAGTGAAATCTTTTTATGGCTTTAAACGCGTTTTCTCCTCGAGAGAAACATGATTTCACTAAAAACGTTATAGTTTAAACACGCCTGTTGTACATGTCTGCAAACACTCTCAGAGCCTTAAAGTAGGGTTTTCACCAATGTGTTTTTTGGTGAGATACCTTCTATTTCAAGGTTCTGTGCGTTTTCAGACACGTACAATATGTATTTTTTGTGTTTCTGATGAAATCCCTCCTTTTAATGCATTTTCTCACAGAAAATGAGTCTCTTGCCATGGCAAAATGGCTATCTTGAAAAAGCATATTGTGGTCGAGAAATGGTGTTTTAAACAATAAAAACGACTCCCGGCCTTATTTAGTTCACATTTTTACTTTTGGTAACCTAGCCCGTATTCATAACGCACTAAACCTTTTTATCGCGTTAAACGCCTTTTCTCGACAAGAAAAGCACAATTTCATCAAAAACAAACAAAACAAGAAAAATGAATCTATTCAACAAGTCTGCAACACATCCTTAAAAGTTACATGATTTCAACCAATGTCAATGTGTAATTTCCCCAGTTCTGATCATTGTTTAGGTTGTTGGTAGCTTGGTCCAATGCCAAAACACAGTGAAATCTCTTTATGGCTTTAAACGCGTTTTCTCCTCGAGAAAAACATGATTTCACTAAAAACGATATAGTTCAAACATGCCTGTTGTAACTGTCTGCAAACACTCAGAGCCTTAAAGTAGGGTTTTCACCAATGTGTTTTTTGGTGAGAAACCTTCTATTTCAAGGTTCTGTGCGTTATCAGACAAGTACAATATGTATTTTTTGTGTTTCTGATGAAATCCCTCCTTTTAATGCATTTTCTCACAGAAAATGAGTCTCTCGCCATGGGGAAATGGCTTTCTTGAGAAAGCATATTGTGGTGGAGAAATGGTGTTTTAAACAATAAAAACGACTCCCGGCCTTATTTAGTTCACATTTTTACTTTTGTTAACCTAGCCCGTATTCATAACGCACTAAACCTTTTTATCGCGTTAAACGCCTTTTCTCGACAACAAAAGCACAATTTCATCAAAAAAAAAACAAAACAAGAAAAATGAATCTATTCAACAAGTCTGCAACACATCCTTAAGAGTTACATGATTTCACCCAATGTCAATGTGTAATTTCTCCAGTTCTGATCATTGTTTAGTTTGTTGGTAGCTTGGTCCAATGCCAAAACACAGTGAAATCTTTTTATGGCTTTAAACGCGTTTTCTCCTCGAGTGAAACATGATTTCACTAAAAACGTTATAGTTTAAACACGCCTGTTGTACATGTCTGCAAACACTCTCAGAGCCTTAAAGTAGGGTTTTCACCAATGTGTTTTTTGGTGAGAAACCTTCTATTTCAAGGTTCTGTGCGTTTTCAGACACGTACAATATGTATTTTTTGTGTTTCTGATGAAATCCCTCCTTTTAATGCATTTTCTCACTGAAAATGAGTCTCTCACCATGGGAAAATGGCTTTCTTGAAAAAGCATATTGTGGTCGAGAAATGGTGTTTTAAACAATAAAAACGACTCCCGGCCTTATTTAGTTCACATTTTTACTTTTGGTAACCTAGCCCGTATTCATAACGCACTAAACCTTTTTATCGCGTTAAACGCCTTTTCTCGACAAGAAAAGCACAATTTCATCAAAAACAAACAAAACAAGAAAAATGAATCTATTCAACAAGTCTGCAACACATCCTTAAGAGTTACATGATTTCACCCAATGTCAATGTGTAATTTCTCCAGTTCTGATCATTGTTTAGGTTGTTGGTAGCTTGGTCCAATGCCAAAACACAGTGAAATCTTTTTATGGCTTTAAACGCGTTTTCTCCTCGAGAGAAACATGATTTCACTAAAAACGTTATAGTTTAAACATGCCTGTTGTACATGTCTGCAAACACTCTCAGAGCCTTAAAGTAGGGTTTTCACCAATGTGTTTTTTGGTGAGAAACCTTCTATTTCAAGGTTCTGTGCGTTTTCAGACACGTACAATATGTATTTTTTGTGTTTCTGATGAAATCCCTCCTTTTAATGCATTTTCTCACAGAAAATTAGACTCTTGCCATGGCAAAATGGCTTTCTTGAAAAAGCATATTGTGGTCGAGAAATGGTGTTTTAAACAATAAAAACGACTCCCGGCCTTATTTAGTTCACATTTTTACTTTTGGTAACCTAGCCCGTATTCATAACGCACTAAACCTTTTTATCGCGTTAAACGACTTTTCTCGACAACAAAAGCACAATTTCATCAAAAACAAACAAAACAAGAAAAATGAATCTATTCAACAAGTCTGCAACACATCCTTAAGAGTTACATGATTTCACCCAATGTCAATGTGTAATTTCTCCAGTTCTGATCATTGTTTAGGTTGTTGGTAGCTTGGTCCAATGCCAAAACACAGTGAAAGCTTTTTATGGCTTTAAACGCGTTTTCTCCTCGAGAGAAACATGATTTCACTAAAAACGTTATAGTTTAAACACGCCTGTTGTACATGTCTGCAAACACTCTCAGAGCCTTAAAGTAGGGTTTTCACCAATGTGTTTTTTGGTGAGAAACCTTCTATTTCAAGGTTCTGTGCGTTTTCAGACACGTACAATATGTATTTTTGTGTTTCTGATGAAATCCCTCCTTTTAATGCATTTTCTCACAGAAAATGAGTCTCTTGCCATGGCAAAATGGCTATCTTGAAAAAGCATATTGTGGTCGAGAAATGGTGTTTTAAACAATAAAAACGACTCCCGGCCTTATTTAGTTCACATTTTTACTTTTGGTAACCTAGCCCGTATTCATAACGCACTAAACCTTTTTATCGCGTTAAACGCCTTTTCTCGACAACAAAAGCACAATTTCATCAAAAAAAAAAAAAAACAAGAAAAATGAATCTATTCAACAAGTCTGCAACACATCCTTAAGAGTTACATGATTTCACCCAATGTCAATGTGTAATTTCTCCAGTTCTGATCATTGTTTAGGTTGTTGGTAGCTTGGTCCAATGCCAAAACACAGTGAAATCTTTTTATGGCTTTAAACGCGTTTTCTCCTCGAGAGAAACATGATTTCACTAAAAACGTTATAGTTTAAACACGCCTGTTGTACATGTCTGCAAACACTCTCAGAGCCTTAAAGTAGGGTTTTCACCAATGTGTTTTTTGGTGAGAAACCTTCTATTTCAAGGTTCTGTGCGTTTTCAGACACGTACAATATGTATTTTTTGTGTTTCTGATGAAATCCCTCCTTTTAATGCATTTTCTCACAGAAAATTAGTCTCTTGCCATGGCAAAATGGCTTTCTTGAAAAAGCATATTTTGGTCGAGAAATGGTGTTTTAAACAATAAAAACGACTCCCGGCCTTATTTAGTTCACATTTTTACTTTTGGTAACCTAGCCCGTATTCATAACGCACTAAACCTTTTTATCGCGTTAAACGCCTTTTCTCGACAACAAAAGCACAATTTCATCAAAAACAAACAAAACAAGAAAAATGAATCTATTCAACAAGTCTGCAACACATCCTTAAGAGTTACATGATTTCACCCAATGTCAATGTGTAATTTCTCCAGTTCTGATCATTGTTTAGGTTGTTGGTAGCTTGGTCCAATGCCAAAACACAGTGAAATCTTTTTATGGCTTTAAACGCGTTTTCTCCTCGAGAGACATGATTTCACTAAAAACGTTATAGTTTAAACATGCCTGTTGTACATGTCTGCAAACACTCTCAGAGTCTTAAAGTAGGGTTTTCACCAATGTGTTTTTTGGTGAGAAACCTTCTATTTCAAGGTTCTGTGCGTTTTCAGACACGTACAATATGTATTTTTTGTGTTTCTGATGAAATCCCTCCTTTTAATGCATTTTCTCACAGAAAATTAGTCTCTTGCCATGGCAAAATGGCTTTCTTGAAAAAGCATATTGTGGTCGAGAAATGGTGTTTTAAACAATAAAAACGACTCCCGGCCTTATTTAGTTCACATTTTTACTTTTGGTAACCTAGCCCGTATTCATAACGCACTAAACCTTTTTATCGCGTTAAACGCCTTTTCTCGACAAGAAAAGCACAATTTCATCAAAAACAAACAAAACAAGAAAAATGAATCTATTCAACAAGTCTGCAACACATCCTTAAGAGTTACATGATTTCACCCAATGTCAATGTGTAATTTCTCCAGTTCTGATCATTGTTTAGGTTGTTGGTAGCTTGGTCCAATGCCAAAACACAGTGAAATCTTTTTATGGCTTTAAACGCGTTTTCTCCTCGAGAGAAATATGATTTCACTAAAAACGTTATAGTTTAAACATGCCTGTTGTACATGTCTGCAAACACTCTCAGAGCCTTAAAGTAGGGTTTTCACCAATGTGTTTTTTGGTGAGAAACCTTCTATTTCAAGGTTCTGTGCGTTTTCAGACACGTACAATATGTATTTTTTTTGTTTCTGATGAAATCCCTCCTTTTAATGCATTTTCTCACAGAAAATGAGTCTCTTGCCATGGCAAAATGGCTTTCTTGAAAAAGCATATTGTGGTCAAGAAATGGTGTTTTAAACAATAAAAACGACTCCCGGCCTTATTTAGTTCACATTTTTACTTTTGGTAACCTAGCCCGTATTCATAACGCACTAAACCTTTTTATCGCGTTAAACGACTTTTCTCGACAACAAAAGCACAATTTCATCAAAAACAAACAAAACAAGAAAAATGAATATATTCAACAAGTCTGCAACACATCCTTAAGAGTTACATGATTTCACCCAATGTCAATGTGTAATTTCTCCAGTTCTGATCATTGTTTAGGTTGTTGGTAGCTTGGTCCAATGCCAAAACACAGTGAAATCTCTTTATGGCTTTAAACGCGTTTTCTCCTCGAGAAAAACATGATTTCACTAAAAACGATATAGTTCAAACATGCCTGTTGTAACTGTCTGCAAACACTCAGAGCCTTAAAGTAGGGTTTTCACCAATGTGTTTTTTGGTGAAAAACCTTCTATTTCAAGGTTCTGTGCGTTATCAGACAAGTACAATATGTATTTTTTGTGTTTCTGATGAAATCCCTCCTTTTAATGCATTTTCTCACAGAAAATGAGTCTCTCGCCATGGGGAAATGGCTTTCTTGAGAAAGCATATTGTGGTCGAGAAATGGTGTTTTAAACAATAAAAACGACTCCCGGCCTTATTTAGTTCACATTTTTACTTTTGGTAACCTAGCCCGTATTCATAACGCACTAAACCTTTTTATCGCGTTAAACGCCTTTTCTCGACAACAAAAGCACAATTTCATCAAAAAAAAAAAAACAAGAAAAATGAATCTATTCAACAAGTCTGCAACACATCCTTAAGAGTTACATGATTTCACCCAATGTCAATGTGTAATTTCTCCAGTTCTGATCATTGTTTAGGTTGTTGGTAGCTTGGTCCAATGCCAAAACACAGTGAAATCTCTTTATGGCTTTAAACGCGTTTTCTCCTCGAGAAAAACATGATTTCACTAAAAACGATATAGTTCAAACATGCCTGTTGTAACTGTCTGCAAACACTCAGAGCCTTAAAGTAGGGTTTTCACCAATGTGTTTTTTGGTGAGAAACCTTCTATTTCAAGGTTCTGTGCGTTATCAGACAAGTACAATATGTATTTTTTGTGTTTCTGATGAAATCCCTCCTTTTAATGCATTTTCTCACAGAAAATGAGTCTCTCGCCATGGGGAAATGGCTTTCTTGAGAAAGCATATTGTGGTCGAGAAATGGTGTTTTAAACAATAAAAACGACTCCCGGCCTTATTTAGTTCACATTTTTACTTTTGTTAACCTAGCCCGTATTCATAACGCACTAAACCTTTTTATCGCGTTAAACGCCTTTTCTCGACAACAAAAGCACAATTTCATCAAAAAAAAAAAAAAACAAGAAAAATGAATCTATTCAACAAGTCTGCAACACATCCTTAAGAGTTACATGATTTCACCCAATGTCAATGTGTAATTTCTCCAGTTCTGATCATTGTTTAGTTTGTTGGTAGCTTGGTCCAATGCCAAAACACAGTGAAATATTTTTATGGCTTTAAACGCGTTTTCTCCTCGAGAGAAACATGATTTCACTAAAAACGTTATAGTTTAAACACGCCTGTTGTACATGTCTGCAAACACTCTCAGAGCCTTAAAGTAGGGTTTTCACCAATGTGTTTTTTGGTGAGAAACCTTCTATTTCAAGGTTCTGTGCGTTTTCAGACACGTACAATATGTATTTTTTGTGTTTCTGATGAAATCCCTCCTTTTAATGCATTTTCTCACAGAAAATTAGTCTCTTGCCATGGCAAAATGGCTTTCTTGAAAAAGCATATTGTGGTCGAGAAATGGTGTTTTAAACAATAAAAACGACTCCCGGCCTTATTTAGTTCACATTTTTACTTTTGGTAACCTAGCCCGTATTCATAACGCACTAAACCTTTTTATCGCGTTAAACGCCTTTCTCGACAAGAAAAGCACAATTTCATCAAAAACAAACAAAACAAGAAAAATGAATCTATTC
The DNA here is from genome assembly GCF_029633865.1 of Lampris incognitus. Taxonomy (NCBI): domain Eukaryota; kingdom Metazoa; phylum Chordata; class Actinopteri; order Lampriformes; family Lampridae; genus Lampris; species Lampris incognitus. Next base: position 49,209,110 of record NC_079213.1, on the reverse strand, counting down.
AACAAGTCTGCAACACATCCTTAAGAGTTACATGTTTTCACCCAATGTCAATGTGTAATTTCTCCAGTTCTGATCATTGTTTAGGTTGTTGGTAGCTTGGTCCAATGCCAAAACACAGTGAAATCTTTTTATGGCTTTAAACGCGTTTTCTCCTCGAGAGAAACATGATTTCACTAAAAACGTTATAGTTTAAACATGCCTGTTGTACATGTCTGCAAACACTCTCAGAGCCTTAAAGTAGGGTTTTCACCAATGTGTTTTTTGGTGAGAAACCTTCTATTTCAAGGTTCTGTGCGTTTTCAGACACGTACAATATGTATTTTTTGTGTTTCTGATGAATCCCTCCTTTTAATGCATTTTCTCACAGAAAATTAGTCTCTTGCCATGGCAAAATGGCTTTCTTGAAAAAGCATATTGTGGTCGAGAAATGGTGTTTTAAACAATAAAAATGACTCCCGGCCTTATTTAGTTCACATTTTTACTTTTGGTAACCTAGCCCGTATTCATAACGCACTAAACCTTTTTATCGCGTTAAACGACTTTTCTCGACAACAAAAGCACAATTTCATCAAAAACAAACAAAACAAGAAAAATGAATCTATTCAACAAGTCTGCAACACATCCTTAAGAGTTACATGATTTCACCCAATGTCAATGTGTAATTTCTCCAGTTCTGATCATTGTTTAGGTTGTTGGTAGCTTGGTCCAATGCCAAAACACAGTGAAATCTTTTTATGGCTTTAAACGCGTTTTCTCCTCGAGAGAAACATGATTTCACTAAAAACGTTATAGTTTAAACACGCCTGTTGTACATGTCTGCAAACACTCTCAGAGCCTTAAAGTAGGGTTTTCACCAATGTGTTTTTTGGTGAGAAACCTTCTATTTCAAGGTTCTGTGCGTTTTCAGACACGTACAATATGTATTTTTTGTGTTTCTGATGAAATCCCTCCTTTTAATGCATTTTCTCACAGAAAATTAGTCTCTTGCCATGGCAAAATGGCTATCTTGAAAAAGCATATTGTGGTCGAGAAATGGTGTTTTAAACAATAAAAACGACTCCCGGCCTTATTTAGTTCACATTTTTACTTTTGGTAACCTAGCCCGTATTCATAACGCACTAAACCTTTTTATCGCGTTAAACGCCTTTTCTCGACAACAAAAGCACAATTTCATCAAAAACAAACAAAACAAGAAAAATGAATCTATTCAACAAGTCTGCAACACATCCTTAAGAGTTACATGATTTCACCCAATGTCAATGTGTAATTTCTCCAGTTCTGATCATTGTTTAGGTTGTTGGTAGCTTGGTCCAATGCCAAAACACAGTGAAATCTTTTTATGGCTTTAAACGCGTTTTCTCCTCGAGAGAAACATGATTTCACTAAAAACGTTATAGTTTAAACATGCCTGTTGTACATGTCTGCAAACACTCTCAGAGCCTTAAAGTAGGGTTTTCACCAATGTGTTTTTTGGTGAGAAACCTTCTATTTCAAGGTTCTGTGCGTTTTCAGACACGTACAATATGTATTTTTTGTGTTTCTGATGAAATCCCTCCTTTTAATGCATTTTCTCACAGAAAATTACTCTCTTGCCATGGCAAAATGGCTTTCTTGAAAAAGCATATTGTGGTCGAGAAATGGTGTTTTAAACAATAAAAACGACTCCCGGCCTTATTTAGTTCACATTTTTACTTTTGGTAACCTAGCCCGTATTCATAACGCACTAAACCTTTTTATCGCGTTAAACGCCTTTTCTCGACAACAAAAGCACAATTTCATCAAAAACAAACAAAACAAGAAAAATGAATCTATTCAACAAGTCTGCAACACATCCTTAAGAGTTACATGATTTCACCCAATGTCAACGTGTAATTTCTCCAGTTCTGATCATTGTTTAGGTTGTTGGTAGCTTGGTCCAATGCCAAAACACAGTGAAATCTTTTTATGGCTTTAAACGCGTTTTCTCCTCGACAGAAACATGATTTCACTAAAAACGTTATAGTTTAAACATGCCTGTTGTACATGTCTGCAAACACTCAGAGCCTTAAAGTAGGGTTTTCACCAATGTGTTTTTTGGTGAGAAACCTTCTATTTCAAAGGTTCTGTGCGTTTTCAGACATGTTCAGTATGTATTTTTTGTGTTTTCTGATGAAAACCCTCCTTTTAATGCATTTTCTCACAGAAAATGAGTCTCTCACCATGGGAAAATGGCTTTTTGAAAACGCATATTCTGGTCGAGAAATGGTGTTTTAAACAATAAAACGACTCCCGGCCTTATTTAGTTCACATTTTTACTTTAGGTAACCTAGCCCGTATTCATAACGCACTAAACCTTTTTATCTCGTTAAACGCCTTTTCTCGACAACAAAAGCACAATTTCATCAAAAACAAACAAAACAAGAAAAATGAATCTATTCAACAAGTCTGCAACACATCCTTAAGAGTTCCATGATTTCACCCAATGTCAATGTGTAATTTCTCCAGTTCTGATCATTGTTTAGGTTGTTGGTAGCTTGTTCCAATGCCAAAACACAGTGAAATCTTTTTATGGCTTTAAACGCGTTTTCTCCTCGAGAGAAACATGATTTCACTAAAAACGTTATAGTTCAAACATGCCTGTTGTAACTGTCTGCAAACACTCAGAGCCTTAAAGTAGGGGTTTCACCAATGTGTTTTTTGGTGAGAAACCTTCTATTTCAAAGGTTCTGTGCGTTTTCAGACATGTTCAGTATGTATTTTTTGTGTTTCTGATGAAATCCCTCCTTTTAATGCATTTTCTCACTGAAAATGAGTCTCTCACCATGGGAAAATGGCTTTCTTGAAAAAGCATATTGTGGTCGAGAAATGGTGTTTTAAACAATAAAAACGACTCCCGGCCTTATTTAGTTCACATTTTTACTTTTGTTAACCTAGCCCGTATTCATAACGCACTAAACCTTTTTATCGCGTTAAACGCCTTTTCTCGACAACAAAAGCACAATTTCATCAAAAAAAAAAAAAAACAAGAAAAATGAATCTATTCAACAAGTCTGCAACACATCCTTAAGAGTTACATGATTTCACCCAATGTCAATGTGTAATTTCTCCAGTTCTGATCATTGTTTAGTTTGTTGGTAGCTTGGTCCAATGCCAAAACACAGTGAAATATTTTTATGGCTTTAAACGCGTTTTCTCCTCGAGAGAAACATGATTTCACTAAAAACGTTATAGTTTAAACACGCCTGTTGTACATGTCTGCAAACACTCTCAGAGCCTTAAAGTAGGGTTTTCACCAATGTGTTTTTTGGTGAGAAACCTTCTATTTCAAGGTTCTGTGCGTTTTCAGACACGTACAATATGTATTTTTTGTGTTTCTGATGAAATCCCTCCTTTTAATGCATTTTCTCACAGAAAATTAGTCTCTTGCCATGGCAAAATGGCTTTCTTGAAAAAGCATATTGTGGTCGAGAAATGGTGTTTTAAACAATAAAAACGACTCCCGGCCTTATTTAGTTCACATTTTTACTTTTGGTAACCTAGCCCGTATTCATAACGCACTAAACCTTTTTATCGCGTTAAACGCCTTTTCTCGACAACAAAAGCACAATTTCATCAAAAACAAACAAAACAAGAAAAATGAATCTATTCAACAAGTCTGCAACACATCCTTAAGAGTTCCATGATTTCACCCAATGTCAATGTGTAATTTCTCCAGTTCTGATCATTGTTTAGGTTGTTGGTAGCTTGTTCCAATGCCAAAACACAGTGAAATCTTTTTATGGCTTTAAACGCGTTTTCTCCTCGAGAGAAACATGATTTCACTAAAAACGTTATAGTTCAAACATGCCTGTTGTAACTGTCTGCAAACGCTCAGAGCCTTAAAGTAGGGGTTTCACCAATGTGTTTTTTGGTGAGAAACCTTCTATTTCAAAGGTTCTGTGCGTTTTCAGACATGTTCAGTATGTATTTTTTGTGTTTCTGATGAAATCCCTCCTTTTAATGCATTTTCTCACTGAAAATGAGTCTCTCACCATGGGAAAATGGCTTTCTTGAAAAAGCATATTGTGGTCGAGAAATGGTGTTTTAAACAATAAAAACGACTCCCGGCCTTATTTAGTTCACATTTTTACTTTTGTTAACCTAGCCCGTATTCATAACGCACTAAACCTTTTTATCGCGTTAAACGCCTTTTCTCGACAACAAAAGCACAATTTCATCAAAAAAAAAAAAAAACAAGAAAAATGAATCTATTCAACAAGTCTGCAACACATCCTTAAGAGTTACATGATTTCACCCAATGTCAATGTGTAATTTCTCCAGTTCTGATCATTGTTTAGTTTGTTGGTAGCTTGGTCCAATGCCAAAACACAGTGAAATATTTTTATGGCTTTAAACGCGTTTTCTCCTCGAGAGAAACATGATTTCACTAAAAACGTTATAGTTTAAACACGCCTGTTGTACATGTCTGCAAACACTCTCAGAGCCTTAAAGTAGGGTTTTCACCAATGTGTTTTTTGGTGAGAAACCTTCTATTTCAAGGTTCTGTGCGTTTTCAGACACGTACAATATGTATTTTTTGTGTTTCTGATGAAATCCCTCCTTTTAATGCATTTTCTCACAGAAAATTAGTCTCTTGCCATGGCAAAATGGCTTTCTTGAAAAAGCATATTGTGGTCGAGAAATGGTGTTTTAAACAATAAAAACGACTCCCGGCCTTATTTAGTTCACATTTTTACTTTTGGTAACCTAGCCCGTATTCATAACGCACTAAACCTTTTTATCGCGTTAAACGCCTTTCTCGACAAGAAAAGCACAATTTCATCAAAAACAAACAAAACAAGAAAAATGAATCTATTCAACAAGTCTGCAACACATCCTTAAGAGTTACATGTTTTCACCCAATGTCAATGTGTAATTTCTCCAGTTCTGATCATTGTTTAGGTTGTTGGTAGCTTGGTCCAATGCCAAAACACAGTGAAATCTTTTTATGGCTTTAAACGCGTTTTCTCCTCGAGAGAAACATGATTTCACTAAAAACGTTATAGTTTAAACATGCCTGTTGTACATGTCTGCAAACACTCTCAGAGCCTTAAAGTAGGGTTTTCACCAATGTGTTTTTTGGTGAGAAACCTTCTATTTCAAGGTTCTGTGCGTTTTCAGACACGTACAATATGTATTTTTTGTGTTTCTGATGAATCCCTCCTTTTAATGCATTTTCTCACAGAAAATTAGTCTCTTGCCATGGCAAAATGGCTTTCTTGAAAAAGCATATTGTGGTCGAGAAATGGTGTTTTAAACAATAAAAACGACTCCCGGCCTTATTTAGTTCACATTTTTACTTTTGGTAACCTAGCCCGTATTCATAACGCACTAAACCTTTTTATCGCGTTAAACGACTTTTCTCGACAACAAAAGCACAATTTCATCAAAAACAAACAAAACAAGAAAAATGAATCTATTCAACAAGTCTGCAACACATCCTTAAGAGTTACATGATTTCACCCAATGTCAATGTGTAATTTCTCCAGTTCTGATCATTGTTTAGGTTGTTGGTAGCTTGGTCCAATGCCAAAACACAGTGAAATCTTTTTATGGCTTTAAACGCGTTTTCTCCTCGAGAGAAACATGATTTCACTAAAAACGTTATAGTTTAAACACGCCTGTTGTACATGTCTGCAAACACTCTCAGAGCCTTAAAGTAGGGTTTTCACCAATGTGTTTTTTGGTGAGAAACCTTCTATTTCAAGGTTCTGTGCGTTTTCAGACACGTACAATATGTATTTTTTGTGTTTCTGATGAAATCCCTCCTTTTAATGCATTTTCTCACAGAAAATTAGTCTCTTGCCATGGCAAAATGGCTATCTTGAAAAAGCATATTGTGGTCGAGAAATGGTGTTTTAAACAATAAAAACGACTCCCGGCCTTATTTAGTTCACATTTTTACTTTTGGTAACCTAGCCCGTATTCATAACGCACTAAACCTTTTTATCGCGTTAAACGCCTTTTCTCGACAACAAAAGCACAATTTCATCAAAAACAAACAAAACAAGAAAAATGAATCTATTCAACAAGTCTGCAACACATCCTTAAGAGTTACATGATTTCACCCAATGTCAATGTGTAATTTCTCCAGTTCTGATCATTGTTTAGGTTGTTGGTAGCTTGGTCCAATGCCAAAACACAGTGAAATCTTTTTATGGCTTTAAACGCGTTTTCTCCTCGAGAGAAACATGATTTCACTAAAAACGTTATAGTTTAAACATGCCTGTTGTACATGTCTGCAAACACTCTCAGAGCCTTAAAGTAGGGTTTTCACCAATGTGTTTTTTGGTGAGAAACCTTCTATTTCAAGGTTCTGTGCGTTTTCAGACACGTACAATATGTATTTTTTGTGTTTCTGATGAAATCCCTCCTTTTAATGCATTTTTTCACAGAAAATTAGACTCTTGCCATGGCAAAATGGCTTTCTTGAAAAAGCATATTGTGGTCGAGAAATGGTGTTTTAAACAATAAAAACGACTCCCGGCCTTATTTAGTTCACATTTTTACTTTTGGTAACCTAGCCCGTATTCATAACGCACTAAACCTTTTTATCGCGTTAAACGCCTTTTCTCGACAACAAAAGCACAATTTCATCAAAAACAAACAAAACAAGAAAAATGAATCTATTCAACAAGTCTGCAACACATCCTTAAGAGTTACATGATTTCACCCAATGTCAACGTGTAATTTCTCCAGTTCTGATCATTGTTTAGGTTGTTGGTAGCTTGGTCCAATGCCAAAACACAGTGAAATCTTTTTATGGCTTTAAACGCGTTTTCTCCTCGACAGAAACATGATTTCACTAAAAACGTTATAGTTTAAACATGCCTGTTGTACATGTCTGCAAACACTCAGAGCCTTAAAGTAGGGTTTTCACCAATGTGTTTTTTGGTGAGAAACCTTCTATTTCAAAGGTTCTGTGCGTTTTCAGACATGTTCAGTATGTATTTTTTGTGTTTTCTGATGAAAACCCTCCTTTTAATGCATTTTCTCACAGAAAATGAGTCTCTCACCATGGGAAAATGGCTTTTTGAAAACGCATATTCTGGTCGAGAAATGGTGTTTTAAACAATAAAACGACTCCCGGCCTTATTTAGTTCACATTTTTACTTTAGGTAACCTAGCCCGTATTCATAACGCACTAAACCTTTTTATCTCGTTAAACGCCTTTTCTCGACAACAAAAGCACAATTTCATCAAAAACAAACAAAACAAGAAAAATGAATCTATTCAACAAGTCTGCAACACATCCTTAAGAGTTCCATGATTTCACCCAATGTCAATGTGTAATTTCTCCAGTTCTGATCATTGTTTAGGTTGTTGGTAGCTTGTTCCAATGCCAAAACACAGTGAAATCTTTTTATGGCTTTAAACGCGTTTTCTCCTCGAGAGAAACATGATTTCACTAAAAACGTTATAGTTCAAACATGCCTGTTGTAACTGTCTGCAAACACTCAGAGCCTTAAAGTAGGGGTTTCACCAATGTGTTTTTTGGTGAGAAACCTTCTATTTCAAAGGTTCTGTGCGTTTTCAGACATGTTCAGTATGTATTTTTTGTGTTTCTGATGAAATCCCTCCTTTTAATGCATTTTCTCACTGAAAATGAGTCTCTCACCATGGGAAAATGGCTTTCTTGAAAAAGCATATTGTGGTCGAGAAATGGTGTTTTAAACAATAAAAACGACTCCCGGCCTTATTTAGTTCACATTTTTACTTTTGGTAACCTAGCCCGTATTCATAACGCACTAAACCTTTTTATCGCGTTAAACGCCTTTTCTCGACAACAAAAGCACAATTTCAGCAAAAACAAACAAAACAAGAAAAATGAATCTATTCAACAAGTCTGCAACACATCCTTAAGAGTTACATGATTTCACCCAATGTCAATGTGTAATTTCTCCAGTTCTGATCATTGTTTAGGTTGTTGGTAGCTTGGTCCAATGCCAAAACACAGTGAAATCTTTTTATGGCTTTAAACGCGTTTTCTCCTCGAGAGAAACATGATTTCACTAAAAACGTTATAGTTTAAACATGCCTGTTGTACATGTCTGCAAACATTCAGAGCCTTAAAGTAGGGTTTTCACCAATGTGTTTTTTGGTGAGAAACCTTCTATTTCAAAGGTTCTGTGCGTTTTCAGACATGTTCAGTATGTATTTTTTGTTTTCTGATGAAATCCCTCCTTTTAATGCATTTTCTCACAGAAAATGAGTCTCTCACCATGGGAAAATGGCTTTTTTGAAAACGCATATTCTGGTCGAGAAATGGTGTTTTAAACAATAAAACGACTCCCGGCCTTATTTAGTTCACATTTTTACTTTTGGTAACCTAGCCCGTATTCATAACGCACTAAACCTTTTTATCGCGTTAAACGACTTTTCTCGACAACAAAAGCACAATTTCATCAAAAACAAACAAAACAAGAAAAATGAATCTATTCAACAAGTCTGCAACACATCCTTAAGAGTTACATGATTTCACCCAATGTCAATGTGTAATTTCTCCAGTTCTGATCATTGTTTAGGTTGTTGGTAGCTTGGTCCAATGCCAAAACACAGTGAAATCTTTTTATGGCTTTAAACGCGTTTTCTCCTCGAGAGAAACATGATTTCACTAAAAACGTTATAGTTTAAACATGCCTGTTGTACATGTCTGCAAACACTCTCAGAGCCTTAAAGTAGGGTTTTCACCAATGTGTTTTTTGGTGAGAAACCTTCTATTTCAAGGTTCTGTGCGTTTTCAGACACGTACAATATGTATTTTTTGTGTTTCTGATGAAATCCCTCCTTTTAATGCATTTTTTCACAGAAAATTAGACTCTTGCCATGGCAAAATGGCTTTCTTGAAAAAGCATATTGTGGTCGAGAAATGGTGTTTTAAACAATAAAAACGACTCCCGGCCTTATTTAGTTCACATTTTTACTTTTGGTAACCTAGCCCGTATTCATAACGCACTAAACCTTTTTATCGCGTTAAACGCCTTTTCTCGACAAGAAAAGCACAATTTCATCAAAAACAAACAAAACAAGAAAAATGAATCTATTCAACAAGTCTGCAACACATCCTTAAGAGTTACATGATTTCACCCAATGTCAATGTGTAATTTCTCCAGTTCTGATCATTGTTTAGGTTGTTGGTAGCTTGGTCCAATGCCAAAACACAGTGAAATCTTTTTATGGCTTTAAACGCGTTTTCTCCTCGAGAGAAATATGATTTCACTAAAAACGTTATAGTTTAAACATGCCTGTTGTACATGTCTGCAAACACTCTCAGAGCCTTAAAGTAGGGTTTTAACCAATGTGTTTTTTGGTGAGAAACCTTCTATTTCAAGGTTCTGTGCGTTTTCAGACACGTACAATATGTATTTTTTGTGTTTCTGATGAAATCCCTCCTTTTAATGCATTTTCTCACAGAAAATGAGTCTCTTGCCATGGCAAAATGGCTTTCTTGAAAAAGCATATTGTGGTCAAGAAATGGTGTTTTAAACAATAAAAACGACTCCCGGCCTTATTTAGTTCACATTTTTACTTTTGGTAACCTAGCCCGTATTCATAACGCACTAAACCTTTTTATCGCGTTAAACGACTTTTCTCGACAACAAAAGCACAATTTCATCAAAAACAAACAAAACAAGAAAAATGAATATATTCAACAAGTCTGCAACACATCCTTAAGAGTTACATGATTTCACCCAATGTCAATGTGTAATTTCTCCAGTTCTGATCATTGTTTAGGTTGTTGGTAGCTTGGTCCAATGCCAAAACCCAGTGAAATCTCTTTATGGCTTTAAACGCGTTTTCTCCTCGAGAAAAACATGATTTCACTAAAAACGATATAGTTCAAACATGCCTGTTGTAACTGTCTGCAAACACTCAGAGCCTTAAAGTAGGGTTTTCACCAATGTGTTTTTTGGTGAGAAACCTTCTATTTCAAGGTTCTGTGCGTTATCAGACAAGTACAATATGTATTTTTTGTGTTTCTGATGAAATCCCTCCTTTTAATGCATTTTCTCACAGAAAATGAGTCTCTCGCCATGGGGAAATGGCTTTCTTGAGAAAGCATATTGTGGTCGAGAAATGGTGTTTTAAACAATAAAAACGACTCCCGGCCTTATTTAGTTCACATTTTTACTTTTGTTAACCTAGCCCGTATTCATAACGCACTAAACCTTTTTATCGCGTTAAACGCCTTTTCTCGACAACAAAAGCACAATTTCATCAAAAAAAAAAAAAAACAAGAAAAATGAATCTATTCAACAAGTCTGCAACACATCCTTAAGAGTTACATGATTTCACCCAATGTCAATGTGTAATTTCTCCAGTTCTGATCATTGTTTAGGTTGTTGGTAGCTTGGTCCAATGCCAAAACACAGTGAAATCTTTTTATGGCTTTAAACGCGTTTTCTCCTCGAGAGAAACATGATTTCACTAAAAACGTTATAGTTTAAACACGCCTGTTGTACATGTCTGCAAACACTCTCAGAGCCTTAAAGTAGGGTTTTCACCAATGTGGTTTTGGTGAGAAACCTTCTATTTCAAGGTTCTGTGCGTTTTCAGACACGTACAATATGTATTTTTTGTGTTTCTGAAGAAATCCCTCCTTTTAATGCATTTTCTCACAGAAAATTAGTCTCTTGCCATGGCAAAATGGCTTTCTTGAAAAAGCATATTGTGGTCGAGAAATGGTGTTTTAAACAATAAAAACGACTCCCGGCCTTATTTAGTTCACATTTTTACTTTTGGTAACCTAGCCCGTATTCATAACGCACTAAACCTTTTTATCGCGTTAAACGCCTTTTCTCGACAAGAAAAGCACAATTTCAGCAAAAACAAACAAAACAAGAAAAATGAATCTATTCAACAAGTCTGCAACACATCCTTAAGAGTTACATGATTTCACCCAATGTCAATGTGTAATTTCTCCAGTTCTGATCATTGTTTAGGTTGTTGGTAGCTTGGTCCAATGCCAAAACACAGTGAAATCTTTTTATGGCTTTAAACGCGTTTTCTCCTCGAGAGAAACACGATTTCACTAAAAACGTTATAGTTTAAACATGCCTGTTGTACATGTCTGCAAACATTCAGAGCCTTAAAGTAGGGGTTTCACCAATGTGTTTTTTGGTGAGAAACCTTCTATTTCAAAGGTTCTGTGCGTTTTCAGACATGTTCAGTTTGTATTTTTTGTGTTTTCTGATGAAAACCCTCCTTTTAATGCATTTTCTCACAGAAAATGAGTCTCTCACCATGGGAAAATGGCTTTCTTGAAAACGCATATTCTGGTCGAGAAATGGTGTTTTAAACAATAAAACGACTCCCGGCCTTATTTAGTTCACATTTTTACTTTTGGTAACCTAGCCCGTATTCATATCACACTAAACCTTTTTATCGCATTAAACGCCTTTTCTCGACAAGAAAGGCACAATTTCATCAAAAACAAACAAAACAAGAAAAATGAATCTATTCAACAAGTATGCAACACATCCTTAAGAGTTACATGATTTCACCCAATGTCAATGTGTAATTTCTCCAGTTCTGATCATTGTTTAGGTTGTTGGTAGCTTGTTCCAATGCCAAAACACAGTGAAATCTTTTTATGGCTTTAAACGCGTTTTCTCCTCGAGAGAAACATGATTTCACTAAAAACGTTATAGTTCAAACATGCCTGTTGTAACTGTCTGCAAACACTCAGAGCCTTAAAGTAGGGGTTTCACCAATGTGTTTTTTGGTGAGAAACCTTCTATTTCAAAGGTTCTGTGCGTTTTCAGACATGTTCAGTATGTATTTTTTGTGTTTCTGATGAAATCCCTCCTTTTAATGCATTTTCTCACTGAAAATTAGACTCTTGCCATGGCAAAATGGCTTTCTTGAAAAAGCATATTGTGGTCGAGAAATGGTGTTTTAAACAATAAAAACGACTCCCGGCCTTATTTAGTTCACATTTTTACTTTTGGTAACCTAGCCCGTATTCATAACGCACTAAACCTTTTTATCGCGTTAAACGACTTTTCTCGACAACAAAAGCACAATTTCATCAAAAACAAACAAAACAAGAAAAATGAATCTATTCAACAAGTCTGCAACACATCCTTAAGAGTTACATGATTTCACCCAATGTCAATGTGTAATTTCTCCAGTTCTGATCATTGTTTAGGTTGTTGGTAGCTTGGTCCAATGCCAAAACACAGTGAAATCTTTTTATGGCTTTAAACGCGTTTTCTCCTCGAGAGAAACATGATTTCACTAAAAACGTTATAGTTTAAACACGCCTGTTGTACATGTCTGCAAACAGTCTCAGAGCCTTAAAGTAGGGTTTTCACCAATGTGTTTTTTGGTGAGAAACCTTCTATTTCAAGGTTCTGTGCGTTTTCAGACACGTACAATATGTATTTTTTGTGTTTCTGATGAAATCCCTCCTTTTAATGCATTTTCTCACAGAAAATTAGTCTCTTGCCATGGCAAAATGGCTTTCTTGAAAAAGCATATTGTGGTCAAGAAATGGTGTTTTAAACAATAAAAACGACTCCCGGCCTTATTTAGTTCACATTTTTACTTTTGGTAACCTAGCCCGTATTCATAACGCACTAAACGTTTTTATCGCGTTAGACGACTTTTCTCGACAACAAAAGCACAATTTCATCAAAAACAAACAAAACAAGAAAAATGAATATATTCAACAAGTCTGCAACACATCCTTAAGAGTTACATGATTTCACCCAATGTCAATGTGTAATTTCTCCAGTTCTGATCATTGTTTAGGTTGTTGGTAGCTTGGTCCAATGCCAAAACACAGTGAAATCTCTTTATGGCTTTAAACGCGTTTTCTCCTCGAGAAAAACATGATTTCACTAAAAACGATATAGTTCAAACATGCCTGTTGTAACTGTCTGCAAACACTCAGAGCCTTAAAGTAGGGTTTTCACCAATGTGTTTTTTGGTGAGAAACCTTCTATTTCAAGGTTCTGTGCGTTATCAGACAAGTACAATATGTATTTTTTGTGTTTCTGATGAAATCCCTCCTTTTAATGCATTTTCTCACAGAAAATGAGTCTCTCGCCATGGGGAAATGGCTTTCTTGAGAAAGCATATTGTGGTCGAGAAATGGTGTTTTAAACAATAAAAACGACTCCCGGCCTTATTTAGTTCACATTTTTACTTTTGTTAACCTAGCCCGTATTCATAACGCACTAAACCTTTTTATCGCGTTAAACGCCTTTTCTCGACAACAAAAGCACAATTTCATCAAAAAAAAAAAAAAACAAGAAAAATGAATCTATTCAACAAGTCTGCAACACATCCTTAAGAGTTACATGATTTCACCCAATGTCAATGTGTAATTTCTCCAGTTCTGATCATTGTTTAGGTTGTTGGTAGCTTGGTCCAATGCCAAAACACAGTGAAATCTTTTTATGGCTTTAAACGCGTTTTCTCCTCGAGAGAAACATGATTTCACTAAAAACGTTATAGTTTAAACACGCCTGTTGTACATGTCTGCAAACACTCTCAGAGCCTTAAAGTAGGGTTTTCACCAATGTGTTTTTTGGTGAGAAACCTTCTATTTCAAGGTTCTGTGCGTTTTCAGACACGTACAATATGTTTTTTTTTGTGTTTCTGATGAAATCCCTCCTTTTAATGCATTTTCTCACAGAAAATTAGTCTCTTGCCATGGCAAAATGGCTTTTTTGAAAACGCATATTCTGGTCGAGAAATGGTGTTTTAAACAATAAAACGACTCCCGGCCTTATTTAGTTCACATTTTTACTTTTGGTAACCTAGCCCGTATTCATAACGTACTAAACCTTTTTATCGCATTAAACGCCTTTTCTCGACCAGAAAAGCACAATTTCATCAAAAACAAACAAAACAAGAAAAATGAATCTATTCAACAAGTCTGCAACACATCCTTAAGAGTTACATGATTTCACCCAATGTCAATGTGTAATTTCTCCAGTTCTGATCATTGTTTAGGTTGTTGGTAGCTTGTTCCAATGCCAAAACACAGTGAAATCTTTTTATGGCTTTAAACGCGTTTTCTCCTCGAGAGAAACATGATTTCACTAAAAACGTTATAGTTCAAACATGCCTGTTGTACATGTCTGCAAACACTCTCAGAGCCTTAAAGTAGGGTTTTAACCAATGTGTTTTTTGGTGAGAAACCTTCTATTTCAAGGTTCTGTGCGTTTTCAGACACGTACAATATGTATTTTTTGTGTTTCTGATGAAATCCCTCCTTTTAATGCATTTTCTCACAGAAAATGAGTCTCTCGCCATGGGGAAATGGCTTTCTTGAGAAAGCATATTGTGGTCGAGAAATGGTGTTTTAAACAATAAAAACGACTCCCGGCCTTATTTAGTTCACATTTTTACTTTTGTTAACCTAGCCCGTATTCATAACGCACTAAACCTTTTTATCGCGTTAAACGCCTTTTCTCGACAACAAAAGCACAATTTCATCAAAAAAAAAAAAAAACAAGAAAAATGAATCTATTCAACAAGTCTGCAACACATCCTTAAGAGTTACATGATTTCACCCAATGTCAATGTGTAATTTCTCCAGTTCTGATCATTGTTTAGGTTGTTGGTAGCTTGGTCCAATGCCAAAACACAGTGAAATCTTTTTATGGCTTTAAACGCGTTTTCTCCTCGAGAGAAACATGATTTCACTAAAAACGTTATAGTTTAAACACGCCTGTTGTACATGTCTGCAAACACTCTCAGAGCCTTAAAGTAGGGTTTTCACCAATGTGTTTTTTGGTGAGAAACCTTCTATTTCAAGGTTCTGTGCGTTTTCAGACACGTACAATATGTTTTTTTTTGTGTTTCTGATGAAATCCCTCCTTTTAATGCATTTTCTCACAGAAAATTAGTCTCTTGCCATGGCAAAATGGCTTTTTTGAAAACGCATATTCTGGTCGAGAAATGGTGTTTTAAACAATAAAACGACTCCCGGCCTTATTTAGTTCACATTTTTACTTTTGGTAACCTAGCCCGTATTCATAACGTACTAAACCTTTTTATCGCATTAAACGCCTTTTCTCGACAACAAAAGCACAATTTCATCAAAAACAAACAAAACAAGAAAAATGAATCTATTCAACAAGTCTGCAACACATCCTTAAGAGTTACATGATTTCACCCAATGTCAATGTGTAATTTCTCCAGTTCTGATCATTGTTTAGGTTGTTGGTAGCTTGTTCCAATGCCAAAACACAGTGAAATCTTTTTATGGCTTTAAACGCGTTTTCTCCTCGAGAGAAACATGATTTCACTAAAAACGTTATAGTTCAAACATGCCTGTTGTACATGTCTGCAAACACTCTCAGAGCCTTAAAGTAGGGTTTTAACCAATGTGTTTTTTGGTGAGAAACCTTCTATTTCAAGGTTCTGTGCGTTTTCAGACACGTACAATATGTATTTTTTGTGTTTCTGATGAAATCCCTCCTTTTAATGCATTTTCTCACAGAAAATGAGTCTCTTGCCATGGCAAAATGGCTTTCTTGAAAAAGCATATTGTGGTCAAGAAATGGTGTTTTAAACAATAAAAACGACTCCCGGCCTTATTTAGTTCACATTTTTACTTTTGGTAACCTAGCCCGTATTCATAACGCACTAAACCTTTTTATCGCGTTAAACGACTTTTCTCGACAACAAAAGCACAATTTCATCAAAAACAAACAAAACAAGAAAAATGAATATATTCAACAAGTCTGCAACACATCCTTAAGAGTTACATGATTTCACCCAATGTCAATGTGTAATTTCTCCAGTTCTGATCATTGTTTAGGTTGTTGGTAGCTTGGTCCAATGCCAAAACCCAGTGAAATCTCTTTATGGCTTTAAACGCGTTTTCTCCTCGAGAAAAACATGATTTCACTAAAAACGATATAGTTCAAACATGCCTGTTGTAACTGTCTGCAAACACTCAGAGCCTTAAAGTAGGGTTTTCACCAATGTGTTTTTTGGTGAGAAACCTTCTATTTCAAGGTTCTGTGCGTTATCAGACAAGTACAATATGTATTTTTTGTGTTTCTGATGAAATCCCTCCTTTTAATGCATTTTCTCACAGAAAATGAGTCTCTCGCCATGGGGAAATGGCTTTCTTGAGAAAGCATATTGTGGTCGAGAAATGGTGTTTTAAACAATAAAAACGACTCCCGGCCTTATTTAGTTCACATTTTTACTTTTGTTAACCTAGCCCGTATTCATAACGCACTAAACCTTTTTATCGCGTTAAACGCCTTTTCTCGACAACAAAAGCACAATTTCATCAAAAAAAAAAAAAAACAAGAAAAATGAATCTATTCAACAAGTCTGCAACACATCCTTAAGAGTTACATGATTTCACCCAATGTCAATGTGTAATTTCTCCAGTTCTGATCATTGTTTAGTTTGTTGGTAGCTTGGTCCAATGCCAAAACACAGTGAAATATTTTTATGGCTTTAAACGCGTTTTCTCCTCGAGAGAAACATGATTTCACTAAAAACGTTATAGTTTAAACACGCCTGTTGTACATGTCTGCAAACACTCTCAGAGCCTTAAAGTAGGGTTTTCACCAATGTGTTTTTTGGTGAGAAACCTTCTATTTCAAGGTTCTGTGCGTTTTCAGACACGTACAATATGTATTTTTTGTGTTTCTGATGAAATCCCTCCTTTTAATGCATTTTCTCACAGAAAATTAGTCTCTTGCCATGGCAAAATGGCTTTCTTGAAAAAGCATATTGTGGTCGAGAAATGGTGTTTTAAACAATAAAAACGACTCCCGGCCTTATTTAGTTCACATTTTTACTTTTGGTAACCTAGCCCGTATTCATAACGCACTAAACCTTTTTATCGCGTTAAACGCCTTTTCTCGACAAGAAAAGCACAATTTCAGCAAAAACAAACAAAACAAGAAAAATGAATCTATTCAACAAGTCTGCAACACATCCTTAAGAGTTACATGATTTCACCCAATGTCAATGTGTAATTTCTCCAGTTCTGATCATTGTTTAGGTTGTTGGTAGCTTGGTCCAATGCCAAAACACAGTGAAATCTTTTTATGGCTTTAAACGCGTTTTCTCCTCGAGAGAAACACGATTTCACTAAAAACGTTATAGTTTAAACATGCCTGTTGTACATGTCTGCAAACATTCAGAGCCTTAAAGTAGGGGTTTCACCAATGTGTTTTTTGGTGAGAAACCTTCTATTTCAAAGGTTCTGTGCGTTTTCAGACATGTTCAGTTTGTATTTTTTGTGTTTTCTGATGAAAACCCTCCTTTTAATGCATTTTCTCACAGAAAATGAGTCTCTCACCATGGGAAAATGGCTTTCTTGAAAACGCATATTCTGGTCGAGAAATGGTGTTTTAAACAATAAAACGACTCCCGGCCTTATTTAGTTCACATTTTTACTTTTGGTAACCTAGCCCGTATTCATATCACACTAAACCTTTTTATCGCATTAAACGCCTTTTCTCGACAAGAAAGGCACAATTTCATCAAAAACAAACAAAACAAGAAAAATGAATCTATTCAACAAGTATGCAACACATCCTTAAGAGTTACATGATTTCACCCAATGTCAATGTGTAATTTCTCCAGTTCTGATCATTGTTTAGGTTGTTGGTAGCTTGTTCCAATGCCAAAACACAGTGAAATCTTTTTATGGCTTTAAACGCGTTTTCTCCTCGAGAGAAACATGATTTCACTAAAAACGTTATAGTTCAAACATGCCTGTTGTAACTGTCTGCAAACACTCAGAGCCTTAAAGTAGGGGTTTCACCAATGTGTTTTTTGGTGAGAAACCTTCTATTTCAAAGGTTCTGTGCGTTTTCAGACATGTTCAGTATGTATTTTTTGTGTTTCTGATGAAATCCCTCCTTTTAATGCATTTTCTCACTGAAAATTAGACTCTTGCCATGGCAAAATGGCTTTCTTGAAAAAGCATATTGTGGTCGAGAAATGGTGTTTTAAACAATAAAAACGACTCCCGGCCTTATTTAGTTCACATTTTTACTTTTGGTAACCTAGCCCGTATTCATAACGCACTAAACCTTTTTATCGCGTTAAACGACTTTTCTCGACAACAAAAGCACAATTTCATCAAAAACAAACAAAACAAGAAAAATGAATCTATTCAACAAGTCTGCAACACATCCTTAAGAGTTACATGATTTCACCCAATGTCAATGTGTAATTTCTCCAGTTCTGATCATTGTTTAGGTTGTTGGTAGCTTGGTCCAATGCCAAAACACAGTGAAATCTTTTTATGGCTTTAAACGCGTTTTCTCCTCGAGAGAAACATGATTTCACTAAAAACGTTATAGTTTAAACACGCCTGTTGTACATGTCTGCAAACAGTCTCAGAGCCTTAAAGTAGGGTTTTCACCAATGTGTTTTTTGGTGAGAAACCTTCTATTTCAAGGTTCTGTGCGTTTTCAGACACGTACAATATGTATTTTTTGTGTTTCTGATGAAATCCCTCCTTTTAATGCATTTTCTCACAGAAAATTAGTCTCTTGCCATGGCAAAATGGCTTTCTTGAAAAAGCATATTGTGGTCAAGAAATGGTGTTTTAAACAATAAAAACGACTCCCGGCCTTATTTAGTTCACATTTTTACTTTTGGTAACCTAGCCCGTATTCATAACGCACTAAACGTTTTTATCGCGTTAGACGACTTTTCTCGACAACAAAAGCACAATTTCATCAAAAACAAACAAAACAAGAAAAATGAATATATTCAACAAGTCTGCAACACATCCTTAAGAGTTACATGATTTCACCCAATGTCAATGTGTAATTTCTCCAGTTCTGATCATTGTTTAGGTTGTTGGTAGCTTGGTCCAATGCCAAAACACAGTGAAATCTCTTTATGGCTTTAAACGCGTTTTCTCCTCGAGAAAAACATGATTTCACTAAAAACGATATAGTTCAAACATGCCTGTTGTAACTGTCTGCAAACACTCAGAGCCTTAAAGTAGGGTTTTCACCAATGTGTTTTTTGGTGAGAAACCTTCTATTTCAAGGTTCTGTGCGTTATCAGACAAGTACAATATGTATTTTTTGTGTTTCTGATGAAATCCCTCCTTTTAATGCATTTTCTCACAGAAAATGAGTCTCTCGCCATGGGGAAATGGCTTTCTTGAGAAAGCATATTGTGGTCGAGAAATGGTGTTTTAAACAATAAAAACGACTCCCGGCCTTATTTAGTTCACATTTTTACTTTTGTTAACCTAGCCCGTATTCATAACGCACTAAACCTTTTTATCGCGTTAAACGCCTTTTCTCGACAACAAAAGCACAATTTCATCAAAAAAAAAAAAAAACAAGAAAAATGAATCTATTCAACAAGTCTGCAACACATCCTTAAGAGTTACATGATTTCACCCAATGTCAATGTGTAATTTCTCCAGTTCTGATCATTGTTTAGGTTGTTGGTAGCTTGGTCCAATGCCAAAACACAGTGAAATCTTTTTATGGCTTTAAACGCGTTTTCTCCTCGAGAGAAACATGATTTCACTAAAAACGTTATAGTTTAAACACGCCTGTTGTACATGTCTGCAAACACTCTCAGAGCCTTAAAGTAGGGTTTTCACCAATGTGTTTTTTGGTGAGAAACCTTCTATTTCAAGGTTCTGTGCGTTTTCAGACACGTACAATATGTTTTTTTTTGTGTTTCTGATGAAATCCCTCCTTTTAATGCATTTTCTCACAGAAAATTAGTCTCTTGCCATGGCAAAATGGCTTTTTTGAAAACGCATATTCTGGTCGAGAAATGGTGTTTTAAACAATAAAACGACTCCCGGCCTTATTTAGTTCACATTTTTACTTTTGGTAACCTAGCCCGTATTCATAACGTACTAAACCTTTTTATCGCATTAAACGCCTTTTCTCGACCAGAAAAGCACAATTTCATCAAAAACAAACAAAACAAGAAAAATGAATCTATTCAACAAGTCTGCAACACATCCTTAAGAGTTACATGATTTCACCCAATGTCAATGTGTAATTTCTCCAGTTCTGATCATTGTTTAGGTTGTTGGTAGCTTGTTCCAATGCCAAAACACAGTGAAATCTTTTTATGGCTTTAAACGCGTTTTCTCCTCGAGAGAAACATGATTTCACTAAAAACGTTATAGTTCAAACATGCCTGTTGTACATGTCTGCAAACACTCTCAGAGCCTTAAAGTAGGGTTTTAACCAATGTGTTTTTTGGTGAGAAACCTTCTATTTCAAGGTTCTGTGCGTTTTCAGACACGTACAATATGTATTTTTTGTGTTTCTGATGAAATCCCTCCTTTTAATGCATTTTCTCACAGAAAATGAGTCTCTCGCCATGGGGAAATGGCTTTCTTGAGAAAGCATATTGTGGTCGAGAAATGGTGTTTTAAACAATAAAAACGACTCCCGGCCTTATTTAGTTCACATTTTTACTTTTGTTAACCTAGCCCGTATTCATAACGCACTAAACCTTTTTATCGCGTTAAACGCCTTTTCTCGACAACAAAAGCACAATTTCATCAAAAAAAAAAAAAAACAAGAAAAATGAATCTATTCAACAAGTCTGCAACACATCCTTAAGAGTTACATGATTTCACCCAATGTCAATGTGTAATTTCTCCAGTTCTGATCATTGTTTAGGTTGTTGGTAGCTTGGTCCAATGCCAAAACACAGTGAAATCTTTTTATGGCTTTAAACGCGTTTTCTCCTCGAGAGAAACATGATTTCACTAAAAACGTTATAGTTTAAACACGCCTGTTGTACATGTCTGCAAACACTCTCAGAGCCTTAAAGTAGGGTTTTCACCAATGTGTTTTTTGGTGAGAAACCTTCTATTTCAAGGTTCTGTGCGTTTTCAGACACGTACAATATGTTTTTTTTTGTGTTTCTGATGAAATCCCTCCTTTTAATGCATTTTCTCACAGAAAATTAGTCTCTTGCCATGGCAAAATGGCTTTTTTGAAAACGCATATTCTGGTCGAGAAATGGTGTTTTAAACAATAAAACGACTCCCGGCCTTATTTAGTTCACATTTTTACTTTTGGTAACCTAGCCCGTATTCATAACGTACTAAACCTTTTTATCGCATTAAACGCCTTTTCTCGACAACAAAAGCACAATTTCATCAAAAACAAACAAAACAAGAAAAATGAATCTATTCAACAAGTCTGCAACACATCCTTAAGAGTTACATGATTTCACCCAATGTCAATGTGTAATTTCTCCAGTTCTGATCATTGTTTAGGTTGTTGGTAGCTTGTTCCAATGCCAAAACACAGTGAAATCTTTTTATGGCTTTAAACGCGTTTTCTCCTCGAGAGAAACATGATTTCACTAAAAACGTTATAGTTCAAACATGCCTGTTGTACATGTCTGCAAACACTCTCAGAGCCTTAAAGTAGGGTTTTAACCAATGTGTTTTTTGGTGAGAAACCTTCTATTTCAAGGTTCTGTGCGTTTTCAGACACGTACAATATGTATTTTTTGTGTTTCTGATGAAATCCCTCCTTTTAATGCATTTTCTCACAGAAAATGAGTCTCTTGCCATGGCAAAATGGCTTTCTTGAAAAAGCATATTGTGGTCAAGAAATGGTGTTTTAAACAATAAAAACGACTCCCGGCCTTATTTAGTTCACATTTTTACTTTTGGTAACCTAGCCCGTATTCATAACGCACTAAACCTTTTTATCGCGTTAAACGACTTTTCTCGACAACAAAAGCACAATTTCATCAAAAACAAACAAAACAAGAAAAATGAATATATTCAACAAGTCTGCAACACATCCTTAAGAGTTACATGATTTCACCCAATGTCAATGTGTAATTTCTCCAGTTCTGATCATTGTTTAGGTTGTTGGTAGCTTGGTCCAATGCCAAAACCCAGTGAAATCTCTTTATGGCTTTAAACGCGTTTTCTCCTCGAGAAAAACATGATTTCACTAAAAACGATATAGTTCAAACATGCCTGTTGTAACTGTCTGCAAACACTCAGAGCCTTAAAGTAGGGTTTTCACCAATGTGTTTTTTGGTGAGAAACCTTCTATTTCAAGGTTCTGTGCGTTATCAGACAAGTACAATATGTATTTTTTGTGTTTCTGATGAAATCCCTCCTTTTAATGCATTTTCTCACAGAAAATGAGTCTCTCGCCATGGGGAAATGGCTTTCTTGAGAAAGCATATTGTGGTCGAGAAATGGTGTTTTAAACAATAAAAACGACTCCCGGCCTTATTTAGTTCACATTTTTACTTTTGTTAACCTAGCCCGTATTCATAACGCACTAAACCTTTTTATCGCGTTAAACGCCTTTTCTCGACAACAAAAGCACAATTTCATCAAAAAAAAAAAAAAACAAGAAAAATGAATCTATTCAACAAGTCTGCAACACATCCTTAAGAGTTACATGATTTCACCCAATGTCAATGTGTAATTTCTCCAGTTCTGATCATTGTTTAGGTTGTTGGTAGCTTGGTCCAATGCCAAAACACAGTGAAATCTTTTTATGGCTTTAAACGCGTTTTCTCCTCGAGAGAAACATGATTTCACTAAAAACGTTATAGTTTAAACACGCCTGTTGTACATGTCTGCAAACACTCTCAGAGCCTTAAAGTAGGGTTTTCACCAATGTGGTTTTGGTGAGAAACCTTCTATTTCAAGGTTCTGTGCGTTTTCAGACACGTACAATATGTATTTTTTGTGTTTCTGAAGAAATCCCTCCTTTTAATGCATTTTCTCACAGAAAATTAGTCTCTTGCCATGGCAAAATGGCTTTCTTGAAAAAGCATATTGTGGTCGAGAAATGGTGTTTTAAACAATAAAAACGACTCCCGGCCTTATTTAGTTCACATTTTTACTTTTGGTAACCTAGCCCGTATTCATAACGCACTAAACCTTTTTATCGCGTTAAACGCCTTTTCTCGACAACAAAAGCACAATTTCAGCAAAAACAAACAAAACAAGAAAAATGAATCTATTCAACAAGTCTGCAACACATCCTTAAGAGTTACATGATTTCACCCAATGTCAATGTGTAATTTCTCCAGTTCTGATCATTGTTTAGGTTGTTGGTAGCTTGGTCCAATGCCAAAACACAGTGAAATCTTTTTATGGCTTTAAACGCGTTTTCTCCTCGAGAGAAACATGATTTCACTAAAAACGTTATAGTTCAAACATGCCTGTTGTAACTGTCTGCAAACACTCAGAGCCTTAAAGTAGGGGTTTCACCAATGTGTTTTTTGGTGAGAAACCTTCTATTTCAAAGGTTCTGTGCGTTTTCAGACATGTTCAGTATGTATTTTTTGTGTTTCTGATGAAATCCCTCCTTTTAATGCATTTTCTCACTGAAAATTAGACTCTTGCCATGGCAAAATGGCTTTCTTGAAAAAGCATATTGTGGTCGAGAAATGGTGTTTTAAACAATAAAAACGACTCCCGGCCTTATTTAGTTCACATTTTTACTTTTGTTAACCTAGCCCGTATTCATAACGCACTAAACCTTTTTATCGCGTTAAACGCCTTTTCTCGACAACAAAAGCACAATTTCATCAAAAAAAAAAAAAAACAAGAAAAATGAATCTATTCAACAAGTCTGCAACACATCCTTAAGAGTTACATGATTTCACCCAATGTCAATGTGTAATTTCTCCAGTTCTGATCATTGTTTAGGTTGTTGGTAGCTTGGTCCAATGCCAAAACACAGTGAAATCTTTTTATGGCTTTAAACGCGTTTTCTCCTCGAGAGAAACATGATTTCACTAAAAACGTTATAGTTTAAACATGCCTGTTGTACATGTCTGCAAACATTCAGAGCCTTAAAGTAGGGTTTTCACCAATGTGTTTTTTGGTGAGAAACCTTCTATTTCAAGGTTCTGTGCGTTTTCAGACACGTACAATATGTATTTTTTGTGTTTCTGATGAAATCCCTCCTTTTAATGCATTTTCTCACAGAAAATTAGTCTCTTGCCATGGCAAAATGGCTTTCTTGAAAAAGCATATTGTGGTCGAGAAATGGTGTTTTAAACAATAAAAACGACTCCCGGCCTTATTTAGTTCACATTTTTACTTTTGGTAACCTAGCCCGTATTCATAACGCACTAAACCTTTTTATCGCGTTAAACGCCTTTTCTCGACAAGAAAAGCACAATTTCATCAAAAACAAACAAAACAAGAAAAATGAATCTATTCAACAAGTCTGCAACACATCCTTAAGAGTTACATGATTTCACCCAATGTCAATGTGTAATTTCTCCAGTTCTGATCATTGTTTAGGTTGTTGGTAGCTTGGTCCAATGCCAAAACACAGTGAAATCTTTTTATGGCTTTAAACGCGTTTTCTCCTCGAGAGAAACACGATTTCACTAAAAACGTTATAGTTTAAACATGCCTGTTGTACATGTCTGCAAACATTCAGAGCCTTAAAGTAGGGGTTTCACCAATGTGTTTTTTGGTGAGAAACCTTCTATTTCAAAGGTTCTGTGCGTTTTCAGACATGTTCAGTTTGTATTTTTTGTGTTTTCTGATGAAAACCCTCCTTTTAATGCATTTTCTCATGGAAAATGAGTCTCTCACCATGGGAAAATGGCTTTCTTGAAAACGCATATTCTGGTCGAGAAATGGTGTTTTAAACAATAAAACGACTCCCGGCCTTATTTAGTTCACATTTTTACTTTTGGTAACCTAGCCCGTATTCATATCACACTAAACCTTTTTATCGCATTAAACGCCTTTTCTCGACAAGAAAGGCACAATTTCATCAAAAACAAACAAAACAAGAAAAATGAATCTATTCAACAAGTATGCAACACATCCTTAAGAGTTACATGATTTCACCCAATGTCAATGTGTAATTTCTCCAGTTCTGATCATTGTTTAGGTTGTTGGTAGCTTGTTCCAATGCCAAAACACAGTGAAATCTTTTTATGGCTTTAAACGCGTTTTCTCCTCGAGAGAAACATGATTTCACTAAAAACGTTATAGTTCAAACATGCCTGTTGTAACTGTCTGCAAACACTCAGAGCCTTAAAGTAGGGGTTTCACCAATGTGTTTTTTGGTGAGAAACCTTCTATTTCAAAGGTTCTGTGCGTTTTCAGACATGTTCAGTATGTATTTTTTGTGTTTCTGATGAAATCCCTCCTTTTAATGCATTTTCTCACTGAAAATTAGACTCTTGCCATGGCAAAATGGCTTTCTTGAAAAAGCATATTGTGGTCGAGAAATGGTGTTTTAAACAATAAAAACGACTCCCGGCCTTATTTAGTTCACATTTTTACTTTTGGTAACCTAGCCCGTATTCATAACGCACTAAACCTTTTTATCGCGTTAAACGACTTTTCTCGACAACAAAAGCACAATTTCATCAAAAACAAACAAAACAAGAAAAATGAATCTATTCAACAAGTCTGCAACACATCCTTAAGAGTTACATGATTTCACCCAATGTCAATGTGTAATTTCTCCAGTTCTGATCATTGTTTAGGTTGTTGGTAGCTTGGTCCAATGCCAAAACACAGTGAAATCTTTTTATGGCTTTAAACGCGTTTTCTCCTCGAGAGAAACATGATTTCACTAAAAACGTTATAGTTTAAACACGCCTGTTGTACATGTCTGCAAACAGTCTCAGAGCCTTAAAGTAGGGTTTTCACCAATGTGTTTTTTGGTGAGAAACCTTCTATTTCAAGGTTCTGTGCGTTTTCAGACACGTACAATATGTATTTTTTGTGTTTCTGATGAAATCCCTCCTTTTAATGCATTTTCTCACAGAAAATTAGTCTCTTGCCATGGCAAAATGGCTTTCTTGAAAAAGCATATTGTGGTCAAGAAATGGTGTTTTAAACAATAAAAACGACTCCCGGCCTTATTTAGTTCACATTTTTACTTTTGGTAACCTAGCCCGTATTCATAACGCACTAAACCTTTTTATCGCGTTAAACGACTTTTCTCGACAACAAAAGCACAATTTCATCAAAAACAAACAAAACAAGAAAAATGAATATATTCAACAAGTCTGCAACACATCCTTAAGAGTTACATGATTTCACCCAATGTCAATGTGTAATTTCTCCAGTTCTGATCATTGTTTAGGTTGTTGGTAGCTTGGTCCAATGCCAAAACACAGTGAAATCTCTTTATGGCTTTAAACGCGTTTTCTCCTCGAGAAAAACATGATTTCACTAAAAACGATATAGTTCAAACATGCCTGTTGTAACTGTCTGCAAACACTCAGAGCCTTAAAGTAGGGTTTTCACCAATGTGTTTTTTGGTGAGAAACCTTCTATTTCAAGGTTCTGTGCGTTATCAGACAAGTACAATATGTATTTTTTGTGTTTCTGATGAAATCCCTCCTTTTAATGCATTTTCTCACAGAAAATGAGTCTCTCGCCATGGGGAAATGGCTTTCTTGAGAAAGCATATTGTGGTCGAGAAATGGTGTTTTAAACAATAAAAACGACTCCCGGCCTTATTTAGTTCACATTTTTACTTTTGTTAACCTAGCCCGTATTCATAACGCACTAAACCTTTTTATCGCGTTAAACGCCTTTTCTCGACAACAAAAGCACAATTTCATCAAAAAAAAAAAAAAACAAGAAAAATGAATCTATTCAACAAGTCTGCAACACATCCTTAAGAGTTACATGATTTCACCCAATGTCAATGTGTAATTTCTCCAGTTCTGATCATTGTTTAGGTTGTTGGTAGCTTGGTCCAATGCCAAAACACAGTGAAATCTTTTTATGGCTTTAAACGCGTTTTCTCCTCGAGAGAAACATGATTTCACTAAAAACGTTATAGTTTAAACACGCCTGTTGTACATGTCTGCAAACACTCTCAGAGCCTTAAAGTAGGGTTTTCACCAATGTGTTTTTTGGTGAGAAACCTTCTATTTCAAGGTTCTGTGCGTTTTCAGACACGTACAATATGTTTTTTTTTGTGTTTCTGATGAAATCCCTCCTTTTAATGCATTTTCTCACAGAAAATTAGTCTCTTGCCATGGCAAAATGGCTTTTTTGAAAACGCATATTCTGGTCGAGAAATGGTGTTTTAAACAATAAAACGACTCCCGGCCTTATTTAGTTCACATTTTTACTTTTGGTAACCTAGCCCGTATTCATAACGTACTAAACCTTTTTATCGCATTAAACGCCTTTTCTCGACCAGAAAAGCACAATTTCATCAAAAACAAACAAAACAAGAAAAATGAATCTATTCAACAAGTCTGCAACACATCCTTAAGAGTTACATGATTTCACCCAATGTCAATGTGTAATTTCTCCAGTTCTGATCATTGTTTAGGTTGTTGGTAGCTTGTTCCAATGCCAAAACACAGTGAAATCTTTTTATGGCTTTAAACGCGTTTTCTCCTCGAGAGAAACATGATTTCACTAAAAACGTTATAGTTCAAACATGCCTGTTGTAACTGTCTGCAAACACTCAGAGCCTTAAAGTAGGGGTTTCACCAATGTGTTTTTTTGTGAGAAACCTTCTATTTCAAAGGTTCTGTGCGTTTTCAGACATGTTCAGTATGTATTTTTTGTGTTTCTGATGAAATCCCTCCTTTTAATGCATTTTCTCACTGAAAATGAGTCTCTCACCATGGCAAAATGGCTTTCTTGAAAAAGCATATTGTGGTCGAGAAATGGTGTTTTAAACAATAAAAACGACTCCAGGCCTTATTTAGTTCACATTTTTACTTTTGGTAACCTAGCCCGTATTCATAACGCACTAAACCTTTTTATCGCGTTAAACGCCTTTTCTCGACAACAAAAGCACAATTTCAGCAAAAACAAACAAAACAAGAAAAATGAATCTATTCAACAAGTCTGCAACACATCCTTAAGAGTTACATGATTTCACCCAATGTCAATGTGTAATTTCTCCAGTTCTGATCATTGTTTAGGTTGTTGGTAGCTTGGTCCAATGCCAAAACACAGTGAAATCTTTTTATGGCTTTAAACGCGTTTTCTCCTCGAGAGAAACATGATTTCACTAAAAACGTTATAGTTCAAACATGCCTGTTGTAACTGTCTGCAAACACTCAGAGCCTTAAAGTAGGGGTTTCACCAATGTGTTTTTTTGTGAGAAACCTTCTATTTCAAAGGTTCTGTGCGTTTTCAGACATGTTCAGTATGTATTTTTTGTGTTTCTGATGAAATCCCTCCTTTTAATGCATTTTCTCACTGAAAATGAGTCTCTCACCATGGCAAAATGGCTTTCTTGAAAAAGCATATTGTGGTCGAGAAATGGTGTTTTAAACAATAAAAACGACTCCAGGCCTTATTTAGTTCACATTTTTACTTTTGGTAACCTAGCCCGTATTCATAACGCACTAAACCTTTTTATCGCGTTAAACGCCTTTTCTCGACAACAAAAGCACAATTTCAGCAAAAACAAACAAAACAAGAAAAATGAATCTATTCAACAAGTCTGCAACACATCCTTAAGAGTTACATGATTTCACCCAATGTCAATGTGTAATTTCTCCAGTTCTGATCATTGTTTAGGTTGTTGGTAGCTTGGTCCAATGCCAAAACACAGTGAAATCTTTTTATGGCTTTAAACGCGTTTTCTCCTCGAGAGAAACACGATTTCACTAAAAACGTTATAGTTTAAACATGCCTGTTGTACATGTCTGCAAACATTCAGAGCCTTAAAGTAGGGGTTTCACCAATGTGTTTTTTGGTGAGAAACCTTCTATTTCAAAGGTTCTGTGCGTTTTCAGACATGTTCAGTTTGTATTTTTTGTGTTTTCTGATGAAAACCCTCCTTTTAATGCATTTTCTCACAGAAAATGAGTCTCTCACCATGGCAAAATGGCTTTCTTGAAAACGCATATTCTGGTCGAGAAATGGTGTTTTAAACAATAAAACGACTCCCGGCCTTATTTAGTTCACATTTTTACTTTTGGTAACCTAGCCCGTATTCATATCACACTAAACCTTTTTATCGCATTAAACGCCTTTTCTCGACAAGAAAGGCACAATTTCATCAAAAACAAACAAAACAAGAAAAATGAATCTATTCAACAAGTCTGCAACACATCCTTAAGAGTTACATGATTTCACCCAATGTCAATGTGTAATTTCTCCAGTTCTGATCATTGTTTAGGTTGTTGGTAGCTTGTTCCAATGCCAAAACACAGTGAAATCTTTTTATGGCTTTAAACGCGTTTTCTCCTCGAGAGAAACATGATTTCACTAAAAACGTTATAGTTCAAACATGCCTGTTGTAACTGTCTGCAAACACTCAGAGCCTTAAAGTAGGGGTTTCACCAATGTGTTTTTTGGTGAGAAACCTTCTATTTCAAAGGTTCTGTGCGTTTTCAGACATGTTCAGTATGTATTTTTTGTGTTTCTGATGAAATCCCTCCTTTTAATGCATTTTCTCACTGAAAATTAGACTCTTGCCATGGCAAAATGGCTTTCTTGAAAAAGCATATTGTGGTCGAGAAATGGTGTTTTAAACAATAAAAACGACTCCCGGCCTTATTTAGTTCACATTTTTACTTTTGGTAACCTAGCCCGTATTCATAACGCACTAAACCTTTTTATCGCGTTAAACGACTTTTCTCGACAACAAAAGCACAATTTCATCAAAAACAAACAAAACAAGAAAAATGAATCTATTCAACAAGTCTGCAACACATCCTTAAGAGTTACATGATTTCACCCAATGTCAATGTGTAATTTCTCCAGTTCTGATCATTGTTTAGGTTGTTGGTAGCTTGGTCCAATGCCAAAACACAGTGAAATCTTTTTATGGCTTTAAACGCGTTTTCTCCTCGAGAGAAACATGATTTCACTAAAAACGTTATAGTTTAAACACGCCTGTTGTACATGTCTGCAAACACTCTCAGAGCCTTAAAGTAGGGTTTTCACCAATGTGTTTTTTGGTGAGAAACCTTCTATTTCAAGGTTCTGTGCGTTTTCAGACACGTACAATATGTATTTTTTGTGTTTCTGATGAAATCCCTCCTTTTAATGCATTTTCTCACAGAAAATTAGTCTCTTGCCATGGCAAAATGGCTTTCTTGAAAAAGCATATTGTGGTCAAGAAATGGTGTTTTAAACAATAAAAACGACTCCCGGCCTTATTTAGTTCACATTTTTACTTTTGGTAACCTAGCCCGTATTCATAACGCACTAAACCTTTTTATCGCGTTAAACGACTTTTCTCGACAACAAAAGCACAATTTCATCAAAAACAAACAAAACAAGAAAAATGAATATATTCAACAAGTCTGCAACACATCCTTAAGAGTTACATGATTTCACCCAATGTCAATGTGTAATTTCTCCAGTTCTGATCATTGTTTAGGTTGTTGGTAGCTTGTTCCAATGCCAAAACACAGTGAAATCTTTTTATGGCTTTAAACGCGTTTTCTCCTCGAGAGAAACATGATTTCACTAAAAACGTTATAGTTCAAACATGCCTGTTGTAACTGTCTACAAACACTCAGAGCCTTAAAGTAGGGGTTTCACCAATGTGTTTTTTGGTGAGAAACCTTCTATTTCAAAGGTTCTGTGCGTTTTCAGACATGTTCAGTATGTATTTTTTGTGTTTCTGATGAAATCCCTCCTTTTAATGCATTTTCTCACTGAAAATGAGTCTCTCACCATGGGAAAATGGCTTTCTTGAAAAAGCATATTGTGGTCGAGAAATGGTGTTTTAAACAATAAAAACGACTCCAGGCCTTATTTAGTTCACATTTTTACTTTTGGTAACCTAGCCCGTATTTATAACGCACTAAACCTTTTTATCGCGTTAAACGCCTTTTCTCGACAACAAAAGCACAATTTCAGCAAAAACAAACAAAACAAGAAAAATGAATCTATTCAACAAGTCTGCAACACATCCTTAAGAGTTACATGATTTCACCCAATGTCAATGTGTAATTTCTCCAGTTCTGATCATTGTTTAGGTTGTTGGTAGCTTGGTCCAATGCCAAAACACAGTGAAATCTTTTTATGGCTTTAAACGCGTTTTCTCCTCGAGAGAAACATGATTTCACTAAAAACGTTATAGTTCAAACATGCCTGTTGTAACTGTCTGCAAACACTCAGAGCCTTAAAGTAGGGGTTTCACCAATGTGTTTTTTGGTGAGAAACCTTCTATTTCAAAGGTTCTGTGCGTTTTCAGACATGTTCAGTATGTATTTTTTGTGTTTCTGATGAAATCCCTCCTTTTAATGCATTTTCTCACTGAAAATGAGTCTCTCACCATGGGAAAATGGCTTTCTTGAAAAAGCATATTGTGGTCGAGAAATGGTGTTTTAAACAATAAAAACGACTCCAGGCCTTATTTAGTTCACATTTTTACTTTTGGTAACCTAGCCCGTATTCATAACGCACTAAACCTTTTTATCGCGTTAAACGCCTTTTCTCGACAACAAAAGCACAATTTCAGCAAAAACAAACAAAACAAGAAAAATGAATCTATTCAACAAGTCTGCAACACATCCTTAAGAGTTACATGATTTCACCCAATGTCAATGTGTAATTTCTCCAGTTCTGATCATTGTTTAGGTTGTTGGTAGCTTGGTCCAATGCCAAAACACAGTGAAATCTTTTTATGGCTTTAAACGCGTTTTCTCCTCGAGAGAAACACGATTTCACTAAAAACGTTATAGTTTAAACATGCCTGTTGTACATGTCTGCAAACATTCAGAGCCTTAAAGTAGGGGTTTCACCAATGTGTTTTTTGGTGAGAAACATTCTATTTCAAAGGTTCTGTGCGTTTTCAGACATGTTCAGTTTGTATTTTTTGTGTTTTCTGATGAAAACCCTCCTTTTAATGCATTTTCTCACAGAAAATGAGTCTCTCACCATGGGAAAATGGCTTTCTTGAAAACGCATATTCTGGTCGAGAAATGGTGTTTTAAACAATAAAACGACTCCCGGCCTTATTTAGTTCACATTTTTACTTTTGGTAACCTAGCCCGTATTCATATCACACTAAACCTTTTTATCGCATTAAACGCCTTTTCTCGACAAGAAAGGCACAATTTCATCAAAAACAAACAAAACAAGAAAAATGAATCTATTCAACAAGTCTGCAACACATCCTTAAGAGTTACATGATTTCACCCAATGTCAATGTGTAATTTCTCCAGTTCTGATCATTGTTTAGGTTGTTGGTAGCTTGTTCCAATGCCAAAACACAGTGAAATCTTTTTATGGCTTTAAACGCGTTTTCTCCTCGAGAGAAACATGATTTCACTAAAAACGTTATAGTTCAAACATGCCTGTTGTAACTGTCTGCAAACACTCAGAGCCTTAAAGTAGGGGTTTAACAAATGTGTTTTTTGGTGAGAAACCTTCTATTTCAAAGGTTCTGTGCGTTTTCAGACATGTTCAGTATGTATTTTTTGTGTTTCTGATGAAATCCCTCCTTTTAATGCATTTTCTCACTGAAAATTAGACTCTTGCCATGGCAAAATGGCTTTCTTGAAAAAGCATATTGTGGTCGAGAAATGGTGTTTTAAACAATAAAAACGACTCCCGGCCTTATTTAGTTCACATTTTTACTTTTGGTAACCTAGCCCGTATTCATAACGCACTAAACCTTTTTATCGCGTTAAACGACTTTTCTCGACAACAAAAGCACAATTTCATCAAAAACAAACAAAACAAGAAAAATGAATCTATTCAACAAGTCTGCAACACATCCTTAAGAGTTCCATGATTTCACCCAATGTCAATGTGTAATTTCTCCAGTTCTGATCATTGTTTAGGTTGTTGGTAGCTTGGTCCAATGCCAAAACACAGTGAAATCTTTTTATGGCTTTAAACGCGTTTTCTCCTCGAGAGAAACATGATTTCACTAAAAACGTTATAGTTTAAACACGCCTGTTGTACATGTCTGCAAACACTCTCAGAGCCTTAAAGTAGGGTTTTCACCAATGTGTTTTTTGGTGAGAAACCTTCTATTTCAAGGTTCTGTGCGTTTTCAGACACGTACAATATGTATTTTTTGTGTTTCTGATGAAATCCCTCCTTTTAATGCATTTTCTCACAGAAAATGAGTCTCTTGCCATGGCAAAATGGCTATCTTGAAAAAGCATATTGTGGTCGAGAAATGGTGTTTTAAACAATAAAAACGACTCCCGGCCTTATTTAGTTCACATTTTTACTTTTGGTAACCTAGCCCGTATTCATAACGCACTAAACCTTTTTATCGCGTTAAACGCCTTTTCTCGACAACAAAAGCACAATTTCATCAAAAAAAAAAAAAAACAAGAAAAATGAATCTATTCAACAAGTCTGCAACACATCCTTAAGAGTTACATGATTTCACCCAATGTCAATGTGTAATTTCTCCAGTTCTGATCATTGTTTAGGTTGTTGGTAGCTTGGTCCAATGCCAAAACACAGTGAAATCTTTTTATGGCTTTAAACGCGTTTTCTCCTCGAGAGAAACATGATTTCACTAAAAACGTTATAGTTTAAACATGCCTGTTGTACATGTCTGCAAACATTCAGAGCCTTAAAGTAGGGTTTTCACCAATGTGTTTTTTGGTGAGAAACCTTCTATTTCAAGGTTCTGTGCGTTATCAGACAAGTACAATATGTATTTTTTGTGTTTCTGATGAAATCCCTCCTTTTAATGCATTTTCTCACAGAAAATGAGTCTCTCGCCATGGGGAAATGGCTATCTTGAAAAAGCATATTGTGGTCGAGAAATGGTGTTTTAAACAATAAAAACGACTCCCGGCCTTATTTAGTTCACATTTTTACTTTTGGTAACCTAGCCCGTATTCATAACGCACTAAACCTTTTTATCGCGTTAAACGACTTTTCTCGACAACAAAAGCACAATTTCATCAAAAACAAACAAAACAAGAAAAATGAATCTATTCAACAAGTCTGCAACACATCCTTAAGAGTTACATGATTTCACCCAATGTCAATGTGTAATTTCTCCAGTTCTGATCATTGTTTAGGTTGTTGGTAGCTTGGTCCAATGCCAAAACACAGTGAAATCTTTTTATGGCTTTAAACGCGTTTTCTCCTCGAGAGAAACATGATTTCACTAAAAACGTTATAGTTTAAACATGCCTGTTGTACATGTCTGCAAACACTCTCAGAGCCTTAAAGTAGGGTTTTCACCAATGTGTTTTTTGGTGAGAAACCTTCTATTTCAAGGTTCTGTGCGTTTTCAGACACGTACAATATGTATTTTTTGTGTTTCTGATGAAATCCCTCCTTTTAATGCATTTTCTCACAGAAAATTAGACTCTTGCCATGGCAAAATGGCTTTCTTGAAAAAGCATATTGTGGTCGAGAAATGGTGTTTTAAACAATAAAAACGACTCCCGGCCTTATTTAGTTCACATTTTTACTTTTGGTAACCTAGCCCGTATTCATAACGCACCAAACCTTTTTATCGCGTTAAACGACTTTTCTCGACAACAAAAGCACAATTTCATCAAAAACAAACAAAACAAGAAAAATGAATATATTCAACAAGTCTGCAACACATCCTTAAGAGTTACATGATTTCACCCAATGTCAATGTGTAATTTCTCCAGTTCTGATCATTGTTTAGGTTGTTGGTAGCTTGGTCCAATGCCAAAACACAGTGAAATCTCTTTATGGCTTTAAACGCGTTTTCTCCTCGAGAAAAACATGATTTCACTAAAAACGATATAGTTCAAACATGCCTGTTGTAACTGTCTGCAAACACTCAGAGCCTTAAAGTAGGGTTTTCACCAATGTGTTTTTTGGTGAGAAACCTTCTATTTCAAGGTTCTGTGCGTTATCAGACAAGTACAATATGTATTTTTTGTGTTTCTGATGAAATCCCTCCTTTTAATGCATTTTCTCACAGAAAATGAGTCTCTCGCCATGGGGAAATGGCTTTCTTGAGAAAGCATATTGTGGTCGAGAAATGGTGTTTTAAACAATAAAAACGACTCCCGGCCTTATTTAGTTCACATTTTTACTTTTGTTAACCTAGCCCGTATTCATAACGCACTAAACCTTTTTATCGCGTTAAACGCCTTTTCTCGACAACAAAAGCACAATTTCATCAAAAAAAAAAAAAAACAAGAAAAATGAATCTATTCAACAAGTCTGCAACACATCCTTAAGAGTTACATGATTTCACCCAATGTCAATGTGTAATTTCTCCAGTTCTGATCATTGTTTAGGTTGTTGGTAGCTTGGTCCAATGCCAAAACACAGTGAAATCTTTTTATGGCTTTAAACGCGTTTTCTCCTCGAGAGAAACATGATTTCACTAAAAACGTTATAGTTTAAACACGCCTGTTGTACATGTCTGCAAACACTCTCAGAGCCTTAAAGTAGGGTTTTCACCAATGTGTTTTTTGGTGAGAAACCTTCTATTTCAAGGTTCTGTGCGTTTTCAGACACGTACAATATGTATTTTTTGTGTTTCTGATGAAATCCCTCCTTTTAATGCATTTTCTCACAGAAAATTAGTCTCTTGCCATGGCAAAATGGCTTTCTTGAAAAAGCATATTGTGGTCGAGAAATGGTGTTTTAAACAATAAAAACGACTCCCGGCCTTATTTAGTTCACATTTTTACTTTTGGTAACCTAGCCCGTATTCATAACGCACTAAACCTTTTTATCGCGTTAAACGCCTTTTCTCGACAACAAAAGCACAATTTCATCAAAAACAAACAAAACAAGAAAAATGAATCTATTCAACAAGTCTGCAACACATCCTTAAGAGTTACATGATTTCACCCAATGTCAATGTGTAATTTCTCCAGTTCTGATCATTGTTTAGGTTGTTGGTAGCTTGGTCCAATGCCAAAACACAGTGAAATCTTTTTATGGCTTTAAACGCGTTTTCTCCTCGAGAGAAACATGATTTCACTAAAAACGTTATAGTTTAAACATGCCTGTTGTACATGTCTGCAAACACTCAGAGCCTTAAAGTAGGGTTTTCACCAATGTGTTTTTTGGTGAGAAACCTTCTATTTCAAAGGTTCTGTGCGTTTTCAGACATGTTCAGTATGTATTTTTTGTGTTTTCTGATGAAAACCCTCCTTTTAATGCATTTTCTCACAGAAAATGAGTCTCTCACCATGGGAAAATGGCTTTTTTGAAAACGCATATTCTGGTCGAGAAATGGTGTTTTAAACAATAAAACGACTCCCGGCCTTATTTAGTTCACATTTTTACTTTTGGTAACCTAGCCCGTATTCATAACGCACTAAACCTTTTTATCGCATTAAACGCCTTTTCTCGACCAGAAAAGCACAATTTCATCAAAAAAAAACAAAACAAGAAAAATGAATCTATTCAACAAGTCTGCAACACATCCTTAAGAGTTACATGATTTCACCCAATGTCAATGTGTAATTTCTCCAGTTCTGATCATTGTTTAGGTTGTTGGTAGCTTGGTCCAATGCCAAAACACAGTGAAATCTTTTTATGGCTTCAATGTGTAATTTCTCCAGTTCTGATCATTGTTTAGGTTGTTGGTAGCTTGGTCCAATGCCAAAACAGAGTGAAATCTTTTTATGGCTTTAAACGCGTTTTCTCCTCGAGAAAAACATGATTTCACTAAAAACGTTGTAGTTTAAACATGCCTGTTGTACATGTCTGCAAACACTCAGAGCCTTAAAGTACGGCTTTCACCAATGTGATTTTTGGTGAGAAACCTTCTATTTCAAGGTTCTGTGCGTTTTCAGACAAGTACAATATGTATTTTTTGTGTTTCTGATGAAATCCCTCCTTTTAATGCATTTTCTCACAGAAAATGAGTCTCTTGCCATGGGAAAATGGCTTTCTTGAAAAAGCATATTCTGGTCGAGAAATGGTGTTTTAAACAATAAAAACGACTCCCGGCCTTATTTAGTTCACATTTTAACTTTTGTTAACCTAGCCCGTATTCATAACGCACTAAACCTTTTTACCGCGTTAAACGCCTTTTCTCGACAACAAAAGCACAATTTCATCAAAAACAAACAAAACAAGAAAAATGAATCTATTCAACAAGTCTGCAACACATCCTTAAGAGTTACATGATTTCACCCAATGTCAATGTGTAATTTCTCCAGTTCTGATCATTGTTTAGGTTGTTGGCAGCTTGGTCCAATGCCAAAACACAGTGAAATCTTTTTATGGCTTTAAACGCGTTTTCTCCTCGAGAAAAACATGATTTCACTAAAAACGTTATAGTTTAAACATGCCTGTTGTACATGTCTGCAAACACTCAGAGCCTTAAAGTACGGCTTTCACCAATGTGATTTTTGGTGAGAAACCTTCTATTTCAAGGTTCTGTGCGTTTTCAGACATGTACAATATGTATTTTTTGTGTTTCTGATGAAATCCCTCCTTTTAATGCATTTTCTCACAGAAAATTAGTCTCTCGCCATGGGAAAATGGCGTTCTTGAGAAAGCATATTCTGGTCGAGAAATGGTGTTTTAAACAATAAAAACGACTCCCGGCCTTATTTAGTTCACATTTTTACTTTTGTTAACCTAGCCCGTATTCATAACGCACTAAACCTTTTTATCGCGTTAAACGCCTTTTCTCGACAACAAAAGCACAATTTCATCAGAAACAAACAAAACAAGAAAAATGAATCTATTCAACAAGTCTGCAACACATTCTTAAGAGTTACATGCTTTCACCCAATGTCAATGTGTAATTTCTCCAGTTCTGATCATTGTTTAGGTTGTTGGTAGCTTGGTCCAATGCCAAAACACAGTGAAATCTCTTTATGGCTTTAAACGCGTTTTCTCCTCGAGAGAAACATGATTTCACTAAAAACGTTATAGTTTAAACATGCCTGTTGTAACTGTCTGCAAACACTCAGAGCCTTAAAGTACGGTTTTCACCAATGTGTTTTTTGGTGAGAAACCTTCTATTTCAAGGTTCTGTTCAATTTCAGACACGTACAATATGTATTTTTTGTGTTTCTGATGAAATCCCTCCTTTTAATGCATTTTCACACAGAAAATGAGTCTCTCGCCAAGGGAAAATGGCTTTCTTGAAAAAGCATATTCTGGTCGAGAAAAGGTATTTTAAACAATAGAAACGACTCCCGGCCTTATTTAGTTCACATTTTTACTTTTGGTAACCTAGCCCGTATTCATAACGCACTAAACCTTTTTATCGCGTTAAACGTCTTTTCTCGACAACAAAAGCACAATTTCATCAAAAACAAACAAAACAAGAAAAATGAATCTATTCAACAAGTCTGCAACACATCCTTAAGAGTTACATGATTTCACCCAATGTCAATGTGTAATTTCTCCAGTTCTGATCATTGTTTAGGTTGTTGGTAGCTTGGTCCAATGCCAAAATACAGCGAAATCTTTTTATGGCTTTAAACGCGTTTTCTCCTCGAGAGAAACATGATTTCACTAAAAACGTTATAGTTTAAACATGCCTGTTGTACATGTTTGCAAACACTCAGAGCCTTAAAGTACGGTTTTCATCAATGTGGTTTTTGGTGAGAAACCTTCTATTTCAAGGTTCTGTGCGTTTTCAGACACGTACAATATGTATTTTTTGTGTTTCTGATGAAATCCCTCCTTTTAATGCATTTTCTCACAGGAAATGAGTCTCTCGCCATGGGAAAATGGCTTTCTTGAAAAAGCATATTCTGGTCGAGAAATGGTGTTTTAAACAATAAAAACGACTCCCGGCCTTATTTAGTTCACATTTTTACTTTTGTTAACCTAGCCCGTATTCATAACGCACTAAACCTTTTTATCGCGTTAAAGGCCTTTTCTCGACAAGAAAAGCACAATTTCATCAAAAACAAACAAAACAAGAAAAATGAATCTATTCAACAAGTCTGCAACACATCCTTAAGAGTTACATGCTTTCACCCAATGTCAATGTGTAATTTCTCCAGTTCTGATCATTGTTTAGGTTGTTGGTAGCTTGGTCCAATGCCAAAACACAGTGAAATCTTTTTATGGCTTTAAACGCGTTTTCTCCTCGAGAAAAACATGATTTCACTAAAAACGTTATAGTTTAAACATGCCTGTTGTACATGTCTGCAAACACTCAGAGCCTTAAAGTACGGCTTTCACCAATGTGATTTTTGGTGAGAAACCTTCTATTTCAAGGTTCTGTGCGTTTTCAGACATGTACAATATGTATTTTTTGTGTTTCTGATGAAATCCCTCCTTTTAATGCATTTTCTCAAAGAAAATGAGTCTCTCGCCATGGGAAAATGGCGTTCTTGAGAAAGCATATTCTGGTCGAGAAATGGTGTTTTAAACAATAAAAACGACTCCCGGCCTTATTTAGTTCACATTTTTACTTTTGTTAACCTAGCCCGTATTCATAACGCACTAAACCTTTTTATCAAGTTAAACGCCTTTTCTCGACAAGAAAAGCACAATTTCATCAGAAACAAACAAAACAAGAAAAATGAATCTATTCAACAAGTCTGCAACATATTCTTAAGAGTTACATGCTTTCACCCAATGTCAATGTGTAATTTCTCCAGTTCTGATCATTGTTTAGGTTGTTGGTAGCTTGGTCCAATGCCAAAACACAGTGAAATCTCTTTATGGCTTTAAACGCGTTTTCTCCTCGAGAGAAACATGATTTCACTAAAAACGATATAGTTCAAACATGCCTGTTGTTAACTGTCTTCAAACACTCAGAGCCTTAAAGTAGGGTTTTCACCAATGTGTTTTTTGGTTAGAAACCTTCTATTTCAAGGTTCGGTGCGTTATCAGACACGTACAATATGTATTTTTTGTGTTTCTGATGAAATCCCTCCTTTTAATGCATTTTCTCACAGAAAATGAGTCTCTCGCCATCGGAAAATGGCTTTCTTGAGAAAGCATATTCTGGTCGAGAAATGGTGTTTTAAACAATAAAAAACGACTCCCGGCCTTATTTAGTTCACATTTTTACTTTTGGTAACGTAGCCCGTATTCATAACGCACTAAACCTTTTTATCGCGTTAAACGCCTTTTCTCGACAAGAAAAGCACAATTTCATCAGAAACAAACAAAACAAGAAAAATGAATCTATTCAACAAGTCTGCAACACATCCTTAAGAGTTACATGATTTCACCCAATGTCAATGTGTAATTTCTCCAGTTCTGATCATTGTTTAGGTTGTTGGTAGCTTGGTCCAATGCCAAAACAGAGTGAAATCTTTTTATGGCTTTAAACGCGTTTTCTCCTCGAGAAAAACATGATTTCACTAAAAACGTTGTAGTTTAAACATGCCTGTTGTACATGTCTGCAAATACTCAGAGCCTTAAAGTACGGCTTTCACCAATGTGATTTTTGGTGAGAAACCTTCTATTTCAAGGTTCTGTGCGTTTTCAGACAAGTACAATATGTATTTTTTGTGTTTCTGATGAAATCCCTCCTTTTAATGCATTTTCTCACAGAAAATGAGTCTCTCGCCATGGGAAAATGGCGTTCTTGAGAAAGCATATTCTGGTCGAGAAACGGTGTTTTAAACAATAAAAACGACTCCCGGCCTTATTTAGTTCACATTTTTAATTTTGTTAACCTAGCCCGTATTCATAACGCACTAAACCTTTTTATCGCGTTAAACGCCTTTTCTCGACAAGAAAAGCACAATTTCATCAGAAACAAACAAAACAAGAAAAATGAATCTATTCAACAAGTCTGCAACATAGTCTTAAGAGTTACATGCTTTCACCCAATGTCAATGTGTAATTTCTCCAGTTCTGATCATTGTTTAGGTTGTTGGTAGCTTGGTCCAATGCCAAAACACAGTGAAATCTCTTTATGGCTTTAAACGCGTTTTCTCCTCGAGAGAAACATGATTTCACTAAAAACGATATAGTTCAAACATGCCTGTTGTTAACTGTCTTCAAACACTCAGAGCCTTAAAGTAGGGTTTTCACCAATGTGTTTTTTGGTGAGAAACCTTCTATTTCAAGGTTCGGTGCGTTATCAGACACGTACAATATGTATTTTTTGTGTTTCTGATGAAATCCCTCCTTTTAATGCATTTTCTCACAGAAAATGAGTCTCTCGCCATCGGAAAATGGCTTTCTTGAGAAAGCATATTCTGGTCGAGAAATGGTGTTTTAAACAATAAAAACGACTCCCGGCCTTATTTAGTTCACATTTTTACTTTTGGTAACGTAGCCCGTATTCATAACGCACTAAACCTTTTTATCGCGTTAAACGCCTTTTCTCGACAAGAAAAGCACAATTTCATCAGAAACAAACAAAACAAGAAAAATGAATCTATTCAACAAGTCTGCAACACATCCTTAAGAGTTACATGATTTCACCCAATGTCAATGTGTAATTTCTCCAGTTCTGATCATTGTTTAGGTTGTTGGTAGCTTGGTCCAATGCCAAAACACAGTGAAATCTTTTTATGGCTTTAAACGCGTTTTCTCCTCGAGAAAAACATGATTTCACTAAAAACGTTATAGTTTAAACATGCCTGTTGTACATGTCTGCAAACACTCAGAGCCTTAAAGTAGGGTTTTCACCAATGTGTTTTTTGGTGAGAAACCTTCTATTTCAAGGTTCGGTGCGTTATCAGACACGTACAATATGTATTTTTTGTGTTTCTGATGAAATCCCTCCTTTTAATGCATTTTCTCACAGAAAATGAGTCTCTCGCCATCGGAAAATGGCGTTCTTGAGAAAGCATATTCTGGTCGAGAAATGGTGTTTTAAACAATAAAAACGACTCCCGGCCTTATTTAGTTCACATTTTTACTTTTGGTAACGTAGCCCGTATTCATAACGCACTAAACCTTTTTATCGCGTTAAACGCCTTTTCTCGACAAGAAAAGCACAATTTCATCAGAAACAAACAAAACAAGAAAAATGAATCTATTCAACAAGTCTGCAACACATCCTTAAGAGTTACATGATTTCACCCAATGTCAATGTGTAATTTCTCCAGTTCTGATCATTGTTTAGGTTGTTGGTAGCTTGGTCCAATGCCAAAACAGAGTGAAATCTTTTTATGGCTTTAAACGCGTTTTCTCCTCGAGAAAAACATGATTTCACTAAAAACGTTGTAGTTTAAACATGCCTGTTGTACATGTCTGCAAACACTCAGAGCCTTAAAGTACGGCTTTCACCAATGTGATTTTTGGTGAGAAACCTTCTATTTCAAGGTTCTGTGCGTTTTCAGACAAGTACAATATGTATTTTTTGTGTTTCTGATGAAATCCCTCCTTTTAATGCATTTTCTCACAGAAAATGAGTCTCTTGCCATGGGAAAATGGCTTTCTTGAAAAAGCATATTCTGGTCGAGAAATGGTGTTTTAAACAATAAAAACGACTCCCGGCCTTATTTAGTTCACATTTTAACTTTTGTTAACCTAGCCCGTATTCATAACGCACTAAACCTTTTTACCGCGTTAAACGC
The DNA here is from genome assembly GCF_029633865.1 of Lampris incognitus. Classification (NCBI taxonomy): domain Eukaryota; kingdom Metazoa; phylum Chordata; class Actinopteri; order Lampriformes; family Lampridae; genus Lampris; species Lampris incognitus. The sequence goes on along the minus strand of NC_079213.1, from coordinate 49,166,789 downwards.
CTTTTCTCGACAACAAAAGCACAATTTCATCAAAAACAAACAAAACAAGAAAAATGAATCTATTCAACAAGTCTGCAACACATCCTTAAGAGTTACATGATTTCACCCAATGTCAATGTGTAATTTCTCCAGTTCTGATCATTGTTTAGGTTGTTGGCAGCTTGGTCCAATGCCAAAACACAGTGAAATCTTTTTATGGCTTTAAACGCGTTTTCTCCTCGAGAAAAACATGATTTCACTAAAAACGTTATAGTTTAAACATGCCTGTTGTACATGTCTGCAAACACTCAGAGCCTTAAAGTACGGCTTTCACCAATGTGATTTTTGGTGAGAAACCTTCTATTTCAAGGTTCTGTGCGTTTTCAGACATGTACAATATGTATTTTTTGTGTTTCTGATGAAATCCCTCCTTTTAATGCATTTTCTCACAGAAAATTAGTCTCTCGCCATGGGAAAATGGCGTTCTTGAGAAAGCATATTCTGGTCGAGAAATGGTGTTTTAAACAATAAAAACGACTCCCGGCCTTATTTAGTTCACATTTTTACTTTTGTTAACCTAGCCCGTATTCATAACGCACTAAACCTTTTTATCGCGTTAAACGCCTTTTCTCGACAACAAAAGCACAATTTCATCAGAAACAAACAAAACAAGAAAAATGAATCTATTCAACAAGTCTGCAACACATTCTTAAGAGTTACATGCTTTCACCCAATGTCAATGTGTAATTTCTCCAGTTCTGATCATTGTTTAGGTTGTTGGTAGCTTGGTCCAATGCCAAAACACAGTGAAATCTCTTTATGGCTTTAAACGCGTTTTCTCCTCGAGAGAAACATGATTTCACTAAAAACGTTATAGTTTAAACATGCCTGTTGTAACTGTCTGCAAACACTCAGAGCCTTAAAGTACGGTTTTCACCAATGTGTTTTTTGGTGAGAAACCTTCTATTTCAAGGTTCTGTTCAATTTCAGACACGTACAATATGTATTTTTTGTGTTTCTGATGAAATCCCTCCTTTTAATGCATTTTCACACAGAAAATGAGTCTCTCGCCAAGGGAAAATGGCTTTCTTGAAAAAGCATATTCTGGTCGAGAAAAGGTATTTTAAACAATAGAAACGACTCCCGGCCTTATTTAGTTCACATTTTTACTTTTGGTAACCTAGCCCGTATTCATAACGCACTAAACCTTTTTATCGCGTTAAACGTCTTTTCTCGACAACAAAAGCACAATTTCATCAAAAACAAACAAAACAAGAAAAATGAATCTATTCAACAAGTCTGCAACACATCCTTAAGAGTTACATGATTTCACCCAATGTCAATGTGTAATTTCTCCAGTTCTGATCATTGTTTAGGTTGTTGGTAGCTTGGTCCAATGCCAAAATACAGCGAAATCTTTTTATGGCTTTAAACGCGTTTTCTCCTCGAGAGAAACATGATTTCACTAAAAACGTTATAGTTTAAACATGCCTGTTGTACATGTTTGCAAACACTCAGAGCCTTAAAGTACGGTTTTCATCAATGTGGTTTTTGGTGAGAAACCTTCTATTTCAAGGTTCTGTGCGTTTTCAGACACGTACAATATGTATTTTTTGTGTTTCTGATGAAATCCCTCCTTTTAATGCATTTTCTCACAGGAAATGAGTCTCTCGCCATGGGAAAATGGCTTTCTTGAAAAAGCATATTCTGGTCGAGAAATGGTGTTTTAAACAATAAAAACGACTCCCGGCCTTATTTAGTTCACATTTTTACTTTTGTTAACCTAGCCCGTATTCATAACGCACTAAACCTTTTTATCAAGTTAAACGCCTTTTCTCGACAAGAAAAGCACAATTTCATCAGAAACAAACAAAACAAGAAAAATGAATCTATTCAACAAGTCTGCAACATATTCTTAAGAGTTACATGCTTTCACCCAATGTCAATGTGTAATTTCTCCAGTTCTGATCATTGTTTAGGTTGTTGGTAGCTTGGTCCAATGCCAAAACACAGTGAAATCTCTTTATGGCTTTAAACGCGTTTTCTCCTCGAGAGAAACATGATTTCACTAAAAACGATATAGTTCAAACATGCCTGTTGTTAACTGTCTTCAAACACTCAGAGCCTTAAAGTAGGGTTTTCACCAATGTGTTTTTTGGTTAGAAACCTTCTATTTCAAGGTTCGGTGCGTTATCAGACACGTACAATATGTATTTTTTGTGTTTCTGATGAAATCCCTCCTTTTAATGCATTTTCTCACAGAAAATGAGTCTCTCGCCATCGGAAAATGGCTTTCTTGAGAAAGCATATTCTGGTCGAGAAATGGTGTTTTAAACAATAAAAACGACTCCCGGCCTTATTTAGTTCACATTTTTACTTTTGGTAACGTAGCCCGTATTCATAACGCACTAAACCTTTTTATCGCGTTAAACGCCTTTTCTCGACAAGAAAAGCACAATTTCATCAGAAACAAACAAAACAAGAAAAATGAATCTATTCAACAAGTCTGCAACACATCCTTAAGAGTTACATGATTTCACCCAATGTCAATGTGTAATTTCTCCAGTTCTGATCATTGTTTAGGTTGTTGGTAGCTTGGTCCAATGCCAAAACACAGTGAAATCTTTTTATGGCTTTAAACGCGTTTTCTCCTCGAGAAAAACATGATTTCACTAAAAACGTTATAGTTTAAACATGCCTGTTGTACATGTCTGCAAACACTCAGAGCCTTAAAGTAGGGTTTTCACCAATGTGTTTTTTGGTGAGAAACCTTCTATTTCAAGGTTCGGTGCGTTATCAGACACGTACAATATGTATTTTTTGTGTTTCTGATGAAATCCCTCCTTTTAATGCATTTTCTCACAGAAAATGAGTCTCTCGCCATCGGAAAATGGCGTTCTTGAGAAAGCATATTCTGGTCGAGAAATGGTGTTTTAAACAATAAAAACGACTCCCGGCCTTATTTAGTTCACATTTTTACTTTTGGTAACGTAGCCCGTATTCATAACGCACTAAACCTTTTTATCGCGTTAAACGCCTTTTCTCGACAAGAAAAGCACAATTTCATCAGAAACAAACAAAACAAGAAAAATGAATCTATTCAACAAGTCTGCAACACATCCTTAAGAGTTACATGATTTCACCCAATGTCAATGTGTAATTTCTCCAGTTCTGATCATTGTTTAGGTTGTTGGTAGCTTGGTCCAATGCCAAAACAGAGTGAAATCTTTTTATGGCTTTAAACGCGTTTTCTCCTCGAGAAAAACATGATTTCACTAAAAACGTTGTAGTTTAAACATGCCTGTTGTACATGTCTGCAAACACTCAGAGCCTTAAAGTACGGCTTTCACCAATGTGATTTTTGGTGAGAAACCTTCTATTTCAAGGTTCTGTGCGTTTTCAGACAAGTACAATATGTATTTTTTGTGTTTCTGATGAAATCCCTCCTTTTAATGCATTTTCTCACAGAAAATGAGTCTCTTGCCATGGGAAAATGGCTTTCTTGAAAAAGCATATTCTGGTCGAGAAATGGTGTTTTAAACAATAAAAACGACTCCCGGCCTTATTTAGTTCACATTTTAACTTTTGTTAACCTAGCCCGTATTCATAACGCACTAAACCTTTTTACCGCGTTAAACGCCTTTTCTCGACAACAAAAGCACAATTTCATCAAAAACAAACAAAACAAGAAAAATGAATCTATTCAACAAGTCTGCAACACATCCTTAAGAGTTACATGATTTCACCCAATGTCAATGTGTAATTTCTCCAGTTCTGATCATTGTTTAGGTTGTTGGCAGCTTGGTCCAATGCCAAAACACAGTGAAATCTTTTTATGGCTTTAAACGCGTTTTCTCCTCGAGAAAAACATGATTTCACTAAAAACGTTATAGTTTAAACATGCCTGTTGTACATGTCTGCAAACACTCAGAGCCTTAAAGTACGGCTTTCACCAATGTGATTTTTGGTGAGAAACCTTCTATTTCAAGGTTCTGTGCGTTTTCAGACATGTACAATATGTATTTTTTGTGTTTCTGATGAAATCCCTCCTTTTAATGCATTTTCTCACAGAAAATTAGTCTCTCGCCATGGGAAAATGGCGTTCTTGAGAAAGCATATTCTGGTCGAGAAATGGTGTTTTAAACAATAAAAACGACTCCCGGCCTTATTTAGTTCACATTTTTACTTTTGTTAACCTAGCCCGTATTCATAACGCACTAAACCTTTTTATCGCGTTAAACGCCTTTTCTCGACAACAAAAGCACAATTTCATCAGAAACAAACAAAACAAGAAAAATGAATCTATTCAACAAGTCTGCAACACATTCTTAAGAGTTACATGCTTTCACCCAATGTCAATGTGTAATTTCTCCAGTTCTGATCATTGTTTAGGTTGTTGGTAGCTTGGTCCAATGCCAAAACACAGTGAAATCTCTTTATGGCTTTAAACGCGTTTTCTCCTCGAGAGAAACATGATTTCACTAAAAACGTTATAGTTTAAACATGCCTGTTGTAACTGTCTGCAAACACTCAGAGCCTTAAAGTACGGTTTTCACCAATGTGTTTTTTGGTGAGAAACCTTCTATTTCAAGGTTCTGTTCAATTTCAGACACGTACAATATGTATTTTTTGTGTTTCTGATGAAATCCCTCCTTTTAATGCATTTTCACACAGAAAATGAGTCTCTCGCCAAGGGAAAATGGCTTTCTTGAAAAAGCATATTCTGGTCGAGAAAAGGTATTTTAAACAATAGAAACGACTCCCGGCCTTATTTAGTTCACATTTTTACTTTTGGTAACCTAGCCCGTATTCATAACGCACTAAACCTTTTTATCGCGTTAAACGTCTTTTCTCGACAACAAAAGCACAATTTCATCAAAAACAAACAAAACAAGAAAAATGAATCTATTCAACAAGTCTGCAACACATCCTTAAGAGTTACATGATTTCACCCAATGTCAATGTGTAATTTCTCCAGTTCTGATCATTGTTTAGGTTGTTGGTAGCTTGGTCCAATGCCAAAATACAGCGAAATCTTTTTATGGCTTTAAACGCGTTTTCTCCTCGAGAGAAACATGATTTCACTAAAAACGTTATAGTTTAAACATGCCTGTTGTACATGTTTACAAACACTCAGAGCCTTAAAGTACGGTTTTCATCAATGTGGTTTTTGGTGAGAAACCTTCTATTTCAAGGTTCTGTGCGTTTTCAGACACGTACAATATGTATTTTTTGTGTTTCTGATGAAATCCCTCCTTTTAATGCATTTTCTCACAGGAAATGAGTCTCTCGCCATGGGAAAATGGCTTTCTTGAAAAAGCATATTCTGGTCGAGAAATGGTGTTTTAAACAATAAAAACGACTCCCGGCCTTATTTAGTTCACATTTTTACTTTTGTTAACCTAGCCCGTATTCATAACGCACTAAACCTTTTTATCAAGTTAAACGCCTTTTCTCGACAAGAAAAGCACAATTTCATCAGAAACAAACAAAACAAGAAAAATGAATCTATTCAACAAGTCTGCAACATATTCTTAAGAGTTACATGCTTTCACCCAATGTCAATGTGTAATTTCTCCAGTTCTGATCATTGTTTAGGTTGTTGGTAGCTTGGTCCAATGCCAAAACACAGTGAAATCTCTTTATGGCTTTAAACGCGTTTTCTCCTCGAGAGAAACATGATTTCACTAAAAACGATATAGTTCAAACATGCCTGTTGTTAACTGTCTTCAAACACTCAGAGCCTTAAAGTAGGGTTTTCACCAATGTGTTTTTTGGTTAGAAACCTTCTATTTCAAGGTTCGGTGCGTTATCAGACACGTACAATATGTATTTTTTGTGTTTCTGATGAAATCCCTCCTTTTAATGCATTTTCTCACAGAAAATGAGTCTCTCGCCATCGGAAAATGGCTTTCTTGAGAAAGCATATTCTGGTCGAGAAATGGTGTTTTAAACAATAAAAACGACTCCCGGCCTTATTTAGTTCACATTTTTACTTTTGGTAACGTAGCCCGTATTCATAACGCACTAAACCTTTTTATCGCGTTAAACGCCTTTTCTCGACAAGAAAAGCACAATTTCATCAGAAACAAACAAAACAAGAAAAATGAATCTATTCAACAAGTCTGCAACACATCCTTAAGAGTTACATGATTTCACCCAATGTCAATGTGTAATTTCTCCAGTTCTGATCATTGTTTAGGTTGTTGGTAGCTTGGTCCAATGCCAAAACAGAGTGAAATCTTTTTATGGCTTTAAACGCGTTTTCTCCTCGAGAAAAACATGATTTCACTAAAAACGTTGTAGTTTAAACATGCCTGTTGTACATGTCTGCAAATACTCAGAGCCTTAAAGTACGGCTTTCACCAATGTGATTTTTGGTGAGAAACCTTCTATTTCAAGGTTCTGTGCGTTTTCAGACAAGTACAATATGTATTTTTTGTGTTTCTGATGAAATCCCTCCTTTTAATGCATTTTCTCACAGAAAATGAGTCTCTCGCCATGGGAAAATGGCGTTCTTGAGAAAGCATATTCTGGTCGAGAAACGGTGTTTTAAACAATAAAAACGACTCCCGGCCTTATTTAGTTCACATTTTTAATTTTGTTAACCTAGCCCGTATTCATAACGCACTAAACCTTTTTATCGCGTTAAAGGCCTTTTCTCGACAAGAAAAGCACAATTTCATCAGAAACAAACAAAACAAGAAAAATGAATCTATTCAACAAGTCTGCAACATATTCTTAAGAGTTACATGCTTTCACCCAATGTCAATGTGTAATTTCTCCAGTTCTGATCATTGTTTAGGTTGTTGGTAGCTTGGTCCAATGCCAAAACACAGTGAAATCTCTTTATGGCTTTAAACGCGTTTTCTCCTCGAGAGAAACATGATTTCACTAAAAACGATATAGTTCAAACATGCCTGTTGTTAACTGTCTTCAAACACTCAGAGCCTTAAAGTAGGGTTTTCACCAATGTGTTTTTTGGTGAGAAACCTTCTATTTCAAGGTTCGGTGCGTTATCAGACACGTACAATATGTATTTTTTGTGTTTCTGATGAAATCCCTCCTTTTAATGCATTTTCTCACAGAAAATGAGTCTCTCGCCATCGGAAAATGGCTTTCTTGAGAAAGCATATTCTGGTCGAGAAATGGTGTTTTAAACAATAAAAACGACTCCCGGCCTTATTTAGTTCACATTTTTACTTTTGGTAACGTAGCCCGTATTCATAACGCACTAAACCTTTTTATCGCGTTAAACGCCTTTTCTCGACAAGAAAAGCACAATTTCATCAGAAACAAACAAAACAAGAAAAATGAATCTATTCAACAAGTCTGCAACACATCCTTAAGAGTTACATGATTTCACCCAATGTCAATGTGTAATTTCTCCAGTTCTGATCATTGTTTAGGTTGTTGGTAGCTTGGTCCAATGCCAAAACACAGTGAAATCTCTTTATGGCTTTACACGCGTTTTCTCCTCGAGAGAAACATGATTTCACTAAAAACGATATAGTTCAAACATGCCTGTTGTTAACTGTCTTCAAACACTCAGAGCCTTAAAGTAGGGTTTTCACCAATGTGTTTTTTGGTGAGAAACCTTCTATTTCAAGGTTCGGTGCGTTATCAGACACGTACAATATGTATTTTTTGTGTTTCTGATGAAATCCCTCCTTTTAATGCATTTTCTCACAGAAAATGAGTCTCTCGCCATCGGAAAATGGCTTTCTTGAGAAAGCATATTCTGGTCGAGAAATGGTGTTTTAAACAATAAAAACGACTCCCGGCCTTATTTAGTTCACATTTTTACTTTTGGTAACGTAGCCCGTATTCATAACGCACTAAACCTTTTTATCGCGTTAAACGCCTTTTCTCGACAAGAAAAGCACAATTTCATCAGAAACAAACAAAACAAGAAAAATGAATCTATTCAACAAGTCTGCAACACATCCTTAAGAGTTACATGATTTCACCCAATGTCAATGTGTAATTTCTCCAGTTCTGATCATTGTTTAGGTTGTTGGTAGCTTGGTCCAATGCCAAAACAGAGTGAAATCTTTTTATGGCTTTAAACGCGTTTTCTCCTCGAGAGAAACATGATTTCACAAAAACGTTATAGTTTAAACATGCCTGTTGTACATGTTTGCAAACACTCAGAGCCTTAAAGTACGGTTTTCATCAATGTGGTTTTTGGTGAGAAACCTTCTATTTCAAGGTTCTGTGCGTTTTCAGACACGTACAATATGTATTTTTTGTGTTTCTGATGAAATCCCTCCTTTTAATGCATTTTCTCACAGGAAATGAGTCTCTCGCCATGGGAAAATGGCTTTCTTGAAAAAGCATATTCTGGTCGAGAAATGGTGTTTTAAACAATAAAAACGACTCCCGGCCTTATTTAGTTCACATTTTTACTTTTGTTAACCTAGCCCGTATTCATAACGCACTAAACCTTTTTATCGCGTTAAAGGCCTTTTCTCGACAAGAAAAGCACAATTTCATCAAAAACAAACAAAACAAGAAAAATGAATCTATTCAACAAGTCTGCAACACATCCTTAAGAGTTACATGCTTTCACCCAATGTCAATGTGTAATTTCTCCAGTTCTGATCATTGTTTAGGTTGTTGGTAGCTTGGTCCAATGCCAAAACACAGTGAAATCTTTTTATGGCTTTAAACGCGTTTTCTCCTCGAGAAAAACATGATTTCACTAAAAACGTTATAGTTTAAACATGCCTGTTGTAACTGTCTGCAAACACTCAGAGCCTTAAAGTACGGCTTTCACCAATGTGATTTTTGGTGAGAAACCTTCTATTTCAAGGTTCTGTGCGTTTTCAGACATGTACAATATGTATTTTTTGTGTTTCTGATGAAATCCCTCCTTTTAATGCATTTTCTCAAAGAAAATGAGTCTCTCGCCATGGGAAAATGGCGTTCTTGAGAAAGCATATTCTGGTCGAGAAATGGTGTTTTAAACAATAAAAACGACTCCCGGCCTTATTTAGTTCACATTTTTACTTTTGTTAACCTAGCCCGTATTCATAACGCACTAAACCTTTTTATCGCGTTAAACGCCTTTTCTCGACAACAAAAGCACAATTTCATCAAAAACAAACAAAACAAGAAAAATGAATCTATTCAACAAGTCTGCAACATATTCTTAAGAGTTACATGCTTTCACCCAATGTCAATGTGTAATTTCTCCAGTTCTGATCATTGTTTAGGTTGTTGGTAGCTTGGTCCAATGCCAAAACACAGTGAAATCTCTTTATGGCTTTAAACGCGTTTTCTCCTCGAGAGAAACATGATTTCACTAAAAACGATATAGTTCAAACATGCCTGTTGTTAACTGTCTTCAAACACTCAGAGCCTTAAAGTAGGGTTTTCACCAATGTGTTTTTTGGTGAGAAACCTTCTATTTCAAGGTTCGGTGCGTTATCAGACACGTACAATATGTATTTTTTGTGTTTCTGATGAAATCCCTCCTTTTAATGCATTTTCTCACAGAAAATGAGTCTCTCGCCATCGGAAAATGGCTTTCTTGAGAAAGCATATTCTGGTCGAGAAATGGTGTTTTAAACAATAAAAACGACTCCCGGCCTTATTTAGTTCACATTTTTACTTTTGGTAACGTAGCCCGTATTCATAACGCACTAAACCTTTTTATCGCGTTAAACGCCTTTTCTCGACAAGAAAAGCACAATTTCATCAGAAACAAACAAAACAAGAAAAATGAATCTATTCAACAAGTCTGCAACACATCCTTAAGAGTTACATGATTTCACCCAATGTCAATGTGTAATTTCTCCAGTTCTGATCATTGTTTAGGTTGTTGGTAGCTTGGTCCAATGCCAAAACAGAGTGAAATCTTTTTATGGCTTTAAACGCGTTTTCTCCTCGAGAAAAACATGATTTCACTAAAAACGTTGTAGTTTAAACATGCCTGTTGTACATGTCTGCAAACACTCAGAGCCTTAAAGTACGGTTTTCACCAATGTGTTTTTTGGTGAGAAACCTTCTATTTCAAGGTTCTGTGCGTTTTCAGACATGTACAATATGTATTTTTTGTGTTTCTGATGAAATCCCTCCTTTTAATGCATTTTCTCAAAGAAAATGAGTCTCTCGCCATGGGAAAATGGCGTTCTTGAGAAAGCATATTCTGGTCGAGAAATGGTGTTTTAAACAATAAAAACGACTCCCGGCCTTATTTAGTTCACATTTTTACTTTTGTTAACCTAGCCCGTATTCATAACGCACTAAACCTTTTTATCAAGTTAAACGCCTTTTCTCGACAAGAAAAGCACAATTTCATCAGAAACAAACAAAACAAGAAAAATGAATCTATTCAACAAGTCTGCAACATATTCTTAAGAGTTACATGCTTTCACCCAATGTCAATGTGTAATTTCTCCAGTTCTGATCATTGTTTAGGTTGTTGGTAGCTTGGTCCAATGCCAAAACACAGTGAAATCTCTTTATGGCTTTAAACGCGTTTTCTCCTCGAGAGAAACATGATTTCACTAAAAACGATATAGTTCAAACATGCCTGTTGTTAACTGTCTTCAAACACTCAGAGCCTTAAAGTAGGGTTTTCACCAATGTGTTTTTTGGTGAGAAACCTTCTATTTCAAGGTTCGGTGCGTTATCAGACACGTACAATATGTATTTTTTGTGTTTCTGATGAAATCCCTCCTTTTAATGCATTTTCTCACAGAAAATGAGTCTCTCGCCATCGGAAAATGGCTTTCTTGAGAAAGCATATTCTGGTCGAGAAATGGTGTTTTAAACAATAAAAACGACTCCCGGCCTTATTTAGTTCACATTTTTACTTTTGGTAACGTAGCCCGTATTCATAACGCACTAAACCTTTTTATCGCGTTAAACGCCTTTTCTCGACAAGAAAAGCACAATTTCATCAGAAACAAACAAAACAAGAAAAATGAATCTATTCAACAAGTCTGCAACACATCCTTAAGAGTTACATGATTTCACCCAATGTCAATGTGTAATTTCTCCAGTTCTGATCATTGTTTAGGTTGTTGGTAGCTTGGTCCAATGCCAAAACAGAGTGAAATCTTTTTATGGCTTTAAACGCGTTTTCTCCTCGAGAAAAACATGATTTCACTAAAAACGTTGTAGTTTAAACATGCCTGTTGTACATGTCTGCAAACACTCAGAGCCTTAAAGTACGGCTTTCACCAATGTGATTTTTGGTGAGAAACCTTCTATTTCAAGGTTCTGTGCGTTTTCAGACATGTACAATATGTATTTTTTGTGTTTCTGATGAAATCCCTCCTTTTAATGCATTTTCTCAAAGAAAATGAGTCTCTCGCCATGGGAAAATGGCGTTCTTGAGAAAGCATATTCTGGTCGAGAAATGGTGTTTTAAACAATAAAAACGACTCCCGGCCTTATTTAGTTCACATTTTTACTTTTGTTAACCTAGCCCGTATTCATAACGCACTAAACCTTTTTATCGCGTTAAACGCCTTTTCTCGACAACAAAAGCACAATTTCATCAGAAACAAACAAAACAAGAAAAATGAATCTATTCAACAAGTCTGCAACACATCCTAAGAGTTACATGATTTCACCCAATGTCAATGTGTAATTTCTCCAGTTCTGATCATTGTTTAGGTTGTTGGTAGCTTGGTCCAATGCCAAAACACAGTGAAATCTTTTTATGGCTTTAAACGCGTTTTCTCCTTGAGAGAAACATGATTTCACTAAAAACGTTATAGTTTAAACATGCCTGTTGTACATGTCTGCAAACACTCAGAGCCTTAAAGTACGGATTTCATCAATGTGGTTTTTGGTGAGAAACCTTCTATTTCAAGGTTCTGTGCGTTTTCAGACACGTACAATATGTATTTTTTGTGTTTCTGATGAAATCCCTCCTTTTAATGCATTTTCTCACAGAAAATGAGTCTCTTGCCATGGGAAAATGGCTTTCTTGAAAAAGCATATTCTGGTCGAGAAATGGTGTTTTAAACAATAAAAACGACTCCCGGCCTTATTTAGTTCACATTTTAACTTTTGTTAACCTAGCCCGTATTCATAACGCACTAAACCTTTTTACCGCGTTAAACGCCTTTTCTCGACAACAAAAGCACAATTTCATCAAAAACAAACAAAAAAAGAAAAATGAATCTATTCAACAAGTCTGCAACACATCCTTAAGAGTTACATGATTTCACCCAATGTCAATGTGTAATTTCTCCAGTTCTGATCATTGTTTAGGTTGTTGGCAGCTTGGTCCAATGCCAAAACAGAGTGAAATCTTTTTATGGCTTTAAACGCGTTTTCTCCTCGAGAAAAACATGATTTCACTAAAAACGTTGTAGTTTAAACATGCCTGTTGTACATGTCTGCAAACACTCAGAGCCTTAAAGTACGGCTTTCACCAATGTGATTTTTGGTGAGAAACCTTCTATTTCAAGGTTCTGTGCGTTTTCAGACAAGTACAATATGTATTTTTTGTGTTTCTGATGAAATCCCTCCTTTTAATGCATTTTCTCACAGAAAATGAGTCTCTCGCCATGGGAAAATGGCGTTCTTGAGAAAGCATATTCTGGTCGAGAAACGGTGTTTTAAACAATAAAAACGACTCCCGGCCTTATTTAGTTCACATTTTTAATTTTGTTAACCTAGCCCGTATTCATAACGCACTAAACCTTTTTATCGCGTTAAACGCCTTTTCTCGACAAGAAAAGCACAATTTCATCAGAAACAAACAAAACAAGAAAAATGAATCTATTCAACAAGTCTGCAACATATTCTTAAGAGTTACATGTTTTCACCCAATGTCAATGTGTAATTTCTCCAGTTCTGATCATTGTTTAGGTTGTTGGTAGCTTGGTCCAATGCCAAAACACAGTGAAATCTCTTTATGGCTTTAAACGCGTTTTCTCCTCGAGAGAAACATGATTTCACTAAAAACGATATAGTTCAAACATGCCTGTTGTTAACTGTCTTCAAACACTCAGAGCCTTAAAGTAGGGTTTTCACCAATGTGTTTTTTGGTGAGAAACCTTCTATTTCAAGGTTCGGTGCGTTATCAGACACGTACAATATGTATTTTTTGTGTTTCTGATGAAATCCCTCCTTTTAATGCATTTTCTCACAGAAAATGAGTCTCTCGCCATCGGAAAATGGCTTTCTTGAGAAAGCATATTCTGGTCGAGAAATGGTGTTTTAAACAATAAAAACGACTCCCGGCCTTATTTAGTTCACATTTTTACTTTTGGTAACGTAGCCCGTATTCATAACGCACTAAACCTTTTTATCGCGTTAAACGCCTTTTCTCGACAAGAAAAGCACAATTTCATCAGAAACAAACAAAACAAGAAAAATGAATCTATTCAACAAGTCTGCAACACATCCTTAAGAGTTACATGATTTCACCCAATGTCAATGTGTAATTTCTCCAGTTCTGATCATTGTTTAGGTTGTTGGTAGCTTGGTCCAATGCCAAAACAGAGTGAAATCTTTTTATGGCTTTAAACGCGTTTTCTCCTCGAGAAAAACATGATTTCACTAAAAACGTTGTAGTTTAAACATGCCTGTTGTACATGTCTGCAAACACTCAGAGCCTTAAAGTACGGCTTTCACCAATGTGATTTTTGGTGAGAAACCTTCTATTTCAAGGTTCTGTGCGTTTTCAGACAAGTACAATATGTATTTTTTGTGTTTCTGATGAAATCCCTCCTTTTAATGCATTTTCTCACAGAAAATGAGTCTCTCGCCATGGGAAAATGGCGTTCTTGAGAAAGCATATTCTGGTCGAGAAATGGTGTTTTAAACAATAAAAACGACTCCCGGCCTTATTTAGTTCACATTTTTACTTTTGTTAACCTAGCCCGTATTCATAACGCACTAAACCTTTTTATCAAGTTAAACGCCTTTTCTCGACAAGAAAAGCACAATTTCATCAGAAACAAACAAAACAAGAAAAATGAATCTATTCAACAAGTCTGCAACACATCCTAAGAGTTACATGATTTCACCCAATGTCAATGTGTAATTTCTCCAGTTCTGATCATTGTTTAGGTTGTTGGTAGCTTGGTCCAATGCCAAAACACAGTGAAATCTTTTTATGGCTTTAAACGCGTTTTCTCCTTGAGAGAAACATGATTTCACTAAAAACGTTATAGTTTAAACATGCCTGTTGTACATGTCTGCAAACACTCAGAGCCTTAAAGTACGGATTTCATCAATGTGGTTTTTGGTGAGAAACCTTCTATTTCAAGGTTCTGTGCGTTTTCAGACACGTACAATATGTATTTTTTGTGTTTCTGATGAAATCCCTCCTTTTAATGCATTTTCTCACAGAAAATGAGTCTCTTGCCATGGGAAAATGGCTTTCTTGAAAAAGCATATTCTGGTCGAGAAATGGTGTTTTAAACAATAAAAACGACTCCCGGCCTTATTTAGTTCACATTTTAACTTTTGTTAACCTAGCCCGTATTCATAACGCACTAAACCTTTTTACCGCGTTAAACGCCTTTTCTCGACAACAAAAGCACAATTTCATCAAAAACAAACAAAAAAAGAAAAATGAATCTATTCAACAAGTCTGCAACACATCCTTAAGAGTTACATGATTTCACCCAATGTCAATGTGTAATTTCTCCAGTTCTGATCATTGTTTAGGTTGTTGGCAGCTTGGTCCAATGCCAAAAAAGAGTGAAATCTTTTTATGGCTTTAAACGCGTTTTCTCCTCGAGAAAAACATGATTTCACTAAAAACGTTGTAGTTTAAACATGCCTGTTGTACATGTCTGCAAACACTCAGAGCCTTAAAGTACGGCTTTCACCAATGTGATTTTTGGTGAGAAACCTTCTATTTCAAGGTTCTGTGCGTTTTCAGACAAGTACAATATGTATTTTTTGTGTTTCTGATGAAATCCCTCCTTTTAATGCATTTTCTCACAGAAAATGAGTCTCTCGCCATGGGAAAATGGCGTTCTTGAGAAAGCATATTCTGGTCGAGAAACGGTGTTTTAAACAATAAAAACGACTCCCGGCCTTATTTAGTTCACATTTTTAATTTTGTTAACCTAGCCCGTATTCATAACGCACTAAACCTTTTTATCGCGTTAAACGCCTTTTCTCGACAAGAAAAGCACAATTTCATCAGAAACAAACAAAACAAGAAAAATGAATCTATTCAACAAGTCTGCAACATATTCTTAAGAGTTACATGCTTTCACCCAATGTCAATGTGTAATTTCTCCAGTTCTGATCATTGTTTAGGTTGTTGGTAGCTTGGTCCAATGCCAAAACACAGTGAAATCTCTTTATGGCTTTAAACGCGTTTTCTCCTCGAGAGAAACATGATTTCACTAAAAACGATATAGTTCAAACATGCCTGTTGTTAACTGTCTTCAAACACTCAGAGCCTTAAAGTAGGGTTTTCACCAATGTGTTTTTTGGTGAGAAACCTTCTATTTCAAGGTTCGGTGCGTTATCAGACACGTACAATATGTATTTTTTGTGTTTCTGATGAAATCCCTCCTTTTAATGCATTTTCTCACAGAAAATGAGTCTCTCGCCATCGGAAAATGGCTTTCTTGAGAAAGCATATTCTGGTCGAGAAATGGTGTTTTAAACAATAAAAACGACTCCCGGCCTTATTTAGTTCACATTTTTACTTTTGGTAACGTAGCCCGTATTCATAACGCACTAAACCTTTTTATCGCGTTAAACGCCTTTTCTCGACAAGAAAAGCACAATTTCATCAGAAACAAACAAAACAAGAAAAATGAATCTATTCAACAAGTCTGCAACACATCCTTAAGAGTTACATGATTTCACCCAATGTCAATGTGTAATTTCTCCAGTTCTGATCATTGTTTAGGTTGTTGGTAGCTTGGTCCAATGCCAAAACAGAGTGAAATCTTTTTATGGCTTTAAACGCGTTTTCTCCTCGAGAAAAACATGATTTCACTAAAAACGTTGTAGTTTAAACATGCCTGTTGTACATGTCTGCAAACACTCAGAGCCTTAAAGTACGGCTTTCACCAATGTGATTTTTGGTGAGAAACCTTCTATTTCAAGGTTCTGTGCGTTTTCAGACAAGTACAATATGTATTTTTTGTGTTTCTGATGAAATCCCTCCTTTTAATGCATTTTCTCACAGAAAATGAGTCTCTCGCCATGGGAAAATGGCGTTCTTGAGAAAGCATATTCTGGTCGAGAAACGGTGTTTTAAACAATAAAAACGACTCCCGGCCTTATTTAGTTCACATTTTTACTTTTGGTAACGTAGCCCGTATTCATAACGCACTAAACCTTTTTATCGCGTTAAAGGTCTTTTCTCGACAAGAAAAGCACAATTTCATCAGAAACAAACAAAGCAAGAAAAATGAATCTATTCAACAAGTCTGCAACACATCCTTAAGAGTTACATGATTTCAACCAATGTCAATGTGTAATTTCCCCAGTTCTGATCATTGTTTAGGTTGTTGGTAGCTTGGTCCAATGCCAAAACACAGTGAAATCTCTTTATGGCTTTAAACGCGTTTTCTCCTCGAGAGAAACATGATTTCACTAAAAACGATATAGTTCAAACATGCCTGTTGTAACTGTCTTCAAACACTCAGAGCCTTAAAGTAGGGTTTTCACCAATGTGTTTTTTGGTGAGAAACCTTCTATTTCAAGGTTCGGTGCGTTATCAGACACGTACAATATGTATTTGTTGTGTTTCTGATGAAATCCCTCCTTTTCATGCATTTTCTCACAGAAAATGAGTCTCTCGCCATGGGAAAATGGCTTTCTTGAGAAAGCATATTCTGGTCGAGAAATGGTGTTTTAAACAATAAAAACGACTCCCGGCCTTATTTAGTTCACATTTTTACTTTTGGTAACGTAGCCCGTATTCATAACGCACTAAACCTTTTTACCGCGTTAAACGCCTTTTCTCGACAACAAAAGCACAATTTCATCAGAAACAAACAAAACAAGAAAAATGAATCTATTCAACAAGTCTGCAACACATTCTTAAGAGTTACATGCTTTCACCCAATGTCAATGTGTAATTTCTCCAGTTCTGATCATTGTTTAGGTTGTTGGTAGCTTGGTCCAATGCCAAAACACAGTGAAATCTCTTTATGGCTTTAAACGCGTTTTCTCCTCGAGAGAAACATGATTTCACTAAAAACGTTATAGTTTAAACATGCCTGTTGTAACTGTCTGCAAACACTCAGAGCCTTAAAGTACGGTTTTCACGAATGTGTTTTTTGGTGAGAAACCTTCTATTTCAACGTTCTGTGCGTTTTCAGACATGTACAATATGTATTTTTTGTGTTTCTGATGAAATCCCTCCTTTTAATGCATTTTCTCACAGAAAATGAGTCTCTCGCCATGGGAAAATGGCGTTCTTGAGAAAGCATATTCTGGTCGAGAAATGGTGTTTTAAACAATAAAAACGACTCCCGGCCTTATTTAGTTCACATTTTTACTTTTGTTAACCTAGCCCGTATTCATAGCGCACTAAACCTTTTTATCGCTTTAAACGCCTTTTCTCGACAACAAAAGCACAATTTCATCAGAAACAAACAAAACAAAAAAAATGAATCTATTCAACAAGTCTGCAACACATTCTTAAGAGTTACATGCTTTCACCCAATGTCAATGTGTAATTTCTCCAGTTCTGATCATTGTTTAGGTTGTTGGTAGCTTGGTCCAATGCCAAAACACAGTGAAATCTCTTTATGGCTTTAAACGCGTTTTCTCCTCGAGATAAACATGATTTCACTAAAAACGTTATAGTTCAAACATGCCTGTTGTAACTGTCTGCAAACACTCAGAGCCTTAAAGTACGGTTTTCACCAATGTGTTTTTTGGTGAGAAACCTTCTATTTCAAGGTTCTGTTCAATTTCAGACACGTACAATATGTATTTTTTGTGTTTCTGATGAAATCTCTCCTTTTAATGCATTTTCTCACAGAAAATGAGTCTCTCGCCATGGGAAAATGGCTTTCTTGAAAAAGCATATTCTGGTCGAGAAAAGGTATTTTAAACAATAGAAACGACTCCCGGCCTTATTTAGTTCACATTTTTACTTTTGGTAACGTAGCCCGTATTCATAACGCACTAAACCTTTTTATCGCGTTAAAGGCCTTTTCTCGACAAGAAAAGCACAATTTCATCAGAAACAAACAAAGCAAGAAAAATGAATCTATTCAACAAGTCTGCAACACATCCTTAAGAGTTACATGATTTCAACCAATGTCAATGTGTAATTTCCCCAGTTCTGATCATTGTTTAGGTTGTTGGTAGCTTGGTCCAATGCCAAAACACAGTGAAATCTCTTTATGGCTTTAAACGCGTTTTCTCCTCGAGAGAAACATGATTTCACTAAAAACGATATAGTTCAAACATGCCTGTTGTAACTGTCTTCAAACACTCAGAGCCTTAAAGTAGGGTTTTCACCAATGTGTTTTTTGGTGAGAAACCTTCTATTTCAAGGTTCGGTGCGTTATCAGACACGTACAATATGTATTTGTTGTGTTTCTGATGAAATCCCTCCTTTTAATGCATTTTCTCACAGAAAATGAGTCTCTCGCCATGGGGAAATGGCTTTCTTGAGAAAGCATATTCTGGTCGAGAAATGGTGTTTTAAACAATAAAAACGACTCCCGGCCTTATTTAGTTCACATTTTTACTTTTGGTAACGTAGCCCGTATTCATAACGCACTAAACCTTTTTACCGCGTTAAACGCCTTTTCTCGACAACAAAAGCACAATTTCATCAGAAACAAACAAAACAAGAAAAATGAATCTATTCAACAAGGCTGCAACACATCCTTAAGAGTTACATGATTTCACCCAATGTCAATGTGTAATTTCTCCAGTTCTTATCATTGTTTAGGTTGTTGGTAGCTTGGTCCAATGCCAAAACACAGTGAAATCTCTTTATGGCTTTAAACGCGTTTTCTCCTCGAGAGAAACATGATTTCACTAAAAACGATATAGTTCAAACATGCCTGTTGTTAACTGTCTTCAAACACTCAGAGCCTTAAAGTAGGGTTTTCACCAATGTGTTTTTTGGTGAGAAACCTTCTATTTCAAGGTTCGGTGCGTTTTCAGACACGTACAATATGTATTTTTTGTGTTTCTGATGAAATCCCTCCTTTTAATGCATTTTCTCACAGAAAATGAGTCTCTCGCCATGGGAAAATGGCTTTCTTGAGAAAGCATATTCTGGTCGAGAAATGGTGTTTTAAACAATAAAAACGACTCCCGGCCTTATTTAGTTCACATTTTTACTTTTGGTAACGTAGCCCGTATTCATAACGCACTAAACCTTTTTATCGCGTTAAACGCCTTTTCTCGACAAGAAAAGCACAATTTCATCAGAAACAAACAAAACAAGAAAAATGAATCTATTCAACAAGTCTGCAACACATCCTTAAGAGTTACATGATTTCACCCAATGTCAATGTGTAATTTCTCCAGTTCTGATCATTGTTTAGGTTGTTGGTAGCTTGGTCCAATGCCAAAACACAGTGAAATCTCTTTATGGCTTTAAACGCGTTTTCTCCTTGAGAGAAACATGATTTCACTAAAAGCGTTATAGTTTAAACATGCCTGTTGTACATGTCTGCAAACACTCAGAGCCTTAAATTACGGATTTCATCAATGTGGTTTTTGGTGAGAAACCTTCTATTTCAAGGTTCTGTGCGTTTTCAGACAAGTACAATATGTATTTTTTGTGTTTCTGATGAAATCCCTCCTTTTAATGCATTTTCTCACAGAAAATGAGTCTCTTGCCATGGGAAAATGGCTTTCTTGAAAAAGCATATTCTGGTCGAGAAATGGTGTTTTAAACAATAAAAACGACTCCCGGCCTTATTTAGTTCACATTTTAACTTTTGTTAACCTAGCCCGTATTCATAACGCACTAAACCTTTTTACCGCGTTAAACGCCTTTTCTCGACAACAAAAGCACAATTTCATCAAAAACAAACAAAACAAGAAAAATGAATCTATTCAACAAGTCTGCAACACATCCTTAAGAGTTACATGATTTCACCCAATGTCAATGTGTAATTTCTCCAGTTCTGATCATTGTTTAGGTTGTTGGCAGCTTGGTCCAATGCCAAAACACAGTGAAATCTTTTTATGGCTTTAAACGCGTTTTCTCCTCGAGAAAAACATGATTTCACTAAAAACGTTATAGTTTAAACATGCCTGTTGTACATGTCTGCAAACACTCAGAGCCTTAAAGTACGGCTTTCACCAATGTGATTTTTGGTGAGAAACCTTCTATTTCAAGGTTCTGTGCGTTTTCAGACATGTACAATATGTATTTTTTGTGTTTCTGATGAAATCCCTCCTTTTAATGCATTTTCTCACAGAAAATTAGTCTCTCGCCATGGGAAAATGGCGTTCTTGAGAAAGCATATTCTGGTCGAGAAATGGTGTTTTAAACAATAAAAACGACTCCCGGCCTTATTTAGTTCACATTTTTACTTTTGTTAACCTAGCCCGTATTCATAACGCACTAAACCTTTTTATCGCGTTAAACGCCTTTTCTCGACAACAAAAGCACAATTTCATCAGAAACAAACAAAACAAGAAAAATGAATCTATTCAACAAGTCTGCAACACATTCTTAAGAGTTACATGCTTTCACCCAATGTCAATGTGTAATTTCTCCAGTTCTGATCATTGTTTAGGTTGTTGGTAGCTTGGTCCAATGCCAAAACACAGTGAAATCTCTTTATGGCTTTAAACGCGTTTTCTCCTCGAGAGAAACATGATTTCACTAAAAACGTTATAGTTTAAACATGCCTGTTGTAACTGTCTGCAAACACTCAGAGCCTTAAAGTACGGTTTTCACCAATGTGTTTTTTGGTGAGAAACCTTCTATTTCAAGGTTCTGTTCAATTTCAGACACGTACAATATGTATTTTTTGTGTTTCTGATGAAATCCCTCCTTTTAATGCATTTTCACACAGAAAATGAGTCTCTCGCCAAGGGAAAATGGCTTTCTTGAAAAAGCATATTCTGGTCGAGAAAAGGTATTTTAAACAATAGAAACGACTCCCGGCCTTATTTAGTTCACATTTTTACTTTTGGTAACCTAGCCCGTATTCATAACGCACTAAACCTTTTTATCGCGTTAAACGTCTTTTCTCGACAACAAAAGCACAATTTCATCAAAAACAAACAAAACAAGAAAAATGAATCTATTCAACAAGTCTGCAACACATCCTTAAGAGTTACATGATTTCACCCAATGTCAATGTGTAATTTCTCCAGTTCTGATCATTGTTTAGGTTGTTGGTAGCTTGGTCCAATGCCAAAATACAGCGAAATCTTTTTATGGCTTTAAACGCGTTTTCTCCTCGAGAGAAACATGATTTCACTAAAAACGTTATAGTTTAAACATGCCTGTTGTACATGTTTGCAAACACTCAGAGCCTTAAAGTACGGTTTTCACCAATGTGGTTTTTGGTGAGAAACCTTCTATTTCAAGGTTCTGTGCGTTTTCAGACACGTACAATATGTATTTTTTTCGTTTCTGATGAAATCCCTCCTTTTAATGCATTTTCTCACAGGAAATGAGTCTCTCGCCATGGGAAAATGGCTTTCTTGAAAAAGCATATTCTGGTCGAGAAATGGTGTTTTAAACAATAAAAACGACTCCCGGCCTTATTTAGTTCACATTTTTACTTTTGGTAACGTAGCCCGTATTCATAACGCACTAAACCTTTTTATCGCGTTAAAGGCCTTTTCTCGACAAGAAAAGCACAATTTCATCAAAAACAAACAAAACAAGAAAAATGAATCTATTCAACAAGTCTGCAACACATCCTTAAGAGTTACATGCTTTCACCCAATGTCAATGTGTAATTTCTCCAGTTCTGATCATTGTTTAGGTTGTTGGTAGCTTGGTCCAATGCCAAAACACAGTGAAATCTCTTTATGGCTTTAAACGCGTTTTCTCCTCGAGATAAACATGATTTCACTAAAAACGTTATAGTTCAAACATGCCTGTTGTAACTGTCTGCAAACACTCAGAGCCTTAAAGTACGGTTTTCACCAATGTGTTTTTTGGTGAGAAACCTTCTATTTCAAGGTTCTGTTCAATTTCAGACACGTACAATATGTATTTTTTGTGTTTCTGATGAAATCTCTCCTTTTAATGCATTTTCTCACAGAAAATGAGTCTCTCGCCATGGGAAAATGGCTTTCTTGAAAAAGCATATTCTGGTCGAGAAAAGGTATTTTAAACAATAGAAACGACTCCCGGCCTTATTTAGTTCACATTTTTACTTTTGGTAACGTAGCCCGTATTCATAACGCACTAAACCTTTTTATCGCGTTAAAGGCCTTTTCTCGACAAGAAAAGCACAATTTCATCAGAAACAAACAAAGCAAGAAAAATGAATCTATTCAACAAGTCTGCAACACATCCTTAAGAGTTACATGATTTCAACCAATGTCAATGTGTAATTTCCCCAGTTCTGATCATTGTTTAGGTTGTTGGTAGCTTGGTCCAATGCCAAAACACAGTGAAATCTCTTTATGGCTTTAAACGCGTTTTCTCCTCGAGAGAAACATGATTTCACTAAAAACGATATAGTTCAAACATGCCTGTTGTAACTGTCTTCAAACACTCAGAGCCTTAAAGTAGGGTTTTCACCAATGTGTTTTTTGGTGAGAAACCTTCTATTTCAAGGTTCGGTGCGTTATCAGACACGTACAATATGTATTTGTTGTGTTTCTGATGAAATCCCTCCTTTTAATGCATTTTCTCACAGAAAATGAGTCTCTCGCCATGGGGAAATGGCTTTCTTGAGAAAGCATATTCTGGTCGAGAAATGGTGTTTTAAACAATAAAAACGACTCCCGGCCTTATTTAGTTCACATTTTTACTTTTGGTAACGTAGCCCGTATTCATAACGCACTAAACCTTTTTACCGCGTTAAACGCCTTTTCTCGACAACAAAAGCACAATTTCATCAGAAACAAACAAAACAAGAAAAATGAATCTATTCAACAAGGCTGCAACACATCCTTAAGAGTTACATGATTTCACCCAATGTCAATGTGTAATTTCTCCAGTTCTTATCATTGTTTAGGTTGTTGGTAGCTTGGTCCAATGCCAAAACACAGTGAAATCTCTTTATGGCTTTAAACGCGTTTTCTCCTCGAGAGAAACATGATTTCACTAAAAACGATATAGTTCAAACATGCCTGTTGTTAACTGTCTTCAAACACTCAGAGCCTTAAAGTAGGGTTTTCACCAATGTGTTTTTTGGTGAGAAACCTTCTATTTCAAGGTTCGGTGCGTTTTCAGACACGTACAATATGTATTTTTTGTGTTTCTGATGAAATCCCTCCTTTTAATGCATTTTCTCACAGAAAATGAGTCTCTCGCCATGGGAAAATGGCTTTCTTGAGAAAGCATATTCTGGTCGAGAAATGGTGTTTTAAACAATAAAAACGACTCCCGGCCTTATTTAGTTCACATTTTTACTTTTGGTAACGTAGCCCGTATTCATAACGCACTAAACCTTTTTATCGCGTTAAACGCCTTTTCTCGACAAGAAAAGCACAATTTCATCAGAAACAAACAAAACAAGAAAAATGAATCTATTCAACAAGTCTGCAACACATCCTTAAGAGTTACATGATTTCACCCAATGTCAATGTGTAATTTCTCCAGTTCTGATCATTGTTTAGGTTGTTGGTAGCTTGGTCCAATGCCAAAACACAGTGAAATCTCTTTATGGCTTTAAACGCGTTTTCTCCTTGAGAGAAACATGATTTCACTAAAAGCGTTATAGTTTAAACATGCCTGTTGTACATGTCTGCAAACACTCAGAGCCTTAAATTACGGATTTCATCAATGTGGTTTTTGGTGAGAAACCTTCTATTTCAAGGTTCTGTGCGTTTTCAGACAAGTACAATATGTATTTTTTGTGTTTCTGATGAAATCCCTCCTTTTAATGCATTTTCTCACAGAAAATGAGTCTCTTGCCATGGGAAAATGGCTTTCTTGAAAAAGCATATTCTGGTCGAGAAATGGTGTTTTAAACAATAAAAACGACTCCCGGCCTTATTTAGTTCACATTTTAACTTTTGTTAACCTAGCCCGTATTCATAACGCACTAAACCTTTTTACCGCGTTAAACGCCTTTTCTCGACAACAAAAGCACAATTTCATCAAAAACAAACAAAACAAGAAAAATGAATCTATTCAACAAGTCTGCAACACATCCTTAAGAGTTACATG
Source organism: Lampris incognitus (assembly GCF_029633865.1). Taxonomy (NCBI): domain Eukaryota; kingdom Metazoa; phylum Chordata; class Actinopteri; order Lampriformes; family Lampridae; genus Lampris; species Lampris incognitus. The sequence goes on along the minus strand of NC_079213.1, from coordinate 49,142,563 downwards.
ATTTCACCCAATGTCAATGTGTAATTTCTCCAGTTCTGATCATTGTTTAGGTTGTTGGCAGCTTGGTCCAATGCCAAAACACAGTGAAATCTTTTTATGGCTTTAAACGCGTTTTCTCCTCGAGAAAAACATGATTTCACTAAAAACGTTATAGTTTAAACATGCCTGTTGTACATGTCTGCAAACACTCAGAGCCTTAAAGTACGGCTTTCACCAATGTGATTTTTGGTGAGAAACCTTCTATTTCAAGGTTCTGTGCGTTTTCAGACATGTACAATATGTATTTTTTGTGTTTCTGATGAAATCCCTCCTTTTAATGCATTTTCTCACAGAAAATTAGTCTCTCGCCATGGGAAAATGGCGTTCTTGAGAAAGCATATTCTGGTCGAGAAACGGTGTTTTAAACAATAAAAACGACTCCCGGCCTTATTTAGTTCACATTTTTAATTTTGTTAACCTAGCCCGTATTCATAACGCACTAAACCTTTTTATCGCGTTAAACGCCTTTTCTCGACAAGAAAAGCACAATTTCATCAGAAACAAACAAAACAAGAAAAATGAATCTATTCAACAAGTCTGCAACATATTCTTAAGAGTTACATGCTTTCACCCAATGTCAATGTGTAATTTCTCCAGTTCTGATCATTGTTTAGGTTGTTGGTAGCTTGGTCCAATGCCAAAACACAGTGAAATCTCTTTATGGCTTTAAACGCGTTTTCTCCTCGAGAGAAACATGATTTCACTAAAAACGATATAGTTCAAACATGCCTGTTGTTAACTGTCTTCAAACACTCAGAGCCTTAAAGTAGGGTTTTCACCAATGTGTTTTTTGGTGAGAAACCTTCTATTTCAAGGTTCGGTGCGTTATCAGACACGTACAATATGTATTTTTTGTGTTTCTGATGAAATCCCTCCTTTTAATGCATTTTCTCACAGAAAATGAGTCTCTCGCCATCGGAAAATGGCTTTCTTGAGAAAGCATATTCTGGTCGAGAAATGGTGTTTTAAACAATAAAAACGACTCCCGGCCTTATTTAGTTCACATTTTTACTTTTGGTAACGTAGCCCGTATTCATAACGCACTAAACCTTTTTATCGCGTTAAACGCCTTTTCTCGACAAGAAAAGCACAATTTCATCAGAAACAAACAAAACAAGAAAAATGAATCTATTCAACAAGTCTGCAACACATCCTTAAGAGTTACATGATTTCACCCAATGTCAATGTGTAATTTCTCCAGTTCTGATCATTGTTTAGGTTGTTGGTAGCTTGGTCCAATGCCAAAACAGAGTGAAATCTTTTTATGGCTTTAAACGCGTTTTCTCCTCGAGAAAAACATGATTTCACTAAAAACGTTGTAGTTTAAACATGCCTGTTGTACATGTCTGCAAACACTCAGAGCCTTAAAGTACGGCTTTCACCAATGTGATTTTTGGTGAGAAACCTTCTATTTCAAGGTTCTGTGCGTTTTCAGACAAGTACAATATGTATTTTTTGTGTTTCTGATGAAATCCCTCCTTTTAATGCATTTTCTCACAGAAAATGAGTCTCTCGCCATGGGAAAATGGCGTTCTTGAGAAAGCATATTCTGGTCGAGAAACGGTGTTTTAAACAATAAAAACGACTCCCGGCCTTATTTAGTTCACATTTTTACTTTTGGTAACGTAGCCCGTATTCATAACGCACTAAACCTTTTTATCGCGTTAAAGGTCTTTTCTCGACAAGAAAAGCACAATTTCATCAGAAACAAACAAAGCAAGAAAAATGAATCTATTCAACAAGTCTGCAACACATCCTTAAGAGTTACATGATTTCAACCAATGTCAATGTGTAATTTCCCCAGTTCTGATCATTGTTTAGGTTGTTGGTAGCTTGGTCCAATGCCAAAACACAGTGAAATCTCTTTATGGCTTTAAACGCGTTTTCTCCTCGAGAGAAACATGATTTCACTAAAAACGATATAGTTCAAACATGCCTGTTGTAACTGTCTTCAAACACTCAGAGCCTTAAAGTAGGGTTTTCACCAATGTGTTTTTTGGTGAGAAACCTTCTATTTCAAGGTTCGGTGCGTTATCAGACACGTACAATATGTATTTGTTGTGTTTCTGATGAAATCCCTCCTTTTCATGCATTTTCTCACAGAAAATGAGTCTCTCGCCATGGGAAAATGGCTTTCTTGAGAAAGCATATTCTGGTCGAGAAATGGTGTTTTAAACAATAAAAACGACTCCCGGCCTTTTTTAGTTCACATTTTTACTTTTGGTAACGTAGCCCGTATTCATAACGCACTAAACCTTTTTACCGCGTTAAACGCCTTTTCTCGACAACAAAAGCACAATTTCATCAGAAACAAACAAAACAAGAAAAATGAATCTATTCAACAAGTCTGCAACACATTCTTAAGAGTTACATGCTTTCACCCAATGTCAATGTGTAATTTCTCCAGTTCTGATCATTGTTTAGGTTGTTGGTAGCTTGGTCCAATGCCAAAACACAGTGAAATCTCTTTATGGCTTTAAACGCGTTTTCTCCTCGAGAGAAACATGATTTCACTAAAAACGTTATAGTTTAAACATGCCTGTTGTAACTGTCTGCAAACACTCAGAGCCTTAAAGTACGGTTTTCACGAATGTGTTTTTTGGTGAGAAACCTTCTATTTCAACGTTCTGTGCGTTTTCAGACATGTACAATATGTATTTTTTGTGTTTCTGATGAAATCCCTCCTTTTAATGCATTTTCTCACAGAAAATGAGTCTCTCGCCATGGGAAAATGGCGTTCTTGAGAAAGCATATTCTGGTCGAGAAATGGTGTTTTAAACAATAAAAACGACTCCCGGCCTTATTTAGTTCACATTTTTACTTTTGTTAACCTAGCCCGTATTCATAGCGCACTAAACCTTTTTATCGCTTTAAACGCCTTTTCTCGACAACAAAAGCACAATTTCATCAGAAACAAACAAAACAAAAAAAATGAATCTATTCAACAAGTCTGCAACACATTCTTAAGAGTTACATGCTTTCACCCAATGTCAATGTGTAATTTCTCCAGTTCTGATCATTGTTTAGGTTGTTGGTAGCTTGGTCCAATGCCAAAACACAGTGAAATCTCTTTATGGCTTTAAACGCGTTTTCTCCTCGAGATAAACATGATTTCACTAAAAACGTTATAGTTCAAACATGCCTGTTGTAACTGTCTGCAAACACTCAGAGCCTTAAAGTACGGTTTTCACCAATGTGTTTTTTGGTGAGAAACCTTCTATTTCAAGGTTCTGTTCAATTTCAGACACGTACAATATGTATTTTTTGTGTTTCTGATGAAATCTCTCCTTTTAATGCATTTTCTCACAGAAAATGAGTCTCTCGCCATGGGAAAATGGCTTTCTTGAAAAAGCATATTCTGGTCGAGAAAAGGTATTTTAAACAATAGAAACGACTCCCGGCCTTATTTAGTTCACATTTTTACTTTTGGTAACGTAGCCCGTATTCATAACGCACTAAACCTTTTTATCGCGTTAAAGGCCTTTTCTCGACAAGAAAAGCACAATTTCATCAGAAACAAACAAAGCAAGAAAAATGAATCTATTCAACAAGTCTGCAACACATCCTTAAGAGTTACATGATTTCAACCAATGTCAATGTGTAATTTCCCCAGTTCTGATCATTGTTTAGGTTGTTGGTAGCTTGGTCCAATGCCAAAACACAGTGAAATCTCTTTATGGCTTTAAACGCGTTTTCTCCTCGAGAGAAACATGATTTCACTAAAAACGATATAGTTCAAACATGCCTGTTGTAACTGTCTTCAAACACTCAGAGCCTTAAAGTAGGGTTTTCACCAATGTGTTTTTTGGTGAGAAACCTTCTATTTCAAGGTTCGGTGCGTTATCAGACACGTACAATATGTATTTGTTGTGTTTCTGATGAAATCCCTCCTTTTAATGCATTTTCTCACAGAAAATGAGTCTCTCGCCATGGGGAAATGGCTTTCTTGAGAAAGCATATTCTGGTCGAGAAATGGTGTTTTAAACAATAAAAACGACTCCCGGCCTTATTTAGTTCACATTTTTACTTTTGGTAACGTAGCCCGTATTCATAACGCACTAAACCTTTTTACCGCGTTAAACGCCTTTTCTCGACAACAAAAGCACAATTTCATCAGAAACAAACAAAACAAGAAAAATGAATCTATTCAACAAGGCTGCAACACATCCTTAAGAGTTACATGATTTCACCCAATGTCAATGTGTAATTTCTCCAGTTCTTATCATTGTTTAGGTTGTTGGTAGCTTGGTCCAATGCCAAAACACAGTGAAATCTCTTTATGGCTTTAAACGCGTTTTCTCCTCGAGAGAAACATGATTTCACTAAAAACGATATAGTTCAAACATGCCTGTTGTTAACTGTCTTCAAACACTCAGAGCCTTAAAGTAGGGTTTTCACCAATGTGTTTTTTGGTGAGAAACCTTCTATTTCAAGGTTCGGTGCGTTTTCAGACACGTACAATATGTATTTTTTGTGTTTCTGATGAAATCCCTCCTTTTAATGCATTTTCTCACAGAAAATGAGTCTCTCGCCATGGGAAAATGGCTTTCTTGAGAAAGCATATTCTGGTCGAGAAATGGTGTTTTAAACAATAAAAACGACTCCCGGCCTTATTTAGTTCACATTTTTACTTTTGGTAACGTAGCCCGTATTCATAACGCACTAAACCTTTTTATCGCGTTAAACGCCTTTTCTCGACAAGAAAAGCACAATTTCATCAGAAACAAACAAAACAAGAAAAATGAATCTATTCAACAAGTCTGCAACACATCCTTAAGAGTTACATGATTTCACCCAATGTCAATGTGTAATTTCTCCAGTTCTGATCATTGTTTAGGTTGTTGGTAGCTTGGTCCAATGCCAAAACACAGTGAAATCTCTTTATGGCTTTAAACGCGTTTTCTCCTTGAGAGAAACATGATTTCACTAAAAGCGTTATAGTTTAAACATGCCTGTTGTACATGTCTGCAAACACTCAGAGCCTTAAATTACGGATTTCATCAATGTGGTTTTTGGTGAGAAACCTTCTATTTCAAGGTTCTGTGCGTTTTCAGACAAGTACAATATGTATTTTTTGTGTTTCTGATGAAATCCCTCCTTTTAATGCATTTTCTCACAGAAAATGAGTCTCTTGCCATGGGAAAATGGCTTTCTTGAAAAAGCATATTCTGGTCGAGAAATGGTGTTTTAAACAATAAAAACGACTCCCGGCCTTATTTAGTTCACATTTTAACTTTTGTTAACCTAGCCCGTATTCATAACGCACTAAACCTTTTTACCGCGTTAAACGCCTTTTCTCGACAACAAAAGCACAATTTCATCAAAAACAAACAAAACAAGAAAAATGAATCTATTCAACAAGTCTGCAACACATCCTTAAGAGTTACATGATTTCACCCAATGTCAATGTGTAATTTCTCCAGTTCTGATCATTGTTTAGGTTGTTGGCAGCTTGGTCCAATGCCAAAACACAGTGAAATCTTTTTATGGCTTTAAACGCGTTTTCTCCTCGAGAAAAACATGATTTCACTAAAAACGTTATAGTTTAAACATGCCTGTTGTACATGTCTGCAAACACTCAGAGCCTTAAAGTACGGCTTTCACCAATGTGATTTTTGGTGAGAAACCTTCTATTTCAAGGTTCTGTGCGTTTTCAGACATGTACAATATGTATTTTTTGTGTTTCTGATGAAATCCCTCCTTTTAATGCATTTTCTCACAGAAAATTAGTCTCTCGCCATGGGAAAATGGCGTTCTTGAGAAAGCATATTCTGGTCGAGAAATGGTGTTTTAAACAATAAAAACGACTCCCGGCCTTATTTAGTTCACATTTTTACTTTTGTTAACCTAGCCCGTATTCATAACGCACTAAACCTTTTTATCGCGTTAAACGCCTTTTCTCGACAACAAAAGCACAATTTCATCAGAAACAAACAAAACAAGAAAAATGAATCTATTCAACAAGTCTGCAACACATTCTTAAGAGTTACATGCTTTCACCCAATGTCAATGTGTAATTTCTCCAGTTCTGATCATTGTTTAGGTTGTTGGTAGCTTGGTCCAATGCCAAAACACAGTGAAATCTCTTTATGGCTTTAAACGCGTTTTCTCCTCGAGAGAAACATGATTTCACTAAAAACGTTATAGTTTAAACATGCCTGTTGTAACTGTCTGCAAACACTCAGAGCCTTAAAGTACGGTTTTCACCAATGTGTTTTTTGGTGAGAAACCTTCTATTTCAAGGTTCTGTTCAATTTCAGACACGTACAATATGTATTTTTTGTGTTTCTGATGAAATCCCTCCTTTTAATGCATTTTCACACAGAAAATGAGTCTCTCGCCAAGGGAAAATGGCTTTCTTGAAAAAGCATATTCTGGTCGAGAAAAGGTATTTTAAACAATAGAAACGACTCCCGGCCTTATTTAGTTCACATTTTTACTTTTGGTAACCTAGCCCGTATTCATAACGCACTAAACCTTTTTATCGCGTTAAACGTCTTTTCTCGACAACAAAAGCACAATTTCATCAAAAACAAACAAAACAAGAAAAATGAATCTATTCAACAAGTCTGCAACACATCCTTAAGAGTTACATGATTTCACCCAATGTCAATGTGTAATTTCTCCAGTTCTGATCATTGTTTAGGTTGTTGGTAGCTTGGTCCAATGCCAAAATACAGCGAAATCTTTTTATGGCTTTAAACGCGTTTTCTCCTCGAGAGAAACATGATTTCACTAAAAACGTTATAGTTTAAACATGCCTGTTGTACATGTTTGCAAACACTCAGAGCCTTAAAGTACGGTTTTCACCAATGTGGTTTTTGGTGAGAAACCTTCTATTTCAAGGTTCTGTGCGTTTTCAGACACGTACAATATGTATTTTTTTCGTTTCTGATGAAATCCCTCCTTTTAATGCATTTTCTCACAGGAAATGAGTCTCTCGCCATGGGAAAATGGCTTTCTTGAAAAAGCATATTCTGGTCGAGAAATGGTGTTTTAAACAATAAAAACGACTCCCGGCCTTATTTAGTTCACATTTTTACTTTTGGTAACGTAGCCCGTATTCATAACGCACTAAACCTTTTTATCGCGTTAAAGGCCTTTTCTCGACAAGAAAAGCACAATTTCATCAAAAACAAACAAAACAAGAAAAATGAATCTATTCAACAAGTCTGCAACACATCCTTAAGAGTTACATGCTTTCACCCAATGTCAATGTGTAATTTCTCCAGTTCTGATCATTGTTTAGGTTGTTGGTAGCTTGGTCCAATGCCAAAACACAGTGAAATCTCTTTATGGCTTTAAACGCGTTTTCTCCTCGAGATAAACATGATTTCACTAAAAACGTTATAGCTCAAACATGCCTGTTGTAACTGTCTGCAAACACTCAGAGCCTTAAAGTACGGTTTTCACCAATGTGTTTTTTGGTGAGAAACCTTCTATTTCAAGGTTCTGTTCAATTTCAGACACGTACAATATGTATTTTTTGTGTTTCTGATGAAATCTCTCCTTTTAATGCATTTTCTCACAGAAAATGAGTCTCTCGCCATGGGAAAATGGCTTTCTTGAAAAAGCATATTCTGGTCGAGAAAAGGTATTTTAAACAATAGAAACGACTCCCGGCCTTATTTAGTTCACATTTTTACTTTTGGTAACGTAGCCCGTATTCATAACGCACTAAACCTTTTTATCGCGTTAAAGGCCTTTTCTCGACAAGAAAAGCACAATTTCATCAGAAACAAACAAAGCAAGAAAAATGAATCTATTCAACAAGTCTGCAACACATCCTTAAGAGTTACATGATTTCAACCAATGTCAATGTGTAATTTCCCCAGTTCTGATCATTGTTTAGGTTGTTGGTAGCTTGGTCCAATGCCAAAACACAGTGAAATCTCTTTATGGCTTTAAACGCGTTTTCTCCTCGAGAGAAACATGATTTCACTAAAAACGATATAGTTCAAACATGCCTGTTGTAACTGTCTTCAAACACTCAGAGCCTTAAAGTAGGGTTTTCACCAATGTGTTTTTTGGTGAGAAACCTTCTATTTCAAGGTTCGGTGCGTTATCAGACACGTACAATATGTATTTGTTGTGTTTCTGATGAAATCCCTCCTTTTAATGCATTTTCTCACAGAAAATGAGTCTCTCGCCATGGGGAAATGGCTTTCTTGAGAAAGCATATTCTGGTCGAGAAATGGTGTTTTAAACAATAAAAACGACTCCCGGCCTTATTTAGTTCACATTTTTACTTTTGGTAACGTAGCCCGTATTCATAACGCACTAAACCTTTTTACCGCGTTAAACGCCTTTTCTCGACAACAAAAGCACAATTTCATCAGAAACAAACAAAACAAGAAAAATGAATCTATTCAACAAGGCTGCAACACATCCTTAAGAGTTACATGATTTCACCCAATGTCAATGTGTAATTTCTCCAGTTCTTATCATTGTTTAGGTTGTTGGTAGCTTGGTCCAATGCCAAAACACAGTGAAATCTCTTTATGGCTTTAAACGCGTTTTCTCCTCGAGAGAAACATGATTTCACTAAAAACGATATAGTTCAAACATGCCTGTTGTTAACTGTCTTCAAACACTCAGAGCCTTAAAGTAGGGTTTTCACCAATGTGTTTTTTGGTGAGAAACCTTCTATTTCAAGGTTCGGTGCGTTTTCAGACACGTACAATATGTATTTTTTGTGTTTCTGATGAAATCCCTCCTTTTAATGCATTTTCTCACAGAAAATGAGTCTCTCGCCATGGGAAAATGGCTTTCTTGAGAAAGCATATTCTGGTCGAGAAATGGTGTTTTAAACAATAAAAACGACTCCCGGCCTTATTTAGTTCACATTTTTACTTTTGGTAACGTAGCCCGTATTCATAACGCACTAAACCTTTTTATCGCGTTAAACGCCTTTTCTCGACAAGAAAAGCACAATTTCATCAGAAACAAACAAAACAAGAAAAATGAATCTATTCAACAAGTCTGCAACACATCCTTAAGAGTTACATGATTTCACCCAATGTCAATGTGTAATTTCTCCAGTTCTGATCATTGTTTAGGTTGTTGGTAGCTTGGTCCAATGCCAAAACACAGTGAAATCTCTTTATGGCTTTAAACGCGTTTTCTCCTTGAGAGAAACATGATTTCACTAAAAACGTTATAGTTTAAACATGCCTGTTGTACATGTCTGCAAACACTCAGAGCCTTAAATTACGGATTTCATCAATGTGGTTTTTGGTGAGAAACCTTCTATTTCAAGGTTCTGTGCGTTTTCAGACAAGTACAATATGTATTTTTTGTGTTTCTGATGAAATCCCTCCTTTTAATGCATTTTCTCACAGAAAATGAGTCTCTTGCCATGGGAAAATGGCTTTCTTGAAAAAGCATATTCTGGTCGAGAAATGGTGTTTTAAACAATAAAAACGACTCCCGGCCTTATTTAGTTCACATTTTAACTTTTGTTAACCTAGCCCGTATTCATAACGCACTAAACCTTTTTACCGCGTTAAACGCCTTTTCTCGACAACAAAAGCACAATTTCATCAAAAACAAACAAAACAAGAAAAATGAATCTATTCAACAAGTCTGCAACACATCCTTAAGAGTTACATGATTTCACCCAATGTCAATGTGTAATTTCTCCAGTTCTGATCATTGTTTAGGTTGTTGGCAGCTTGGTCCAATGCCAAAACACAGTGAAATCTTTTTATGGCTTTAAACGCGTTTTCTCCTCGAGAAAAACATGATTTCACTAAAAACGTTATAGTTTAAACATGCCTGTTGTACATGTCTGCAAACACTCAGAGCCTTAAAGTACGGCTTTCACCAATGTGATTTTTGGTGAGAAACCTTCTATTTCAAGGTTCTGTGCGTTTTCAGACATGTACAATATGTATTTTTTGTGTTTCTGATGAAATCCCTCCTTTTAATGCATTTTCTCACAGAAAATTAGTCTCTCGCCATGGGAAAATGGCGTTCTTGAGAAAGCATATTCTGGTCGAGAAATGGTGTTTTAAACAATAAAAACGACTCCCGGCCTTATTTAGTTCACATTTTTACTTTTGTTAACCTAGCCCGTATTCATAACGCACTAAACCTTTTTATCGCGTTAAACGCCTTTTCTCGACAACAAAAGCACAATTTCATCAGAAACAAACAAAACAAGAAAAATGAATCTATTCAACAAGTCTGCAACACATTCTTAAGAGTTACATGCTTTCACCCAATGTCAATGTGTAATTTCTCCAGTTCTGATCATTGTTTAGGTTGTTGGTAGCTTGGTCCAATGCCAAAACACAGTGAAATCTCTTTATGGCTTTAAACGCGTTTTCTCCTCGAGAGAAACATGATTTCACTAAAAACGTTATAGTTTAAACATGCCTGTTGTAACTGTCTGCAAACACTCAGAGCCTTAAAGTACGGTTTTCACCAATGTGTTTTTTGGTGAGAAACCTTCTATTTCAAGGTTCTGATCAATTTCAGACACGTACAATATGTATTTTTTGTGTTTCTGATGAAATCCCTCCTTTTAATGCATTTTCACACAGAAAATGAGTCTCTCGCCAAGGGAAAATGGCTTTCTTGAAAAAGCATATTCTGGTCGAGAAAAGGTATTTTAAACAATAGAAACGACTCCCGGCCTTATTTAGTTCACATTTTTACTTTTGGTAACCTAGCCCGTATTCATAACGCACTAAACCTTTTTATCGCGTTAAACGTCTTTTCTCGACAACAAAAGCACAATTTCATCAAAAACAAACAAAACAAGAAAAATGAATCTATTCAACAAGTCTGCAACACATCCTTAAGAGTTACATGATTTCACCCAATGTCAATGTGTAATTTCTCCAGTTCTGATCATTGTTTAGGTTGTTGGTAGCTTGGTCCAATGCCAAAATACAGCGAAATCTTTTTATGGCTTTAAACGCGTTTTCTCCTCGAGAGAAACATGATTTCACTAAAAACGTTATAGTTTAAACATGCCTGTTGTACATGTTTGCAAACACTCAGAGCCTTAAAGTACGGTTTTCATCAATGTGGTTTTTGGTGAGAAACCTTCTATTTCAAGGTTCTGTGCGTTTTCAGACACGTACAATATGTATTTTTTTCGTTTCTGATGAAATCCCTCCTTTTAATGCATTTTCTCACAGGAAATGAGTCTCTCGCCATGGGAAAATGGCTTTCTTGAAAAAGCATATTCTGGTCGAGAAATGGTGTTTTAAACAATAAAAACGACTCCCGGCCTTATTTAGTTCACATTTTTACTTTTGGTAACGTAGCCCGTATTCATAACGCACTAAACCTTTTTATCGCGTTAAAGGCCTTTTCTCGACAAGAAAAGCACAATTTCATCAAAAACAAACAAAACAAGAAAAATGAATCTATTCAACAAGTCTGCAACACATCCTTAAGAGTTACATGCTTTCACCCAATGTCAATGTGTAATTTCTCCAGTTCTGATCATTGTTTAGGTTGTTGGTAGCTTGGTCCAATGCCAAAACACAGTGAAATCTTTTTATGGCTTAAAACGCGTTTTCTCCTCGAGAAAAACATGATTTCACTAAAAACGTTATAGTTTAAACATGCCTGTTGTACATGTCTGCAAACACTCAGAGCCTTAAAGTACGGCTTTCACCAATGTGATTTTTGGTGAGAAACCTTCTATTTCAAGGTTCTGTGCGTTTTCAGACATGTACAATATGTATTTTTTGTGTTTCTGATGAAATCCCTCCTTTTAATGCATTTTCTCAAAGAAAATGAGTCTCTCGCCATGGGAAAATGGCGTTCTTGAGAAAGCATATTCTGGTCGAGAAATGGTGTTTTAAACAATAAAAACGACTCCCGGCCTTATTTAGTTCACATTTTTACTTTTGTTAACCTAGCCCGTATTCATAACGCACTAAACCTTTTTATCAAGTTAAACGCCTTTTCTCGACAAGAAAAGCACAATTTCATCAGAAACAAACAAAACAAGAAAAATGAATCTATTCAACAAGTCTGCAACACATCCTAAGAGTTACATGATTTCACCCAATGTCAATGTGTAATTTCTCCAGTTCTGATCATTGTTTAGGTTGTTGGTAGCTTGGTCCAATGCCAAAACACAGTGAAATCTCTTTATGGCTTTAAACGCGTTTTCTCCTCGAGAGAAACATGATTTCACTAAAAACGTTATAGTTTAAACATGCCTGTTGTAACTGTCTGCAAACACTCAGAGCCTTAAAGTACGGTTTTCACCAATGTGTTTTTTGGTGAGAAACCTTCTATTTCAAGGTTCTGTTCAATTTCAGACACGTACAATATGTATTTTTTGTGTTTCTGATGAAATCCCTCCTTTTAATGCATTTTCACACAGAAAATGAGTCTCTCGCCAAGGGAAAATGGCTTTCTTGAAAAAGCATATTCTGGTCGAGAAAAGGTATTTTAAACAATAGAAACGACTCCCGGCCTTATTTAGTTCACATTTTTACTTTTGGTAACCTAGCCCGTATTCATAACGCACTAAACCTTTTTATCGCGTTAAACGTCTTTTCTCGACAACAAAAGCACAATTTCATCAAAAACAAACAAAACAAGAAAAATGAATCTATTCAACAAGTCTGCAACACATCCTTAAGAGTTACATGATTTCACCCAATGTCAATGTGTAATTTCTCCAGTTCTGATCATTGTTTAGGTTGTTGGTAGCTTGGTCCAATGCCAAAATACAGCGAAATCTTTTTATGGCTTTAAACGCGTTTTCTCCTCGAGAGAAACATGATTTCACTAAAAACGTTATAGTTTAAACATGCCTGTTGTACATGTTTGCAAACACTCAGAGCCTTAAAGTACGGTTTTCATCAATGTGGTTTTTGGTGAGAAACCTTCTATTTCAAGGTTCTGTGCGTTTTCAGACACGTACAATATGTATTTTTTGCGTTTCTGATGAAATCCCTCCTTTTAATGCATTTTCTCACAGGAAATGAGTCTCTCGCCATGGGAAAATGGCTTTCTTGAAAAAGCATATTCTGGTCGAGAAATGGTGTTTTAAACAATAAAAACGACTCCCGGCCTTATTTAGTTCACATTTTTACTTTTGTTAACCTAGCCCGTATTCATAACGCACTAAACCTTTTTATCGCGTTAAAGGCCTTTTCTCGACAAGAAAAGCACAATTTCATCAAAAACAAACAAAACAAGAAAAATGAATCTATTCAACAAGTCTGCAACACATCCTTAAGAGTTACATGCTTTCACCCAATGTCAATGTGTAATTTCTCCAGTTCTGATCATTGTTTAGGTTGTTGGTAGCTTGGTCCAATGCCAAAACACAGTGAAATCTTTTTATGGCTTAAAACGCGTTTTCTCCTCGAGAAAAACATGATTTCACTAAAAACGTTATAGTTTAAACATGCCTGTTGTACATGTCTGCAAACACTCAGAGCCTTAAAGTACGGCTTTCACCAATGTGATTTTTGGTGAGAAACCTTCTATTTCAAGGTTCTGTGCGTTTTCAGACATGTACAATATGTATTTTTTGTGTTTCTGATGAAATCCCTCCTTTTAATGCATTTTCTCAAAGAAAATGAGTCTCTCGCCATGGGAAAATGGCGTTCTTGAGAAAGCATATTCTGGTCGAGAAATGGTGTTTTAAACAATAAAAACGACTCCCGGCCTTATTTAGTTCACATTTTTACTTTTGTTAACCTAGCCCGTATTCATAACGCACTAAACCTTTTTATCAAGTTAAACGCCTTTTCTCGACAAGAAAAGCACAATTTCATCAGAAACAAACAAAACAAGAAAAATGAATCTATTCAACAAGTCTGCAACACATCCTAAGAGTTACATGATTTCACCCAATGTCAATGTGTAATTTCTCCAGTTCTGATCATTGTTTAGGTTGTTGGTAGCTTGGTCCAATGCCAAAACACAGTGAAATCTCTTTATGGCTTTAAACGCGTTTTCTCCTCGAGAGAAACATGATTTCACTAAAAACGATATAGTTCAAACATGCCTGTTGTTAACTGTCTTCAAACACTCAGAGCCTTAAAGTAGGGTTTTCACCAATGTGTTTTTTGGTGAGAAACCTTCTATTTCAAGGTTCGGTGCGTTATCAGACACGTACAATATGTATTTTTTGTGTTTCTGATGAAATCCCTCCTTTTAATGCATTTTCTCACAGAAAATGAGTCTCTCGCCATGGGAAAATGGCTTTCTTGAGAAAGCATATTCTGGTCGAGAAATGGTGTTTTAAACAATAAAAACGACTCCCGGCCTTATTTAGTTCACATTTTTACTTTTGGTAACGTAGCCCGTATTCATAACGCACTAAACCCTTTTATCGCGTTAAACGCCTTTTCTCGACAAGAAAAGCACAATTTCATCAGAAACAAACAAAACAAGAAAAATGAATCTATTCAACAAGTCTGCAACACATCCTTAAGAGTTACATGATTTCACCCAATGTCAATGTGTAATTTCTCCAGTTCTGATCATTGTTTAGGTTGTTGGTAGCTTGGTCCAATGCCAAAACAGAGTGAAATCTTTTTATGGCTTTAAACGCGTTTTCTCCTTGAGAGAAACATGATTTCACTAAAAACGTTATAGTTTAAACATGCCTGTTGTACATGTCTGCAAACACTCAGAGCCTTAAAGTACGGATTTCATCAATGTGGTTTTTGGTGAGAAACCTTCTATTTCAAGGTTCTGTGCGTTTTCAGACACGTACAATATGTATTTTTTGTGTTTCTGATGAAATCCCTCCTTTTAATGCATTTTCTCACAGAAAATGAGTCTCTTGCCATGGGAAAATGGCTTTCTTGAAAAAGCATATTCTGGTCGAGAAATGGTGTTTTAAACAATAAAAACGACTCCCGGCCTTATTTAGTTCACATTTTAACTTTTGTTAACCTAGCCCGTATTCATAACGCACTAAACCTTTTTATCGCGTTAAACGCCTTTTCTCGACAACAAAAGCACAATTTCATCAAAAACAAACAAAAAAAGAAAAATGAATCTATTCAACAAGTCTGCAACACATCCTTAAGAGTTACATGATTTCACCCAATGTCAATGTGTAATTTCTCCAGTTCTGATCATTGTTTAGGTTGTTGGCAGCTTGGTCCAATGCCAAAACAGAGTGAAATCTTTTTATGGCTTTAAACGCGTTTTCTCCTCGAGAAAAACATGATTTCACTAAAAACGTTGTAGTTTAAACATGCCTGTTGTACATGTCTGCAAACACTCAGAGCCTTAAAGTACGGCTTTCACCAATGTGATTTTTGGTGAGAAACCTTCTATTTCAAGGTTCTGTGCGTTTTCAGACAAGTACAATATGTATTTTTTGTGTTTCTGATGAAATCCCTCCTTTTAATGCATTTTCTCACAGAAAATGAGTCTCTCGCCATGGGAAAATGGCGTTCTTGAGAAAGCATATTCTGGTCGAGAAACGGTGTTTTAAACAATAAAAACGACTCCCGGCCTTATTTAGTTCACATTTTTAATTTTGTTAACCTAGCCCGTATTCATAACGCACTAAACCTTTTTATCGCGTTAAACGCCTTTTCTCGACAAGAAAAGCACAATTTCATCAGAAACAAACAAAACAAGAAAAATGAATCTATTCAACAAGTCTGCAACATATTCTTAAGAGTTACATGCTTTCACCCAATGTCAATGTGTAATTTCTCCAGTTCTGATCATTGTTTAGGTTGTTGGTAGCTTGGTCCAATGCCAAAACACAGTGAAATCTCTTTATGGCTTTAAACGCGTTTTCTCCTCGAGAGAAACATGATTTCACTAAAAACGATATAGTTCAAACATGCCTGTTGTTAACTGTCTTCAAACACTCAGAGCCTTAAAGTAGGGTTTTCACCAATGTGTTTTTTGGTGAGAAACCTTCTATTTCAAGGTTCGGTGCGTTATCAGACACGTACAATATGTATTTTTTGTGTTTCTGATGAAATCCCTCCTTTTAATGCATTTTCTCACAGAAAATGAGTCTCTCGCCATCGGAAAATGGCTTTCTTGAGAAAGCATATTCTGGTCGAGAAATGGTGTTTTAAACAATAAAAACGACTCCCGGCCTTATTTAGTTCACATTTTTACTTTTGGTAACGTAGCCCGTATTCATAACGCACTAAACCTTTTTATCGCGTTAAACGCCTTTTCTCGACAAGAAAAGCACAATTTCATCAGAAACAAACAAAACAAGAAAAATGAATCTATTCAACAAGTCTGCAACACATCCTTAAGAGTTACATGATTTCACCCAATGTCAATGTGTAATTTCTCCAGTTCTGATCATTGTTTAGGTTGTTGGTAGCTTGGTCCAATGCCAAAACACAGTGAAATCTCTTTATGGCTTTAAACGCGTTTTCTCCTCGAGAGAAACATGATTTCACTAAAAACGTTATAGTTTAAACATGCCTGTTGTAACTGTCTGCAAACACTCAGAGCCTTAAAGTACGGTTTTCACCAATGTGTTTTTTGGTGAGAAACCTTCTATTTCAAGGTTCTGTGCGTTTTCAGACATGTACAATATGTATTTTTTGTGTTTCTGATGAAATCCCTCCTTTTAATGCATTTTCTCACAGAAAATGAGTCTCTCGCCATGGGAAAATGGCGTTCTTGAGAAAGCATATTCTGGTCGAGAAATGGTGTTTTAAACAATAAAAACGACTCCCGGCCTTATTTAGTTCACATTTTTACTTTTGGTAACGTAGCCCGTATTCATAACGCACTAAACCTTTTTATCGCGTTAAACGCCTTTTCTCGACAAGAAAAGCACAATTTCATCAGAAACAAACAAAACAAGAAAAATGAATCTATTCAACAAGTCTGCAACACATCCTTAAGAGTTACATGATTTCACCCAATGTCAATGTGTAATTTCTCCAGTTCTGATCATTGTTTAGGTTGTTGGTAGCTTGGTCCAATGCCAAAACACAGTGAAATCTCTTTATGGCTTTAAACGCGTTTTCTCCTCGAGAGAAACATGATTTCACTAAAAACGATATAGTTCAAACATGCCTGTTGTTAACTGTCTTCAAACACTCAGAGCCTTAAAGTAGGGTTTTCACCAATGTGTTTTTTGGTGAGAAACCTTCTATTTCAAGGTTCGGTGCGTTATCAGACACGTACAATATGTATTTTTTGTGTTTCTGATGAAATCCCTCCTTTTAATGCATTTTCTCACAGAAAATGAGTCTCTCGCCATCGGAAAATGGCTTTCTTGAGAAAGCATATTCTGGTCGAGAAATGGTGTTTTAAACAATAAAAACGACTCCCGGCCTTATTTAGTTCACATTTTTACTTTTGGTAACGTAGCCCGTATTCATAACGCACTAAACCTTTTTATCGCGTTAAACGCCTTTTCTCGACAAGAAAAGCACAATTTCATCAGAAACAAACAAAACAAGAAAAATGAATCTATTCAACAAGTCTGCAACACATCCTTAAGAGTTACATGATTTCACCCAATGTCAATGTGTAATTTCTCCAGTTCTGATCATTGTTTAGGTTGTTGGTAGCTTGGTCCAATGCCAAAACACAGTGAAATCTCTTTATGGCTTTAAACGCGTTTTCTCCTCGAGAGAAACATGATTTCACTAAAAACGTTATAGTTTAAACATGCCTGTTGTAACTGTCTGCAAACACTCAGAGCCTTAAAGTACGGTTTTCACCAATGTGTTTTTTGGTGAGAAACCTTCTATTTCAAGGTTCTGTGCGTTTTAAGACATGTACAATATGTATTTTTTGTGTTTCTGATGAAATCCCTCCTTTTAATGCATT
Organism: Lampris incognitus; assembly: GCF_029633865.1. Taxonomy (NCBI): domain Eukaryota; kingdom Metazoa; phylum Chordata; class Actinopteri; order Lampriformes; family Lampridae; genus Lampris; species Lampris incognitus. Next base: position 49,124,749 of record NC_079213.1, on the reverse strand, counting down.
TTCTCACAGAAAATGAGTCTCTCGCCATGGGAAAATGGCGTTCTTGAGAAAGCATATTCTGGTCGAGAAATGGTGTTTTAAACAATAAAAACGACTCCCGGCCTTATTTAGTTCACATTTTTACTTTTGGTAACGTAGCCCGTATTCATAACGCACTAAACCTTTTTATCGCGTTAAACGCCTTTTCTCGACAAGAAAAGCACAATTTCATCAGAAACAAACAAAACAAGAAAAATGAATCTATTCAACAAGTCTGCAACACATCCTTAAGAGTTACATGATTTCACCCAATGTCAATGTGTAATTTCTCCAGTTCTGATCATTGTTTAGGTTGTTGGTAGCTTGGTCCAATGCCAAAACAGAGTGAAATCTTTTTATGGCTTTAAACGCGTTTTCTCCTTGAGAGAAACATGATTTCACTAAAAACGTTATAGTTTAAACATGCCTGATGTACATGTCTGCAAACACTCAGAGCCTTAAAGTACGGATTTCATCAATGTGGTTTTTGGTGAGAAACCTTCTATTTCAAGGTTCTGTGCGTTTTCAGACACGTACAATATGTATTTTTTGTGTTTCTGATGAAATCCCTCCTTTTAATGCATTTTCTCACAGAAAATGAGTCTCTTGCCATGGGAAAATGGCTTTCTTGAAAAAGCATATTCTGGTCGAGAAATGGTGTTTTAAACAATAAAAACGACTCCCGGCCTTATTTAGTTCACATTTTAACTTTTGTTAACCTAGCCCGTATTCATAACGCACTAAACCTTTTTACCGCGTTAAACGCCTTTTCTCGACAACAAAAGCACAATTTCATCAAAAACAAACAAAACAAGAAAAATGAATCTATTCAACAAGTCTGCAACACATCCTTAAGAGTTACATGATTTCACCCAATGTCAATGTGTAATTTCTCCAGTTCTGATCATTGTTTAGGTTGTTGGCAGCTTGGTCCAATGCCAAAACACAGTGAAATCTTTTTATGGCTTTAAACGCGTTTTCTCCTCGAGAAAAACATGATTTCACTAAAAACGTTATAGTTTAAACATGCCTGTTGTACATGTCTGCAAACACTCAGAGCCTTAAAGTACGGCTTTCACCAATGTGATTTTTGGTGAGAAACCTTCTATTTCAAGGTTCTGTGCGTTTTCAGACATGTACAATATGTATTTTTTGTGTTTCTGATGAAATCCCTCCTTTTAATGCATTTTCTCACAGAAAATGAGTCTCTCGCCATGGGAAAATGGCGTTCTTGAGAAAGCATATTCTGGTCGAGAAATGGTGTTTTAAACAATAAAAACGACTCCCGGCCTTATTTAGTTCACATTTTTACTTTTGTTAACCTAGCCCGTATTCATAACGCACTAAACCTTTTTATCGCGTTAAACGCCTTTTCTCGACAAGAAAAGCACAATTTCATCAGAAACAAACAAAACAAGAAAAATGAATCTATTCAACAAGTCTGCAACATATTCTTAAGAGTTACATGCTTTCACCCAATGTCAATGTGTAATTTCTCCAGTTCTGATCATTGTTTAGGTTGTTGGTAGCTTGGTCCAATGCCAAAACACAGTGAAATCTCTTTATGGCTTTAAACGCGTTTTCTCCTCGAGAGAAACATGATTTCACTAAAAACGTTATAGTTTAAACATGCCTGTTGTAACTGTCTGCAAACACTCAGAGCCTTAAAGTACGGTTTTCACCAATGTGTTTTTTGGTGAGAAACCTTCTATTTCAAGGTTCTGTTCAATTTCAGACACGTACAATATGTATTTTTTGTGTTTCTGATGAAATCCCTCCTTTTAATGCATTTTCACACAGAAAATGAGTCTCTCGCCAAGGGAAAATGGCTTTCTTGAAAAAGCATATTCTGGTCGAGAAAAGGTATTTTAAACAATAGAAACGACTCCCGGCCTTATTTAGTTCACATTTTTACTTTTGGTAACCTAGCCCGTATTCATAACGCACTAAACCTTTTTATCGCGTTAAACGTCTTTTCTCGACAACAAAAGCACAATTTCATCAAAAACAAACAAAACAAGAAAAATGAATCTATTCAACAAGTCTGCAACACATCCTTAAGAGTTACATGATTTCACCCAATGTCAATGTGTAATTTCTCCAGTTCTGATCATTGTTTAGGTTGTTGGTAGCTTGGTCCAATGCCAAAATACAGCGAAATCTTTTTATGGCTTTAAACGCGTTTTCTCCTCGAGAGAAACATGATTTCACTAAAAACGTTATAGTTTAAACATGCCTGTTGTACATGTTTGCAAACACTCAGAGCCTTAAAGTACGGTTTTCATCAATGTGGTTTTTGGTGAGAAACCTTCTATTTCAAGGTTCTGTGCGTTTTCAGACACGTACAATATGTATTTTTTGTGTTTCTGATGAAATCCCTCCTTTTAATGCATTTTCTCACAGGAAATGAGTCTCTCGCCATGGGAAAATGGCTTTCTTGAAAAAGCATATTCTGGTCGAGAAATGGTGTTTTAAACAATAAAAACGACTCCCGGCCTTATTTAGTTCACATTTTTACTTTTGTTAACCTAGCCCGTATTCATAACGCACTAAACCTTTTTATCGCGTTAAAGGCCTTTTCTCGACAAGAAAAGCACAATTTCATCAAAAACAAACAAAACAAGAAAAATGAATCTATTCAACAAGTCTGCAACACATCCTTAAGAGTTACATGCTTTCACCCAATGTCAATGTGTAATTTCTCCAGTTCTGATCATTGTTTAGGTTGTTGGTAGCTTGGTCCAATGCCAAAATACAGCGAAATCTTTTTATGGCTTTAAACGCGTTTTCTCCTCGAGAGAAACATGATTTCACTAAAAACGTTATAGTTTAAACATGCCTGTTGTACATGTTTGCAAACACTCAGAGCCTTAAAGTACGGTTTTCATCAATGTGGTTTTTGGTGAGAAACCTTCTATTTCAAGGTTCTGTGCGTTTTCAGACACGTACAATATGTATTTTTTGTGTTTCTGATGAAATCCCTCCTTTTAATGCATTTTCTCACAGGAAATGAGTCTCTCGCCATGGGAAAATGGCTTTCTTGAAAAAGCATATTCTGGTCGAGAAATGGTGTTTTAAACAATAAAAACGACTCCCGGCCTTATTTAGTTCACATTTTTACTTTTGTTAACCTAGCCCGTATTCATAACGCACTAAACCTTTTTATCGCGTTAAAGGCCTTTTCTCGACAAGAAAAGCACAATTTCATCAAAAACAAACAAAACAAGAAAAATGAATCTATTCAACAAGTCTGCAACACATCCTTAAGAGTTACATGCTTTCACCCAATGTCAATGTGTAATTTCTCCAGTTCTGATCATTGTTTAGGTTGTTGGTAGCTTGGTCCAATGCCAAAACACAGTGAAATCTTTTTATGGCTTTAAACGCGTTTTCTCCTCGAGAAAAACATGATTTCACTAAAAACGTTATAGTTTAAACATGCCTGTTGTACATGTCTGCAAACACTCAGAGCCTTAAAGTACGGCTTTCACCAATGTGATTTTTGGTGAGAAACCTTCTATTTCAAGGTTCTGTGCGTTTTCAGACATGTACAATATGTATTTTTTGTGTTTCTGATGAAATCCCTCCTTTTAATGCATTTTCTCACAGAAAATGAGTCTCTCGCCATGGGAAAATGGCGTTCTTGAGAAAGCATATTCTGGTCGAGAAATGGTGTTTTAAACAATAAAAACGACTCCCGGCCTTATTTAGTTCACATTTTTACTTTTGTTAACCTAGCCCGTATTCATAACGCACTAAACCTTTTTATCGCGTTAAACGCCTTTTCTCGACAAGAAAAGCACAATTTCATCAGAAACAAACAAAACAAGAAAAATGAATCTATTCAACAAGTCTGCAACATATTCTTAAGAGTTACATGCTTTCACCCAATGTCAATGTGTAATTTCTCCAGTTCTGATCATTGTTTAGGTTGTTGGTAGCTTGGTCCAATGCCAAAACACAGTGAAATCTCTTTATGGCTTTAAACGCGTTTTCTC